>NW_023596921.1:30693101-30816975 GCF_011947565.3 Pollicipes pollicipes
TCGGTCCGAACGATTCGGAGTTCCCCCGACTGCTTTTCAGCCCATGTATCATCTGTGTTGGCAGGCTGCTGCTGAGATTCTCATGCATGATGGATTTGGCGAATTACCCACTTGATACCCAGATCTGCAGCATTGAGACTGCCGTCTGTGAGTACTCTACCGTTCCAAGAAGCTGATTTAGCTGGCGCAGTTATGGCAGCGCGCGATGTATAGATGGTGTGCTACTCAGTAATACAGCGTGTGGGCCCAGGATTGCTTGCTCATTTTGAATGTTAAACAAATTAACTCCGTCCCTTCCAATCATGAGCGGTGTCTGAGGGGGATGGAGATGTGGCGAGACACATTTTCCCAGATTCAATACTTGAAGTGCATTTCCCTTTCCGTCCTGGAAATGATCGCGTGCTACCTTTTCGTGGAAATCAATAGCGCTAGTGAAGGCAACATACTGGGTGCCGCGTTAGGCCGACAGTCGACGGCAGCCACAGAATAACAACCATTAAAGTTAGAAGCACAGTGTTCGTCAGTATTGTCCTCTACTCTGGAAAAGCTGGCAGACATTGAAATGGACGGCAGTTTATTGCAATAAAAGGAAACGTACATCACTGCAATGTAGCGCTTAGCAATGCGAGTGGTATTAGCTTATAATCCATCAATCGCTGCCATTCAGTGCGGCAATATCGTCTTACGATGCACGCGTCACGTGTTTCAGTTTCAAAGACGACGCGTGAGCTGCAGCTGACCTGGTTTCACAACGACCCGATCAAGCTGTACAACAACCTCCGTCTGCCACAGTTCCAGGTCAAGCGGGGTCACGCCAGACCACTGCAGTCACGAAAACCAACTCGGTCCGTACTTATTAGGCGGCCGAGCCGGCCTACAAGCCTGATGCCCCGAGAAGGATAGCTTTGTAGCTCACTGTTGGATGATGTAAGGCGTGATCTAACGCCACCGTTGAAACATTTAAGACGAACGCACCCATACTGCATCAACGTAAGAACACCCAGAGTAACTCAACCGTCATTTGCAGCATGCGTCTATCGCACGGGACCAGCAACTCGGTCGCGCTTTCAAGCTCTTCGCTTTTCAGACATGTTTGCATTTGAAATAATGTGATAATTAAGAGCATATTGGCTGGGCAATATGATACAGCCCAATGCACCGATGTTTATTGCTGAACTGTCGCTCAAGCGCCTTGTACCCTCGGCTGGTGTGGCTGGGCTGGAGGACATTAGACCTGACGAATTATCCACTTGTCTCCCTAGCTGACTGAGATGGACGCTGATGTTTCTCGCGGTGTGTGGGGTGTTTGGTTTATTCATTGACATGTTTCAGGCAACTACAGCTGTTTGGAGGCAAAATTTCTGCTGGACAGGAACCTGGGTTATCATCTTGTGCAGTCATATATTCCCTCGTCTCTCATCGTGGTCATTTCTTGGGTAAGTAATGGGGCGCCACACACGCACACATGCGCATCGCTGTTTCGAAGTTACCTGTATGCCAACTCGGTTGGGTCATACCACTCGCAATTTTGTGGCAGCAATATCCCACGCACTTTTACAAATATTCATCCCCACATAGCTGAGTATTTCACTGAGCCTTAGTCCACCTCGCAAATACACACACGAACTCAGCGTTTTATCTGAAAAATTATGTTTTTCGTCCCATTAATCTCATGACGCGTTCGGAGTGTGTGTGAACTCAACGGATACGTGACATGACAGAGACAGAGACGGTCATGACAGCAACGAAAGCTTTCATTCCGTAAATGGTACGTACGGGAATGTCCCCCGTTTTATGTCCTTTTTAATACAGAAGCTGATTTAATGGTCCGTGTTGAGCTGATTACCAGTGGCCGGTCATTTGGTCAGAGACGGACAATACGCATGAACGGAGCTGAGGCGAGCCTTCTATGAGCCAACGTTTGTGTTTGAGCAAGGAAGCCCGCCAAGACTTAAAGGGCAGCTATAAATGAATGTATCCTTCAGAGGCGTATTAAGTGCACCTGGAATGAAACCAAAATACCCTCGCCAGGAAGCATTATTTGTCGTTGAATCTCTGTTTCCCCTAAGATGGCAGCAGATTGGTGTCATGTAATCACTGAAACATTATCACCTCACTTTCACATTATCACAATTGTCACGTCATTTCCTTCATTGCACACAAATCCTTTGATTAGTAAATATGTTTCTCAATGCGTCAGTGTCTGATTGCGTCATCTTATCTTCCACGGCATTGACTGAGAGCCAACTGACGGTCGTTGTATCTGGAAATTGTGCTCACGAACGCCAGATAGGAGCGACTCGACAATCTTTTTTTCTTGGCCCTGGACGCACCATGGCTCATGGAATGGCAGGATTTGAATTCCGTTGTTATGGCGACATGGATGTCTGGGTGACCTTTAAGTAATCTCACCTAAATAGTGTGCACATCTTCGCAGGCGTTTTACTCAGAAATAAGACGTATTTGGTCATAATTAGGGAAGTTGTAAACTGCACTGAATGATCTTCCAGATGGCTGTTTCAGTTCAAAATGTCATACAAATGTGAAACACTCCCTTTAAGGCCTTGAACCCTCGAGTTTTTACATACACCCCCGCGAGAGTGCGTGGACAATTTCATGCAGACCATTTTAACACGTGCTCGGGTGGCCAGCTAGATGCCCTTCGCCCGAGTGAGGGGTCAATTTAACCCCTCCCCTGAGATCTCGGTAACTAAGAGAGCTAGAGACACCATATCTACAGGGTGTATTGACCTGTACGTGAACTCACTTCGGTCAAAGTTTGAGGTTCCTAGGTCATGACCTTTGGGCCAATTAAGGTCAAACAAAGTCAAATTTCAGGTTGGTCTCCAAAGTGCCCCCAAAACCTAAATAGCTGTTTCTAAGCAAAAAGTCACATGCTCAGCTTAAGTCAGTAACCTTATTTGACCTTTTGAAGGTCAAGGTGACCAAAATCATACAAGGCCGTTCTGGGTTTTGCATTTGAATGAACGACAAAGATAACGCCAGGCAGTATGTTCCTAAAAAAATGCTGACCTGCTATCAATAAATTCGAAATGAGCACCAGAAACTGTCCCATACAGCAAGCCGTAGAGTAACAAAGCAGGCTGGTTTTGACCTTGATCTGACCTTTATACCTGACCTTAGGTCAAAGTAATTTGCTCATTCAATATGTGTGTTGCCTAAGAAAGCATCTTGGAGATGTATGGCTTTGTATAACACTCCGTTGTTGCATCAGACTGAACGATTCCCTAGAGATTGACTTCGCTGAAACCATGGCCTGAATTTGACCTGCCATAGATCAGCGACCTTACAAGCTACATCTAAATTTGTTGTGCCATAAGATTTACTATGCCGTTGTCTACATATATGCCAAATTTGGCGTGGCTGCGCCGCGCCGTTCGGAAACCTTCTGGAAAACATTCGGGGGGTCAATTTGACCCCCACCCTACCCGAGCGCGTGTTAAAGCCATTCAGGCATACATAACGCCATAGCGACGCAATTTAAGTGCCTCCACTTTACAGCCCAGGTTGCGCTCTGGTCCATGAGGGCGATTTCCAAATATAATGGACCTCAATTGGCGCCCAAACAATGGTGAGCCAGCCGCGCAAGCCTTAATACGCGCTCGGGCGGCCGGGTAGATACCATTCGCTCGGATGGGGGTTCAATTTGATCCCCTCCTGAGATCTCGGGAACTAAGAAAGCTAGAGACACCAAATTTACAGGGTGCCTTTACCTGCACGTGAAGTCACTTATAGTAAAGTTTGAGTCTCCTAGATTACGACCTTCAGGTCAAATAAGGTCAAACAAGGTCAATTTCCAGGCTGGTTCCTAAAGTGTCCGCAGAACCTAGGCAACTGTTTGTAAGCAAGAGGTCACAAGCCCAATTGAGGCCAGTGACCTTGTTTGACCTTTTGAAGGTCATGGTGACCAAAGTCATATAAGATTGCTCTGAGTTTTGCATTTGAACAAGCGACAAAGATTACGCTAGGAAGTATGTTCCTAAAACAAAAGGTCGACCCCGGTTATCTAAGGTCAGTGACCTGTTCTGACCTCTAAGAAGTCAATGAAAGATGCATAATGCGATTCCTGTCGTCAATAACTTTCAAATGAGCACCACAAACTACCCGATACGGCAAGTCGTAGAGTAATAAATCAGGTTGGCTTTGACCTCGGTCTGACCTTCATACCTGGCCTTAGGTCGACGTAATTTGCTCATTCAATATTTTTGTTACCTAAGAAAGCATCTCAGAGATGCATGGCTTCGTCAGACTCTCCGTTATTGTGTCAGATTGGACGATTCCCTAGAAATCGCCTTCGCTAAAGCCATGGCCTGACTTTGACCTGCCATAGGTCAGCGACCTTACAAAGTACATCTAATTTGTATATGTCAAACGATCCGCTATTTAATTGTCTACAGCTATGCAACTTGGCGGGACTACGTTGCGCCGCTAGAAAACCATTCTGGAAGAACCTTCGGGGGGTCAATTTGACCTCCACCCGAGCGTGTGTTAACCAGGAAGTATGTTTTGTGCTACATAATACAAGAAGTTCGGCATGTTTCTTCATTTTCCGGAACTTACGGAAATCAGACTTGCAATCAAATAACTTAAAGGGCTTAGGTGTAAACTTATGTAGTATTCTTTATTCAAGGATACTAAAGCAAGCATTGCATATGGTGAAATAAGCTCGCTCTTAGTTATTGATGTACTTTAAGGGAAAAGGCGGCTATAGACAACACAAATTTTCTTTTGAGTAGAAACTATCCTCAGTCCGTCATTGCCTGATTACGTTATCTAAGTGCCTTGCACAACAATGATTGGGAATCAATTGACGGCCATTATATCTGGAAATCGTGTTCACGAACACCAGGTATGAATAACCAAACAATCATTCCAGGTGTGAACGACTCGACAATTATATTGTTATCGACCTTGATCGCCGAATGGCCAATAGAATGACAGGATTTGGATAGTTCATTATGACGTCATCGATACCTTGGCGACCTTGCAATAGTGTCCCCGAAATAGTCCGCGTATCTTCGAGGGCGTGTAGCTCAGAAACTAAAGGGGTTTAGGCCCTAAGAAGGACAGAGCTGCGAACGGCACCGAACGATCTTCAGCACGGCCACTTAAGTTCAAAATTCCATACAAATGTAAGGTCTCCCTTAAGATGGATATACCCTGTAAAGTCGCTGACCCACTGCAGGTCAAAATCAGGCCGTTGCTGCCAGCGAGGCACATTTCTAGGAAATCATTCGATGCGAAGCAACAACGGAGTGTTAGATGAAACCATACATATTTGATATGATTTCCTAGGGAATGAACCAATTGAATATAGAATCACGACTAATCCCAGAGTGATGGTTAGAACGAGGTCCAGACTAATGGAAACATAAAAGGATGAACAATCCACAGAGCAAGAGCAAAGTGTATTTGGTACTTCCGCTTTTTGTGATCCTCACACACACGGTTGTCATATTGTAAAGCGCTCGTCCCGTATCAGTTTAAGAATCTTGAACACAGCACGAATACCAAAATACATATCTAGCTGCATGTGAAGCTGGCTCATCTCACTGAATCTGTCGACATTTAAGTAAATGAGCAGCAAGCCTAAGTACTTTGATAGCATCGAGTGCAAATCCTTGAACGTTTTTGCAATATCATTCACGCGTTCCGCCGTCTGCGTAAGTTTACTTATCTGTGGCGAGGTTTCACTGCGGCGGCAAAGTGCTTGCCGCTCGTTGCTGCTGTCATACCCACCTGATAACCTCGCAGACGCTGGTTGGAGATGGGCCGTCACAACTGTTGCGTAACATCCTCACGGTACCCGCGTCGCTATCGGCCGATGGCGTTGGCAGATGCTCCAGACTGCATGATGCTACCATATCTTTACAGCACGCCGGCTTTTCGAAGCCAGGCTTGAATCTCGATTTTTGGAGCGGTATGATGTGTCCGATCCCATTTTAGATAGCTGTTCCAAGTGACAGTTCAAAAATTGTTGGCTTCTTGTTGGTGAACATCGTACACGTATTTTCCCGTGTTGAGCCTATTGCCAGTGTGAATCTTACGCCTGATTCGGTAGAAATAATGTTTTCTTGCGACAAACTACAAATCTGGTATAGGGCAGAGCGGGGCAAGGAACTGGCATTTTATGAAAAAGCATTTTGTTTGAATTATAACACAGATCTCATAAAACAACGCCCCATGTGACAGATTTATCGAGGGCTTAAGTGTTTCAGGACGGGTAGCAAACGTGTTGAATGGCAGCGTGCAGAATCCGAAACACCTTGACATCAGGGGAGGATCCAGAGGAGGGTGGAGGTGGCGGGCACGGGGCCATAACCCTCCCTGGGCTCGAAGGTGCTCAAAGGCTCCGAAAGGTCCATAACAGGTTGAACGGACCCAGTTTTTTAACACAAAACACAACAAGCTTAAATATCCTTGGATCTTCAGACGACCACTAACAGTCGCATGCGGACGTAGGTGCCCGGGAGCGGACAGGGATAGGCGTTCGCTGACTGAGAGTGAGGTGATCAAATTTTAATTTTGATTGAGATTTAGTGATTGAGATTTGATTAGACTTTGTGATAGAGGTTTTCGGGCTCACTATACTGTCCAGAGCCCCTACGCTGTTACTTGGGCCCTATATGTACACTTGCTGCGTCAATCTGATCGCTAAGGAGCCTTCCAGGCTGCCCTGCATCTCTGCATTTGCTCGGGAGGTCGTACACTGCTGTTGAGGCCCTACATGCTAACTTGCCTAGGCCTCTTGACCGATCAGGGGCCATCCACAGATACTTCCCATTCGCTTGAAAGGCTCTATGCGCTATTGCCGGAGGCCACATGTTAATATGCGGGCGTACTCTCAGCTATTCAGGGCCCCTCACATCGGTATCGGGTTCTTTTCACTTACTTGGAGGGCCCTGCGTTGTTTCTAGGACCCTAAAAAAAGTGAGTGCACCTAGGCAATCGATGATTAAAGGAAAGGGGATGTTCCCCAATTGAAGAAAATTTAGGTAAGCATCAGATATGGCGGGAAAAACTTACTTGTAACTATTGGTAAGCTTTCCAGCTTCAAGTAACCTTACGTAGCGAAATTTCAAAGTTTGTAAAAATGCGCCACATTGCGTCATTGTTTCATGACGTCATGGCATGGTTTTGTGACGACAGTAATACCTGGCAGCGTCTGGCAGCCAGTCCTAACGAATACCTCGAAAAGCAAGAAAGCTGACGCCAACAATCCATTCTTGTCGCGGGCACTGTGTTCGGCGGCGGGATAGTGATTGGTTTGCTTGTGAATTTTTTTTCTTCGTACTGGTCGCAAGGGAAGCTTTGGTCGGCTGGCTGACATGCGCAACGTAGCGATCACCAGCTTTTAGGGCAGATTTTGAAAATCAAAGCACAGTATGCTACGAAGACTGTCATGAATCTCGCACCGAAACCTGCCAAGGACTGTTGAGGATGTGAATACTGTATTGTCAACTTATCCTTGCCTGCGGTGCTGTAGTCCGGACATTTATATCATGTGATGTGCACAGTGGCTACTTTATTTTTTATTTATAACTGGAAATGCAGTTGTATGCAAAAATGAAGAAATTTGTAAGACTTCTATGAATTGATTGGCAAAACATAATTATTTCTATGGTAAAAATGGTAAGGTTGAGCTGCCAAAGTTGGTTTTCTTTGCCTGGGATTCTTTATGCAATTATTATTGAGCCCAGATATAACTATTGTAGGGCAACAGAATTCTTACTGTTGATAGTGTTTTGGCGTTGTTAGGTCAGTTGTTACCAATCATTCATAAATTATAATTCGTTATCACATACGCTTGACATAGAATAGTCAGCCAAAGTGATACATTGTGTAATGGCACGGGTCAACGGTGTCACTGTGGTACTACCTCAGTGCTATGCTGTGGCATGACATAATGAACAATGATATGGTTTTTGTATTGCAATCCCTGCTGCTTTTACAATAAATTACATTATGAAAAGATGAATCAAGCATGCATTCTTGTATTAACTCCGCATCTGACATATTAGTGACCAAAAAACGCATGATGATGTAACAAATCGCTTCCAGCAAGGCGCACAACCAATACGTGGCATCTCTTGGTCACCCTGTTTTGGGAATCCACAAAACATAGATGAAAAAGGTGCAAACATGTCTTCTGCTTCCACAGCCCTGCAACATGCTGCAGTCATCAGGTTGCTTGACTAAAAATATTGTTCACGCATTTATTGTTCTGTACTGTCGACTTATCGTTGCCTGCAGTGCAGTAGTCGTGACATTGATATCATGTGATGTGCACGGTAGTTTCTTTCTTCATTATTTTTAATTGGAAATGTAGTTGCATGCAAACAGTGATAAATCTGTAATATTGCTGTGAATTGATTGCTCAAGCATTGTTATTGCTATGGTGGGGATGATAAGGGTGATCTACCAAGAACGTTTTTCTTGCTTAGGATTATTTAAGCAATTACTAGTTAACCCTGGTATAGCCATTGTGGTGCAACAGCACCCTCTCTAGTGATAGCCCTTTGTGTTATTAAATCAGTTGTTACCAGTCATTTATAGGTTATAAGCTGCTGTCTCATAGGCTTGACATAGGGTCGTCAGCCAATGTTTAATGGCGCGGGTCACGGGTACAATGGCACGGGTACCTTGTGTAATGGCACGGGTCAACAGTGTCATCATGACACTACGTGAGTGCGGTACTGTGGCATGGCATAATGAACAGTAATTTTTTGTACTGGAATCCCGGCTGCTTTATTAACTCCGCATCTGACATACGACTGACCAAAAACACATGATGCAATGTACAAATCACTTTCAGCAAAGCACACAACCAATAAGTGACATCTCTTGCTCAGTCTGTTTTGGAAATCCGCAAAACATGGGTGACAAAGATGCAAACATGTCTTTTCCTTCCACAGCCATGCAACATGCTGCAGGCATCAGGCTGCTTTACTAAAAAGTGCTGCTCATGCAAGTAATATACATGTATAACAAGAGAATATCGCATGCAGTTAAATGACACTGCAAACCTGCTGACATTGCACAATGCTGGATGTATGACAAGTGCATGTAGTTATGGTACGACGGGCGAGATGCAAGGAGGCGATGAAGCTGCCGGTGCACACAAGGCTCATGATAAGAATATGATATAGTGCTATCCAAGAAACCAACAGTAATACTTCACCTTTCCCAGCACCCAGTATCTCACACAAGTTCCTTTGACCATGACAATGATGACTCACAAGCAATACTTGCCTGCATACGAAATTTGTTAACACAATAGTAGGTGCATCAACTTGCACAACTCTGGAGACATCACATCATATATATATATATATATATATATATATATATATATATATATATATATATATATATATTTGCTGCAATGTTTCCCTAATTTTATATTGCCTACCTAACCCATAAACCCGCGCAAGATTCTTTGTTTCGGTGCACACGGCGCCAACCGAGCTGTCCGTAAAAAATACGTGAGTATAAGAAGAAAGAACATCAGTAGGAGAAAAAATACAGAGTTGCCGTTGCGTCTTCTTTTTAAAACTTTCGGGAGAGAGCCATTCTTTTTTTGATGTCGTGTTTTTTTTTGCAGACATTAGCGTTCTTTTTTTACAACTTTGGCCCATGGCCCACATATAAGGAAAAACACCCCGTTGCCGCAAAACCCAAATTTGCTCCCGTTTACGTTCGCCACACGCATTCACCAGCAAAATCTTACTGACAACCAATCACCTTCCGCGGATTGTATCATATGTGCCGCATCATCGCTTTTGCGAGTGTATCAGCGGCCATGTTGTTTTCAACCAAAGCAAGAAAACAGCCTGCAATGTTACGAAGATCTTATAACGTTCCTACAACAGCATCATTGGGGTTTGTCTCCGAAATAATCCCTCAATAAACCTTTCGCCACTTTTGCGGGCGTGAAACTCAGGAACCAGAGGGCTGTGGATTTCCAAAAGGGCATGGCCGTGAACTGTATCAAAAGGTCCTCAAGATGGCCATTTCAGTTCAAAACCCCACATACAGGTGGAACGTTCTTTTTAAGGGCCCTCTTCATTGATCAAAATCTCTTTTCCTTTTCCTCATTTACTGAGGACCTGGATCCGTACCCGGACCCACACACGGACCCGCACGGCGGATAAGACTTGTTATAGAACAATTTGAAAAAACATAATGGAGTATGTGAATGCAAGTAAACGTTTAAATTCACGGATAGATATACAAGAGCACCATGAGAAAGAGCCAAAACACGAGCACATGGCGATATTAGGCTCAACAAACACTTCAAGCACTGTGCTGCCATGTCCGGTGAGTTTCAAGTGCTACGCATGTTGCGGATGCAATTCTGCATGGCTTACTTGGCAGCATCACAACGGCATGCAGACATTCCACAAGGCAATCAAACAATGATGTATGTGGGGAAGATATTAATTAAATAACATCCACTTTAAATCCAAACTCGGAGATTTTCAAACAATAGGATGTTTGGACACTTTGGAAGGACACCTGGTCGCTTATCATATTTTGAATTGGACTTTGGGGGCAAGAACTTCCAGGCAACGGCACCTCTGCTCCACTCGCAGCTCCCGCGAATTTGGATACTACGTACGTGCTGGGTTACCGTGCCTATAGTAACTCGGTGACCAAAGTTAGCATTTAGCAGGTGAAAATGGCCCTAAAGCCTTTCGGATTGTTTTGATATTCAACTTTATAATCGGCGCCAGGCACTACCCTCGGCGGCGTGTTCCTAAAAGCAAAAACTTGATCGAAGTCCTTTGATGTCAGCAACCTTCCCTGATCACCATGAAGTCAAACTAAAAATTGTAAAAATTGTGTGAACGTTGTTATGATCCAGGAATTCGAAATGATCGTCAAAAACTATCCCATAAAGCCAATTTGCCAGTAATAATGCGCACTAGAGACGCTACATATTTTGACTAAAACATGCCCCTGCGTAATCATTGAAGCTCTCTTAGCGCATTATAAACAAAACAACAGACACAAAGTCAAATGCCATACCATGCGGTGAGAAAATTTGTTTTTGGCTGCGTAAATGTGACGTCATGCTGCTGTGCGAGGCACGATTACCAATAGAACTAGCTTTCGTATTTTTCCAGTATGGATAAAAAAGGGAGGTTTGGTGCCATCTGGCGTTTTGGCGATATGATATGAAGGCGTACTAGATAGGCGTAGTTATGCGCCTGTAAACCAGGTGCCACTGTAACTGTCGAATGGCATGTGTAGGTGTGTTGTGCCTAACTTGGAGTATGAACATGTTAGGTCATGTACTCATGCTTTTATGTTATTGACACCAGGAACGATTTTAGTCTCTGTGATGTTGTGATGCTTGTGGATTATCGACCAAAACAACTATGATATGACTAGTAATATAATGCTCCTCGTTTATTGTGGTCTTCGTGCAAAACTGCATACAGCTGAGTGTTATATAGCGCCCACCGGTTTATGGCAACTTTTACACATTTTGCACTGAAAAATAGGAAATCATGTAACTTAAGGGTATTACTTTTATATCCAGTAACTTAAGTGCACAGTGATTGACCACATTTACTGTTAAAATTTTAAGAAGTCTGTCTCGTAGAAACGGATTGGCACAGATGCATTTCATGACATTTCTGGTATTGGCGATTAGACTAGATTGGATTGAAAAATCTGGGAAAAGAAAAGTAGCGGGACGCTTGGATCTTGATTAGCCTGACCGGACTTGACCGTATCGTGAAGATCCAAATCGTGAAGTGCTATACCGGACCACCTCTTGCCAACGATAGCTACTAGTGTGATGTCACCAATATGTGGAAACATCGTCACTGGAGCATTGGCGGTCGCGGCGTCCGACGTCACCGTTCCCAGAGGCACGAGACAAAGTTCTCCGACTGTTAAATCTTGTGCTCGCAACATGGGAACTGTGGCCCAACTACCACGTAGTTAGTACAATTACGGTGGGCTGATAGTTGCATATGGAAGAGCAACACGTGTCCTCGTCCCCGTGACGTGTGCGAGGTGCCTTGCTGTCAAGTTCCATTTTGTTCAAGAACGCTGAAATGTACTCGTAACTGTTGCCTTCGTCGTTGAACTCGTAACTGTCGTTTACTGACGTGTGCTGTCATGTCCTCTGACGTCCTCTGACGTGCGCTGCTGCAGGTGTCGTTTTGGCTGGACGTGGACGCCATCCCGTCGCGGGTAACGTTGGGCGTCACTACGCTGCTCACCATCTGCTCCGAGAGCTCCGGCACCCCGGACAAGATGCCGCCAGGTCAGAGCTCCACATACATCTGACTGAGGGCTGCCGCAGACACGGTAAGGCCGCGACGTTTGCGAACACGTGGTCCCCGGATCACAGAAATGATGTCAGCCTATTGAGGGAAGGAGATGTTGAACTTCGTCTTTGACCTACTGTGGGCGCGGTTGACATCATACCGCCGGGAGTCAAGACTGACGACCGGAAGGCGTCACTGATATCTGCTTGCAAAAAGGATCGATGGGATTCCAATTTCGCCAGAAGTTGACGATGTCCGTGGGAATTTTCAACCTTCGCCCTATTTTTGTCTGCTAGTCGTCCGTAGACCAGTTGATTAAGCGTTGCAATTAACTCGCATTTTTTCTCAGATCGAGCTGCACAAAATGATGAATTGTGAAGCTTCTGCATTTGACAGCTGTTGTAACACAGAAGTCTATATAAAGAGAGGGGTATGTGCCTCGTGAGCTTGTACAAAACTCTGTCAGATATGCGCGAAACCAGTTGTTCATGTAATAATACAGCGACACTGCGCTGGCCAAACGGCGGCACCACAGTGCACGACGGGATGACGCTTTGTATCGCATTCGTTCGTAACAAACTTCTTTGTTTGCAAAACTTGGCGCTCTGATATTTGTATCGCGGTACATCTTGCGCGGAACTTCTTGCACAAATGGTGGTATACAAGTGTTCGTGTCGCAAATCCTCGCACGCAGAAATGTGTATCCTCAAAACGAGGTCCCCGCACATGTTTTCATCCGCAAAATTTTGTGTGCACAATTCTTTGTATGGCATTTCATTGCGTGCGCATTCCTTCATGCCGCTTTTCGTTGTGCTGCTTTTCTCCGCACACGCATTGCTTCGTATCGCATTTCTTTGTGTACCCGATTTGTCGTATTGCATTTCGTCGTGCTGCACTTCTTAAAGCGAATTTTTGTTACATTGCATTCCCTACGGTACGAAGTCATTCGCATGGAAGGAACAATCCAAGTATGCGTATGTCATGTGCGTGAGTTGTCGGGCAAGCCATACATAGCGCACAAATTAATCGTGCATAATAAAATGTCGTGCGGCACAGCATGTACGCATTTCTGTGCGTGCATGCATCCCTACCGTACGCACTAGCCTACACCGTACCCGACATAGGCATTTTGGACCCTGCCAGCCCAAAAATTGCCGATATGAAGAATGGCATGCGAAAAATTGGATGTGCCGAAAAATGGCGATAAAAACACAAAAAACTAACAGCGCGAAAAAAACAAAAAATGACGTGCCAAGAGTTGCTTATGCGAAAAAATTGATGATAGTACAAAATAATCGTATTCTTAGGTATGTGGTAGGAAGTATCGCGTGCATAGGAATGCGATATGAAGAAATGTGTATGCTGTAATCAATGCGATGAGAAAAATTATTTGCGTGAATTTTCAGGGATACAAAGATTAATTAAAGATATTTTTTGCCTGAATATATACGCTTACGAACATTTCATGCGCTCTCAAAGATCCGTGCACGAAGAAATGCGTTACAAAGTTACGCTACACGACGCGCTGCGTACGCGATTATAACACCAGAAAACGCGACTGAATGCCCCAAAGCATACAATAAATATGTTGCTGTGATCGAATTTCGGACACAAACGAGCTGTCCAGACTTCCAAACGGGCTCATTTCACTTCAAACATGGCGACAACCATAGGCGATGCTGGGGATTTTTATTTAGTAGTAGATATTTATTGATGTTAAGCAGTGTTTTAGCAGGCCGGCGGCGGCCAGACATTTTGTGCAGTGGCCGGTGGCCGGCGGCGGTAGCGCGGCGGCGGCGGTTTTTGTAGTAGTGCGCGAGGGGGTGGTCCGGATGTTCAGGTGCCCCTCCCGAGGAGATTGAGGGGCTGGCCAGGGAAATGGAGGATTGGAAGTGTGTGTTCAGTGAGTTTTTCGTAACATTTTTTGGTGCCGAAACCCGGGACGTAAGAAACTGAAGTTTAAGCTTTTGTTATTTTGCTGAGTTGTTCCGAGTGCCCCTGTCAAGGTGAGTGTAAGCCCGGATGCTTTCAAGAAGCGAACAGCAACCAGAGGTTGGCTGACCAGGTCGGTGAGGAAACTGAGGGAATTCTGGAAGATAAACAACCAGACCAAGATGCCCTCAGGCCGCTAAACTTGAATGCGAGAAGGGGCTCCAGATTCTGGATGAGGCCCAGTCTGAGGTGGAGGTATGCTTTGAGGCAGAGGTTGAGATACTTAATGATATTGAGGGTGCGGCCGACCTGAGAGACGGGGTGATGTCGGTTCTGGATAAGACTGGTGGAGCCCGGGAGCGGGACAGTAGGGCTGGGTCAGTGGGCTCACTGAGCAGGGGGGGAGGGGGGCATCTGAGGCTTCCAAGGTTGGAGCTCCCGAGATTCAGAAGGGATGTCATCAAGTGGCAGTCCTTTTGGGAGAGCTTTGAGGTGTCCGTCAATAATTCGGAGCTGCCTGATGTGACCAAGTTTGCGTATCTTCGGTCCGTGCCGGCTCGACAAGAGAAGAAGAGGGGGCAGCAATAGAGGACACCAGCAGCAGCAGCTCTGCAATCAGGGCCAGGCCACGGTGTGGTTTCTGTGGGCAGACACACCAGTTTGAGATGTGTCTGAAGCCAAAGCCCCTGTCAATACCAGAGCGCAGAGATGCTATCAGGCAGGCTGGGCTGTGTTTTCGGTGCCTGAGAAGTGGACATGTGGCTCGCAGGTGTGACAAAGTGTGTGCTAAGTGTGAAGGACGTCACAGTGTTTTGTGCTGCCTAAAACGGCTTGGTGGTGGGGCGCAGAGTGTTCAGGGTGTCACAGGAGGCATGAAGCAGGGAGCCCCCAGCAGTGACTCAGGCCCAGCACATTGTCCGTCATTGCCCTGTAAGAGTCGTGGTCCTGAAAGGAGATGTACAGTGCTGCCAACTGCTCGTGTGACTGTAGTGGGTCAAGGAGGCGGCGTGTAGAGGCCACAGTGCTGTTTGACACGGGTAGTGACGGGACCTATGTCAGCGAGAGGCTTGTGAAGCGAGCAGAGCCTGTGTGGGTAGGATCTGAAAGTGCCTCGTATGCCGCGTTTGGGGGAACTGGCTCATCAGCTGAGCACAGGGATGTGTACCGTGTTGACATGTTCGGTTCCAACATGGCCTCACCCTCTGTCCTTACCATCAAGGCCATCAGGATCCCTGTCATCTGCACCCCTCTCCAGCGCCCTGTCTTGCCAGCTGGAGTTCTTCAGTCCTTCAGCCACTTGGAGCTGGCTGACCCGCCCTCAGACAGACAGCTGACGGTGGACATACTGGTGGGGATGGACTGCTATTGGGATCTTGTGAAACATGGTGAGATGAGGCTCGATGGGGGACCCGTGGCACAAGAAACCTCCCTGGGGTGGGTTGTCTCCGGAAAGATGAGTGCGCTGCCGACAGTTGGTGCCACCAGTCAGCTGCTCTGCCTTGGAGATATCCACGAGCAGTCCCTCCACAGGTTGTGGTCACTCGAGGGCATCGGTGTTAGTTATCCAGAGGTGGGGGACTCGGAGGTGATGAAGGAGTTCAGCGCCTCAGTGGTAAGGGCTGGTGGCAGGTATGAGGTCGCCTTGCCGTGGAAGGCAGGCGGCGCTGGTCAGCTGCCGGACCACAGACTTGCCGCTGAGGCGCGTCTGACGGGTCTGTCTCGCCGGTTGGCGAGAGACCCGGAGCTGGGAGTGGCCTATGCAGAGGCGCTCAAAGGGATGGACCAGGCAGGTGTGATTGAGGAGGCTCCCAGCCACGAGCTGGATGGTCCGCACCCGAGGGTCTACCTGCCCCATCATCCTGTCGTGAAGGGGTCCAGTGAGTCGACACGGGCGAGGCTGGTCTTCGATGCATCCGCAGGTCCGGTCCCAGTGGCGTCTCGCTCATTGACTGCCTGGAGGTGGGACCGTGCCTCATCCCGAGTCTGGTGGGTGTGCTGCTGAGGTTTAGGCGTTGGCGGGTCGCAGTGACAGCCGACATGAGCAAAGCCTTCCTTCAGATCAGTCTCAGGAGAGAAGACAGGGACGTCCACAGGTTTCTGTGGATCCATGACGGTCGGAAACGTGTGATGCGCTTTCGGAGGGTGACGTTCGACGTTAGCAGCAGTCCGTTCCTGTTGGACGCCACCATCCGGCATCACCTGTCCACGTGTGTTCCGTCCCGTGCGATAACTGAGATGGCCGAGAACTTTTATGTGGATGACCTCTCAAGTGCGGATTCGGAGGATGAGGCCAGCTCTCTATTTACTGAGGCCCAGGTCGTGATGTCTGGAGTGGGGATGACACTGACCAAGTGTAACTCCAACAGCGCAGTAGCATTTGACAGGACCCACGCAGCCACCGGCAGCGGCGAGCGCGACAGCACCAAGGTTTTGGGGGTTATGTGGAACCCAGGCGAGGACACTTCTTCGTTTGAGGGTCTGGCGGTTCCCGCTGACCTGACTCCGACCAAACGAGTGGTGCTGAGCTGCATAGCTCGGCTGTTTGATCCACCGGGGTTCGTGGCGCCTTTCGTGATGGTGGCGAAGAACCTGTTCTAGGAGCTGTGGCAGCTGGGGTTCGACTGGGACGATGCTTTCTCGGCGGACCGCAGCCTGGTCTTCTCGAACTGGCTGAGCGGTACTGGGACCCTGAAACAGCTGCGGATCCCGCGCTGCTATTCGAGCCGCGACTGGCGTCTCGGTGAGGACGTGTCGCTGCACGCCTTCGGTGACGCGTCTCCAAAGGGGTGCGGAGCGGCGGCGTATCTCCGTACCGCCCGGCCAGACGGCTCCGGTGAGGTCTCGCTGGTTTTGGCTAAGGCACGGCTCGCACCACTGAAGCGGGTCACGCTGCCGCGGCTCGAGCTTCTGGGGAGCCTGCTGGCCGCGCGTCTGGCCGCACTCTTGCGGTGGGCTCTGCGGCTTCCCGAGGACACGGTGACTCGGCGCTGGGCCGACTCGATGATCGCACTGGGATGGATACGTGGTGAGTCTCAGCGGTGGAAGCAGTTTGTCGCTAACCGAGTGACTGAGATACAAAGTTTGACGGCTCCGTCCGACTGGTCGCACTGTCCAGGTGAGGAGAGCCCGGCCGACCTGACAACCCGTGGGCTGTCAACAGAGGAGCTGGTTTGATCACGGCTGTGGTTCAGTGGTCCGAGCTGGCTCGCCTCGCCCCAGGGTTGTCCCGGCGCTTGCGAGGCGTCGCTGCCTCGTGGCGAGCTGCCTGAGTCAGTTCAGCTGACAAGCGCGGCAGTAGAGGATGATTCGGCGTCAGCCGAAGGTGACGACGGCCCCTGTCTGGTGGCTGGTGTGGGTGATCAGCCAGTGTTTGACGCCGCCCGCTGGTCATCCCTGTCGAAGGCTGTCAGAGTTGTGGGCTGGGTGCGCCGATTTTGTAACAACGGGCGGAGCGCGCGTAGAAATGCACCCTCGCTGACCTGTCCTCCGACGAGATCGTGTGAGCCCGACACTTGCTCCTGGGAGAGGAGCAGCGACAAGCGTTCGCAGCAGAACTGAGAGCGCTACAGGAGAGCAGGGAGGTTCCGAGGAGTTCCAGCGTGTACAGGCTGACTTCATTCATTGGTGAGGAGGGGCTCCTGAGAATCAAGAGTAGACTGCAGAAGTCTGAGCTGTCGCATGAGGAGCGGCACCCGGATCTGCTTCCGAAGAGCCAGGTCGCTGAGTCGTTGGTTCGGGACCAGCACCGGCTCATGAGCCACTGCGGTTTGTCGACGCTCATGACTGCAGTCCTAGCGGCGTACTGGGTTGTGGGCTTACGCTGTCTCGCAAACCGAGTAAAGCGTCTCTGTGTCAGCTGTCCGAGGCAGGACGCTCAAGCCTGCAACGAGCCGGCAGCACTGCTGCCGCGCGACAGGATGGCGCGAGCCCCACCGTTCGTGGTCACTGGTGTGGATTTCGCGGGGCCGATTGTCGCTGTGGACTGTCCCCGCCAGAAGCTCTACGTGTGCCTGTTCACTTGTGCTGTGACGCGCGCGGTGCACCTCGAGATGACGGGGTCGTTGTCGCAGGACGAGCTCCTGATGGCTTTCAAGCGGTTCGCGGCCAGGAGAGGCCTCCCGTCCGTGGCGTACTCAGATAACGCACGGACGTTCTTGGGAGCTGACGCGATGATGACCCGATACTTCAGACATCTGGCTCCTCAGTGGAAGTTTATCGTGCCGTACTGACTGTGGTGGGGCGGCTGGTGAGAGCGACTGGTGCGCTCTGTAAAGGTAGGACTGCGAAAGTCGCTGGGCACCAGGTGTCTCACTCGAGTAGAGTTGGAGACTGTGCTGATGGAGGTGGAGTCATGTGTCAACTCGCGACCGCTGACGCAGGTGACTGACTCGGTGGACAGCTGACGCCCAGTCATTTCCTGGCGGGACGTGGCGCCGGCTTCCAAGCCAGGGTGCTGGAGGATGCAGTGTCCGTGACCAGTAAGATGCTGTCCGACAGAGCCCGTATGCGCGAGAGACGGTTGAACCGATTTTGGTCGGTGTAGAGGAATGAGTATCTGCGGACCCTCGCTCAGTCGGTCCGCAAGTTCAGGTCCCACGGTAAGCTGAGGCTGGGGTCAGTGGTCCTTATCAGGGAGGACCAAGTGCCTAGTATGAAATGGGTGATCGGGGTAGTCACCAAGCTGTACTCGGGCAGTGGTGGTGTCACTAGGTCAGCGGAGGTCCGAACTAAAGGGGGCCAGCTGAGGACCCGGGCAGTCCAGCGACTGTGCGACTTGGAACTGTGTGACGATCAGTGAAGCCGTTCGTCACTCGCCCCTTCTTGTCCGCCAGGCCAAGTTTTGTGTAGTGCAGTGCCTTGTTTGTTCAGGATTGCCGTGTCAATCCAAACGCGGGGAGGATGTTGGGGATTTTCATTTAGTAGTAGATTTTCTTTGATGTTAAGCAGTGTTTTAGTAGGCCGGCGGCGGTCAGACATGTTGTGCAGTAGCAGGTGGCCGGCGGCGGCCGGCCATTTTTGTAGTAGCACGCGAGCGGGTGGCCCGAACGTTCAGATGTCTCTCCCGAGGAGAGTGAGGGGTTGGCCAGGGAAATAAAGGATTGGAAGTGTGTGTTCAGTGATTTTTTCCTAACAGGCGACGTGACTTTCGTGCGGCCCACTCGGTTGAACGGCCGAACAAACTGGTCACACCATGCATGATCACTTCACCCATAGCGCTGCTGACGGCCATAGTTGTTTATTTAGGCGCCGTGCACTGAGTCTCCAGGTTGCCGGTGGATCGAAATGTTTTGAATTGAGTACTCTTGACTGCATTTCATTTATCACACAATTTATCACGAAGTCGTTGCCGCTTAGACACAGGCGGATTCATCCTAGTAGATCTTAGTAGATCTTGCATATTTGAAAGCGGGATAAACTCTTCCGGCCGGAACCATGGTCACGCTTTCTGAAACGGCTTGTTTCTGACCAGCTTCCGATCCCCGGCACTCGCGCAGGTGACGGGGTTGGACGCTTCATTGATACCTGAGTACACCTCACTTATAACGAAGGCGTTGCAGCGGTGTTTGGCCTCCACAGTCGGGTGGTTATACACCGGGTGAGCTCAGCGATCCGTAACGTACGTGCCCTGCTTCACCAGCCGTGCGGCACCGGCGCGTCCGAGCGTCTCGAGTCAGTGGGCGGCCGGCCGTCCCCAGGGTCCGGGCCTGCGTCCCCGAGCTGCCAGCCAGCGGCGCAGACGCCACGGTAACGACCGGCCCCAGAGCGGCTGTGGTCACGCGGCGAGTGGTCGTCAACCACGGCGCCGACCGATCCCCGCGAGAGTTGAGAGGCACTGCGCAGACCGCTTCCGGTCCAGCCACGGGATACTGCGCCGACTGGTCCGCGAGGCAGGCGCGAGACACTGCGCTGACCAACCCCAGTACGGGAGTGAGACACCGCGCCGATCAGTCCTGGTACAGCCGTGAGACACTGCGCTGACCAACCCCAGTACGGGAGTGAGACACTGCGCTGACCAATCCCAGTACAGCCGTGAGACACCGCGCCGATCAGTCCCAGTACAGCCGTGAGGCGCTGCGCTTGCCAATCCCGGTGCAGCCGTGAGACATAGCGCGGACCAATCCCGGCACAGCTGTGAGACACTGCGCTGATCAATCCTGGTACAGCCGTGAGACACCACGCCGACCAATCCTGGTACAGCTGTGAGACACATTTCCGTTTGGAAGCGCATTGGTGGTTTTCTGTCCCGTCTACAGCCACCAGTTTCTTAGAGCTTAAGCTCTACTAAAAACACCCATGATTGATTTCATGGTCGTTAATCATGATCGTACTACGCTAAGTCGGGTGGCATGCGAGTCGGCTTGCATTCTGCTCTTGGTGGCGAGCGTCGCAGCGGACGTCAAGGGATGACTATATAAGCCGGCGTGATTTTGGGTGCCAGAAAAAGATCAGCACACCCTTCCAAAAGGCGCATGGAGGACCGAGATATCCTTTTCTGTACAAGCCGGCGTGATTTTTGGCGCCAGAAAAGATCAGCCTAACCTTCCAAAAGGCGCATGGAGGACCGAGGTGCCCTCTTTTCAAATGCTCTGCTTGAATGTCGTTATCATTGTGTATATCGCAAAATACGAACAATGAAGGTGGCTTCTGTCGTATACTTAATTAGACATGGCGGAACATGGCATACATTAAACAGGATAAATAGCATCCACAAATTTGTATCATTACTTGGCGTGCTGTCATGGTGTTTTAACAAAGCTTCCATTTCCGCAACCCCCCCCCCCCCCGCCGCCCAAGCACCAGTTGCACCTGTGGCTAGACTTGGTCATTTTGTTCATTAGCCGTGCCGCCATCTGAATGGCTGTCTTTTTCTGGTTGATGGCGATCGGTCGCCTTACGATGACATCCGGCTGGTCCGGTCGCGCCTTGTTCCGCTTCGTGGCACACCATTCCGCCGGGGGGGCGATGGGCCTGACACGCTCCGGGCCGGCCGGGCGGCCATCGATCGTCCGAGTCCGTGTGCGGCCGACTGCGGAAGGTGACGCCTCCGCAGCACCGCGTCCGGAATGACCCCGAAATGGCCCACGGACGGCCACATCCGCTGCCGGCCGACCCATTCCTTGGCGATAGGAGGCACTGTGTCTCATGCCGGCTGCCAGGCAGAGCGTGAGCGTGACGCAGTCCATGGACACACTGCTGTAGGGGAGAGCCGTCCAGCCCAAGCCGACGCTGTCGGCAGTCAGCTACGTACTAAGATGTGTGTACGTCCGAGGATACTTGCCGGGTGGCTCTCAATGTATGTATAGCTTTTGCTCACAACTAAGGCCTAGATAAACACGACCACCACCTCCAAGCATAGCGAGTGTGCAATGGTCGTTGAATGTAGTTGGCTATAGTTTGGCATCAGTTCCATGCAAAAATGAGATACGGATGAAAATTTCTCTCATGCCATTCACGGCACCACGTGAGATGCGCCGTTTTCAATAAATTAGGTACTTTCTGTTCGTCTGATTTGCTAGGGAAAAAGCGGCAGCCTGAAGTCATACGTGAAATGTGGCCAAGCACCCGAGGTCAGGCCTGCTGATGAGTTGCTTCAGTTGCATGCCAGACTGAAACCGGTCTGGGGAAGAACGACATTTGAAAACTGATATATTTCTTACTTCCTCTTTTCATATTAATATTCTCTAAATGCATTGCGCATTGCACGGACACATCAGCTCATCGCGGAGTGCATTTTCACAATGCGTTCCAGAGCAGTCCACCGTTTTGAGTAAAATCCACTCGCAAATCATACTTCATGCAGTCGTTACTTCTTGCAACTTATGCTTCGTGTAATCTCAAATGTTTTCATCAATACGATGGGCGCATGTAATTAATATCCCTGAACCCACCAAAAGGAACGTCGAAAACAAATGTATGGCATATGTATGCACACTATCGTCTCCCGAAAAGTATTTGAAATGTAGCCGTCGGCCTATAGCCGACTCGCCAATTTATGTGCTGGTGATCAACAAGTGAGTTGGTCAGTTATTAGTGTTTAATCCAGCCAAACCCGTGTTTTGGGAAAGGTCAACGCCTCAGATTCATTGAAACCATGGATTGTTCCATACGTCTCGTGTTAATTCGATCCATAGATAAGCTTGGTAGACGAGCACCGCCACCAATCACACATGAACCTACATTAGCGTACAGATACAAGTACACTTGATAGCTGGAGCTAAGCTTCTTTTGTAAACAAGATCATGTTGTCCATTCGATTCACTGCGAGCACTTTGATTCGTGGATTTCTGGGATCAGCACCCACATAAGCGACGCTTGTTATGCGTGCCGTAACCCCATCACCCGATCGTTCAATTTCCAGGTGAACAGCAGAATTTGGCGGTGGAAGTTCACCGTGCTGTAATGATCGGCGCGGACCTCTCTGCCGTCCGACGTTACTTGACATTTGACGCGGCCGGTACCACAGACCGTGGCCCAGCCCAGTCTGGGTCGAATAACGAGGGCCTCGGTGGCTCGAACCCACCGCGCCAGTACCAAGTGGATAAGCGCTTTAAGCAATTGAGCCACCGACTGCGGGGGCATGGCCTCATGCTTAATTTTTAACGGGAAATATTTTTAGAATAAACTTGAAGAAATATTGGACACGAAAATAACCCTACAACAGAATTGGAAAACAGTCCAGATTCGTGAGATATGCCAGCTTTTTGCATAATTAATTATGCTTGACCTTTGAAATAAAATGCTTTCGGTAAGTTATATAGAATATTCGTAGCCCCAAAAAGTATGTCGACAAACGCTTCAAATAGATCTTTGATCTTGAAACATCGTTTAAAAATACTCAAAATATCGTGCCGCAGAATTTTAAATTGTACGATAGATCTCGGAAGATGTAGGGCCGTGCTTAAAGAGCAATACAAATATTTGCTCGATATTTCATCAAAGTTTGGATGGGTGCCTCTGCTGTAAATGACGCAGTTGATCTTGGCAACGACGGATGAATGGCGCAATATCGTGGACGGGCAGCCGCTTGAGGGACGGATGATCACGATGGCTTGGAGCCATCTGTGACACACAGCCGATGTCGTGACTTCGCGTACAACGTTTTTGACTTGGGAAGTAAAATGCTAGGAGAGTAAAACTCGAACCCCGTCAGCTACATCGTATGAGAAACCGAGGATCGTACCCGGGTTTCGGGCAGCTTTCAAAACGCCGTTCTTAGGGACGTACCGTAGTTTTTCGGATCTTAAGTGTGCGTTAACTTCACCAGTTTCGACGTTACCACCACATTCAACACAGTACGAATTATCTGCCAATTCATGCCTGATGTGCTGCAGCAAGTGACTATACATGCTATCCGCGCCGGCGCTTGACCTGTGAGACTAGTCAAAACAGGGCAAAATGGCGGTCTTGTCAGATCTGGGTCATTGGACAAAACTGTGTGTGAGAGTGTGCAAGAACATGACACGCACGATATACTTCCGAGCGTCAAATTAGGGGCACCAAGCGTTGCCCCTTAACGTGTGATGAGGTGGACCGGCGATGGCTGAGTCTGCAGCATGCATGAGTATCAATAGCGTTGGTACACAAGGCTCCATTTAACATTATTTTGGGCAGTTCCGAACTGGCCTGCCGCGACTGCGAATGCCACGAATGGCCCGTTAGTATCGCAACATCAGAGCCGACATCCATATGTCATTGGGGCGTGGGTCGTATGCATACCGGAAGCTGGTTTGTTGATTTTTACGATTTGGTCTGATGCAACCTTGAGATCTGGTGAATTTTAGAGGCGACACGTGGCGGGATCATTGCGCGTTGTACCTTTGAAAACCTGTGCATAAATACCGAAAAAATTGCAGAAACATATTCGTATAACGATTTGTGGAATTCGAGGGCAATAGTGTGGTTCGACTTACCCTAATATGATAAAAAATTGAAGTTTCTGGGTCCGACGTGACAAAGTTGTAACCTCAGCTGGCCAGAATCTCGCATTATTTGCTAATTATCTGAAAACGAAGCACATGATTGGGTTGTAGTCAGCATGATTCATATTGGAGAAAAGATGTGAAGAAGCAAACATGTTCTTTTTCGCCCGATATTTCATTTACTGCTATTGTATCTCAAACCTCATTATCCGGTAACATAGCTGGGGTAGCCGGTGAATATTCGATAACGGCATCAGTGCAACGTTGAATCCAACCTGACGTGCTAACCATAAGAGGTACTGCGGATAACCTCGATAAATGTTGTTAAGAGGGGTTGAAAATTCATATAAATGGCCGTCTCTCGAGTTGTTCAGCTTCCTCTGACACATGAAATGACCTCACCAACGTTGACAGGGCTAACATATACATAAATCACTTCACCAATGTTGACGGGGCTGCCATATGCGTGCAGCCATATGCTAAAGGGCACAGATTACGCTACATATTTCCCAGATGCGTCACGCCACACCCCCGTCGGCGTACGTCACGGCAGACGGTCTGCTTCGAGCCGACCAGCAACCGCCGGGTGGCGGGTCTGGGGCGTGGCTCGGCTCCTGGCTGGCGCGCGCTGCCTCGGCCTGGCTGGGGCCGGGTCAGTATGTGGGCAGGCTGCAAACGGCCGGCCGCTCTTGACGGGGCTGAGAGATGGCCAGGCTGCGAACCGCCGGGCTCGGCCGCTCGCCGCTCTGGACCGGGCCGAGATGGCTAGGCAGTAGCCGCCGAGCTCAGCCGATCTGGACGGGGCCGAGGATGGGGGGTGGGAAGCTGCAACTGCCAGCCGCTAGGCTCGGCACATCGGCATCTCGATGGACATCCGGCTGACACTGTGACTGGAGCTGTGGTTCATGTTCATGTGGGATTGGGGGCGCAGTAAAATTCGCCGCGATTAAGTCGCCACCACATTATTGGCTTTTGTTGGTTGACAATCTGAACTGGAAACGACTTAGGGGTATATTCGTTGAATCTTACGTCAGACGCAATGCATTGAAATTTCCGCCACCAACAGTGCGTTAGTGTGAAATCCGGCGAGCACCATAACAATGAAACGACCCGGTCGCTTTTCTGCTGCCTTTCCAAATATACTTCCCTGGGCTGAAGAGGAACGATCAACCGCACTGGCGCCGAAAGACTCGATCTAGTTGCTGACTGCACCACTATAAGGTGTTCGCGTCCGCGCACGCGTGCATGTTAAATGTTGGAAATGACCCGACGAATGCTTCCTCATTCTGCAGTATCCTATATGAAGGCGCTGGACATCTGGATGGGCGTGTGCACCGCCTTTATCTTCACGGCGCTGCTGGAGTTCACGCTGGTGAACCAGCTGTCTCGTCCGCGGCGTCGCATGGTATGCTGGGTGATGCACGTCAAGAAGGGCATACCGGAGCGGCTGCTGCACACGCCCGACCTCTGCGAGGACTGGTGCATTGTTAGGCAGCAGCTGAAGAAGGTGCGTATTGGTCTCACTAAGTCAACCGTCAAAGGCTTTTCGGACTTAGTAAAATAATGAACACTGCTAAGTCACACTTTGACGAATAAAAAATATGTGCCCGATTGATCCCCCTTCTGACAGGCGAGCACAATGTTGTTGTCCATAACCGTTCCCGATGTGAAAATGCATATCCGAAGGCAACACACTGAGGCTCATGCGTTAGCTCGGCAGAAGTGTCCACGCCGTTTCCCGGTGGATGCCACGAGCCGTCTGCCGACAGAAGCGGGACGACCCGCCGGGCTGCGCGCTCGAGCTGGTGGAGGGTGCAGCATCCGGCGTCCGGCCGCCGGCCGAGCTGGCGCCGGTCCGCCGCTGCTACTGCCAGCGACGCATGTCGGCCGCCGGTTGCCTGGACAAGCTCAGCAGGCTCGGATTCCCGCTCGCCTTCTGCGCGTTCGGACTGTTCTACTGGATCCACTACAACAAGTAGAGATGTACCGCAGCGTCCGTTTGGCCTGTTCCACTGGGCCCACTACAGCAAGCTGAGGTGGAGCAGGGCGTCCGTTCGGCCTCTTTTTCCGTGCCCACCCCGGTCGTTCAGCCTCTTCTATCGGATTCGTCACAAGGCGACATGGACCACGGCGTCCGTTCAACTCCCTGCCGGGTTCGCCACAGCAGGCAGAGTCCGATGCCGCGTTCGGTTCCTTCTTCCTGACCAACTACAACGAACTGAGGTGGATCATAGGCGCCGTTCCATCTCGTGTACTACAACCGTGCAGCCTCTCCTACAGTTACGTCCACTCAGGGGCGGACACACGAAGTGGCCTCCGTGGGTTCGTGCTTCCCTCTCTACCTTTTCTACCTACTTTAGGTGTGTGTGGGTGTGGGTGTGGGTGTGGGTGTGAGTGTAGGTGTTGTGTGTGGGTGTGGGTGTGGGTGTGTGTGTGTGTGTGTGAGTGAGTGTGATTGCGTTTGCGTGTAGGCGCGCGTGCGTGTGTGCGTGCGCGCGTGTGCGTGTGCGTGTGTGTGTGTGTGCGCGTGTGCGTGTGCGCGCGCGTTTGTCTGTGTGTGTGCGCGTGACTTACTTCACAACACTAACCAAATCGGGGTAGACACGTACAAATAAGCAGGTGAAGAACTCGTGATATTGATTTATACTATGTAGCAAATTTGGCGCGTCTGCGGCGTCTAAACTTGGTTTTCAGCAACTTTGAATTGTGTCCTTCCGTCGCAAAAGTCAGCGTGCGCCCCTGGGCTCTTACAATATGTAGAGGTAGATAATGTTGTTCGGCCACTTCAATTAGGCTCACCACGACAAACAGAGGTGGACCAAAACATGGATCTCTTCCACTGGATTTGAACAACAAAAAGATGACGGCATCTGTTTGGATTAGAGACGCAACTGTTTCCAAAATGCCGGCCGGCTGCCCAACCTGCCCCGCCAGCTGGACTCTAGACCCCAAATCATGCTGCGTTACGATGCCGATCCACCAATAGCCTGCGGATATTGATTTAAATCGAACCAGTAAGTTAAAATATTTGTCTGAGCTTCGAGCCAATTCATAAAATATGCTGAAATATGTGATCAATGTCATCACATGCACACCATAATTTGCGCCTTACCAGCAGTAGGGTCGGAAAAGCAGTAATTCGAAATGTCTGAGCTAAACCATTTTTTAGTTCCCCATTGCACTGAAAAAATAATGACGCCAGCCTCAAACTTGAAGCGAGAAGAAAGCACAAGATACTGGAGTTTAAATCCTTACCAATACGCACCAGAAGTACGCACGGTTCCCCAGCTTTTTACACGGCTGGCTATCGCTGTGCAGTAACCTGAAGTAACGCCTTTTAAAGCTGTGTGACGCCTTCTACAGTTGATGGCATCGATTGATGGGCGGAGGACGAGTGCGGAATTGTTAGATGTTTGCAATACGTTGCCACTCTCGTCATTCCACAAGACTGCGTGCTTACACAAAATAATATCTAGTTTCAGGGAGGCGGAACCATTTTTACACGTAACTTTACCGCAAGTGTAAGGCATTTTCAGTCCGGTTACCAACGAACAGGAAAATGGGTCGAAATAGCCGGAGCGGCGCAGCTGAACTCCCGAAATAAATTCAGCTTTATAACTTTTTCCGCTGTTTTAGATTGGACATATCACAAAACAGCATTCAAAACGCATGGTATGACAGCTTTCCAAAGGTCAACAGTTTCCTCCATCGCTACAAGTTTTGGTACCAATGACAGCGTGCCACACACCAATGGCTCACTGGTATAATGCGCTAAACACGAATGAATGCTGCTCGTCCAAAAATTATGCTTTTTCCATTCATGTGACGTAAAAATTTTGTACAAGGCCTCACGAACCCATATATATATATATATATATATATATATATACTATATATATATATATATATACACATATATATATATATATATATATATATATATATACATATATATATATATATATATATACATATATCAAACCGATGGCAAAACTCAGCTGAAATACGAGTTCTTGGAACCATGGGTAAGATAGGTGTCCGCATCGCTTGTCATGACCACTGTTTTGGATGCCCCTACCCAATGATGGATTGATAGTACATATCAAATGGGAATTTTGGTCGCACGCCGATGTGCAGACGACAGGCCGTGATCGAAACATCGGCACCAGAAGAGGTAGCAAATGTTAAATGGATCGAATACTTTGTGGAACATGTTTGTTGAAAACTAGTGAGTGACAGACACAGTAAAGGCAAAATATTTGTGAACGAGAAGTTTCTGCAATTGTGATGTGAGCATTGCAATGTGCGTATTAACGATGTAACCTTCAATATACGAAGCATCTGTATTACAGCTACTTGGATGGCGATAACTACCATGCGTATTATTCGCCAACAGCTGCCAGGTGCCGTCGACCAGTGAACCATACTAGGGCAGCAGAAGTCAACCTATCTTCTGATCACTTTATTAATCACTCATATTGATAATGGGGTATGGCATACGTGTAAATAACTTAAATTAATTTGCATAGGGAGCATTAAAGCAGCACTCGACTGAATACCACCACAATTTTTAGATGAAGGGCCAGTCTGGTTAGTGTTGTATCAAATGAAATTAGGCTTTTATTATTCAAGTACCTCTTCTGGTTGGCCTTTGGGGGTTATATGTATCAATTTTTTTACCTGCTTTGCTGATGTACCACGCCTGTTATTGGTTGTATGTCACTTGTCCTTGCTAAACAAATAAAACAGGCAAATTTGAAGCTTTCGTTTGCGCTTGGTTGTTTGGTTTGATTGTGCTAAGATTTGATTACTTAGACTCAAGGAAAAATATCCAGTCTTACAAATACGAAAATTTTATTACTTGATTATAATTTAAGTTCGCACAAGCCTAGCTCACAGCTCGGCTTGGTTGATCTAAAAGCTGCATCTCCAGTGCGCGCACTTGCAGTGTGTCCACCACAAGAAGAAGTGAACAACGGTGTTCGGGCCCTTCGACGAGATTCCCCTGAAGTGAGTGACGAGGTCTGAGCGAGACTATCGTTAGTGTTAGCGCGCGGGAAGCCCACTGTGACAAAAATGAATACGCGACCGAAGCGGTATCATTTTTCATGCTTTTATTTCTGTAGGGAGCGGCTGTTACGATTTTCGGTATAAGTTCAAAATTGGACCTAAAATTTTAAGCTGTCTCAAGAGTGCAAGGTCAAATATGTCTTACTCCGTTCCCTGCTATCACGAGCCACAACCTCAGAAAACTTAAATAACCATCACACAAGTATGAACTTCAAATGAAGTCGTCTGTCATTAGTGATGGAATGATCTTCAATGAGGAACAAACATGCATTTGATTCAAATTACTGGGCTTGCAAAATTTTTGCCTTTCTTTTTGCGACAGTATAAAACACTGACGGAATTTTGGTAGTACAAAATTGAATATGTATATATATATATATATATATATATATATATATATATATATATATATATATATATATATATACACTTATGGCCGACGACGCTATTTGAAGTTCATACTTGCGTCATGGTTGTTTAAGTTTTCTGAGATTGCGATTGCTGATAGGAGGGAATGGACGAAGACATATTTGATCCAGCGAATCCATCTAAGGACATGTTTGAGTTAGACACGTACAGGCTTGCGACAGCTATTCTTGATTTAGCACATGCTATCTTTCTTTTAGCTCCTGGTCAGCTATCCTTCGATGCAACTGATCACGTAGGATTTGGCTTTAGTGTGACGCCTTTGGGAGGGATGTGCTCCTTGGAATCACTCCCGAACACGTAGCACTTCTGGCCTAGGTCACGTCTCGGTAAGCTGACGCCGAAGTGAAAATTGTAAACATCTCCTCGGTTTGCCATTTGTTGGAGCTGCCAAGATAGTTTCATGCTTTCTCTGATGATTCTAGAGAAAGAAAACCTCGGATTTTTCTGTAAGCCCATTCACCTGAGCACACAATTCACCATCCCCTTCTAAACGGCTTCAGCATTCAGCGGTGCAAAGCGAAACCAGCTGAAAGGAAGAACTGTAGCGAGGACTTGAGCTGTCAAGAGCTTTCAAGAGCTTGCAACAGGTAAGTTTTTCTAGTCATGTTACAAGCTCGTCGCATGTAAAACCTTGCTGGGGATGTCATGTCAGCGGCTGGGCGTGTCGACTTGGCGCAGGTTCACGCGTCACGCAGCGCTCGGTCAGATGGACGATATGCTCTTTGGCTCCCTCGAAGCCACACTGGTTGAGAACCGTTGGGTGTACGGGCATAGCTTAAATAGAGGCGACGAAATTACATTACTTCTTCCATCGCCGCATTCAATATGGTGTGATCAAAGCGAGGCATCGGGTCGTGGGTATGGGTATGTATGCGTCGCCGTGGACATGGGTGGATCGTCGTGGGTAAGGGGGTATGTGTGGATCGTCGTGGTTATAGGTAACGGGTATGCTGATCGCAGCATATATGATGAGGTTTCACCGGCGTGTGGATGGAGGGATGTGTACTGCCATAGTGACCTCTCTGTGATGATCACTATGGCCTCTGCTCCCTGTAAACTGTCCCGCGAACCGCTGAGGAAGGCAATGTCAGCGGCTTACCTTCAGCAGTGAGTCTCTAGCAGATGACGACAGTGTGTCGGAGAAACAATGTGTCGATGTAAAACACAATATAGGAAATAGTGAGGTATGATGGACACCCTACACTTTTAACGGTATATCTCAAACATGATGAGTGGTAACCACTAGATATTGTATTGTCATACACAGAGTCAACATTTTGATATGCTTGTGCAAGGGATAACTGGCTGATTTCCTATCCATGCAATACTAAAAGTTTCCCGATGGCTTGCAAAAAAACTGTTACCCCACCGGGTGGGGTGTCATGGATTTTCTATGGGGAAAACGGTCAACCAGTTGGGCATAACGGGCAATCGCTGCACTCACTCACTCGTGGATGCAAAGGAAAAGGCAACGGAACCGTGATCTCCCCAAAACGGCCGAAATCGGACCAAAGTGGCAAAGATCCAGGCTTTAAGAAAAATATACGGGGCCTTTCAAAAAAGTATATTTTAGAACGCTTCTTAAGGCAAGGGAAGGGTAAATTTAAGTTCTTAAAGTCAGGACAATTTGGGGGAACATGACACGCAAGCCAACGTCTTAGATTCTGCTTTGACTGCACCTGTAACAGGTATGTAGTAGGACATCGCCCCGGGAATGCACACAATTGTGTGTCAGACTTGATTAGGCCCTTTGAACGTGGCTTACATGTAAGACACAGCTTATGTTGACCCAACTTATACATCCCTAGAACCAAACCTTTTTGAGGTTTCGGGTTGCACGATAGAAGCTCTAATGACGGATTTGAGCAAAAGAAACAGCTGGAAACTGTTAACACACGCTCGGGTGGGGGTCCAGTTGATAACGCCAAAGGCTTTTCCACAATGACTTCCGAAGGGCGTGGCATAGCCGCACCAAACTTTGCACAGCTGTCAAGGATTGAACAACACATTTTGTGATAAAAAAAATTGCATGTACCTTGGGATGTCGCTGATCTGTGGCAGGTCAAAGCTAGGCCATGATTGTTAGTAAAGGGTATTTTCACGGAACCGTTGAATGTGCTGCGACAACGGGGTGTTAAGCGAATCCATACTTATTTAAGACAGATTCGTAGGCAAGAAGCCGACTGATTGTAAAATTACAACTAATTCCATTGACCTAGCGTCAGGTATAAAGGTCAGACCAAAGTCAAAACTTACTTGCTTTTTTACCCGTGAGCTTCGATTTATGAGGTAGTTTTAGTGTTCATTTCGAATTTATCAATAATGACAGGGACCGCAACAGACATGTTCCATGAACTTTTAATACGCGCTCGGGTGGGGTGGGATCAAATTGACTCCCCTCCCCCCGAAGGTTTTTCCAGAATGGTTTCCGAACAACGCGGTGCAGCCGCGCCAAATTTTGCATAGCTGTAGACTATTAAATAGCGGATCGTTTGGCATTAAAACATTTAGATGTACCTAGTAAGGTCGCTGACCTATGGCAGGTCAAAGTTGGGCCGTGGTTTCAGCGAAGGCAATTTGTAGGGAATCCTTCAATCTTATCCAACAACGGAGTGTTAGCAAAGCTTCACTCTGGATAGGTCCAGGTGCTCATTTCGAATTTATTGATAGCAGGAACCGCATTATACATCATCCAGGGACTTCACAGAGGTGAGAGTAGGTTATTGACCTAAAATGACCCAGGTCAACATCTTGTTTTAGGAACATACTGCCTAGCGCAATCTTTGTCGCTTATTAAAATGCAAAACTTAAAACAATCTTGTATGATTTTGGTCACCTTGAGCTTCAAAAGGTCAAACGAGGTCACTGACCTTAAATAAGCATGTGACCTTTTGCTTAGAAACGGGGATCTAGGTTCTGGGGACACTTTGGAGACCAACCTGGTTTTGACCTTGTTTGACCTTATTTGACCCAAATGTCATGACCTAGGAACCTGAAACTTTGACAAAGTGAGTTCACATACGGGTCAACACACTCTGTAAATTTGGTGTTTCTAGCTTTCTTAGTTCCCGAGATCTCAGGGGGGGGGGGGGGGGAAATTGACCCCCCACCCGAGCGAAGGGTATCTAGCCGGCCACCCGGAGGCGTGTTAAAGGACAGAGTAAATCATTGACCTTAAATTATCCAGGTCAACATGTTTTTTTTAAAAACGTACCGTCTAGTGTAATCCCAACGCTTATTCGAATGGGAAATTGGGAGCACCCTCGTGGGAAATTGGTCACCTTGGCCTTATAAAGATCGAACAAGGTCACTGACCTCACTACGCTTTTGCTTGGAGCAGGTATCTAGCTTCATGGCAGTTGCGTGTGGAGTTCTGGGGGCACTTGAGAAACCGATCTAGAGCTTGACCTTGTCTGACCTAAGTTGTCCCCAAAGTTAAGACCTAGGAACCTGAAACTTTGACACAAATGAGTTCACGTACACGTCAATCCACCCTGCGAATTTGGTGCCTTTATCTATCTTAGTTTTTGGGATCTCAAGGGGTTCAAGTTGACCCTCACCCGAGCGAAGGGTATTCAACCAACCTGGGCGCGTGTTAATGCATATGCAAATGCAAACCGACTCAGTGATTCACCATTGACCATGGCCTACTCAACCCCAGATGCCTCAGGATCTCTGAATTTTGAGGACACATCTCGCATCTAAAATAGAGATCACGTTCGTCCAGACCCACTCATTCATCGTGTGCCCAGTTCTTATAGACATTAAAACACGCCTATGCTTCACTCGACACTGACACACTACACGCTACAGTCACCTCACACACTGTGCATCTCAATGTACTTCAGTCTCACCTCCATCATCTTCCTCCCTTGGCTTCCTTTTCTGCCACTTCCCGTTATTCGACCCTATGGGTCTCTCTGAACTCAGACGTTTTCTGTGCTGCTTGGCATTTTCCTTGCTGCACATCTCTTTTTTCTGTCCCTGGGCTTCTTCCCATTCTGCGCATTCTCCTGCAACTGCATCTTGTGCGGTGAACTCGTTAGAATGGCCGCTCCTGCTTGCTTACAACATGTTCATGGCTTATTTTACTGACGTGCTTGCGGCACGGGCAGTATATCAGCAGGACAGAATGTTATCGGTGACGCTGCAGCATCTAGGCGAGGTGGCGAAACAAGAGTGCCACTGGAGGTGGCGAAACAGGCACAGCAGTCCCCCAAGCGGCCGCCACTGACGAGGACGGCTCAATCGTCCCAGCTATGGACATCTCCGCTGTTGTGGGCTCCTCCACTGCCGTGGCCATCTCAGCGTCCCAAGATGTTTGGTCACTTTGGGCTGCTTTGGTCGGAGAGAATGTCCTGATATCAAGGAGCTGGTGGTGATTAAGTTGTGCTAGAATAGCTTTAAACCAGTATTGGCCGAGCTTCTCATCGGCACACCACTGCCGGAGGGGAGCAGATTTGACCCCCTGCTTGTCTCAAGAACGGCCACCCGAATTAAAAACTTTAAACTGCAATCCATAGCGTCGTGGTGTGCGGTCCTCGACCTCATAAAACACTCAAGTTTACGTGCCTATTAAGGTCACAGGCCACGGTCAGATTTTAACAAATGTTTCTATCATTACGCCCTGGTCAAACATGATGCATAGGAAGGTATCTAATGTTATGCACGCCTTACCAGGCCTAGAAAGGAGGTCACGTTTAGTGCAAATTAAAGATGGAATATTGGTCCATTTGTCTACTTTAGTCTATGTATTCTCGCGGTTTTTGAAACATCTTAACATTAAGTGTAAGGGATAAGCCGCCATTACGGGTATCAGACACGTGAGCAAGAGCTTTCATCTGTTCATTGCAGCGTCTACTAAAGGTCAGGTACAGTTTCCTTACACAACATATATAAACGTAACGTCGGCCCATGAATCATCTCATCCGTCTGAGTCCACCAACGCAAGTATAACGCCAAACAGGTTCCAGCCCCCGGGTACTAGACACAGACACCAGCCACCTCGTCCGGCTCCCAGGTCAGAATTACCGTGTGGTAGCCGCGTGACCCGACATGGCCTATTATTCTAGAACCTTTGGCCGAGCCCGCTTCCTGACCACGTGATCTGTGCTGACCAGCCGATCGCCGCATGAGGAGGGCCTCAACCGTACGGGCGATACCGGCTTATCGTAGCAGCCTCCCAGCACTCCCGACACCGGACACGACACTCAAACCATTTAGGGTCAAGGTGAAATGGATGGCCTCGGTGGCAAAAAGGCGGCAAAAGGATTGATTTTTGCGTCGTTTTTGACGGTTTAGTCTTGCCAACAGCGCAACCCATATATATATATATATATATATATATATATATATATATATATATATATATATAAACGCACGCACGCCAAACGCACAACAACAACCAACGCATCATCAGGTATTTGAATATACCTCTGAAAACTTCCTGCACATCTTTTTTGTTTTGTAAAACGACAAGAAGTCAATCTTCTGTTCACCAAGAATGACTGTCTCTGATGAGCTTGGACTGTAGTCGGATCCGCAGATAGCTGAATTTTCAGTTTCAGCAGTCTTGGGTGTATTTGGCAAGAGCTCTTCAGCACTTACATCCCCTTTTCTATGAACAAGATACGTACGTCTGGCTTGCCTGTGTCGCAGCAGGAGATGATCCTGTCTGCCTGGCTTGGGTTGCAAAAGGAGGCAACTCTGTCTGGCTGGAGTGCGTTGCAAGTGGCCGGGGGCGGCAGCCTCTTGGTCTGCCTCTCGGTTCTCAACAAGCTGTAAACATAGGATGCAAGCTTCATTGTAAGGCAGAAAATCTAAAATCAGCCTGCCTCTCGGTGTCATTAAAAAACATTTAACCATGTTGGAAAAACAATGCTCAGAAGTAATGGTGGCACAACTTGTTTGGTGTGTTTTAGTTGGCATCTGTATGCATAGCTGATGAACTAAGGCGAACAAATCACGTTGCTTCCATACTTCTCGAAAGCCTATACATATGCAAAATATAGCAAGTACCATTAATTAGGTGATATCAATGTATTTCATCGCAAAATGCTTGCAACATGTACCAAAGCAGTAAGCCATCAAAACCTTCAAATGACTCCAAGATGTGGGTGACTCACAAACTAACATTATATCAATCACCTGGGAGCTTTAATCTTTTCCGTCATTTACATAAACCGCACTAACCTGATGATGTTCATAATTCATCATGACATTTGCAGCAATGTCTTTTTGGTGTCTTCTATGTGGAGAGGGACATTTCTGCACTTCTTGGTGGCTTCGTTGCTGGCAAGCAGACTAGCGAGGTATGACTCCTTTTTCATAAGCAGCATACCACCCATTTGCTTTAACCGTTTGCTTTATGTAGTCGGCAAAATCATTTTCTGGCCGTGATATAAATAGTTCTGCCTGAGCGTCTTAAAAGCAAAAAATTGGTGCCAGGAGCCTTCAACATTGTGCACACTAACAGGAAATTGAAAGACATTTATTACCAGCATTGAAGAACTAAAAGCTCGTATCACATTTAGGTGTTAATGGCCAAAAAAGGCAGGCTGCTCATGCTTATCCAGTTTTTGATTTATGCCTTTCATCGAGAACGAATGCAATACCATCAACGTTTCAGCATTCTCAATCATGTGTTCACGACAATATTCAGCATGCCAAAATGCATCGCACAACACAAACTGAACAAGTCTGCAAATACTTTTCGTCTTTACTTGATACAATTTTGGAAGTCTATCACTTAAATTCTGGCCATCTATATTCAAATTCTAAGATGTCAAACATTTTGCAGATGTCAACAAAACGCCAACAAAAAACTACCTCAAAATGATCCTCACAGCATTATCACGGGTTGTGAGACGCTAGAGTCTTGGCATCTCCCTTCTTCCTGGCCTGGCCCACAATCTACGAGTCTTTACGTCAGACGGCACATTTTTATAAATAGTTTGTCTGGAATCTTAGCCGATGAACTAGTGCAGCACAGCACAAAACATCATCTCCTGGTGCTCCTGCCGGACGCATTTCAAATTATGTGACTTTCTGACGCTAAGCTAGAGTGTTCTGAGTGTTGTACGCCACACTTTACCATTATTTCCAAGATATAGTGGCCAAATTGGTTTCATGTATCGCGCGGTGCCACACACCAATATCCATTTTTTGCCCGCTAACAGGTGGCAAAGTCATATTGGTGTGTGTCGTCAGTGAGCAAACTGCTACATCGTATATATATATATATATATATATATATATATATATATATATATATATATATATACACGATATCCCACCCCACACCCACACACCCTTAGGCTACAAAAAACTTGCGTCGGAAAACCAGAGCGATTTTGAAGTAATTATTACTTTTTTTTGCAACAAAAACGTTCTTTTTCTCTCTGCGCTCTTATCACAAATCCAGGTCCCTACCCTACTAGTAATGGTGTCGAAAAATACCCATAAGGTGAACCAAATTCAACTTGACTTAAACGACGTAGTGAACTGGGCTTCTCTGCGGCAGATGTACTGCAATTATGATGAGTGTAGGGTGATCCACTTGGTTAGTTTTTATAGCAAGGGCGCGAGCTATAAACTGGGAGGCCGGAGTTAGACCAGATCGAGGAATGAAAGGACTTAGGGGCAGTCATTTCTAGGGATTTAAAGGCTGTTAAACGGTGTGACACTGCTAGGAGCAAGACACCTCGGATGGTGTGACTTAGAAACAGGAATGTCCGTTACTAGAGTAGGAATATTGTCAGTTTTGCTTAGCTTATGTCAGACCATACTTAGAATGTTGTGCACAGGCTTGGTCCCCATGCCTCCAAAAATATAAAGATAGACTGGAAAAAGTGCAGCAAAAAGCGACTAGGATACTGAGTGGGATTAGCGACTTGATATATTGGGAGAGGCTTAGGGCCTGTGATTTACATTCACTGGGAAATCGTAGGCTGGAAGGAGATCCGACAGAGGTATTCAAGATCATGAAACGGATAGACAAAGTACATCCACCTGAAGCGCTGGAAATGAGGCCGAGACATAAAGGAAACCAGTGTTATTTAGCGAAGTGTGAGAGTAGACCTATGAAGGGACAGACGTCATTTAGCCGAAGTAATGGACCATTGGAATAGGCTGTCGAACAAAGTTGTAGTAGATCCCTCCCTTGCACCATTTTCATGCCGTCTGGACAAGTTCTTTCGGTCTAAAGATCTCATTTATAGCCAAATGCATGGAGGTCAGGTGATAAGATTAGTTTCGAGGATGTGTGCGGAACCCGAGGCGGGCCAACCTTGATGGGCCCTTACGGCCCCGTTGTTGGCCAGATGATTTTATGTCTGTATTCCTTCATTAGATTAACTACGTTAATTGGTATGAACAGATATGCTGGCTGGTCGTTCTACGGCGTGACAACTCCACGAAAACATTGTGCATAATTGGCTCATATGCTGAGTTACAGTGCTTGCTATGAAAGTCACTGCAGTAACTTCCACGGCAAGCAGTCACGTTTATCTTGTGCCATCGCAAGATATAAATTAGTGAAAACAAAATTACCATATTTTGTATTTACCATAGTCCAAGATAAACGTGGCTTTGATCAGTTTTTGCTATGCATTTAAGTTTTGTTGCCCAGACATATACACTTGCAGCATTGTCTGGCAAAATTTCTGCGATATCTTGCAAGTAGCTTTTATTTTTACAGGCAGAGGCAGGTAAGATTCTCACCCACGGCGCCTTACGTTACTAAAGAGGCATACGTTTTGGTGCTGGTAAAAAAGGGCCGATCGGCAGGTGGCCCGCCTCAGTATTGTAACCCAATTTGTACTAAGGAAAGAAGTCAATGCCTCGTCTCATGGAAGTTATTTTTCACACCTCGATGAGTGCTAATCTGCAGCTTGTTCTCACATCGAACAGGCGGTCAGGGTGAATCCATTTCATACCATGTCAGGAGAGGTCAGGATGGTTAACTCCTGGCTGTGGCAAACATTAAGCACGTCGGGATCTTTGATATTCTTATTTTGGATCGCACAAGAGAGCAATGGGGCTGGATCTTTCAACTAAACGGTATATTTTACCTGCGATTGTCATTCACAGTGTCAGAGACTTACGTATTGCTCCGCGACATTTCAGATTTGCGGATCCTGCGATTTAGTGGCCGCGGGTCTTTGGCCTAGCCTGCCTGCATCGGTTCGCCTTACGACAAGGCTTGAGGCAGGTTGTCGTTTCAGCCTGCACCAGTGGGGCATCGGAACGTAACCCGTCCATAACCATAACCCGCGAATTGACCAGCCATAAGAGCCATTTGTCTCTTAGACGCGTGTATGCGGTACAACCTATTAGTATCAAAGCATAACATATTTGTGGCACGCATGTTCGTTGCGGAACATTACAGTTCGGCTAACATGGTCAGTGGCGCGCCCACTGAGTGTCGGACGGAGCCAATGTCGGCTACCAATCGCCTGGTGCTGCCAGCAATATTGCACGCCGTGGACTGGGACCGGGCTTAGGGTACCACCTCCCGATGCGGGAGCTTTATCATCCGTTGCCACTGACAACCTGCAGCCTGCGTTTGGATTGTGTATTTGCGACATACTTCAGGGGCCGCTGTTTACACACTGCCAAACCCGCGTTGTTCTACATTTTTCTGCGTGTCATATACGGGTCACGCGAGGCAGAAGTGTTACGACCAGTGACGTCCGTCAATTATTCTATGTCGTACTTGCGCGCGTCGTACGTGCCTGTGTAGCGTGCGTGTGTAGCGTGCGCACGTGCGTGCGTTTGTAGAGTGCTGCGGCTGGGCGATATGCCTGAAGCGGCCAGTGAAGTGAACGTCAGACGATATGCACCAGGGCCTGAGAAACGCCCAGAAGGACCGCCGCTCCCTCAAGACGACCGCAGCGAGCGGCACTGCTTCCGAGCGTCCGGTAGGCCTTGCATCCGTTGCAGTCTTGCAAGTGCAACCCCAACCGCGTGTGGTTGGGATTGCCTTGATGGCGTCACCTGATCAGCTGATGAGTATGCTGCCAAAGCAGAATTGCGTTCCGCGACCCCTTTTTACTAGTGGTAGTTGCGGCGGTGGCGCCACCAAAGCAAGCAGCGGCACGCTGATGAGAATATCGTCCACTGAGGTCGCAGCTGGATGTCCTCGCAGTCGTTGCTCAGCTCAATTGATGTGAACAACTCAGCGTTAAACACAGCCAAGTGTGCTAACCACTAGTTTTATACTCAAGAAGTATAAAATAATGTGGTGACTCATGTGTAATTGCATAGCTTGTGTGGTTTCTACCGCAGGACCGTAGCGCGCCTGCAGTATACAGCTTCCGTCTCCCAGCACCTTATGCTCAGAGTGCAAACAAGGAGCAAGAAAATAGAAGTGGGGCAGGATGCAGCTTCTCTTTCCGCCACACTTGGGAACAATTTTCTACATCGACCTTACAGCAGTGTATGGAAAGATACATAGCACAGACCCAAATTCCGTTGTAAAACCTGATGCTCAGTGCACCGAGGAAAGGCGTGGCGTGAGAAGTGAAAAAAAGACACGAGAAACAATTTCTTGCAACTCACCGTCACATAAAATCAGCATGCCCAAAAGGGAAACCAGTGGGATGCATGAAGGTAAGTGTGTATGCCCTACAGTCCCTCGTCGAACCCTGCAGCATCATGAGGCACACATCAGGGGGTCTGGTTAAAGCGGCCGCTGCTCCTAACCCGTAACAGGCTGAGCTGGTCACAAGTTCAGGTAAAGAGACGAAAGCGCAGGCGAAGAATTTCATGACGCTCGCTGCACCGAGGTTATCTTGCAAACATTTGTATTTTACACGAAAAACGCCAAGCGACGATAAGACGTTGTGAAGAGACGTTAAGCCAGCAAACCTTCATTTAACTGTGCTCACCCAGGTGTTCATTCGGCACATCCATTCTAGAGACTTGCATTTCCATCACACTATACACCTGAAACAGTCATGTTATCATGTAATGAGATTGGAAACTGAGGACCATGCTTAAATTGTGCTATTTAATGGAGATTTACTATTTCCTGAGGTCTTTGTCGAAATGGCCAAGTGATGAATGGAAAACAAGATGGCAAAAAATGTCCAAACATTTTTTTTTTTAACAGTGGAGCGTAGGGATAGACGCCAAACGTCCGGTTGCTTTTCAGTTTTACAATATTGCTACATTTCGTTTCATGTTTGTAGCTTAACACCGAAAACACAAAGAAGTCAGTGTAACCAAGCTTAACACGTCTGCACTTTTCTCCCACAGAAACCAATGTTCATAAAGTCTCCGTAGTTTTTCAACAACGTAAAACTGCCGCCAGAATCACGTCTGCGCACAATGGCTTCGTGGTGTGAATTCTCTTCGGAACTCGGTGGCGGTTCACTAGCGGTACCTAGCGGAAGATGGGTGCGAAAGCTCTTGTTTACGGAACGACACATAATGGAGATGTGCGAGCTGAAGCTTTACGCAATCGTCACTAGATGACAGCACCCCATGCCTTGGAAAACGCAAGCTACTTCGCTGCCACGCCATTGTTAGCGAGTGAAGCCGTCTGTTTGCGCGCAGTTGGAGGCGTGGTTCTGGAAGATAATTCGTTCATGAATCGGTGTTTTATTTTTGTTGTTGCTATTTTTGGAATCGCTTTTTTACCGTGTATTTATTTTGCTTGGCTTCGACGTTACAGGGTTTTTAGTGTCCGTGTGGTCGCAATAAATGGCCTATATATAGCTCAGAATATGTACGCTATTAGTATCAAGTCCAGGGACACATGGCAATTATGACGAGGCGCCTGTGTGACCTTGTGGTTTACGCTTGAACTGACGCGGCGGTACTTTGAGTAGTAGCGTTGCGAGGGCTGGAGTGAAGATGTTATACCAAAATTGTGCAAGTTCTCTTTCCAGCATATGACTGAGGAGCTTGTCATGCCTCTTCCATCATTTAACCTGAGGTAGGCTCATTTATTGCAAGGAACTTCGGTCTGGGAAAAGCAGTGGTATGTGTATATTTAAATCGTTGTCACATGTGCTCATAGCTTGCTCGCATTGCGATGTGCCGGCCTGAAGAGGCGTTCCTGCAGGTATGCTGCAGGTGTGTTGAAAGATCTAACGCGCACCGCGATGTGTGCGTCTTTGTGTGTGGCGTGTGCGATGAGTCAAACATCATCATGGATGTAACTTGTGAGCTCGTGACTGATGTTTCAGCAAACAAAGACATCTATTTCAAGTTGGCATGGACGTAAAATGTCAGGAACCTGACAACACCATTTCGTTTCTTAACATCTTAGGCCATTAAAGTGAAACAGAATACATTAGCACGCGCTCGGGTGGGGGGTGGGGGGTGGGGAGGGGGGGGAAACTTACCCCCGGGGGCTTTTCCCAAATGGTTTCTGAACGGCGCGGCGTAGCCGCGCCAAATTTTGCAGAGCTGTAGAAAATTGCATAGCGGATCGTTTGACATACAAATTTTAGATGTACCTTGTAAGGTCGCTGACCTATGGCAGGTTTAAGTCAGCCCATGGTTTCAGCGAAGGCAATTTTTAGGGAATCGTTCAATATGATACAACAACGGGGTGTTTGACGAAGACGTACATCTCTGAGATGCTTTCTTAGGCACCACAAATATTGAATGAGCAAATCATGTTGATCTAAGGTCAGGTATGATGGTCATACCCAGGTCGAAACCAACCTGATTTATTACTCTGGGGCTTGCTGTATGGGATAGTTTCTGGTGCTCATTTCGAATTTATTGACAGCAGGATCCGCATAATACATCTTCAATTGATCACCCGGATCGAACGTTTTGTTTTAGGAGCATACTGCCTGGTGTAATCTTTGTTACTTATTCAAATACAAAGCGCAGATCAGTCTTGTATCATTTTGGTCACCATGACCTTCAAAGAGTCAAACAAGGTCAATGACCTCAAATGGGCTTGTGAACTTTTCCTTAGAGACAGTTGCCTAGGTTCTGGGGGCGCTTTGGAGACCAACCTGGAATTTGATCTTGTTTACCTTATTCAACCTGAAGGTCATGACCCAGGAAGCTGAAATCCTAACCTAAGTGAGTTCACGTACAGGTCAAGACACCCTGTAAATTTGGTGTCTCTAGCTTTCTTAGTTCCCGAGATCTCAGGGGGGGGCAAATTGACCCCCCCCCCCCCTCCTTGAGCGAAGGGTATCTAGCCGGCCAACCGGGAGCGTGTTAAAGCATAGTAATTTCATGACAGTATCACGAGTATAACAAATTATTGACACCAATAATTTGATGCTGCGCTTTCAATTCCCTTCCACAGCACTTCCAAAACAAAACGAAGCAAAGGAATTCAATGACAAAATAACAACAGAAAGTTCAACAAGCATAAAACACTTGAACAAAAAACCTTGGACTCCTACACATCAGCCCATCACCAAGCCAAACCCAATTGACATACTTCTGGGTTGTGTTAAGATGGGCTCAGGGAAAACAAACATTTCGTCATTATTTCTTACAAAAAACAATGTTTATTTCCATGAAAGTATCCTATGCCTAACCTAAAGAGGCCTTGCATCATCTCATCCTGTATAACCGGTTTGTACCACAGCAGCAGTTGTGAGTTACTGATTATTGCACAATTCCTATCGCCACTTGCCATGCACTTGACCAACTTAACCTAACTTAGCCCATATGATGAACATCATCTCAACTCACCCATCTGCTGACAGCAGCACTTGTGATAAAAACATGATATTTAAAGGGAATGTTCCACATTTGTATGGCGTTTTGATCTGAAACAGCCATCTTGACGACCTTTTGATGCAGTTTACGGTCATGTCATTTTTAAGACCCAAAACGATTTGGTTCCTGAGTTACACGACTGCAAAATGTCAAAATCCTTATTGTTCCCCTATTTCAAAATAGCCCTCTGATTAATGACGCCATAGAAACGTCATTAGATACCCGTGATATAATTGGTTGTGTTTGTTTATGTTTCGTTCATGATAAATACCGTGCGGCGGCTGATTCATTCGCAAAGGCGATGATGCTGCACATGTGTTATAATGCGCGAAAGGTGATTGGCTGTTAGTAAGATTGTACTGCTGAGTGCGTACCGCGAACATAAGCGTGAGCAATTTTGGGTTGTGCGGCATTTGCCGAGGGGACATTTCCCCCCCCCCTCCCCACTCCCAGGCAGTGTCCTGTTTGCATCAGCGGAGATGCCGAACGTACGGTGCTGTGTGTGCGGTGATCGCAGGACAAAAGAAAATAAGTTGACTGTGTTTGCGTAAGTACCTCGCTCCCAATCTGTTACAAAATACTTCGCGCCGAATATGTCTGTCGTATCACTGACATCTCAGCAATAAGTTCTGGGTATGCACGTCTCAATACGGCATGCAGCCTCGAGTATCGTGTGCGGTCGCTTCCCATTGTTGTCACAATTTGAGGAATGAGTATGCAATCATGGGCGCGTTCGGCCAAGGGAAATTATTCAACGAATAATAATCTCTTCGATAATCATCCATGGAGATGTTCCATTTACACTCGACCGGTCCGGAAATTGTCCCCCAGATTAGTCTTCCATGCGCTATCCACAGCCAACGGTCATAGCTGGCGAAAACAAATTCTCCGTCTTGACCATGCTCTGAGAATTGTCCGGGATTCTCCCCCGCTACGGAAGATTATCTGGGATAATTTTCCGTAACGGCACTGCCGAACGCCATTCCAAAAATTTTCCATATTCCGGATAACTTTACAAGAGTATCTGCCGGCCGGACGCGCCCCGCAAAAATGGCAAAAGTGCCTTCAAAAATGCCGGCAAAAATGCCTTTATAAATAAAACCAAGTCTTTAAAAAGCAGATTCACGCGGCAGCTGGATAGCGGGTGCAAGTGCTAGGAGCTGGGCTTACGGTTACCACCAATTTCAGAAATCGTTTTCTTTATGTACTTCATAGCTACAAAAACATACGCAAAGTATTAATTTTGATAATAACTGTCTGGGGCCAAGTATGGCAAGTTGATGGAGGACATTGTGTAGCACATTGGCGAGTAGCTTCTTATTAGGTTTTTGAGTAAGTTCGAATACTGGTACTCGTTTCCATCACTAGGTTATGGGCACCACATGGGCGATGTAGTTGGCGCTCCCTAAAGCCCAAATAATAATAATCATCATTGTACTTGTTTCCATCTCCTACCTATCTCGCTACTGTCATGGAGCTACACCTCCGCTATTTGATGTAACCACTCCATAAACAGATGACTTGCATAAACTTGCATGAACAGTGTGAACTTTGTCAGTCCGGCCAGGATCAGGGATATCAGTAAAAAGTTATTCCATGGTTCCAGATTGCAGGGATCATCAGTGTGCTCAACTTATCACCAAACTCTATGTGTTGTAATCAGATTTGCACTGGGCTGACCTCTGAGCTGTCATATTCCTGCAATGACATTATTGTTTGGGTATTGTCATGCTGCTGCCACTATTTTAAAACACTAAATTTACTTACTCTTAACTAGATTTGGTGACAGTTATGCACCATGCTCACAGCGTGCAAAGTTCATGGGTGTGTGGCCTCAGCTTGTATTACTTATGTTTGCCATGACAAGCATTTCAAGATGTGTTAGACACGCTTGGCTACCCAGATGTCTGTTGTCTGTACTATTGATAAATCGCCACTTAGCACAATGATTAGTGCACACCCTGTGGGCAGATATTTTCGGTTCGCATTACTCATTTGAGGTAGAAGATGCATTGTTGGAAAACGTCATGTTTCCTGGTATCATGTACACCAGGAGATTTTGTACTCCAGGATTGTGACTAGGTGAAATGAAATATTTTGCACTCTATCATGATGCAACAAAAGTTTTTGGAAAAACTCATTGCATTTACCTGTCCCAGGGCAAGCTTAAACCAGAAGGTCTGTAGATAAGCACAGCTCTCACTTCCTATGCCTACGCAGACCAACTCAAACTTGAACATGACTTAACCTACCATTGATGACAAACTGTGTTAATTGCCAAGTATGCAATTAATGGTCATAGAAAGCCACACAACCAAGCACTTACCACAGACATCTGCCTACTCACGCACCACCACTGTGTTATGACATAGCAAATAAGAGAATCACTCGCAATTCAGCGCCAGAAACGTCTAAACTATTTAACGGCTTTGCCTGACTCCAAGCTCAGGTTGGAGATTGAACATCTCAAAACTCCAGTTGGTTTTAATGGCATGCCTCCTTGTGACTGATTTGTCAAGAGCATAAATATTCTGATCATGCTCATGCCTTGCTGCATGCTTTATAAACAGTTGGAGGGAAGCTGTTTAGAGGCGGGATCCTGATTATGACAAAGGACTTATTAGTACCCATCCAGAACCACCCTGTGGTTGGATATTTTGCCACTTCCTGGTATCTGGAGTACACAATTGTTATGGCAGCTGTGGATTCACATTGTGTTAAATTTGTCACTTAATGGTGGAAATTAAACGTGATAATTCAGGCTTTACAAAAATATACTTCTCAGTAAAAAAGAAACGTTGCTGTAGTGAAAAAGCTTACCGGAGACAGCCGTCTCACTCCGGCAAAAACACCAAGACACGAGAGCAACATGAACCCATATCTTTGGCCTGGCAAATTAAGGAGAAAGATTTAGTAGGACAAAAACATCAATGAATTTAAACATAAATTATCATATTTTGCAACGGTATGGGTTAAAGCACATCAAAATCCATAGATACATTGTATTATCCACCGGAGTCAGCGAAGTGACTGACTTCGATCACTTTCGGCCGGCCTGCACGGGTCTGTCAGGCATTGCGCATGCGCTGGCTGGGTAAATCGATCGAGAGTGCTGGCTGTCTATTATTCGGCTGGAACGTGCGGGCCTCATGTGCTGTCCGGGGCATGAATGTTTAGCCGTTTGTGGTAGTATGTAAGAAGGTGGCCGTCTGTGGCACGTTCATTTGCATTTTTTGTGTACCATTTTTCTCTGGCTGTGCGTATCATAGCCACCGTCCATGTTGGAGGGTATGTAAGCCCGATGCGTAGCCACCCTCCATTTTGGATAGTGTATAAGCCCGGTACATAACCTCCCGCCGTTTTGGAGGGTGCATGCGCACAAGCCTTTCATAAATTGGAAACCCATATATATGCACCTATGTTTCATAGTACAGGGTCCGAGACCGTCTTGATTCAGTATGCAATGTGTAATACTGATGTTCATTTCATTTAGAGTGTTTTAAGGTGAATTGCTGTACATGAAAAGTGGCACTCTTGTTGAGTACCACCCATTATATCACTATCCCTCAAAAATAGCCTACATACAATTGTAATGACCCACGGCACTGATATATTTTCATACTCACCTATAGAACATTTGTACTCTGCTACCAGGATTTTTTTGGAATTTCCAACACTGAGAATATGTCCATTGTATTGTATAGTAATCCATTTTCCCAATTACTTGATCCTTTCAGATTCCCAGCTCCACAATGCCACCAACAGGAATGGCTTGAGGCGTGTGGTATGAGCGTTGTGTAGCCAGGGCATGGAGTGTGCCAGGCACATTTTCCATCACATGCCTTTTCCAGCCTGGCAGCCAAAAGGAAATGGCTTAGGCCCAATGCTGTGCGCTCTCTGCAGGTTTGTGAATGCCTATGTTTTCTTTATTTATTTTTGTCAGACACTTCATATTTAGCCTTGGCATTCAGGCTTGAGCTTATTTAACATTGGAACACACATGGCATTTCTGTGATCACCTTTGGTCTCTTTCAATTCCATGTCCTCCCAGTCATTATTCATTCATGCATTTCAGTGTGCTGCAGTCATTTCTGACCAAAATTTATACGATGTAAGTAAACATTGTTTTGCGTTATACTTGTTTGCGTTATATTTACAAAAATTATACTACAAACTGCATCAAGTAATGGCATAAAGATGATTAAATTTGCAATAATGATTGATATTGACATTGTCTTGTAATGACCATATTATGCCAAACACAAGGACCTTTGTGAGACCTACAGGGACTTAAAGGACTACATGAAACACCTAAATGACTAAAGGGACCAACAGCCTGAAATCTGTCTAATTAGCAAAATTGCACATTTTTATGTAGTATTGTATGGACAACGCTGTGTAAAACATAAATGCAGCGTGTTTGCTCCTATGCTCTAAAGCCAGAGCAGAGTTACCAATAAGTCCCCCACCTTAGTTGTTGCAGTCATCGTCATAGGTATTAACTCCGCATCTGCAGTCTATTACAATTTCCATTTCACACTGTGTTATGTTCTAGACGATCGGCAACAAGCAGGAAGCTGGTGGTATCCAGCAGCACGTACATGATCCTGCGACGTGCGATGCGAAAGGCCGGCCTACAACAGTCAAGTGTGCCATCCTGCATCTTGCTAAAGGGTAACCATTGGTTAGTTCAGGCAGCAGAGTGCTGTTTAGACTACACAACCTTGTACCGTGCAGCGTGCACACAGCTTCAGCAGCACTGCTTGTTTGTACTGCACTTGGCTATGATTGTTTTACAACGGTGCCCAAGTCTATCAGGAAGAGGTTATCACCCAATTTTCTATACAAATTTTCTCGTATCTCAAAGATCCTTATACTACGATGTGAGTTGTTCCAAACATGCTGCACCTTACTACCTTACTGGACGTGTGAATTAAATTAGACGTCGGCAATTAATTCCGAGCCTGTGAATGGCGTTTGCCATCTGCAGGATTGTCGTGAGTGCAAAATAAATCCGCAGCTTTCAGTCATGTTCGTCCTGTGATTCCCCTGTTTTGCGTTTTCAGGCAGTGCTTCATTTCGCCACAGGTACCTGAGGGAACCTGGTGGTGGCGATGGCGATAAGGGGCACGCCGGAGGCGGTAATGTGGGTGGCGATGGCGACACGGGTGACGCTGGGCACTTGGCCATGCCAGGTACATCACGGACGTTTCATTCGCCGATGTTAGTAATGTCCTTCTAATGATGTGCATATATCTTTATTAAGAAAAATTGATAACATAACTGCAACAATTTCTGTTGTGATAAGGCCTCCCGGCGCCGGGTCATGTGACCCGTCAGATCAGTTGACGGATCACCAGCTGACTCGTGCCCGAATCCGCGGGGCGGTGGTAATCCGGTCGCTCGCGCGCGCGCGCGTCGCTGTCGTGAGGTAACGTACGAGACGAGCTAAGACCCTGCAAGTGATACCAAAACAACTTCAACATTGTTGATTTCAAGCCAGCGCCAATGCTAGTTAATGGCAGTGATGGGTATTCAGCTTGTCATTAAGGCTCAGTAAATTTCTTTGCGGATTGTCGTCAGCCTCCCCTAATAATGCATATGGCCTTCATAATCTGAAGTCTCAAGCTAAAGCCGAGTCGAACCGTGCTGTTTCCACCGCTCGTTATTTTCTGCTTGCAGAACCTCACAAACTACCAGGGAGCCAGCCGACGTTGCATGGACCCCGAGCGCCTTCACACCCGGCGGCAGCCAGGGCTCGGCGCCGACTCCCGACCGTGGAACAACTTTGGACGCAGCTGTGGAGCTCGAGCAGATGTACGATGACGAGATTCGTAGTGCACTTGCATTACGTCATGTCAATCAGCTTGACGCGTGAATGTACTGTTTGGCCACAACATGATAATGTTGTAGACGCATGTAAAAGTCCCTTCTTTGTTCCATATTGTTTGGTCGTCGTATGAGAAGAATTTAACGTATGCCATGCGTATTACCCTACCTTGGTCTTTCATCAGGTGTTTCTTCTTTGGTGTTCTCGCTTTTGTGGCTCTAAAGCATACATTCCCAAATTTGGAGAATGCCGTGACTTCACCAGGCGTCGTTCCTGCTGGTGGTCTTGTTTTAGCGCGGACTTGTTTCCAGTGATGCTTACATGGAGGTGGAAACCGCGGAGGAAGAAGACGTGAACGTCGGAGCGACGGCGGAGGACGACTGTCATTGGGGCACCCGCAGTGCTCTCGTCTCCGAGCCCCAGCTGAGGGAGCTAGCCGACACCGCCGCGGTGCTCTGCACCCGTTGCGGTGCTAGGTGTCACGTGAATGTTACTCGTATCACCGTATCGTTCACGGTCACGTCGGTGAGTCTCAGTTGGGGATGCTGTCAGAAATGCATATTGATATCATTGACCAGAACAAAACTTTGAAAATAGCTGTTGTATGCTTCTTTTTGTTGTTTTCTGGTAATGTTGCATTGTGTGCTAATTTGTTTGCAAGCTGTGGTTTTCACCATTTCTTAGTAACTTTCGTCTTTTTAGTTCTGTCCTCGTCAAATCAATGCCCAGCTACGCTTGAAACTATATTGGTGTAAACCATAGCATGATCGGTACTGTAAGTGCTGGCTGCCAGAGGCCTCTCGCATCTGCAACGTCCTGGTTGTGACGTCATGCTGCCACTCGTGCGGAGGTAAATACTGCTTTCGTGACAGGCTGGCCTTTCAATCCTCTTTGGTTATCTCCCTCAGGAATGCAAAGCATGTGCCACTGTCACCAATAAGTGGGTGTCAACGCCGAAGGAAGGCCACACAATGGTCATAGACACCCTACTTGCTGCGGCCGTCGTACTCAGCGGCAGTCATCTGGGAAAGCTGAACAAGATGTTGGCCTTCGCAAACGTAGGGCAGCTCAGTCGAACGACGGACGGCCGTATCACACAAAGGGTTGTAGCACCAGTGCTTGAAGAGGCGTTCAACAAGACTCTAACTGAAAACCGAGAGGCGGCTCTCGCGGCATCACCTGACGGTCTTGTCGTTGCTGGTAGGTCCCCATGACTGGGCGTTAACCCCAACGTATGTGTCTCTGTACTGGGTACGCCCTGTCCGGCCCACCTTGCTTCGATCTGGCACTATGTGGCGCGTCCATGCTTTTCTACACGCCGTTTTACGTTTGTTCTGATCACTGCACCCGCACTCAGTACGCTACCCAGTGCGGGAAACCAACGAACGCTCGCTCTGTGCAGCTAACATTTGTCATAACTCGTTCAGTATCCGAAACTGCCCATCCTGCCTGGTAGGACGTTTGACTTCCAGAGTTCGCCCGCGCTGCACCGCGAGTGTGGGTTGAGTGGCGCGCCTGCCTGCGAGGGCGGCTGTCTACGCACCGCTGCTGGGCCACGCCCCCGGAGGAGGTGCGACCAGGCCTGCCGCACCGCTGCACCGGCTGCCGGGCGCCGATTCAAGTAGATGTTTTGTCATTTGTCCACTATTTTCATGTCATAGCTGCTTTGCTTCGTTTTGTCATATTAGTTATCATCATTTGGCACGACTGCTAGCCCTGCTTGCTTACCCTGGTGGACGTAATACGATGTTCATCAAGGACCGGAAGCTCCTGATGAATTGTCATATGCGGTTCGTGGGCGAGCGACAGGTCAGTTTTCATATCGTTGGATGCGTAATCGCCGAGGATGTGTTTCTTTGCTACGTATGTTTTGTCGATTCGAAAAACAGGCTGAACAAATGACTCCACTTGGCTGTGCTTGGCTGAAAGTGGTGTGTGCATTGTATCGGATGTGCTTTTGGCCCATGATACATAAGATGCAGAGTTAATACAGGAATGCACGCTTGACCAGTTTCGTCACCAAGGAATGTATTGTGAAAGCAGGTAGGGCGGCACAAAAACTCGTGTCATTGTTCGGTGCGCAACGCCACGATACAGCACTGAGGTAGCGTCATAATGACGCCGTCGGCGCCGACGGCATCATTGACCAAACAAACAGCTGACCACAGGACGGTGCAAATTAGCGTGAGAAGTGGAAAGGTATATGGCACGTGAATAGCATTCGAGACTGCTTGGAGCTTGAGCTTCTGAGGACGTGGGCTAAGCTGATGCCAAGTGGAGAGATGAATTGCCTTGTACCTGCACGGAAGTACAATAACTGCTGAAGGGGTGCAAACATCAGCTGAACGTCAGCTTTGCGTGCCCAAAACCAGCCCACCATCGTTACTCACGCTTTTTTACACCCAGGTCGCGTAATCACGTACTGCGCATCTTATGCACGCTGTGATCACGCACATTTAGATTGCCATAGAATATTTACTTGCAAACGAAGCAAAGCTTGCTGGTTTTTACTAGCTTGATTACTTCTTCGCGTGACAGACAACGCTGGCATTATACAAACTAGACACCGGCGTAGAAAGTGGGAAGTTGCACCGAAATCGCTTCGTTCAGCCAGAAATGGTAACTTCCCTTTATAAAACTGGCCCGCGTTATGGATTGCCACTTACGGGACGAAACGCTAAGGGCGTGGTGCCGAAAGGCCGAGTAGGTCAAACACGCCGATTCAAAACCACCGTCAGAAGATCTGGTACCTGTATTTAACACATGACGATCACTGGAGGGTCCGGTGGGGCATCGCGGATCTGGACTGGCAGACTGGGCAGAGCTCCGAGTCAGGGCACAGCTCTGGGTTTGGGCAGAGCTCTGAGCGGCACCAGACGCTCCGTCGGACCAGCAGGTCACAAGCGTTCCCCCCACAGCCCGTCCGGCTGTCGCCGCTCCGGCTGGCAAAGCTGGGCAACAGATCACTCTTTGGCTCTACACGTGACGACGTCCCAGCCCGTCGGCGTCCTCATGTCTCGTCATTCGGCAGAGTACGTTGCAGCCTGTAGGCCTACTGGTGGGACTCGAGCGCTCTCAACGGCGTGCCGTCAGGGCTCGTCAGTCCGGTCCCAGCGCCGGGTCCAGCCCGTCGCCGGCCATGGGCGCCTGTCTGGGGCGCGCACCGGGCCCGGCGCGGTCCGCCGCCGACTCGAATCGCTCCTGGCCACGGCCTGGCGGCTGCTGCTGGCGACTGTAAGCGGCCGTGCGCAGGAGACGGCCGGGCGGCGCGCGGCCGGCCGCCGCCCGGCCGCGCGCCGCCAGCGCGCCCGCCGCGTACTCGTGCTCCGGCGGCCGCGGCACCGGCTGCGGCGGGGGGCCGGGCCGCGGTGCCGGCTGCTGATGCTGCTGCGACGGCGGCGCCGAGGCGCCGGGCCGCGGCGTCGGCACGTACGTGACGGTGCGCGAGCCGCCGCGCGTCACCACCAGCTGGCGGCTGGAAAGCAGCGAGCGGCCACCCGGCAGCACCATCAGCCGCTCCCGCTCCAGCGACGGCGGCGGAGGCGGCGGCCGCGCCGACACCGCCAGCGGCTGCACGTACACCAGATGCTGGCCGTCCGCCTCGCCCGCTGCAGCAGCCGCCGAACGCAGTGTCACTCACACGTCTGCTGAGCGCGCCTGGACTGCACGGCGGCCTTGGCCAACAGCCAAGTTTCAAGTCAATACCACCGCCATGAGCAGCGACCTCTTACATAGCATAGAACAACAACTGAACCATGATACTGCATGCATATACGTCGTTCCATAGACATATAACTGATTCGACACGAAACTACATATGCTTTGTCAGCATAGGGCTGGCAGTGGCAAAATGATGACGGGTGCCGAGCCCGGCGTCGTGCGACGCCAGGCCACGGGGTGGCGGGGCCCACCTGCGCTGGAGAGGGCGGCGGCCGTGGTGGTCGGCGTCACGAAACGCGACGAGCCGAGCATCGACGCCGTGGTGACGAAGTCTCGCGCCGCGCCGTACCGGGCGGCCAGGCTGCGGCCGCGGCCCCGGCCTGCCGCACGCACGCACACGCGTCCAACAGAGGCCCTGAACATTGCGACTGGGCGCTGGCTCCGGCGCGGCAGCCGGCCGGCGCCGGTCAGCGCTGTGAGACACGATACAGGGAGAAGCGAGGCTATCACGGTCAGCATCTCCACCAACACAAACATCATGGTATGACCGTGATCTATTCTCCCACGCCGACAAAATTCGCCGGCATTTCTCGCCAAAGGCCGCGGCGTGCTAGGAAACAACTCACAAACACAAGTCGTGGGCCGCAGACATTGTCTCCCCCTCCACCTCTAACCGCAGTCCAAATGGTGAAGGAAACAACGGACAAGCGCAGCGTCCTCTCCCAACCACGGCGGCGAACGGCGGTGTACCTCGGCTGCGCCTGAAGCGGCCGCCGTCCAGACTCTGAGTGACTCGGAGCCGGCAGCCGGGCGCCGGGCGGACGCCAGCCGGCAACGGGAACGGCTCGGGCTCGGGCGTACCGCTGCCCGCCTCCTGGATCAGGTCGATGATGGGCGGCTCCGAAAGAGAGTCGTCGTCGGCGGCCGGTGAGCCGCCCGGCTCTGGACGCTGTGTGGCGGCGCGCGGCCGGCTCCTCGGACGCCCTGTGGTCAGCCACACACACATGGCGCGCGTCAGCGCAGAGGTGGCCGAGCGCACGCTGTGGCCGGCCGCCCGCCGGACACGGCCGCGCCACAAGCTCATCAGCACAACACCGCACTTAACGAAAGGGGTAAGCGTTCCGCACCATATACCACTAGGCATGCACGAAACCTTGAAAATGGCAAGATGCCACTCTCGGCGGTCTCTGGCTGCCAGGGGAGCCCGGGCAAACACTAATCTGACAGGCAGACCACACCGGCGGCAGGCGGCTACCAGCCGGGGCGCGGGGCCGTACCGCTCCTGGTCGGCCTGGCACGGTGTTTGGCCGGGCCGACCGGCCGCCGCCGCCGCTCGCGCGCCAGGTTCCTCAGCACCGCGTCTTCGCGGCAGAGTGGCGGAGTCGGCAGCCGCGGGAACACGGGCAGCGTGCCGTCCAGCTGCTGCGTCAGGATGTTGGTCAGGAACTCAGAAACCTCCTCCTGCCGGCCGACGCACGCATGCCGCGTGAGGGGGACGAGTGGCGAGGCGCGAGAGCGGTGACTGACAGGAGCAGCGAGCCGGAGGGTGTCATATCCCTACCGAACAGCACTCAACACGGCCGGCTGCCGACACAACTTATCGGCACGGTCACAGCACGTCACGGCCGCTGACGACCCGCCTCGCGTGTCGTCACCGAGTCGACCCGTGGCGCCGCTGCCCGCCTCCTCACCATGACTGCGCGGTCCACCATGCTCTGCGTCAGGCCCTCGCGCTGCCGCTCGTGCCGGTTGACGAGCAGGCGGCGGTCGGCGCCGCCCACCACCACCAGGCCGGTCTTGGCACGCATCCGGTCGCGCATCAGCTCCAGCTCGTGCGGCGCCGCGCCGCTGGCCGACTGGCCCACCAGCAGCAGGGTGGGCGTGCGCGACTCGAGCAGTGGGTCGTCCGGCTCGCCGCGCCGCCCGGCCGCCGACCGGCACGGGAAGCCGAACCCGACCACGGCGCTGACGGGCTCGACCAGCGCCAAGTGGGCGGCCACCAGGCCGGCCGAGCAGGACCAGCGGCCGGCCGGGCCGCCGCAGCTCGGCTACCTGACTCCGGCTCATGGCCATGATGTGCGACAGGCTCTCGCTGACGGTGATGCCGCGGCTCGGCGCGCCGCCTGCCGGCGGGGCGCAGATCAGCCGAGGTTAGACATGGTCAGCCAAAGTCAGGGACAGGTCAGCCGAAGTCAGGCACGGGTCAACAGATGACTATAAAACGTGTAGTTTTTCATATACAGCTCATTACGCGCCGTCATATACAGCTCATTACGCGCCACACCGCATCGACTGCACCGGCGCACATACACACCATGCGGACAAAATCACCAGATACTACAGAAACACCTGCTGGGCAGAGCGGGCTGCTGTGTCAACGAACGGCACATGTCGGAGCGCAGCGGCAACGACCATCTACGCACGCCCTGTTCGCTCGTCGCAGGCGAGCCTGCCGACCGACCAGACCCTGCAGAGGGCGCCGAGCGGCCGGCGGCGCGCGCCACTCACCCTCGAACACGCTGATGGCGACCACCTTGCCAGAAGTCGAGCCGGCCGGTGCCGAAGCCGGGACGGCTGGCGTCCGAGCCATGGCACGGCGACGACGGTACCAGAACCAGCAGCGGGTTGTTGGGAAGGCGCCGCTGCTCGGCACCAGCACGGCACTAGCGCGTCAGCGGCGCCGGTCGGAGGGGTACAGACAGGCGCGTGCGCGCCACCAGGGACGGTGCCAGAGGTGGAGACGGCGCAGCCGAGTACGCCGGATCGTGAACAGTTCTGACTTTGTTCTGGTGTATTCCACCTGGATAGGTGTGAAACATTCGGGGGTTTTAAGGGTGGGCAACGTCTATGTGATGATATGGTACTGCATATTTTGTGATATTTCATTCATTACTCGAACACTTTATCAATATCAAATAAAGCCATTGAAGCGCTAAGTTCCATGCCTGCCCCACGTGTGCCATCCATACCGCCAGAGGCAAGGGTGAGCTCTTACTGATTCCCTAGCCGGCTGGGTTGCCGGACAGCCGCCGATCGCCGCTCGGTACGCACCAGGTTATGCTGGGAGATGATGTGGGTGGCCGGGTCCCAGGGGCGGCGCAGCGGCGGCGCCAGCGTCTCTGCGGAGAGCGGGCCGTGGTGGGGCCGGCCGGCCATGTCAGCCGAGCCGCCAGCGACGGCGTCTTGCTGGTCAACGTCTGCCGACGGACGAAGCAGTGTCGCTCAGCCGCGGCGCACGTCGCCGAAACATACGTCGAAACATACTGCCTAAAATAATGAAGACAACACAATTTGTTTCAAGGCAAAGAAGACACAAATTCTAGCATCACTTACTCAACATAATACCTAACATTTTGCAGCATACAGTGACAGTAATGTTACTTGTTTAATCACTGCCCAGTTAGCCTGACCATGAAGACCAAGCACACATGCATGCACTGAAGGCAGGTGGTCTTGATACCATGACTTTGTGAAACCATTATCATTAATTTTTCTGGTTACATACCAAAATTCAGAATATGCATAAAATACTGTTACCCTAGCACGGGAGGCTTGTGCTGAGGCTGCGTCCTCAGCTGCTCTGGCCCTGAGGAGCATGACATGATCATAATGGCAATGCAAATGCAAGGAGACCACTATGCAGCATATGTTAGCATTGTCCTATATGTTCACATTGAGATGGGAAAGTTGGACCAATTGAAATTAAGTCATGATTTTGTAGACTGATGTACGCAGACCCACACAACACAACTGCACACTCTCCTTCAACTTGCACAAGTATTAATCATGGCTAAACTAAATTCTGTGAGAAAGCATTATGACTGATTACAGTTATGTTCACATGACATGTGTCATGCAATCATTTGCTTAAGTAAAGCCACCACCTAAACAGTATAACCAGTGCACACAACTGTTTATACAAAGCTATTCTTTGTATAAATGCACCAGCATCTCCCAAAACTCAAGACAGTGAAAAATGCAGTGATAGCATGTGCATATGAAACAAATAGGATCTACACATACAGATAAACTGGGTGTGCAGCAATGATACAGAAAGGGAAGACCAGAAAATCAGATCACTGTGTGAAAAGCTAAATAAAGGTGAACATAGCACCAAGCAGCCCCCGGGGTTGCTCACCTGGATGCCTCCCAAAACAGACGCCTCACAGCTGCTGATCAGGTGGGGCGTGGCAGGCAGCGGCCGCAGCCTTGTGGCTGCCAACACCCAGTCATGTTGATGACACCAGAAGGAAATTACATCATAAGGTAATTACATACATTACTTATATTGTAATTGCTATGCAGCTTAGCATGTCCCTGTGTTAAAAACATAGTGTGTATATACAGTACAGTCATTTGCCGGTCAGCAAGCCATGACAACTAAAGAAAACATGTGGTTAAAGCAGCCATAAGGGACCACTTTAAGAAATTTGGGGCAAATAACCAAGAATATGGAACAAAATGAGCCCATTACATGCCTTGTGGCATCACAATTTGAGTTATGGGAAAACTCGATGCATTTAAACAAAAAAATGGCTAACTGGTTATCATGTGTACTAAGCATGTGATGAACGCAGGTTAGGTGAGCGATTACTTGTTCCACATGAGACTGGCCTCTTCCTGCTCCCCCCCCCCCCGCCAAAACAAATTTTCAGTACCTTTTGCATGGTCTGCTGGCGGACCGGGCCATCCGACTCACTCCCCAAATATAAATATCAACTATGCCCACCAACCTTCGAAATTAAAATGTGAAACATGTAAGAGGTGTGCATGATAAACATCTCCAGAAGGCAGAATTTCGCCATCAAACACCCCTGTATTAGCTGCGTCAGGTCTGTCCCAAGGCTCTATATGGCACCATTTACTCTAATGCTAATACCTTACCAGGTAGCCTTGTGAGTCAGGCACTCGAAAGGCTTGGATTTATCATTATTGAGCACCGCCATGAACCAAGAAAACGGTTAACTGAAGGTCTCAGAGGGCAAAAATGGGGGGAACAATAAGTTTCGTGCCTCAAATGGTCTCCCGCATTCCCTGTGAAATGTTCACGCTTGGGTGCATATCAAACATGTTTGGGCGGCTGGCGAATTAATCCGATTTATGTATAAAATACGTACAAGTTTGCAGTTGGAGCATTTTGCAGAGAAATTGTTCAAAATTTTAAGCAGCAGGTAGTACATCTAAAGACGATCGAAAAGGAAGGAAGAATAAAGTGGCATTACACAAGTATGATACCAAGAAAAACAAAGTAGCTCAATAAAAATAAAGACTGGTACTTCCCTCGCAAAATTTTGATATCAGTTGATTTGATTTAAATATGTAAAAAGGAGTGTTCGGATGGTGATATTCATCTTGTAAGTTTAATTTATAGAACATTTCTCGAACTTTTAACTTATGCATTTCGGGAGTGATGCAATTTAGTGGTCAAGTTTCTTCGGGAAAAAGGAAATACGTGGAGCTCTCTACCAGGTATTGCTGGTGTTTGCACCAGACCCTGCTTTTGTGGTGTGGTGGTGAGACCAAAAAAATGGGAGATGCGTGAAAACCTTGCATTTGGCGCACAGCTGCAGATTGTGATGCATTTTGTAAACAAACCAAACTTATGCGTGCAAGCGGCTGCGGTCCCTGGGGTTCATGGGCTTGGAGTGGGAGGTCCAAAGTCTAGTATAAAATATGGCAGCAACGTCGCACATTTCACGACTAACCATAGGGTACCATGTTAAAATGACCTTCTTCAGCCCCACGGCTTTCTAAATCTTGAACATTTATATGCATAAAAAGTGCATAGAAATGAAGCTTGAACAATTCTCTTTCGATTTCCAAGATCAAAAGTGTGCGCCGTGGCACTGATTTTCGAGCTATCAGGCAAAGCGCAGACTCATGCACGCGCCACGATGCCCAGGCGTGGGATCGAATCTCGCTGCCGCCAACTCTTTTCAGCAGAATTGAGATGGAACACGGAGTGAATACGGCCACTAACTGCCGATAGAACTATTTAGTACAACATTATTCTGATTATATATAAACAGAGAGAGAGAGAGAGAGAGAGAGAGAGAGAGAGAGAGAGAGAGAGAGAGAGAGAGAGAGAGAGAGAGAGGAGAGGAGAGAGGAGAGAGAGAAGAGAGAGAGAGAGAGAGAGGAGAGAGAGAGAGAGAGAGAGAGAGAGAGAGAGAGAGAGAGATATATATATATATATATATATGGGAGCTATTACATATATATATATATATATATATATATATATATATACAAAGGTACTGATATGACAAAATTTATAAATATATATATATATATATATATATATATATATATATATATATATATCTATATGTATATATACCTAACACAGTGCCCGGTCCTACCTCCGGGCGCGTTGGATGGCCAGCCTTGGACCGCTGCCGTCGCGATAGCTTCCATGCGTCAGGCACAATGATACTATGCGCCCCAGCCATAGGCTGTTGCATGTAGCCCGACGGCTGCATAACACCTGTCAGGTATATTTATGGACATAAAAAGATCTCGTGTATTTCTTGTAATAGCTCGCAGCACATTTCACAGCACAGCAGATGCGTCTTCAGGCTATACATAATATGTATATATATATATATATATATATATATATATATATATATATATATATATATATATATATATAGCCTATGTAGCCTATATATTAGCCTATGGCTGGGGCGCATAGTATCATTGTGCCTGACGCATGGAACCTATCGCGACGGCAGCCGTCCAAGGCTAGCCATCCAACGCGCCTAGAGGTAGGACCAGACACTGTGTTGGGTTCTTAAGTTGTGGTGCTGGCGGCCACTGTTGTGCGGGGTCGGCAATGCCGCCTCAGGACCAGCGCAGCAACGATAGCATAGTAACATTGCAAGCACCGCTGATTGGGAAGCAGTTGTGCTTAAAAGCGGGATGGTAAGCAATATAATAAGTGCCATAATGGTGAGCGGTACTGCACAAAGGTACTGATATGACAAAATTTATAAAACTTTTTTTGACTGATTTTGAAGAGCTTAAACACCTGACAGGCCTGTGGCCTAAGTAACCATGCTCCCTAAAACCATTTGCACGAAGGGTTTTTGGCATAATGTGAATCAAAACATTTTATCACTGGTTTCACCGAATAAATAAACCTGAGAAATATTGCTTTCACTTCACATAACCTGCAAAATCAGTATTTGGAACCTCAATATGACATATTTTTTCTATTCCTCATCAAGCCTTGTAATTTATAACTTTAACCTTCATCCATTGACCTCAGAGTAGGAAAGGTCGTAGCCTTGACATCGTGGTTGTAGTTCATGGGCGCACCACGAGTGGCGCCACTGTCGGGCGATGGAAGGCAGTCGGCCCGGAGCCGCCGTGCCGTGCGGTTGGTTGTTCATACTTTGTAACTGGAGCTCACGTTAACATCAATAAACAGTTGGGAGATACAACAACTTGGCGACGAGCAAAGGGATTTTAAAGTAGGGACAGGTGCAAGTGACGCGCGGACCGGCAGGACGTGTGGAACTGCGAGGACTGGCAGGGCACGTGGAACTGCGAGGACTGGCAGGGCACGTGGAACTGCGAGGACTGGCAGGACACGTGAGGCTGAGGACCGGCAGGACGTGTGGGATTGCGAGGACTGACAGGGCGTGTGGAACTGCGGGGACTGGCAGGGCACGTGAGGCTGAGGACCGGCAGGACGTGTGGAACTGCGAGGACTGGCAGGACACGTGAGGCTGAGGACCGGCAGGACGTGTGGGACTGCGAGGACTGATAGGGCGTGTGGAACTGCGAGGACTGGCAGGGCACGTGAGGCTGAGGACCGGCAGGACGTGTGGAACTGCGAGGACTGGCAGGGCACGTGGAGCTGAGGGCCGGCAGGACGTGTGGAACTGCGAGGACTGGCAGGGCACGTGGAGCCGAGGACTGGCAAGACGTGTGGAGCTGCGAGGACTGGCAGAGCGCGTGGAGCCGAGGGCAGCAGTGTTTGAAAACGCAGGTGATCAATCGGCGGGCTTCAGGAGTTTTCTGACTCGGTCGACGGGACAGGGCAGTGTGGTGTCATCCATTTATTGTCAAAGTGTGTCAGGGGCAGGACAGTGACGGGGTCGATAGCCCTGGGACAGGCTCAGGGGCATCAGTTGCCACAAAGGCCCCAGGACTGGCACGTGGTTTTGCCGCCGCGGCGTGCCGCCATTTTGGACGTTAGTTCAGCGGGGGCCCGGCACAGGCGCTGCGTTTGGCATTCTTCAAGTACTTCACCTTTTTTAGAAGAAGAAAAATCTCCACCGCGAGCGTGTTATGCGCAGTACGAAATGGACACAACCAGCTCACGTTAGCAGGATTGCCCAACTTGGAAATCATACAACCCAAACATCATCTTTAGCACCAAAAATGTTGAGCAGGCAATTACCGTTATTCATTTTGTCGTTTCGACCATTGTTGCTCACAGTGCTCGCATGAGCACCTATCATCTTCAAGAAATTGCCATCTGACAATATTATAATTTCCACAACAAACCAGTGATGTGATTTTTAACGCGCAGGTAGCAAACGATTTATAACATGTACTAAAAGAGCAACACAAGCACCAAATCACAGGCACAAGAAATCAAGAAAAGTATCCCAGTTCTGCACATTCGTGTCTCGAATTATCTGTTGGTGCGCTGAGCCTTCGTACATAACATAATTTTGATCATTTTTATCAGATATTTGGTAACTTACGGCGCATCACGCGCAGACCAGAAGGGCGCCTACAATCTTACCTTATCATTGCACTTCTTTCTACTTCCTTTATTATTGCACTCCTAATTTATTTCCAGTTGTGAAGCTTAAATTGATATTTCCAAACAGACAGCACATAGAGAGAGCCAACATTATCTATTGAACTGAAGCATTTCCAGCAATCTTAAAAAAACGGACCAAGCCACGGGAGCCCAGCACCGAAGTCAAGCCAACGTTTTCGGTGCGGTACATAAACGTCTATTAGTGCACCTCATACACGAGTCCAGATAATGCGATTCGCACTTATTAGAACCAAACACATCGTGACGACAATGTCGCTTTAGCTACAACACTTGGGTTCAATTAATATGAATACTCCGTTGCCGTGAGATGCCGCCATCATGTCGTGCGGAGAGACTGTCGTAGCACCCTCTTAAAGTAATGCACCTCAAGTACAATTCCAACGAGCGAGGCCTGAAATCGCTCTGACATCCAGAGACATACTCTGCCGAGATAATTTGCCAACAGCAATCCTTGGGTAACGGCCCAAGCCCCGGGAAACTAAGACTGAAGCAGAGGCAGCGTTTTCGGTACGGTACATATACATCTATTAGCGTAGTGCACCTCACACACGAGTCTGGATAATGCGATTCGCACTCATTAGAACTTAACACGTGCTGACAATGTCAGTGGAACTGCAAGACTTCGGTCGGATGAATAACACTCATGCATTGCCGTGACATGTTGCCATCATGTGCGGACGAAGTGCAGTAGCACCCTCAAGTAGTACACCTCTTGTATAATTCCAATTGGCGAGACCTAAAAACCACTGTGACATCCAAAGACATACTCTACCGAGATAATATGCCAATAGCAATCCTAAGGAAACGGACCAAGCCCCGAAAATTGAAGACTGAAGCAAAGTTAGCGTTTTCGGTATGGTACATATACGTCTATTAGCGTATATGTGCCGTACCGGAACATCCAAACCGTACCAAACCGACATCGAAAGACATGCTCTACCGAGAGAATATGCCAATAGCAATCTTAAGGAAACGGACCAAGCCCCGAAAATTGAAGACTGAAGCAAAGTTAGCGTTTTCGGTATGGTACATATACGTCTATTAGCGTATATGTGCCGTACCGGAACATCCAAACCGTACCAAACTGACATCGAAAGACATGCTCTACCGAGAGAATATGCTAACAACAATGCCAAAGTAATAAGCCAAGCCCCGGAAACCGAAGACCGAAGTAAATCCTACGTTTTCAGTACGGTACATATGCTTTAATTGGCGCAGTGCACCTCATACACGGGTTCGGATAATGCAATTCACACTTGCAAGAAATAAATACGTCGCGAGGACAATGTCGGTTCAGTGACAACACTTCGGTTCAATGAATAATACCCACGCATTGTCGTGAGATGTTGCCATCATGTGCGGACGGACTGCAGTAGCACCCTCTTAAAGTAGTGCACCTCTGGTATAATTCCGATTGGCGAGACCTAACAACCACTCTGATGCGCAAAGAAATACCCTGCCGAGATAATATGCCGACACGAACCCCAAGGAAAGAAGCCAAGCCTCGGAAACCGAAGACCGAAGCAAAGGCAACGCTTTCGGTACGGTACATATACGTTTATTCGTACGGGACACCTGAGACAAGAGTCCTTATAATGCAATTCGCACTAAGTAGAAATAAACACATTGTGCCGACAATGTCGGTTGAGCTGCAATACTTTGGTTCAATGAAGAAGACTAATGCGCTGTCGTGGGATGTCACCATCATGTGCGGATGGACTGTAGTAGCACTTTCTTAAAGTAGTGCACCTCTTGTATAATTCCAATTGGCGAGACCTAAAGACCTCTTTGACATCCAAAGACATACTCTACCGAGATAATGTGCCAACAGTAATTCTAAGGGGGCGTACCAAGCCCCGGAGACCGAAGACCGAAGCGAGGCCAACGTTTTCGGTACGGTACATACATGTTTATAAGCGCAGCGCACCTTATACACGAGAGTACTATCTCGGTAGAGAATGTTCTTGGATGCCAGAGGCGTTTTCAGGTCTCGCCAGCTGGAATAATGCAAGAGGTACACTACTTTAAGGGGCTGCTTCTACGGTCAGTCCGCGCAACATGCTGGTGATATCTCACAGCAATACACGAGTCTTGTTCATTAAACCGAAGTACGACATTGTCGCCACAACGCGTTTACTTCTCGTAAGCTTGAATCGAACTATAAGGACTGGTGTTTCAAGTGCCCCGCGCCAATAAACGTATATGCGCCGTACCAAAAACGTTGGCTTTGCTTCGTTTTTCGGTTTGCGGGGCTTGGCCCATTTCCTTCGGGTTGCTGTCGGCATATTTTCTCGCTAGAGCATGCATTTAGATGTCAGGACGGTTTTTAGGTCTCGGCCATTCCAATTATACAAGAGGTGCACTACTTTAAGAGGGTGCTACTGCAGTCCGTCCGCACATGATGGCAACATCTCACGACAATGCATGGGCATTATTCATTGAACCGAAGTGTTGTCACTGAACCGACATTGTCCGCACGACGTATTTATTCTTGCAAGTGTGAATTGCACTATCCGGACCCGTGTATGAGGTGCACTGCGCCAATTAAAGCATATGTACCGTACTGAAAACGTGGGATTTACTCCGGTCCTCGGTTTCCGGGGCTTGGCTTATTACTTTGGCATTGTTGTTAGCATATTCTCTCGGTAGAGCATGTCTTTCGATGTCAGTTTGGCACGGTTTGGATGTTCCGGTACGGTACATATACGCTAATAGACGTATATGTACCATACCGAAAACGCTAACTTTGCTTCAGTCTTCAATTTTCGGGGCTTGGTCCGTTTCCTTAGGACTGCTATTGGCATATTATCTCGGAAGAGTATGTCTTTGGATGTCAGAGCGGTTTTTAGGTCTCGCCAGTTGGAATTATACAAGAGGTGTACTACTTGAAGAGGGTGCTACTGCACTTCGTCCGCACATGATGGCAACATGTCACGGCAATGCATGAGTGTTATTCATCCGACCGAAGTCTTGCAGTTCCACCGACATTGTCAGCACGATGTGCTTAGTTCCAATGCATGTGAATCGCATTATCCAGACTCGTGTGTGAGGTGCACTACGCTAATAGACGTATATGTACCGTACCGAAAACGCTGGCCTTGCTTCAGTCGTATTTTCCCGGGGCTTGATTCGTTTCCTTAGGATTGCTGTTAGCATGTCATCTCGGCAGAGTTTGTCTCTGGATGTCAGAGCGATTTCAGGCCTCGCTCGTTGGAATTGTACAAGAGGTGCACTACTTTAAGAGGGTGCTACGACAATCCCTCCGCACATGACGGCAGCATCTCACGGCAACGGAGTATTCATATTAATTGAACCCAAGTGGTGCAGCTTAAGCGACATTGTCGTCACGATGTGTTTGGTTCTAATAAGTGCGAATCATATTATTCGGACTCGTGTATGAGATGCACTGCGCTATCTATCAGACGTTAATGTACCGTAACGAAAACGTTGGCTTGACTTCGGTGCTGGGTTCCCGTGGCTGGGTCCGTTTTTTAAGATTGCTGGAAATGCTGCAGTTCATTAGATATTGTTGGCTCTTTCTCTGTGCTGTCCGTTTGGAAATATCAATTTAAGCTTCACAACTGAAAATAAATTAGGAGTGCAATAATAAAGGAAGTAGAAAGAAGTGCAATGATAAGGTAAGAGTGTAGGCGCCCTTCTGGTCCGCGCGTGATGCGCCGTAAGTTATCAAATATCTGATAAAAATGATCAAAATTATGTTATGTACGAAGGCTCAGAGCACCAACAGATAATTCGAGACACGAATGTGCAAAACTGGGATACCATTCTTGGTTTCTCGTATGTCTGTGATTTGGTGCTTAGTATGCCCTTTAAGTACATGCCATAAATCGTCCGCTGTCTGCGCGTTAAAAATCGCATTGCTGGTTTGTTGCCGAAATTATAATATTGTCAGATGGCTATTTCTTGAAGATGATAGGCGTTCATGCGAGCATTGTGAGTAGCAATGGTCGAAACGACGAAATAAATGACGCTATTTGCCTGCTTGTTATTTCGGGTGCTAAAGATGATGTTTGGGTTATATGATTTCCAAGTTGGGCAATCCTGCTAACGTGAGCTGGTTGTGCCCATTTCGCACTGCGCATAAAGCGCTGGCGGTGGAGATTTTTCTTCTTCTAAAAAAGGTGAAGTACTTGAAGAATCCTCTGCGTTGTCGGGCAACGACTTCCGGAAGCGCAGTTCGGCAGCCCGCCGACAGAGGCGCTGTGATAGCCAGCGGTGGCGTGACTCACGGGTCAGCACGGCATTAGCTGATCGGCCGGAGAGGAGTCGAGCTGGGCGGCCGGGCGCGAGCCAGGTGATCGGAGCGTAGGAAACGACTGAGCGTCGTGCGCGAGGTAGAACAGCTGATGGGACCGTGGGAAAGCAGCTGAAATCAGTGCGCCGGATCGAACAGCTGATCGGGACGTGGTAAAGCTGAAGGGATGGCGCTGCCGGGAATGCATCTGCCCACGGTGGCACCCTACCACACAGCGGAGGACTTTGAAAGGTGGGTGGGAAGCATAGAGCGGTATTTGGCGGCCGTGAACATAACTGATACCAATCAGAGGTGTGCAGTGCTTCTCCATCTGGTTGGGCCGGACGTCGCAGAGCTCAGCGAGACGCTGCCGGACGAAGACGCGACGGGAGATAACTTTGAAAAACTTAAGGAGGAAGCTCACGGCGTACCTGGCGCCGGTCAAAAGTGCTGTGACTGAGCGGGCTGCATACCACCAAATGAAAATGCAAGCGGGTGAGGAATTCGAACAGTTCCTCGGGCGACTCCGGATTCAAGCACAGAAATGCGGCTATACAGCGGCTGAGATGGACAGGGAACTCCGGGACCGGTGTGTCGTCGGAAGCAGCCCCGGGCTGAGAGAAAAGCTACTGCAGGAGGCGGCGACCAAAGGAGACGGGCTGACGCTCGCGAACGTCCGGCAGACAGCGCGGGCGTACCGAGACATGCGTCAGCTGAGCACCCAGCTGAGAGAGAGTCAGCCGGCAGTCACAGGAGTCGACTGTGAGGGGACGGCCGTGAACGCAGTGCGGTGGGAACGGCCACAACGGCCACAGCGAAGCCAGTGTTTCCGATGCGGATCCAGACAGCATTGGAAGAGGGACTACCCGGTCAGGGTGCAGGAGCGAGGCGCTGCCGACCGGCCATCGTCCGGGGATAATGGATGGCGTGACGGGCGGCGGCAGCAGGGACAGACCCGCCGTCCCCCGCCCGTCCGACGCTGTTTCCGGTGTGGGTCGGACGCCCACCTACAGCGCAGCTGGCCACAGCGCCGCACAGTGGACCATGTGACTGAGACTGAAGGTGTGCCACAGCGCCTCAAGGACGTTCTCCTACAAATCGACATCCCGAGCGAGAGGGATGGCCTACCACTCATCACAGTGAGGATCAACGGTCAGGACATCACGATGATGATCGACACCGGCTCGCCGGTGACAATCATCGGCAGAGATGTCAAGATCCCGGGACTGCGCATGCGGGCATCGGAGCTACGTCTGCAGTCCTACACCGGTCAGACGGGGCCCCTCCGCGGAGAGGCAACGGTGGAGGTGGAACACGCAGGCCAGGCCCGGTCACTGCGACTGGTGATATGTGACCGACAGGGGAGCGCGCCGCTGCTGGGACGAGACTGGCTGCGCCAGCTCCGACTGAACTGGCGCGCGGTTAGCATGGTCGACCGGCCGGGGGACGCTGACGGGAGAACCACGCCGGAGTCGGGCGCGAAGACGACGCTGGAGTCGGTCGTCAAGGCGCACGAGACAGTGTTCAGCGACGGACTGGGGAAGATGTCGATGAAGGCCCACCTCACGCTGAAGCCTGACGCGCGTCCGGTGTACAGGAAGGCCAGGCCTGTGCCGTACGCCCTCATGCCTCTAACTGACAAGGAATTAGAGCGCTGGATCACGGAGGGAGTCGCAGGGAAGGTTGACCCAGAACAGAGACCGTCAGGCTGGGGGACCCCGCTGGTCCCAGTGCTGAAGCCCAACGGTCAGGTCAGGTTGTGCGCAAACTACAGCCTGAAAGTGAATCCACTGCTCCGGGTGGATCCGTACCCACTGCCTGCGCCAGAGGACCTATTCGCGAACATACGAGGTCGAGTGTTTGCAAAGCTGGACTTCCGGCGGGCATACGAGCACATGGAGCTGGACGAGACGTCACGGGACCTCACCACGGTGACAACGCACCGCGGCTCGTTCCGGATGGTCCGTATGCCGTATGACATCGCCAGCTGCGGCTTCCTGTTCCAGCAGGCAATGGACAAGGTGCTGGAGGGACTGCCGGGCTGCGTGTGCTACATTGATGACGTTCTCATCGCAGCGGAAGACGGGGCAGAGCTGGTGACACGGCTGGACCGGGTCCTGACTCGGCTGGAGCGCCACGGCCTCCGGCTAGAACGCTCAAAATGCACTCTCGGGGTGAGTGTGGTGTCTTACCTGGGATGGCGGATCACCGTGGACAGCATCAAGCCGGAGGAAGACGGGACAGCCGCGCTGCTGGAGGCGCCAGAACCACGTGACGTTTACTAGCTCAGATCCCTGTTGGGATCGGTGGACTACTAGTCGTCTCCTGCCCGGGCTCGCGACAACGCTAGCCCCATTGTACGCGTTGCTGAAGCGCGGTTCGCCGTGGAACAGGACGCCGAGATGTTCGGCTGCAGTAGATGAAGTAAAGCGGCTGCTGGCAAGCGGCCGTGTGTTGGTGCCGTATGACCCCGCCTTGCCACTCAAACTGGTAACAGACGCCAGCGCCTCTGCAGTCGGCGCGGCTCTGATACACCGCATGCCGGACGGCACAGAACGACCGATCATGTTCGCGTCGAGGACGCTGACACCGACAGAAAGATGTTACGCACAGGTCTAGCGGGAAGCCGCCGCTGTGCAGTTTGGGCTCCGGAGCTTCAGCAGGTTCCTGTTCGGCCGGAAGTTCACTCTCACCGTGGACGATCGGGCCCTGTCCCGGATCCTGAGCCCCGAGCGCGACCTCCCCGGTCTGACCGCGGCACGTCTGCAGCGGATCGCCATGGAACTGGCAGCATACCAGTACAGCGTAGAGCTACGCGGAACGGCAGACATGGCGCTCGCGGACAGTCTATCGCGGATGGCGCTGCCGTGCAGCGGGAACGAGCGGGCGGAGGCGGACAGGGAGGTGGCGGGAGTCCACTTGTTGTTCATGGACGGCGTGGGAGCGCCGCTGACAGCCCGCGAGATCGAAAACGCCATCAGGCGCGACCCGCTGCTGGCGAAGGTGCTTATGTATATAAGACACGGATGGCCGACAGAGACGGAGCCGGGGTTGGCGCCGTTCCGACACCGGGAGGTGGAGCTGTCCACAGACCACGGCGTGGTACTGTGGGGAGGCAGAGCGGTAATACCCCAGAGGCTGCGGTCGCGAGTACTGCAGGAGCTGCACATCGGACACCTCGGCAGCGCCAAGATGAAAGGAGTGGCGCGCCGGTGCGTATGGTGGCCGGGAATGGACACAGAACTGGAGGCACTGGCGTGGGATTGTACCGCATGTGTAGAAAAGCGAGGAGCCCCGCCACGGAGCGCGCTGCACACCTGGGAGCCGGCTGGCGGCCCGTGGGAGCGAATCCATGTGGATTTTGCCTTGCCGTTTCAGGGCTCCAGCTTCCTCGTGGCACATGACAGTTTCAGCAAATGGCTGGAGGTGTATCCGATGAGAGATACGGGCACAGAGAGCGCGGTCCGGGAGCTGCGAGCCATGTTCGCTCGTTTCAGTATACCACGGCAGCTTGTCTCCGACAACGGACCTCAGTTCACAGCGTCACAGTTCGCGGAATTCTTGAGTGGGTACGGTGTACGACACGTCAGAGTGGCACCATACCACCCGAGCAGCAATGGGGCTGCCGAACGAGCGGTCCAGACCCTTAAGAACGGCCTCAAGGCGGCGCTGAGGGACGGGGGCTCCCTGTCTCGCCGGCTGTGCACGTTTCTGATGGCATACCGCGCGGCGCCACACTCAACGACAGGTCGGACGCCGGCGGAAGTGATGTTCGGGCGCCCGATGCGCACCAGGCTCGACCTCGTGCACCCAAGCATCACACGAGATGTACAAGAGAAACAGCAAGACCAGAGGGAGGCGGCGGGAGGAAGGTCGTGCCAGTTCAGGGTAGGCCAGACCGTGTGGGCGCGGACATATGGCGGCCCCGACGGTGGCGGCGCGGCGAAGTGGTAGGCATCACGGGCCCCGTCTCGTATCAAGTAGACGTCGGCGAGGCCGTCTGGGCGCGCCATGCGGACCAGCTCCTGCCAACAGCAAGACGGGAAGAGCAGCAGCCGACCGAGTCAGCTCCGCTGGAGCCGTCGCAGCAGCATCCAACCGACCCTGCTCCCGGCCGGCAGCAGCATCAGATCCCGGAGGCTCACAGCTCTCTCGGGGAGAGAGAAGAGGAGGAGGAACAGAGACCGTCACCGACCAGAGAGGAGGCAGGTGGTCGCGACCAGACCAACACGGAGCCGGAATCAGCTCAACAGAACCGAGCTCCTGACTGGCCGGACGCCGAGTACCAGCAGACGGGGCAGCCGCGCGCCGTCAGCGCGCCGCCCCTGCGGGCAGGGCAGGCACACGCGGCCAGCGCGCCGCGTCACGAGACGCAGCCGCGCCGATCAGCGCGCACCATCCGACCTCCGCTGCGTTTCAGGCTGTAGGGAGGCTCCAGTATGGGGGCGGGGGGTGTTGTATCGTAGCCTTGACATCGTGGTTGTAGTTCATGGGCGCACCGCGAGTGGCGCCACTGTCGGGCGTTGGGAGGCAGTCGGCCCGGAGCCGCCGTGCCGTGCGATTGCTTGTTCATACTTTGTAACTGGAACTCACGTTAACATCAATAAACATTTGGGAGATACAACAGTACACCTAAGCAGCTGAAGTGAAATGGGAAGTGAAAGGTGAAATATTGCATTATTTGACACAAAACATCAGCTGCTATAAATGTCACAAATCTGAAAACTTTCCTTGCATAAGCAGACGTGCTATAATGTTGAAATTAATTTGATAGCCCTGCATTCTATGTGATTAATTATTTCAGCATAAGACTTAGCATAAATCATAAAGATGATTTATCTTGCTGACTAACTGTACATTTCAGGTACAACACAAACCAATCCACCCATTAAATACATTAACTACAACATTTGCTGCTTACATTGGATTCATTTACCAAGCACAGGTTATTGTTCAACGTCAGGTTTATGCTGCATGCAGTTGCATGGAGCAATTGTATTTTGTGATGGTGGCCTCCTCCAACAATGTTGGAATGCACTAGCAAATGTTGGCTTGCCCTTCTCGTATTGTTGCTAGAATATTACAACACATACGGTAACAGTGACTATCACATCATGATCACCTGCTTTGGGTATTATTTGATGACATTGGCTGAACTTTAGAATGAAAGACACAAAACTACAGCTTAAAATAGCCTTTAATCCAAATGAAGTGTCGAAACACAATGAGAAACACACATTAGGTGGAGGTGAGGTAGGGTCGCCCTCAGCACAGCCCACCAATATGCCACACACATTGATTCTTCTGATCTGGAAAAACATAACCTGTAATTTCACGTAAGTTGAATTATGCCGGAAAACTCTGCCAGTTTTCGACATGACATTTTCTCAACAGTGCAGACAGATAACTCTTTTGGTGAAATGTCATATCAGGTATGTGCACAACATTGCATTGTACAAAACATTCCCATTACATTATAGTGCCTTTCATGTCTCAATAAACACATCTAATGCAGTCACACAGCTGTGCTGAACTGACATAATCACTGGTTGGCTCATTTCATGGGTGGTAACACCACTATGGACAAAGGCTATCAATGCTTATGTGGAATATTCAAATGTCATTCAGACAACAATATCAATATTCATGTATTACAGAAGAACAAGACCCTTAGCTCCAACATAAATATACCTGAGCACGCCTTGGCCAATCACTTCGCATGCAGCATTCCACAGGCATTCAACAGCCGGTAGCCTAGGCCACAACATTCATAACTGGCAAGTTGTGCGGCAACTGAATCACTACATTGTCAGTTTTGCTGGAGAATGTTTAAATGAGTCATTGTATGTTGACTGAGACATAATGTGACTTGGCAAAGAACAACATACATCTGATAGCCCAGAGGCATCTGAAATTACTTGAACACAATCTGATCCTCCGACCACCATCCCCAATACCGCGCCACAATCCAAGTGTTTTGCGACTGGGAAAGGTGGTTACAATTAATCGCCACAAACAAACCGAAGATGCCGCTAGCACAGCACTGCCATTTTTTGGTGCAACATCCTAAACCTGGTGTTCATTCCGATTCTGGTATACTTATAGTATGTGTCGATACCTACTAGTCAAAACTTTGGAGTACCCGGTGTCGTATTGTCCTGGACTTGGAGGTACCTGGCGCTCTTGCTCTGCGCATATATAGACATGATTCAGATGTGGGTGAGGCAGGACATAGCCATTGGTGTCCAGGTTCTGCGGAGCCTCGTTTATGCTTGGTGGTTTCAAGTGAGCTCGGTTTTGGATGACATCTGAAAACCTCAGAAAGGGAAATAGGGGTTTGGCATGTGCGATTAGGCAATGTCAGGCAGGAGTGAAAAATTCACATAAAATATGGCGGAAAGGAGTGAAAAATTCCTCTTCACAGGGCGTTACTTTACACCCCAAGTCGGCAATTCTAAGACACTGATAATGTAACACGCGCCCGGGTGGCCGGCTGGATGCCCGTCGCTCGGGTGGGGGTCAATTTGACCCCGCTGAGATCTTGAGAACTATGAGAGCTAGAAACACCAAACTCACAACGTATGTTGGCCTGTACGTGAACACACTTAGGTCAAAGTTTGATGTTCCTGGGTCATGACATTCGGGTGAAATAAGGTCAAGCTGGATCAAATTCCAAGTTGGTCTCCAAAGTGCCCCCAGAATCCAGATAACCTTATCTAAGCAAAAGGTCACATGCTCATTTAAGGTCAGTGACCTTGTTAGGCCTTTTGAAGGTCATGGTGACCAGAATCATACAAGACTGCTGAGTTTTGCATTTGGATAAGCGACAGAGTTCATGCTAGACGGTATGCTCCTAAGAACCAAATGCTGACCTGGGTCGTTTTAGGTCAATGACGTATTCTGACCTCTAAGAGGTCCATGGAAGATGTAGAATGCGGTTCCTGCTATCAGTAAGTCCAAAATGCGCACCAGAATCTATCTCATAGGGCAGGCCCTAGAGTAATACAACTTGGTTTTGATCTTGGTCTGACCTTCAGAACTGACCCTAGGTCAATGCTCATTCAATTGTGTTGTCTAAGAAAAAAATTCAGAGATGTATACGCCGCGCCGTTCGGAAACCATTCTGGAAAAACCCTCCGGGGGGGGGGGGGGTCATTTGACCCCCACCCGAGCGCGTGATAAGTTATTGCTGTGACGATGTTTGTGACATGTAACCTACGAAGTGCTACGCATGACATCACTCATTGCGCATGCCTAACCATATCCTTACATACCTGTTGGTCGTCACATGAAAAGCGATGGCACTATTTATCGCTGTAAGCTAGATAAACCGAACATCTAGGGAATGACTTTGCGAGCATCGTATGGTCACGTGACAAAATTATTCCAACCGTCGGATGTCAGCAATAAAGATATAACACAAACCGCACTTGCGGCACGACTGGAAACCACGCGCACCGACGGCGGGTTTCGGTGTTCGCATGCCGCAGATTTCAAAAGCGAAGTGCATCAAAACTGCACACATGCACGACGCTTCTCCGGGGTTGCACGTGTCATATGCCACCGAGTAGAACACCACACGGCACGTCCGCGAGGAGTATGAAGCACGCGTCAAGGCACGTACAAATACGCACATGATGTCAGGTTACTACGCTCCAGCGCTGAAGGCCAGTCATTCACACCTTAACGATGCCCATCTGACAATACACGGCCGCAGGTTGCATAAGAAGCGTGCGTTGCTTATAACGGGACCATGTTTGAGGTGAACTGGACTTTTGATGAACGTGTGTTCTTGTCGGTTCTGTCAGATGTTCCACGTACATACGCTGTCACCATGTGCGACTTAACTGGTTCTCTAGGGAGAAGTTAGGTTTTCCCAGCATGAGCGCGACTGTGACAAAAGTTATATCTTTCGTTGCCAAGCAATGCTAGATGTTGAAGCTCCTATCAGGTAGCACCACATCACCTTTCTTGACATGTTTCATGATACCACTTTTCGGAAAGATTTGCCTGTCGGATGCATTTCCGGAATATGCGTCAGATACGAATGACATCTCACCCCTCAAAGTTATGCATCCTCGATTCTCACACCCGCACACGCGCAATCACCGCCCATTTAGCTTTTAAAACCGATCTCACAAAACACGCAACGAAATTAGGCCTGCAGGCGTTTTTTTGCTATGCACAAATCCGCATTCACACCGGTTTAACGGCCTGTAACGCAACGGTACGATGACATTGAATCGCCGTGTGTCCAAAGAACGCAGTCCTGCCATCTAGCGGGGAAATAAGGTTTACGTCTCCATTTTGACACACCCGGTAGCCTGTCAGGAAATAATGGTCGCCGTTGAGGTTGCTTCGTCAGTTGGCGTGTTCGAGAACGGACATACACCTGACGTATCTTACGTGAGGTGAGTTGCACGGGTGAAAAAGCTACCGATTTACAGGGTATGATCGGTGACAAAAGTCGACACTTTTGCGCGCTTTTTGTTGACAAAATTGTAAAAAATGGTGACAAATTACAACAGAATAACCCAGCTAGACGAACGCTGGCGCAGAGCAAATGCCGAGACTTTGCCGCTTTGCTGCACGAGCAGGTTGAGCCACAAAATGCTGCCAAATTTAGTAGCTTTAATCCGGATAGTTTTCACCATATGCCAGAGAAATACTGCGAACAATAATATATCAATGCTGACCATCAATGCTGTCCCAGATGGGTGGTGCTAGATTGAACCTTCCAATGACACTCAGATCAGTGCTTTTCACAGATACTTTTTTTCAGACAAGGTTCATTTCGCATGATAAACGACATTATATACCAAATAACTCGGCATATTACAAGTAGCAAGAATCGTGGTTTGCCACAGCACTTTGCGATGAAGGGGTTACGCCTGCTGCGCGGCGTTTTAAATAATCGTACCATTTAAGGCCGATGGCTTGGAATGCTTGTCACGCGGCTGTAAATCGGGTTTAGTCAAAGGCTACAGACTGCTGTTGTTTGCGTTCGCGCCGCCAGAGGCTCACCGGCTTGAATGAATTAGCTGTTCGTCAGGCTCGCTGTTCGTCTTTTCTAAGCATTGTTGAAAGATGCATTGTTCATCTGCCGATACCAGTGTTGCATGGGCTGCGAACTAAATTCCATGGATTGAGATCATGTTAAGTAGCGCAAGGCCTACGCCGAGAATAACGGTTAAGTGTGAAGGAAAAGGAGGTCGCTAACGCTTTCCGCTGATTGTAGGGTGACGTCATCGAACCAAAAAGGATGTTTTTCAGATGCTTGTAGAACAGTGATATTTGGTATATGTACGAGCACGCAGGTGCAGTTTTGCAACATACATGGTGATGAAGGAATGAGGGGCTCAAGAAGAAAATAAAAGTTTTCTTCCTCCTAGATGTTACGCAGTTTCGTTTCAGAGTTGGGAGCAGGGGCAAAGTCTCTCAAAATTAGTTTTGGGGTGGGTCTGGACTCTCAAAATGATAAATGATGAACGTAATCAGTACGAATAAGAACTTCTCTCATTGGGAGGTACGATTCCCTCACTAAAAACGTAAACATCCTTGCAGGGCTAGTTACATATGCTAAGTCTTTTTTATGTTACATGTGTTAAGTATGTCTTTTCTGTTACATATGTTAAGTCTGTCTTGTCTGATACTTGTACTAGATTAGTACCAACCATTATTCAGTGTTTGTGTGCGAGTCTGTCTGAATATAGTCACACACATCCGCACGCACGCACGCACGCATGCACGCACGCACGCACGCACGCACAAACACACGCACACACACACACACACGTATATATATATATATATATATATATATATATATATATATATATATATATATATATATATATATATATATATATATATATATATACACACACCAATGTGTGTGTGTGTGTGTGTGTGTGTGTGTGTGTGTGTGTGTGTGTGTGTGTGTGTGTGTGTGTGTGTGTGTGTGTGTGTGTGTGTGTGTGTATGTGTGTGTGCGTGAATTAAAAGTGCAAACGCATGCTGCGAGCCTGCGCACAAGATCAATACCGCAAACAAGTACCAAGTTAGGGCTCTTTAAAGTCAAGACGTTTACTTCAGAATATTTTTGAGATGTTCTACAAGGTTTGAACCCTTTTGCGGCCTTTTTTAAAAATAAAATTCCGTGAAATGAAAATTTGTGATGGAACGTCTGGCTCTTTGGGTGTAGTAATCTCAGAGTACGTAGTCGTTCGTCAGTATCCCGGTATGCTCTGACGCATTTTGAAGTATAATGTCTTGCACAGGGGTGAAAAAAGCTTCTGATTTACCGGATTTGGTAGATGACAAAAACTGAGGCTTTGCGAGCTGATTGGTGACAAAATTTCGAGCGTGAAAACAAATTTCAACGTATCGGAACATATTGCAACAGACCATCCCAGTTAGTTAAAACTCACAGCTTAGTATTGGGCTGTACTCGCTAACGCTTGCAGCGTGAGCATGTGTAAAGCACATGTCGAATCGTTGACGTTTCTTTAAATGAGTAAGTTGAGCCATAAAATTTTGTCAAACATAGTGGCTTTAATCAGGATAGCTTTCAGCAGGTGACAAAAATATGCTACAAATTATACTATATCATTGCTGACGTCACAGATCAGCGGTAACACCGCAATCCCAATGCCCTTCAGATCAGTGCTTTTCGCAGATTTTTCAGCCAAGATGCACTCCACATACTGAACAGTATAAAATACCAAATGACTCGGCTCATTACCAGTCGTAAAAATCGCCGCTGGCCGCAGCATCTTGCGACGAATGTAATCAGTTTCTTACGCAGCGTTTTAAAGCGTCGTGTCATTTGAAACAACTGGACGCGAATGCTCCCCACGCGGTAATGCGTTGGGTCCAGTGCAAGACTGTGGAATGCGGTTGGTTGTGTTCATGTCGTAAGGAGTTGACTGGCTGGAAGAGCGATTGGCTATAGGCCTCTCACCTTGCCCGTTGCACTTCAGACTTAGCGTACTGATCGGTGAACAGGCGTGAGATAAAACGCATTTAATTCTCGTCATATTGCATATAAAGCTAAATAAAGGTAATGGGTTGTTCAAAAATGTGGTTTCCATCTTTTTATACCAACTTCTCATGGGTTTTACTCTAAATTGTTGAGATGTTTCACCCTTGCTTTGGCATTCTTGGGTGGTTTTCCACTACCTGGCCATATTCGCACCTGCCAGTTCGACCGATTAGATTGGTTCTGATGGAACTGGTGAGACGCGATTTGTGTGCCTCTAGTGACAACATATTTCGTTCGGCTTACATCAGCGGTCGTGGGTGTGACCACGCTTAAGAGATGGGTGGGAAAACCTGGATTCGAGGAGTCAGACTGGAAATAGTCTGCGGGTAGAGGCCAAATTTAGGGGTAACTCGATCTAAAAGTGGCTTTACAAACATAGAAACATGAAAAAATGTGATATTGACGGCAGCGGCTCTGGCCCGACGGCGGGGGCAGGGAGGACAGGTTCTCGGTGCTCGTCACCGGGGGCAGGGAGGACGGCTTCTCGGTGCTCGTCACCGGGAGCAGGGAGAACAGCTTCTCGGTGCTCGTCACCGGGAGCACGGGGGACAGCTTCTCGGTGCTCGTCACTGGGAGCTGGGAGAACAGCTTCTCGGTGCTCGTCACCGGGGACAGGGAGGACAGCTTCTCGGTGCTCGTCACCGGGAGCAGGGAGGACAGCTCCTCGGCGCTCGTCACCGGGCAGGGAGGGCAGCTTCTCGGTGCTCTTCGTCGGGGGCTGGCCACTGGTACACCACTAGGATGCTACGGAATCGTGTGCCCAGCCTGCGAGGAGCAGCCACTGGCGGTATTATTTAGGGCTTGGGAATCGTGCGCGCTTTGAACTAATCATTAGCTCAGGACAAAGTCGGCCAAAAGTAGTACGATGGCTTAAAACATTGCATAACCGCCAGCGCGAAATTTGAAACAGTTCCGTGTTGGGACACAAGCCACCCAGCAGAATGCTGTATCCTAGTTGACTGTCTCCCGAGCTGGGTTAGCGCCCGGCAAGGAGCGGCCGCACGCTAACAATGCACGGCACAGTGGGCTGCATGGCGCTCCGCAAGCCTGCAAAGGACGGAGACGTCTTTTACTGGCCAAATGGAACGATACAACGTGGGTGGGGAGGTTTTGTTACACGCACCGCTCAGCTCCCGCCCAGCCTGGTGACGTCACTTGTTAACCCCACAGCTCCTTGCGCCCACTCGAAGCTGTTGCAAATTGTTTGGCATGAAAAGCAAATGCTTGGATGTTCTTTGCCCACTTCTACCCGGTGCAATTTTGTGAAGTGTTCTGATGTATAGATATAGATATAGACATAGATATAGATATAGATATATATACATATATATATATGCATATATATATATATGTATATATATCTATATCTATACCTATGTCTATATCTATATCTATATATCAGAACACTTCACAAAATTGCACCGGGTAGAAGTGGGTAAAGAACATCCAAGCATTTGCTTTTCATGCCAAACAATTTGCAACAGCTTCGAGTGGGCGCAAGGAGCTGTGGGGTGGGAAGCATAACAAATTATTAACACCAATATTTCATGCTACACTTTCCAATTCCCTTCCACAGAACTTTTAAAACAAAACAAAGCAAGGGAATATGATAACAAAATAACAACAGAAAATTCAACAAGCATGAAACACTCAAACAAAAGCATTTTGGGCTCCTACACATTAGCCCATTACCAAGTCAAACACAACAGACATACGTCTGGCCTCCGTTAAGATGGGGTCAGGGAAAACAATGATTTTATCACTTTCTTACAAAATACCAATGCTTATTTCCATGAAAGTAGCCTATGCCTAACCTAAAGAGGCCTTACATCGTCTCATCCCGTACAACCTGTTTGTATCACAGCAGCAGTTGTGAGTTACTGGTTCTTGCACAATTCATATTGCCACTTGCCATGCATTTGACTAACTTGACCTAACTTAGAGTAGCCCACATGATGAACATGATCTAAACTCACCTATGTGTTGACAGCAGCACTTGTGGCAAAACAATGATATTTAAAGCTAGTTTTTAGCTGGTTTCAACTTGCATTTTTATTCAGTTCATTTCTGTATGCTTGTTGACATCAGATAAAGTTGACAACACACAAATCAAAACACTTTAAATTACTTTGAACAACTTATTTTGATAGTCATGGTTAACCTATGTCAACGGCAATAATGAGTACGCTCCACAAAACGATCTCTCTTTTCCAAAAATAACACAACTGTTAGATGACCATGCCAGTATTGCTGCTTGCCTTTTCAGATGCAGCCAATGCATCCATTTGGGCTTGTTTATTCATATTTAATGACACAATTTGAGATGTTGGCTTTACATTTAAAATGGGGTGGTCTGACTATTTGTTACATCCCAATGTTTAACTCATACTATAATCGCTATGCAGCATAAAGTATCCCTGTGTTAAAAAATGTAGTGCATATATACAGCACAGTCATTTGTCGGTCAGCAAACCATGGCAGCTATAGAAAACATCTGGTTAAAGCAGCCACGAGAGAACACTTCAAGAAATTTGGGGCAAATAACCACGAACATGGAACAACAGAAGTCCATTGCATGCTTTGTGGCATCATAATTTGCCTTACGGCAAAACTCAATGCATTAAGACAGAAAATGACTAACTCTTGTTACCAATCATGTGTTGAAAGCAGGTAAGGTAAGCAATTACTTGGTCCACAGGAGACTTGCTGGATTCTTCCTGCTCCCCTAAAACAAAAATTCAGTACCTTTTGCATGGTCTGCTGGGAGACAGTCATCCGACTCACCATCCCCCCCTCCCCCCCCTAGATATAAATATCAATCATGCCCACCAACCTTCGAGATTAAAATGCGAAAAAAGAGGTGTGCATGATAAACATCTCCAGACGGCAGATTTCCGCCATGAAACACTTCTGTATCAGCTGCGTCAGGTCTGTCCCAAGGTTCCGTATGGCAGCATAAGAATAGCCTTCCCAGAGAGCCTGGTGAGTCGAACACTCGAAAGGTTTGGATTTATCACTATTGAGCACCGCCATGAACGAAGAAAACGGTTAACCGTAGGTTTAAGAGGGCAAAAAATGGCTGTAAAGATAAGCTCCGTGCTTTAAATGGTATCCTTCATTCCCTGTGAATTGTTCACGCTTGGGTGCATATCAAACATGTTTGTGCGGCTGGCGGGTTAATCCAATTTATACATGAAATAGTACAAGTTTGCAGTTGGAGCATCTTGCAGAGAAATTGGTCAAAATTTTAAGCAGCAGATGGTACCTCTAAAGACAATCGAAAAGGAAATAAGAATAAAGTGGTATCACACTGGTATGATACCAAGAAAAACAAAAGTAGCTGAATAAATATAGACTGGTACTTTACTCGCAAAATTTTGTAATCAGCTGATTTTACTTAACATCTGTTAATTAAGTGCTCGAATGGTGATATTCATCTTTTAAGTTTAAGTTAGAAGCCATTTCTTGAACTTTTCACTAATGCATTTCGGGAGTGCTGCAATTTAGTGGTCAAGTTTCCTCGGGGAAAAAAGAAATACGTGGAGTAAGATTCTGTACCAGGCCTTGATGGCGTTTGCACCAGGCTCTGCTTTCGTGGTGTGGTGGTGAGACCAAAAAAAGGGGATGGGTGAAAACCCAGCACTTGGCGCACAGCTGCAGATTGTGATGCAATTTGTAAGCAAACCAAACTTAATGCGTGCAAGCGACTGGGGTCGCAGGGGTTCATGGGCTTGGAGGTACCTGGCGCCCTTGTTCTGTGCATACACAGACATGATTCAGATGTAGGTGAGGCAGGACATAGCCATTGGTGTCCAGGTTCTGCGGAGCCTCGTTTATGCTTGGTGGTTTCAAGTGAGCCCAGTTTTGGATGACATCTGAAAACCTCAGAAAGGGAAATGGGGGTTTGGCATGTGCGATTAGACAATGTCAGGCAGGAGTGAAAAATTCATCCAAAATATGGGGAAAAGGAGTGAAAAATTTCTCATCATAGGGTGCTGCTTTACACTCAAAGTCGGCAATTCTAGGACACTGCCTGAACATGCGCTGGGGCTGAAAAGAAATAAATGAAAATCTGAAATGTTCGAGTTCAGAACTTAGTGGCAGAGTGCCGCATTCTACTTCACATTGTACTTGACTGCATGCTTAGCCTCATCCAAGGTGTCCTTTCCGGGATGCCATGTTTCTTTTCCCACTCACAACCCCAACTTCGCTTCTTGCTCACACAAGGGGCTTGCATGTGTTGATTCTTTAGCAGCTCTTCAAACTAACCCAGGGTCTTGAAATGAGTAGTTTTCAACAGGTGCACTCAGTGTTATTTATAACACTGAGTATTATAGCTAGTGAGGAAATCCTGTTTCTGGATTAGTAGATCCTTGTGTTGACCATTATGTTTTCATAAGGCGAAAGATGTGTACCTGGAATAAAATAAAGTCTTTTGATGTTGCCATGACAAAAACAATGCAAAAGGGATGTAAATGTCTGTAGGTTTCTTAGAGCTTCTGGTTTGGGCAGTACTGACATAAGGCTGTGTATAAGGAAAAACAGGTTGGTCGGCCGATGCGGGCTTGTTTGGGGCATTGCTCTGCGGGGCGGCCGCGGATTTTCAAAGTCGGGCGTGCGGCGAGTACGGGTATTTCAGATCTGAAAAGTAGCATCTCTAATGCCCAATGGAAGGGGCAAGCGGCGCAGCAGCGGCTCGCGGGGCAGCGGCATCGGGCTGGTGGGATTCGTCCGAATGGTGGGAGCTTGTCACGGCCATGACGCAATGTAGCGCGGCCGTGGAACGCGGCGGGCTAATCGCCTGGAACCTAGGGCCTGCAGACACGGAGAAAGAGACCGAGAGCGGAAGTGGGAGTGGGAGTGGGAGAGATGGTACGCTTTAAAAACACTGTTTCCAGGAACAACTTATGCAGCAGGCATTTAACAATGGCCAGTAAGCACAGATTGTTTTCTTCTCGCGACACTTCCTCAGAAATGCAGCGGTGAGAACGGTAGAAAGTTTGCATTAACTACATGTAATTTTGTACATACCTAGGATAAATGTGATGTGTTAGGCTGGATTTTCGCAGCCTTGCGCCATGCTAAAATGTCTGAAGTTGTCACCCTTTCAAATACTTCTTCCCGAGACTGCTGCTCCTAGTGATGGGAGCATGTCTCGACACCCTGGTGACCACAGGATTTGCCGTTCAAACCGTAAGCAGGCTTCTTCCGCCTGTTTGTAAGCGTTCCCATTTTCAATTGCTACAGAAGCCGTTAGCTGTGTGTGCCGTACTCGGCAATGATTTTGAGAGGCCGCATCTGTGCCCGCTCAATTTTTCTGGTTTGGTGGGCGATGAGCCTAGCATGATCAACATTCGCAGAATATATAAGTAATGGTCGAATATATGTTCTGTAAGCTGGAGCCACTTTATCTTGAGATAGGTTGAATTTCTTCATTACGTAAAGCTTACATGAAGACAAATAACTCCTCTTCACTATATCATCCACATCCGCCTGCCAAGACACATCATCGGACATTGTCCGTTGAAGAGTATAATGGTCTTTTTATCATGATGTCCGTTAGTAGCAGTCGTTTCTTGGCCGCAAAAAAGCATGCATGATCTGACACTTCCCGGTATTAGCACCACCTCATTTGTAGCTGCCCATCCCATATTTCATCAGCCTGTTGTCGCAGGTGTTTTATCTGATCCCCTAGCAGCCTTTTCGTGTAGCTTGCCTTGCAGCTGGTGCACTGCATTAGCAGCGGCACCGTTAATAATCGCTAAGAAGGCAGCAGGTCCAGCCGAGCTACTCTGCCGGGGTGCCGCAAATGATAAAAATCCAACCCCTAACGTTCCATTTGGAACCTTTTCTTTCTGTTTTCGATCCTGCAGAACTGAGGCCAAACACTTTATAGACTTTGGAAATGTCCGAGGAGTTAAATGACTTAAAATGACTGGATTTACCTTGTGACAACTTGCCGCTTGGGGTAGCACTGGACGCTCATTTTAAGCGCAATACCAAATCTCGACAGACTGGTCATCGCAACCTTCTAAAGGTCAGACAAGGTCCATGACTTGGAATGACCTTGGTTGGCCTTTTGCCTTGAGAGGGTAGCCAGCTCCAGTCTGGCTGCTTGAGCGTATGTCTGAGGCACTACTTACACCGAATTCGTGTTTGGTATTGTGTGACCCCATTTAACCCAAAGTTTATGGCCTAGAGGCCTGACAATTTGATACGAATGTGTTCACTTAGAGTTAAATCACGCTATTCTGCGCATCATATCCAGCGAACCATTGCATAGGTCGTCCTCGCCTAAGTCCTTAAGTGACTCCGGTATAGATCCGGAAACTTTACCAGACTATTTAACATGACTGGTAGAAAGGATCTCTAGTAATTCAAATTCGATACTGAATAGATATAGGATTACCCCAAAACTGTTTGTTACACGCCCAGTCCCATAAATATGGTGCTTACAATGCAGTGTTTTCATCTTAAAATCCATTTATGCTAAACAAAATGATGTGTACACTGCTGCTCTGGAGACAAAAAAACGGACTTTCGGTGTTCAGGATTAAGATATTGATAGATATGTGTGCAAATGACTACGGCACACAGTATCTTACGAATTTCCCCGCAAACGTAAAAAATGAAATTTGCTCAAATATTTGCGTGAACGGGCATACGTAAACCCATTGTTTATTGGCGTAAACTGAAGTGACGCAAGTCCGGGAGGAGTGGCCTTTTGGGGTAAGTTTTTTTTTGTATCGTGCCGTGCAACTCCACCCCAATGTTTTGTCTAGAAACCGTATTCTTGAGTGTCGATAATGAGGAGCAAGGGCAAAGTTTTACGAAATGGCTCCGTTGCATAATTAATGGAGGTGACCGATCTTTAAGGGCAGCTCAGGGGCCGTCCATGCGTCAGGCTGCGCATGGAGGAGGAAAGCAGGGTTCTGAACGAGCATGGTTGAAGCGTTACAAGGGGATGGCGTAGAACATAGCGTTACAAGGAGGTGTGGCTGCAAATCACGATGGAATCTTTTTTTAATCTGAAAGCCGGATTCCGCTGGGTTCCTCCCATGACAAGCAGCACGTCCATGCTGCTCGCACCCCTAGCTCAACTACGGGCCAAAGGGACGTTGCCTTTTGAGACGTTACAACAGGGGCGGGGATTGGCGACCTAGAGAAACCAGCGCGTAGCAGTGGGGAAGGCAGCGGATGGTCCAAAATGCGTAGCGTAGCTCATAGATGATCTCTCGTGGTTTTGACGACTTCGCGTATTTTAGTGGTGCAACTTTGCGTTCAGAGGATGCGTCATGATGCAAGAGGGAGGGGGGGGGGGAGAAGGTGTGCACCCTCCAAATTAGTGTCATGGTGATATTCCGAAAGGTGCGAGAGCAAGACCCGCATTTCAATTCATTTTTTTTCGTGCATCCTCATAGTAAGTTTAAATTTGTGTGCAAATAAAGGAGGCATTGCCCCCTCGCCTTACCTTGCCCATTCACCCACGCCCCATACAAAGCTTTACAATGGCTGACGTGATGGAAGGATTATCTTGTTTCCGTTAAGCAGCCTAGCATTGATCCGACGCAGGTGTGACAACTTATTTCTTTACGGGGGGCACTGAGCCCTTCCAGTGATGACTGGAGCTCCCCGTCCTCACACGCCTCTGGGTCTCCAATGCATATGAGGAAAAAAAGAACGCGGGGCCAAAGAAAGGCAGTAAGGCTATTTTCGCTTTTAGTACACGAAGTATTTCGACGCATAATTGTTAGTACCATCCCCGTTTTGTATCAAAGTGCAAGTGCATTGTGCATGCCTTATGCTTGTGTCACGCAAGCGCCTTCATATGGTAGGTTAGTCTGTAAATGACAAAGTTTGTACTTGGTAACACTTGCATTGATATAACACACAACTGATGTTCCACAAATTTTGCGCTTGGTATCACTTGGATTGATATTACGTACAAATGATGTTTCACAAATTTTGTGCTTGGTAACACTTGGGTTGATATAATGCAGATTTGGCTGCAATATGTGTTAGCTTGTATAAGGATCGGGTTGCCCGGACAAATGTTGACCCGTGCTTTACTCAACAGCGGCAAGCGCATTCGTCGCACAATCGTAAATGGTGGCTTTCAACTGCCAGTGGAATGAAAAAAGCATTATTAGCGACAGCGGTAGTCATCAGTAATTCTCACAACGCGTCGAATCGTGGCAGCAAAAAGTGCTCGAGTTGACCCCCCTGGTGGTCCAGGATGCGCAACAGCTTGACCTGCTGCAGGCTGTGACTGACCGGGCGTTTATCTACAGTGTTACATCTTGGTATGGAATCGACAAATTGGTCCATTGTTTCAATTGCTACCCAAAATCAAATAAAAAAAGCTTACGTAATAAACCAAAGTTCCAAACAGGATTCCAAACATTACGCCGTGGCAGAAACTTACCGGCGGTGAACAAGAGCAGGGGCAAGGGTAATACCACGTATATGAAGAATGGCTTGTTATACCTTGGGCTTAACATCTAAGGCCCAGAGGAATTGGAAGCTTCCTGGAGCATCTTTCGACCGTCTCAAGCAGGCAGCATAATACCAGCTGGGGTGCACCTTCCACCTGATGTAGCCGTGGCTCGCCGGCAAGCATTAGCTGACCATCTTCTGGAAGTGTTGAGTCCCAGATGTCACTTCCAAAAATAGTGACAGAGCCCATCAGCTCATCATCGGTTCTCGGTAACGTGTTAATTGACAATGACTCTCTGGACAAACGATTTAATCTCTCGGCACCTAGTAAGGGAGATTACGGCAGCGTAGTGTGCATCAATCCTAGCGAGAAAACGATATCCACCAAATTTGTTCCGTGAGTCCACTTACAACATTCATCAATGAGGCAGCTTGACGGATGGCATTGTTCCCAAGACTGGCAAGATGTTATTGACGTCCAGGACATTGTTGAGGCTACGGAAAAAATGTGTACCTACGAATGAATAAATAGATGAAATAACTAACTAAATGCAAACCAGCTTCTTTTGGCTTACGAGGAGTGTTTCCGTCAAATTACTTAACGGTGCAAAATTAACGAGCCCCGTTGGGTGACAAGACGATGGGAGGCCTTCACCAACCGGCGAAACAGGGCACACAATTGTCATTAGATCGATAAAACTAAAGAAACTGAGAGGAGAGATATGTCAAGAGATTCACGCTGCAAAAACCAGCCGGTACAAGCTACAGATGACAAAAGCTGTTACGGACGGAACAAATTTCGCACAGACATGTAAAGTTTTAACTTCCCATAGCCTGCCGCCTGCTAATACCAGAAGCTGCACATAACATCACTAAAACTGAGCTTGTCAATTAGTTCTTTGCTGATGTGTGTACAAAATGTGTACCACTTCAGAGAAAAATTAACAAATATACAAGAAAAAAATTACCACGTATCTTTTCTGCCAGCAAAGGAGGCGACTGCTATCATAATGTAACCCTGCCCACCATTAAAGCCCTAAAGGAGGCGGGTATTGTGTTAAAGATCGAATGCATCCATAACACCGTCAAAAAACCTTGCCGAACAGGCTGTGGGTGAGCTGTACGGTGCGCTGAGACGCAGGACCCACAACGGGAAGCCCGTCATTACGTCAGCCCGCCTTATCGCCACATCGCGGCTCAACTCCCGTCTTCCCCGGGACAGCCTGTCCGCTGTCGAAATAGGCTGCCCGCCCGCCCGGTGCGCTAATCCACCCGTCAGCGTTTCCAGTCACGACCTCCTAATGCAGCAGTGGTGCTCAAGGCCGCAGGTGTGCCGTCACTCACAGCCGCTCACCAACCTGTCTTTTCGCTCAGTGACCGGTGCACCATGCTGCCGATCCAGACAACGCTAGCGCTCGGCCCCAATGCATGGCGACTAGTGGTGACGATAACTGGTGCGAGTCTCGTGGATTCGCCGGCCGTCAGTTGCAATCCGAACGTTACAAGTTTCATTTAAGCGAACGCCTCTCTTTCTCGCTAGGATTGATGCACACTACGCTGCCGTAATCTCCCTTATTGTGTGTGTGTGTGTGTGTGTGTGTGTGTGTGTGTGTGTGTGTGTGTGTGTGTGTGTGTGTGTGTGTGTGTGTGTGTGTGTGTGTGTGTGTGTGTGTGTGTGTGTGTGTGTGTGTGTGTGTGTGTGTGTGTGTGTGTGTGTGTGTGTGTGTGTGTGTGTGTGTGTGTGTGTGTGTGTGTGTGTGTGTGATTTTAGAAGGGACGGGATAATCGCCGGGAGAAGCGGAGACGGGAGGAGGTGTCTCATCCTCACCACAAGATGTATATATATATATATATATATATATATATATATATATATATATATATGTATGTATGTTGTATATATATGCATATATATACATATATATATACATATATATATATATATACATATATATATATACATATATGTATATATGTATACAACATACATATATATATATATATATATATATATATATATATACTTATATCTGTATACTTATATCCCTATATCTAACTCGATTTATCTATGAAAAGCAAGAGAGAGAGAAAGAGAGGGAAGGAAGAAAGATAGAGGGAGGGAGGGAGGGGAGGGAGGGAGGGAGGGGAGGGAGGGAGAGGGAGGAGGGAGGGAGAGAGGTCGGTCGGGCGGGCGGGCGGCGGATAGAGGGAGGAGGGAGATGAGAGGGAGAGAGAGAGAGAGAGAGAGAGAGAGAGAGAGAGACAGGAGAGAGAGAGGGAGAGGAGAGAGAGAGAGAGAGAGAGAGAGGAGAGGAGAGAAGAGGAGAGAGAGATGAGAGAGAGATGAGAGAGAGGAGAGAGGGAAGAGAGAGAGAGACCATGAACCTTAAGCAATATCGTGGAGCCGAAGGAACAAGCTCCTCACAGTTAAGTTTGGTCTTGAGCACGATCCAACATCTGGGAAGTGAATTTCCTCCCGTTAGGTTTTGGTTTAAGCATCGTCCCGACTCAACATCTCTGATTTCAGATTGGCTCATGCCATTAACGTGGGCTCGAGTCCCAGTGCAGCCATACTTTTTCGGATTTGTGCTTCCTTTTTGACTTGCGTAGGAAATTTATGGGCTGCTACCACATGTTGGAAACATTCATTTGAGTGACACCTGTTGGCAAAGAGTTAGATAGCCCCGTCGTTTAAAATGAAAAGAGGTCACAATAAAATGAAAGAAGTACATAAACTAAGAGAAGAAATAAGGTGATTAATTCAAGGTCCCACCTCGGCATGAACACTACTACTAGCTACACACAAAACTAGCTCACGTATTTAAAAATAATTTAGTGCGAGTTGGGAACTCGAAGCATAAACAAACGAAAGAAGTGGCGGTGGGCCGTCACTATGCACCACCTAGCGATAGCCTTCGTGTGCTGTCTTGAATCATCCTTTCACATTAAATGTAACCCAACACCTACGTTCCACTTACATTACATCGATGAAATTTTCGGCACCTGGCCCTAAGAGTTTTGCTCACTGCTAGACTTCCTTGCAAAAACGAATCAACACCGCTCCAGCATTTCTTTAACACCATAACACACAGCACAAGGCTTGTCACTTTCGTTCCTTGACACTCTTTTTGTGGTACAACTTGATGGAGGCTATACTACAGAACTCCACTTTAATACGCGCCCGGGCGGCCGGCTAGATACCACTCGCTCGGGTGGGGGTAGGCCAATTTAACCACACCCCCTGATATGTCAGGAACTAAGAGAACTAAAGACACCAAGTTCACAGGGTGGGTTAACCTACACGTGAACGCATTAAAGGTCATGGTGACCAAAGAAATACAAGACAACTTTGAGCTTTGCGTTTGAATAAGCGACAACCCTGAAAACAAAATGTGGATCTGGGTCAGTTTAGGTCAATGACCTATACTGCACTTAAAGGAGTCCATGTAATGTGTATAATGCGGTTCCTGTTATCAATAGATTCGAAATGAGCACCAGAATTCACTCCATACAGCGAGCACTAGGGTAGTAAAGCAGGTCGGTTTTAACCTTCGCCTGCCTTTTTTACCTCACCCTAGGTCAATATAATTTGTTCATTTGTTCGTTGCGTTACCGAAGAAAGCATTTCAGAGACGCATGGCCTCGTCTAACACTCCGTTGTGGGATCAGATTGAACGATTCCCTAGACATTGCCTTCGCTGAAATCATGGCCTGACTTTGACCTGCCATAGATTAGCGACCTTACAAGGCACGTCTGAATTTTGTTGTTCCGGACGATCTCATAATCGATTGTCTATAGCGTTGGAAAATTTGGCGTGGCTTCGCCGCACCGTTGGAAAACCATCCCGGAAAACCTTGGGGGGGGGGGCAATTTGACCCCCCTCCTGAGCGCGTGTGAAGCCCATGACCGCTCCTGTCATATTACATTACAAATCAGTGTATTCCGTAGATGCTAAGAAAACGGTTATCGGATACGAAAAGCGGTGCGCGTATGAACACAGAGTGAGGTCGGCGGCTTGTGCTGCACCTTCTCGATTTTAGCGCTCCAACAGTTCTGCATAAGAGCTTTAAAAGAAAAAACAAAGCAAACCAATCATGCCGATGTGAAAATATCCTTTAATTGACGAGCTTGCGCATAAGTTAGTGCCGCCTTGATGATCGAGTGATCGAGTGGTATACACGGCCTTGGGGCAGCATCGACTAGTGACCCTAGTTTTAAGTCCATGTAAGTGCGATCAGCGCTGGAGACGCCAAGATGTCCAGGCTGGTGTAGAATTTGTCATGCAATGTGAATGAAATGGAAGCGAAATGCATGTGGAAAACGTGGTAGGCAATATCTTTTGCACCAGGAATAGAAATTCCAGGCATTTTTTGCGTCCTGTGCCCGAGAGAAACAAAGCGTATCATTTGTTATCGACTTGGTGAATACTATGGGGGTGCACGTTTACGGGGAGCGTACACACCACTAGAACATATGATAGATCGGCACGCAGCAATGGAGAAAAGCGCAACCATTCCCACCTTTAGAATTGCTACACATTCGCTATCTTTGCTCTGGGCTGAACGCGCAAAATCAATCTCGAGACCTGATTTGATTAACATTTTTAGCACGGTTACTGGATCTACAGGTTATGTGAACCAGGCAGCCAGTGACGTACTCACGGGGTTACTACGATTTTACGATATTTTGTACTAGGTGCGGCGTCTTATTGGCTAAATCACTCGGCTAATGCAGTTTTCCTGAATAACATGGCCTCCTCTGAAATGATATTGCTATAAAATCCAAGAAGATACTGTTGCTGTAATACCTTGATTGACTTTTGCTATCTAAATATAAAACGTAGGTAAGCCGGAGCAATTTAGCAGGTTTTTATGTTGTATGTCAAACATTTCAGTAGCGTTTAACGTGGTGCCTCTACAAAATCCACTGTCGTTGTGGTTGTCATAGGCACGGGTCTCAGCAAACATATAGCACAGCATCAAGTTCGCGGAACAAAGTTTAAGGTCTTCAAAATCGATTTTTTTAACTTATACTCATCGCTAAAGATTTCCTATGCAGAATCGCTCCGCGGCGCACCGTGAAACGAGAATACGGCGGCAACTGCCCCATTATTTTTTCTCAACAAAATGCAGACATGACCAGCTGTACGGCTTGGTTTCGTGCCTGCTGTCATGAAGCGCCCGCGGAAGATTTTAAGAGCCAGGGTTCGTTTGAAGCACTTATTGCAAAGCGGGTCAGAACGCGATTTAAGTTCCAATTACTTCATTCCGCGAGGGACCTTCACTCAATCCCTGCACACAAGCCCGAAGTCAACAACGCAAAAGGAAGCACATCGACTGGCGGCGCCAACTCCTTGGGACAGCTCAGGCGTTGAAGCAGGAGCTGGCTACCCACGCAGATGCATGGCTATGACTTATGCATGCTTCTTCTTTCATGTGATCTGAAACTAATTCAACCTCCCCAGATCAGAGGTTCGATGAGGTGGAGAACACCGTCGAGGCGCCTTGTGCTCACTCGTATACACGCCAAAAATATTGACGGGCACCCATCGCAAGTGCGGGCGATAACATAAAATTGCTAGGCTCAAAACGCCGATGATTGAACAAGATGCTGGCGGAATTTTGGCAATGGGCAATGCTTTTAGCCCCAAAAGTACATCTGCCAAACTCCCAGCATATACGCAAAGCTGTCGGTCAATATTATGGACTGCCATGCCGTTAAGCTAAAACTTGGCATGCTAGCAATAACTTTGCCTATGCGTTTCGAACTGCGAAAGCTTAGTTCGGCATACAAAACTTCGTGAAATATTTTATTCCCGAAATCAACGTTTCAGAAACCTTGGACGCCGGTCTACGAGCGCGCATTTTAAGCTCAATCAAAATGTTCCAATCGGATTGACCTTGAGGCTGACCCTAAAATGCTTCGGGCAGTTGAGCATGCTTATCCCCTCATTTCGGGTTTTCAAACGCGTAGCCTTCACGTTACTGGCGTACCAATTTTAAGCCAAATCACGAGAGTCGTAAGTGTTAATGTACAATTTGATATAAAACTGCTCCTAATTTAAAAGAGGTCCCAAAGCTCGTCGTAGGCTTGGCCAGGTACCCCATAGCACCCAAGTTCGCGGCGCACTGCCAGGCCATGCTACTAATGGAGTAAATGTAAGTAAAATGCTACCGAGCTACGGTTATGGATATGCACGCAATCATGAAAAACCCAACGCAAATTTCGACGGTTGCAGGTTATTCCATCCATTTAAAATGTATGATAAGGGTCGACACATGATCACCATCTGAAATAGTGAAATCATCTCGAAAAAAGGCTACAATGGGCTTTAAAATTTGCTTAGGTGGTGCCCAAACCTGCCTTAAAAGAATCACTGCCGCTGAGTAATTAGCGCGCACCAATTTGACCAGCAATGGCAGCTTCGGATTAACTGAACTGGCTCCCCACTCACTGTGCCGCTGGTTGGATGGGGGGGGGGGGGGGGGGTATTGTTGATCGGGTCCCACGTCCCGGCACGCTTCCTGGAACTGGTGAGCACGCTTCTGGGACGCGTGGTTCTGATGCGTAGAAGGCAGGTGACGCCTTCGCGACGACATCGTGCTATCAGTTGGTCTGGACGCAAAGGCTCCTGTGCATCTCTGTGTGTCTAGATGCGGACAGCATGATGCCTCGCATATCCATTGTTACGGCCCTTTCGGTATCATTGCAGCTTTCTCTGCCTTCGGGAGAGAAAACGGCATTTGGTAAGTGCATCACTGTCTAGTATGGTGTTGTATACCTGTACCATATTTTCACTTCACACATGGCTTACATCGGGTATATCGCAACATATGCACTGAAATTATTTATTTGCTCGGCGTTGTAATCTCTCTGGACATGGCCTGCATCTCATACATGGGCAGGATTGTCGTTTTTCAGGTAGGAGTTATTCTCCCACCAACCTACGCATCTACTGTTGATGGTGAGCTCGAAATGGCGCATGTTGTTATTGATGTCAATATTAAGCCAATTTCAGGGGATTCAAAGCGTTATTCATGCCAATAAAACCGTCAAATTTTAAATTGAACGTCATAGGAGTCGTCAGTGCAGGCTCACACATGTAGGTGACCAATGCAGTGACAGAACCTCATGTGCCATTTAGGACACTATGGCATGCAGTTGGGCCGATAGCCCTTTCCGCTCCTGAGTGTAAGCGCATCTCGAAATATTGAAGATCGTTAATACAATTGATATCGTCTTCTGCAACGTCGTTAAACTAGCACCTCCTGGTTCAATGGAGATCATCAACTCAACAAGGCAGGTTTCAACGTATAAACCACTTGGTTAGGATATGCCCCACTTTTTGGTATATTTGCATAATCTTTTGGCTGTTTCTGTACCAAGCTTGAGTGAAGCTAACATTTTTAGAGGATCTAAGCTCTTTTTATAGACTAGCATTAAGACTTGCATCGGGTCTTTTGAATTTTAAATTATTTTAAATCAGTTTAATGCCCTGATATCGCCCATCCCGATGGCTCTGTTGGTGAGGGGCATGCCTCTCGATCCATCCACCCATGATAGCATGGGTTCGAGTCGCTCTAGGCGCTCGCTATTGAGCCTTGACAGACCTCTGGCCTGTGACCAGTGGCAGTGGCCGCGTTCAGGTGGTCAGCTGACGTCAGAGGGCAGCATGGACCGTGCCCACCATCGCGGTATGATCAAATTTCGCCACTAAATTCCGCCGCTGGATCTGGAACCTGCACGGCAGTGACGCCGATAGCGCCGATTGCATGATAGCGGCCCGGGTTCGCGCATTAGGCACGGTTGCGTGAGCCATGGTTACTACGAGCTCTGATCCCAGCCATGAAAAACGTACGAATGAAATAGTTGTGGATTAAATCGAATTGAAGGAAATCCTGGCAAATCCTACAAGCCGACCCGACTTTTACCCGTTTGTTCCTTGAGTGAGCTGGTGCGGTCCTCAGCCTGGGGATCCATCCAGAATCTGCAGATTTCTCCAATCTGTGAGGAGTTCTAGTGCCAACTCAGACATACTACGCAGCTGAAGCATGTATTTCATCGACGCCATTGACGGTGGCATGCACAGCTCATGGACGTCTCACTTAGCTGGTAAGGCAGCGACAGCGAGAGAGCAGACAGAGAGATGAAACAATCCAATCCGCGCCGTGACAGCAGTCATGACAAGCAATCCGACTGTGTCGGCAGATCAGTCTCGATGATCTCGGTCCCTTCCTTGCGGAAGAACTGTTTGCCGTCCCGACAGAAGAAGCTGTCCGCCTGACACACACGGTCACAGATGTTGTCGTATTTGCACAGGTTGTCGATGGCCCGGGACACCTGCTTACGCAGACAACGGAAGCCGGGGGTGGACTGGGCCCGCGGTTGAGAGTCGACTCTGCGGCTGGGAGCTGACAGGGCAGCGACAGCGGCGGAGTCGGTGCAGATCAGCTGACTCTGCGGCTGGGAGCTGACAGGGCAGCCGACAGCGGCGGAGTCGGTGCAGATCAGCTGACTCTGCGGCTGGGAGCTGACAGGGCAGCCACAGCGGCAGAGTCGGTGCAGATCAGCTGACTCTGCGGCTGGGAGCTGACATGGCAGCCACAGCGGCGGAGTCGGTGCAGATCAGCGGAGTCACAGAATCGGGCTGGGGTCTAGAAGCTGAGCCATGTCGACTCGAGCTGAGTTGTAGGCCGTCATCGAGGTCGCGGACATTGGCTCAGTGATAGAAGTAGACGCATTTTGGAATAGTTGGGCATGGTGGATGGTAGCAGTAAACTTGTTGATGAATGCAACGTTGGCCTGGCGGACAGTAGATACTGTAGCAGTTGTTTTGGTGGCCCCACCATCCTGGCACAGCTGTCGGAAACAAACAGTTGGCGTCAGGAGACATGAAAATCGATAAGGCCAAAACACCTTTTGATTATTTGAAGGCTGAAATATAAGGAATGAAACACGGTAACTAACACAGTGATAGTGTTTTGATATTCAGCGAATAGAACTACCTCTACAAATGTATACGATGCCCCCATGATACGCATGATGCATATCACCTCAAAATATTAACCAGTCTGATCACATTTAGAGTTTATTGCAGTTTCCTTGCATATGCCTTAACTATTCCAACAAATTATGGAGCCGGCAGCTGAATGATTGCCGAGTAGCGCCTTGCCTTTCCCCCACTACCGTAACTTTAGATCAGCAGCCACATGTCACTGGAAGCACGCGTACACACACGGTTATTTTTTACAGTGCTTCTAATGCGTCATCATGTCGGTCAATCGATGTTATCAAGTCCCAGCTAGACTCGCGGAAGGGAGCTCGTTGCGTTTGCAAGTGTACGCATACTACCGGATAATATGCGTATGACCTGCCGGGCTGCCATAATATGCATATGCATATGGTCTGCGGATCTGTTTGACCTGTTGCTGTATAGCTCTTACCAGAGGTGTCGGGAACGCTGATCCCCACTATCAGCAAGACGGTGAACAGCGCTGCGATGGACGCCATGGTGTTCTCTGGATCAGGGTATGCCTGCAGCTGACTCCAGCAGCTCTTTTATATCCGAATGCCCACCCTCGGATAATCCCTGCGGTTGGTATTTCCTGTCTACCTTGGTCGGCTCAGGCGCTCCGACTGCTTGCAGTGCGTGGGTATATGATTACTGCTGGCGATCTCTGGGACACATATCTGAAGATCGGACAGTTTCCACATATTGACCGCGAACGCCAAAAACCAGATGGTGTCGACCGCTTCATATTGGTTGAAGCATGACGTACTGAAAATGCTGGGTCATTGAGTCAGAGGGCGCAACGCAATGTCAAGGTGACTACGGGTGGCGTAGCGTGGCCGCCGTCGCTAGGGTAGCCGACAATGCCGAGTTGCTAGCAACGACCCCACAGCGAAGACAGCGGTGGTCATTCGCTTGGGTCCCGAAACGTAAACAATTCAACGTCCATTTGCAAATCTGCAATGGTTGTAAGTGTACAGCTGGCCGGTTGCGTCAGTTAGCATATGATTTCTTCGCCACTGAAAAGCTGTTCTCCTGCGTATTCGAAAAATGTTATTCCTACCATCGAAGCAAGCTTTATTTGTTTTGTCCCATCCCCGGGAAAGCGGCTTTGATGCCGGGGTTGAGCAGACGGACTTGAGAGGAAGATGCTCAGGAAGAACAAAAGGAATCTGGTTTCATAGTAATGTGATTATCTTGTTCATGGATGGAGTAAGCACCTATCAACCAAGACATTTTCACTGTTAATGGTTTGTGGCTAACACCTGGCCGTGAAAACTACTTACATTGCACTTCTTGCACACGTTACGCACTACCTTATGCTTACGTAATACGATTGGGGCGCTGGCTGCCATGCCAGTGCGTTATCCTTCCGCAATCGTGTTCCCGACACGGCGCTAACTGTTCGCTGATCACCTGTCGCGGCTGGCCAGCATTGCAATGCTCATGCGCAGTGAGCGTGAAGGTCAGCCAAGCTAATGTTCTAGAACGCCTGGTGTATTTCCCTGTCGCTGTTAACTTGCACGATTAACGCCACGATGCCTTCCCCAGCAGTGCCTTCAAAGGGAGGGTCGGCGCCACAGGGTGGGGGGATGTGTCGGGTGAATGAACTGAATGTTCTCTCAGTCTGTCCCGGGAACGACTCAGGCTAGGCAAGGGCCTTCCTAGACTGAGTGCGGCCTCCTTCAGGCTGAATGAAGAATAAGGACCCCATCATGCTACACCACCCAGCTGGTTTTTGATGAAGGTCTTCTAAGACTGGCGGCCTGATGGGCAGTGGCGGATCCAGAAGGGTTGACGGGTTCACGCCCCCTTTGAGCCTGAATGGGCCCTAAAAGGGGCCTACCGGTCTCTGTCCGATGGTTCACCAGGCAGATCCATTGCCCAGATCCATTGCCAACAGATACATTGCCCCACCACTGAGCCCCACCACCGCCACCGGACCCCTGTTCGGAGGTACTGGAGGCCCCAGAACACCCGAGGGGTCGCGTAGGGACGTTCTGTCACCCAAACGGTCAATTGCCCAGTCACATGACTGAGGACCCTTCCACCCGACCAAGGAATATCTGCGGACGCCCGACGCCCGATGGGCCGAGCTGGGAGTCTCCAGGCTAACCCGATTTCCTCAGGGATAACCGGGAGTCTCTCATGCCGAACGGGGCCCGTTAGTCAGACCGAAGGAAAAACTTCTCCGACATGATGAAGACCATTGTCGGACTGGCCGAGGGTCTCTCTCCTCAGACCAACTGAAGAACAAGGACATGTCATAAGGAGAACTTCGGCGAGCAGTTGCTTGTCGCGGTGGCGTGAATCAGCCTGCCGCGATGTGTGGCTGATGCAATGCTACGTTAGTAGATTCTGCAACACTGCATCAAATTTGCACACATGCAAGCGGGAGCGGGATGCGACGTCAATTGGCTAGTTCTTTTAAATCGGTTGTTACCTTCGGTGTGTTGTAAACATTGGGTATTTTGTATTTTATGACATGTATTTACTGTCTGGATCCTTACAGCCGTTTAAGAGTCTAAATAAAAGTCAACTGAACTGAAGATAAAGGCTGTCAAGTTCTATACGAATCATTCCGTGTTCGATTACAAGTAAGTGGTAATGCGTGCGAATCCGAGATTGACGGAAACCTTGTAGGTGTATATCATACGGTATTGCAGGCTGGTGTGGGCCCCTTTTACCAAAGGCCCTTTTTCTGGAGAAAACCTATGGCTCCTGTCTGATAAGATATGGGCTGTGTCATGTTAACAGATGAACATTTGCCAATGTTTACAGATTTCGGACAATTTTTGTGATATAGACAACAGTGCATCAGGCATAAATGGATTCAATAAATGCAGTAGTTAAATGCACTACACTGATTGTGGAACGTCGGATGCTCGTTATGACTCTCTTGGCTGAGAGCTGGGCGTACCATACCCGGTACCATGTGACTCATTGGTGCAGTCTCTGATATTTCAATTGTTTCTCATAGTTAAACGATATGGGAGATGCAGCAGTAGAACGTACAGAAAGCGTTGTGCTATGCGTTGTTGCTATGTGTATGTATATGTGTATTGCTATGCTATATGTAAATGCTACACACCCATAGCGTTGCGATGTACGTATATACGAGGTTATGTACAAAAGGAGGAGGTACGTAGGTAGGTAGGTATCTTCTGTCACTTACAATCCTGTCGTTCACCTGACATGCGTGAAACTTTGCTGCCCCACTTCTTGGGAAATTGGTAGAAGGTGTAGTGTGAATAATGGACCCAGAAATGGCGTTTGGATCACAAACATATCTTCGAAGGCACAGTTTTCCTTCGCACCTTTAGGTACCAACCTGATCTTGATCCCAAGATACTTAATTTCGCGTTATTAGCCGTTCTTCATGGGGCCCCATTCTAGCCAGTTTTCTCACAAGCAAGCTCAATGACATTACCAAGGACTTGGCCTAATCCAGGGGGTTCACGAGTCCAGCTGACTAGTAATAAAAAACTATGAACATCGAACACATCATCCAATTTCTACACCATTTCATATACATTTGTTTCAAGCTCTGGATCTATGATTTCTTAGCTAAAAGTAAACACGCAGGAATCATATATTTACATAATATGTGGGGAGGACATAGAGCTGCTGTTCATAGGATTCCATTTGGCCCAAAACACAACAAAATCTGGCGTCTTCGGCTACACAGGCCATCAATGCCATTCGCAAGCGAAAGTGAAGAGCCCATGAGCAAAGAAGAGTCATTCCTGAAGCCCTAGATGCCCTGTTTGATGCCCTAGATTTGAGCCCTGGGTTTCGCTGATGTGAGGTTGGTTATTGGGGAGTATTAAGGCTCATTATCTGACCAGAGGCCCTACGCTGCTGCCCCCTTATGTCCACTTGTCGCGACCATTCGACCATTAAGGGACCTTCCAAGTCGCCTTTGATTGCTTTACGCGTAGGCTTGGAGGGCCTCACGCTGTTATCCGGGCCCTATATGCTAACTCCCTAGGGTACCCTTGAACGATAAGTGGCCTTCCCTGGATTCTTCTAACTCGCCCGAAAGGCTCCACGCGCCAGCAGTTCGGGTCCCATATGTTGACCTGCCGGGATACTCTTGGTTACGCAGGAACCCTTCACATTAGTCTCTGGTTATCTCCAATTGTTCGGAGGACCCTGCGCTGTTCCTGGGGCCCATGTAATTTAACGCACGGAGGAGCCAAATGCTCAGAGGTCCTCTTCCTGGGTCTGGGGCTCTTTTCATCAAATCTCCTTTGCGGAGGACCCTACTGTATTGTCGGGGTCCTTTGCGTTTAGCTGCCCAGACACTCTTAATCGTACAGAGTTTTGTGATGAAATCATCACTTTTTCCATAATCTCTTCTTTAGAAAGAACAGTGATTAACAAATTAGAAAGCATGCTCTCACATCACGAGAAATATACAATCTGATAACAAAGCGTGGCGAGTGATTTTCGGTGTATGGGTTAGCCCCTGCAAGGGCTCGCTCTCCAACGCCGGGATCGCTCCAATTTCCGTGAAATAGCGCATGGAGTTTTTTACGTGTCAGTTGTGGTCGCGAAATGGCTATTGACCACCGATATCATTGTTTTTTGTGCATGCGATACCTGGGTTTGAACCGAACCGACGCGCGGCTCATCGGCCCGCGTGCGTGTCTTTGTATGCGCGTTCGCGTGCCCGCCTGCAGTGAGTGCGTACATACTTGTGTAAGCCCGATAAAGGAAGCGAACTTTGTGGCCTATACGTCCAGCTGTAACGACCTATCTCCACACCCTCTGCGGGCCCACAAGTCGTGCCCATCGAAGCAGACTGGACCATATAATGTCATGGGGGCCCTTTGCGAACCTTGCGCCCCCCCCCCCCCTTACTAAGGCTCTGGCTGCACCCATTAGTTAGGTAGCTCTAATTTAGGGAGGAAACTCTTTCAATTCCAGGGAGACACTAGTTTTAAGTGTTTTTTGTGGAGGGGGCTAGCCGTTTCTCCCGCTCGGTCCCAAACCATATTTTGCCAAATTTTACCCCTGTGGTGGACTGAACAACCGTGACTTTCGCGAGACGGCGAGGCCCGGAGCACCGCGTCATCGCAGCATCGTCGGTGGCAGGGGACCTTATCTAGCAGAGCTTTTAGATGAACTGGTCAGCCAGGCCAACGAATTCCTCGCTTTTAGCAGGAAGAAACCTCCGACAGGTCACCGAAAGCGACTCCGGCGGGTACACGAGACTTGATTAGGCGTGACTCCGGCGGGTACCCGAGGCTTGACTAGGCGTGACTCCGGCAGATACCTGAGACTTTACTAGGCGTGACTCCGGCGGGTACACGAGACTTGACTAGGCGCGACCCCGAGGGGTACCCGAGGCTTGACTAGGCGTGACTCCGGCGGGTACCCGAGGCTTGACTAGACATGGCTCCGGCAGATACCTGAGACTTTACTAGGCGTGACTCCGGCGGGTGCACGAGACTTGACTAGGCGTGACCCCGAGGGGTACCCGAGGCTTGGCTAGGCGTGACTCCGGCGGGTACACGAGACTTCTGTGCCACCCGGAGGTGTGCCGGATCCTTAGGTTACGACATGTTATCGAACATGACTTGAAGTGTGTTGTGGTACCAATGACCACCAGTGGCGCTTGCGGTCGCGATGGTATGGCCCTTTATATTACGAAGGGTTGCCTTCCAGTTTTTACCAAGGAGTTACGGCATGTTACAACAGCAGTTTTGCCTCTTGAGTGCTGCCGTGAAAGTACCAGACATCACTCGTGGGGCATATCAGGCAATTCCAAGCCAATCTCGCTTATTCCCATAGTGCTAGGTTAAAAGAGAAGGCGAAGAGCGAAAAGCTTGCAACGCATTTTTACACCGCTTTGCTTGCTATCTTGTGCCGTCATGGCCCTCGTAGGCGACTAAGAAATGCAGCTAGAAATACACTAGATGTGCAATGTAGGTTAAGTTTGCATTAAATGCTAACTATTTGGCAGCCGGTGATTGAAGGTACCGTGGCACAGCTGATAAAATAATAAATGCATCTAAATTTTCCATGAATTGCTTTCCGATAATGTTTGCAAGAAACTCTTAAGGCATTTGCACTTCCTTACGCTGCCAACTTGGATTGGTTGCTAGCAAACCATTCTACATATTCCATAGGATGGTGCTGGAGGCATTCCAGATCGCCCAGTAAACAAAAAATTATAGAACGCAAGTGAGAGCGACCAGTACCCGTATGGGCGATCACCATCTAAGAGCAGCCAACGCCCCTATCGGTCGTCCTCGGAAGCTGCGCAGACAGCGCACCGCTCGAGACTGGCAACGAGCAGACAAAAATGCAGTCTGCATGGACCTGATACGGGCTGATTGGTTCGTCTCCGTAACTGACGCTGTCGTAAACAAAATGGTCGAAATCTTAAAGAAAATATGATGGGTGGTCATAGATCGACACCGCCCAGCCCGTGTCATACCTTGTCGCCGAAGGGCTGCTCATGGCTTGCAGACAACCCTGAGCCGCTCCAGGTCAGGCCTGGGCGGGACAAGGCGTACCAGAGCTGACTGTATCTGTGCACGCCGGTGTCTCGAGCGGACTTCTGCTGCCAATGGAATTCGGTCAGACATACTCTTAATAATGCTTAAGTAAATACTTAAGTTAGGTTTTGCACGTTTTATTTTGGATGGGAATGTCAACGAGATGATTTTTTACGCCTGTTTATAAGTTATTTGTCTTCCCCTCTACACACCAAATAATGACGAACATCGAACATTCGGCCAACAAATTTTCGACAACGAACAGGTCAGCTCATTTAGAACCTAAAGTTCTTCTATTTACTCCTGCGCAGTCAGAAGCGCAATGCTGGGCAGGGCCATTTTACGCGTGCCGGAAATTTTCATTCTGTGGCGAAATTCTTTGAAAATAGACCAGCGCCTATTGTACAAGTATCACCAATTTTTGTCGTCCCAGTGCATATCGTATGGTGCGATATCGTGTCGGGTCCAGGCCACAGCTCCCAGTGACGTCACGCGACATCAGCGTGATCGGCTCGCGGCGGCCCCGCACGACAATCGGTGCGCGCCGCCACCGGCAGGAAAGTGGGCATCAAGCTTGCTTGAAAAAGGCACAAATACCCCTCCCCGCTTTTTTCGGTGGTTGTTGGTTTTCACTCTACTTGAAAGCCAGCTCAGGCACTCATTGACACATGACAGCACAAAACTGCGTACTAGATCACTAGACCGCGATCACTTCTGCAAAGGTTTTGCAAAAATTACCAAGTGGTACTTAGCTTTTTGGTGGTCACATAACACCACACCAGCGGAATGTGAGACGCCAGACTCTTCCAACACCCGCCAGTTTATCACAGATACTCCGCGGTAAATTGGCAGAGGTATGCAACATTTCTGGTCACTGGCAAGTGTAGTGCCTGGACGTAAACATTCATTAAAAAGGACACTTTTAATTTGACTCCGTAAAGTCAGCAGTCATGCAGCCATCGCAAGTCTCTTAAAGGGAACGCTCCACATTTCAAGATATTGAGATAAGCATCAGATATGACGGGAAAAGCTTATTTGTAATCATTGGTAAGATTTCAAGCTTCAAAAACCACCCAAAAAGTAGCACAATTTCAAAGTTTGTAAAATTCCACCTCATTACGTCGTTGTTTGTTGGCGTCATGGAATGGCTTTGTGACGACAGCAACACCTGGCAGCATCTAACAGCCAGACCTAAAGAATACCTCGAAACGCACGAAAGCTGACGCCAATAAGCCATTTCCGTCGCGGGCACTGTGCTGGGCGACGGGTTAGTGAATGATACGTTTGTAGGTTTTTGTCTTGGTACTGGTCGTAAAAGAAGCTTTTGTGCGATGCTTGACATACGCAAAGTAGGGATCTCCAGCTTTTAGGGCAGATTATTAATGTCAAAGCACGATATGCTGTGAAGACTGTCATGAATATCGTACCAAAACCTGCCAAGGACCGTTGAAGGTGTGAATACTGTATTGTCGACTTGTCGTTGCTTGCAGTGCTGTGATCCTGACATTGATATCGTGTGATGTGCACTGTAGTTTCTTTCTTTATTGTTTTTAACTGGAAATGTAATTGCATGCAAACATTGACAAATCTGTAATATTGCTGTGATTTGATTGCCAAAGCATTGTTATTGCTATGGTGGGGATGGCAAGGTTGACCTACCAAGAATGTTTTTCTTGCTTCGGATTATTTATGCAATCACTGGTTAACCCTGATATAACCATTGTGGTGTAACAGCACCATCGCTGGTGATGGCCCTTTGGCGTTGTTAAATCTGTTGTTACCAGGCATTCATAAATTATAAGCTGCTATCTCACAGGCTTGACAAGGAGTAGTCAGCCAATGTGTAATGGCATGGGTCACGGGTACAATGGCACGGGTACATTGTGTAATGGAACGGGTCAACATGTCATCACGGATCTACGTGAGTGCTGTACTGTGGCTTGGCATAATTAAAGTGATATTTTTTTTTACTGGAATCCCTGCCGTTTTTTTAACTCCAAATCTGACATATGACTGACCAAAAATACATGACACAATATGAAAACCCCTTTCAGCAAAGCACACGGCAGATAAGTGACATCACTTGCTTAGCCTGTTTTGGGAGTCCACAAAACATAGGTGACAAAGCTGCAGACATGTCGTCTGCTTCCACAGAGATGCAACGTGCTGCGGCCATCAGAGCGCCTCACTCATAAATACTGCTCATACAAGTAAAAACACATGTATGACGAAAAAGATCACAGGTAGTGGAATGGCACTGCAAACCTGCTGAACTAGCACATGCTGGAGACGTGACAAGTGCATGTAGTTATGGTTGGATGGGTGAGACGCAAGGAAGTGATGAAGCTTCTGGTGCGCACAAGGCCCATGATAGAAATATTATTAAGTGTTATCCAAGAAACCAACAGCAATACTTTTCCACCTTTCTCAGCACCCAGGATCTCGCAAGTTGCAGTGTTTATGACATTGATGACTCACAAGCAATGCTTGCCTACAAAAAAAATCAGAATTCTGAGGTGAAAGACAATTATGCAAGGCTGTATCATATGAGCTTATACCAAGCATGTCCGTTATGAACTGGGCACGCCAGCCCCCGTTGCCAAATTGAATCGCAAATATAATGACATACAATGGATTAATTACACGCTGTAATGCTTCAATAGGCTGAAAATGTTGGCAAGATAATAATTAAGTAACAAATAGCCTTTGCACACCCTGCAACATAGGTGCTAGTGTTTCTTTCAGTTTACGAGTTTCGCCACCTTGTTCTGTTCAAACACGAACATAAAGATAAAAGGAAGTATCGATATATCACATTTTACTGGGAGTCAGAAGACTTAAAGAATACAAAATAATGCTCTCTGTCAGAAGTACAAACCTCGCACGCACACTGCCCATCACATCAAGATCAATGTAAGCCACTGGCACGCACGACCAGTTATCACACTTAGTTCAAGTCCCTGATTCACACTATTTTGTGAAATCAGTGTGATTCTACACTTGCTCAGCTCGCGGAACTATCAAATTTCAGGTTCTCTAACAATCTCCGTACAGGTTTCCGGTCATAACGCCGCATTTCATCATGAGCTCTCCTCCATACAAAGTCCCAGCAGGGTTTCATGGTACTGCAGCTCAAGGGGTTGTCCTTGAACGACACAGTTTTTTTGTTCAAGATTTACATTTCTCGTGCAGTATGTGTTAGATATTTAGCAATATGCATATATATATATATATATATATATATATATATCGGTAATTTATGTGATGTCTCCCTAATTTTGTAATGCCTAGTTACCCATACACCCGTGCAAGATTCTTTGCTCCGGTGCACACGGCGCCAACCGAGCTTGTCCATGAGAAGTATGTAAGCAGAAAAAACATCAGCAGGAGAAAACAGGAAGATTTGCAAATTCGGCCTCAGCTTCGGCTTTAGCTTTGCAAAGTCGTAGGTAATCCCAAATGACTTCGGCTTTTATTTGGGCTTTAAGCCGCTTTCACGGCTTGTTCCGCTTCGGCTTAGACGTCAAGCATGGCTTCTGACTTAAGATTCCGGCCTTTGCCTCATGCCATCTCAAACCGCTGGCTTCGACTCTTTCATGGGGATGTTTCCCTCTAGTCGCAACTTCACTTCATAAAAACAATCTTCAACAACAATCAAAAACGGAGGCTGACAAAGTGGCTCCCGTCAACAAATGTACGATCCGCGGAGCAAGCCAAAACAACCTAAGTCCAACGTGGTGGGCCCTTGTACGACCGGTAGTGCCTCGGCAGGCTGACATATAGGCCCCGGTAGAGCGTAGAGCACAGAACCCTCCGAGCGAAGGGAATTATCCAAGGCCATGAATTTATACCGGTGGCCCCGGAATGATAGAATGTGCCCGAGCAGCTTATCAGAGTGGGCCCGAGAAGAATGTAGGGCCCTCCATTCGAATAAGAAGTACCCAAAACCCAGTGCGGAGGGCCCCCGAAAGATGGAATATGCCCGAGCGGATTATCAGGTGACCCAGACAGGAGCGTAAGGCTCTGAATTCAAACAAGGCCCAATGTACAGGGCCCGCGGACAACTCAGTGTGGCCGAAGCGGTGAACAGATCGGATCTCCGAAAAGTAGGTAGGGCCCTCCATTCAGATAGGAGGTTCCCAAGACACTATGTGGAGGCCCCTCGGATATTCGAGTGTGCCCGAGCAGGTTACCAGATGGGGCCCGGGCAAACCGTACGGCCCTCCGTTCAAATATGAAATAGCAACGACACAATGCAGAGGGCCCGCATAATCGAGTGCGTCAGAGCAGGTTAGCAGATAGAACACCCGAAACGTACGGAGGACTCTCCATTCAAAAAGGAAGTGCCCAAACCCATACGTAGAGGTCTCCCACGATCGAATGGGCCCGAGCATCTTATCACAGGGGGCCCCGGCAGAAGTGTAAGGCCTTCCATTCAAATAAGAAGTACCCAAAACCCGGTGCGGAGGGCCCCGAAAGATTGAGTGTACCCGAACAGGTTATCAGATGACCACGATAGGAGCAGAAGGCCGTAAATTCAAACACTAAGAACCCATGTGCAGGGCCCCCGAGCAATCCAGTGTGGCCAAGGAGGCGAGCAGAGGGGGCCCCGACAAGTGCATAGGGCCCATTCAAATGGTGCCCACGTGCCCAAGGCCCGATGTAGATGGCCCCCGAACGATTGAATGTGCCCGAGCAGGTAATCAGATAGCCCCCCGCCGCAAAGCGCAGGGCCCCCATTCAGAAAAATACCCAAGACCCAGTGTGAAGGGTCCCCGAACGACTGGTGTGCCCAAGCAGACCATCAGATGGGCCCCCGACAAAAGTGCAGGGCCCTAAGCAAGTGATAGAGAATTGGAAGCGCACTAGACCAGTGAAGAGGGCCCATGAGCATATCGCAAGTGTGCCGGCAGGTTAATTGAGACCTAGGTAAAGGGCCCCTGAACAACCGAGAATACCCCAGCAGGTTAATATATCCGACTCCGGCTATAGCCCACGGGGCCCTTCTGGCGAATGGAAAGAACACGTGGAAAGGCCCATGCTTGATAAGAGTGCCCCGGCACGCTGGTAGGAAGGGCGCCAACAAACCCCGAACAAATGCAAAGAAATAAGGGGCAACGCGGAATGCTCCTTAACTATCGAAATGATTCTGCAAGTGGGCATATAGGTCTCCCAGAAGCAGCATGGGGTCCCTAGACAGTGTAAGGAGGCTTAAAATTTCCAGTTCACAGCTTTTCCAATCATTGAATAATTTTTTTGACTTCCGATAGGCTCTTGACTTTCGCTTACAACTATTCTTGATTGGGTAGAAGTCCAGAGATATCCGGTTTTGTTGCGTTTTTGTGTTGAAAAAAAAACTGCACCTGGTCGGCCCCCTCGGAGCCAATGGACCCCTTCGGGGCGCAAGGGGCCATGGCCCTGTGTCTCCCCCTCTGGATCCGCCCCTGATTTTGTGCCACACCCTCACAATAACAGCCAAGTACAGAGTGCAGCTGCATTGATAATACCACCTAGTACCACCTAGGAGGAACCACCAAGTGCTGGTGAATGAAATCGGGCATTACATCTGATGCTTCAATATCTTCAAATGTGACACATTCTCTTTAAAGTTATTCAATTTATGCAAGCTGGTTTGCAGGTGCGTCACGTGCGCCATGGGCTTTCTCACTGGCACTCTTGCTGGAAACAATACATATATTTTTGTTTTATGGTTCTTATTGTTTGTTAGCACACTGATTTTGTGATGATTTGGACGCTGAGGGCATAGGAAAAAAATATGATTTTTTGTGCTAAAATGGTTGACCCGCAAAAGCCCACCAAATCTGATCCATACCCCACCCAAAGCACGCTGGTTCATACGGTTCAGCAATTTGTGACCTGGTGGGCTGAAAAAGTTGCGTCTCTAGATCGGATGATTTCTTGTTGTTCATTTGCCTGCTTTCTGAGCCCCTCAATTTCTTTATCACGAGATTGAACTCCATGAATATTTCAGAAAGAGTTATGCGCACTACGTTGTCGCTGAAGGAGGCAGGCCCCTCACTTTCGCTTACAGCTGTTCTTGGTCGTCTGGAAGTCTAGAGATATCCAGTTTTGTCGTGTTTTATGTTCAAAAAGCTGCACCTGTTCGGCCAGCTATGGGCCCCCGCGGAGCCAATGGGCCTCCTTCGGAGCCACGGGGGAGACATGGCCCCGTGGCCTATTGGCAAGTGGCAATTTTGAATTCCCTTCTACGATTGTTTCGATAAAGGCATGTTGCCGAAATATCAACCTTACTATATTTTCATTTCCCTGGTTTTCCCGACGAATAAGGCTCATACTATTGTCTTATGCTCTAATTTGTCAGGATAAGAAGAATCCAATGGCGTCGGCTTCGGCCTCTTCGGATCCAAACTTCAGAGCCATCGGTTTCAGCTCCCTCCTCGCCTTCGTGTCATTGTTCCGGCTCCGAATTCATCTTGGAAACTAGGAGTCCATCATCGTCGCAATGACTAACTTAGCTTAACTTTAACTGGTTTACGAACATACCTGACCGCGTCTGCCATGCTCTAAAAGGGATTAAAAGGATTGCGGCAAACGCTGAAAAATTGCGTGCGGGGGAAGAACTTGGTCCTTAAGCTCAGTATTTTTAGCGCAGGGATAAAAATGTAGATTCATCTATATGCAAATACGCAGATAGATTCATCAATCATCAAAGAATGACGATGCGTTGTTCTTGTAGAAAACATATCTCACTCGATTCGTGTGTTCCCGATTTAGCAAGCAACTTCCGGGTGCTTACCGCCTACACCAGTCTGCTTCAGATGAAAATACGAACTTGGCAAGGTAGAACGCAGCCCTAGACAAAGATCAGGGCTTTAATTCAGGGTCAATATGCGTGCATATGCATAATTAATAGGTGTTATACGATATTCAACAATGCTTGGTTTCCAGCAGACGCTTCATGACCCCCATTCCCAAAGGATCTCACCCTGCAGCACGTTGGCAAGTTGCACAGAGTTGCAAGTTATTGCCTCACCTTCTCATTCCTGCAATCCTTCAATAACAAGTTCTATGATGGACATGCATATGTGATGGAAGCATTTCACCCCATGAGGAGATACAGCATATGCACAGAAAAACATCATGACGAGAAGCCAGTGAATTTCAGGTACGAAGGTCAAGCCCAGATAAAAACCAACCTGTTTTGTTACTTTAGATGCATTGTACATCTTCCATGGACATCTCTGAGTTCCGAAAAGGTTACTGACATAAAATGACCAGGGTCAACATTTTGTTTTTGTTGTGAACATACTGCCTATTGTAATCTATGACACTGATTCAAGTACAAAAATCGAGGCAGTTTTGTATGATTTTGGTCGATATGACCTCTGAAAGCTCACACAAGATCATTGGTCTGAAGTCAGTGCCAATGACCTTCTGCTGAAAACAGGCATCTAGGTTCACGGTGATAGCGGGAGAAGTGGAAGTGGTCTGTGGAAGCGTAAGTGTAAGTTGAAGGAAGGTCTATGGGCGCTTTGGACACCAGTCTGGAATGTAATCTAGTTTGATCTTGCTTGACCCGAAGGTCATGGCCCGCAAACTTTAGGCATTTATGCAAGTGAGTTCACACATAGGCTAACATATCTTGTAAATTTGGTGCCTCTATCTTTCTTGCCTTCTAAGATCTCGAGGCGGGGGAGTCAAATTGAGCCTCCCACGAAGAGTATTTAACCGCTCACACCGGCGCGTGCGTGTTAATCCGTGCTTTCATATTTGTTCATACATTATTCTTCACTTGCATTCCCTCAGTAATGCCAGTTTTCTCGAATTCCTTCTGAAAAGTTCAGCATTTTGATTTGAACTAGCCGACCCTGCGTAACAAGTCTCATTTGACGCCCTGCTCGTCACCATGAAATTGATACGTTTTATTTGCCTGGCGTCTTTCAACGTGTGTTTTCTATATGTTTCCAACACGCTAATGTGGCACGGCGTTTGTATAATAAGTACTACGAAAGCTTGCAACACTCTGTCAGAGAAAAATAGATGCAAACATGAAACTATTATCCCACAACGGAACGTTGTGCTATGGCCTTGATTTCTGCCCTACATGGCGTTTACTACAGTCGCTGTTTCCGAGGCGCACGTTGGCTTTGGAAATGGACGTAGCCCATTGTTCCAAGTGAAGCAATGGTCCACGCATCATTTAATGTGCTTCTCGGTAGCAGGCCCTGAAGAGGTGCGTGCGGAGTTGGCGACGGTGGTCGGGACTTCCGGTGAAGAAGTGTTGTTCTGTTACAAAGGTTTGACAGTGTGATTTTGCCTCGAAATTGATCAAAATTGATGTCATTATTGTATATTCACGGTGCCGCAGTGCCACTACCCAGTGTTATTATTACATGTACCTAGTCCTATACTAACACTAGAGCATACTTTTAAAATATGCCCCAAAGGTGGGACAATCACTTTGGGTTTCTAGACTCCCAGTGTTATTTCCGCCATAACTAAGACCACCGTCCGACTTCCGGTATTATGCAGCGTGACGTGCAACAGTATTATGCAACAACGTGATTCGTGTTCGAAGCTTACATTGCAAGCACAGCATTGTTTTATGAGCAAATGAATTCAGTTAGTGTCAAATATCGCGCTGATATACGTGGGACACGAATAACTCGATTACCTTTGTCTTGGCCTTGCGCACCGCATGACCAATGAGGTGGCAGCATTTGCGTTACGTTCCTATGGCACCACGCATTCCTGAGTGATTTTGAAATAGTCGCCACAAAAAAGTCTGCACACGTTCGCGGGCACCTGGCTCAGAACTCAGAGGATTTTGAAGGAAATATTCCACAATTGAAGATATCGAAGTAAACATTAGATATGATGAATAAAGCTCACATATAACCATTGGTATGCTTTTGAGTGTAAAAAAACTGCCCAAGACAACACCATTTCTATGTTTAGTTAATGTGCTTCTGATCACATCACTGATCGTACCTTGCAGAACATTCATTGAGAGCCAATTCACGGCCGTTATATTTGTAAACCGTGCTCACAAACGCCAGACATGAACGACTTAACAACTGTATTTGTATTGGCGTTGATCACCTCATGGCTAATGGAATGGCAGGATTTCAATGACGTTACTATGCCGTCATAGATGCCAGGGTGATCTTGTAATAGTCCTGTGGCACACGGGCTAATGATACACTTTTAGGTCTGTTACATTGCACCGATGTTGATATTCGTGAGGCGAAAGCAGTTTTTCCTTGATAGCCCAAGAAAACCACATTCGATACTAGCGCCACCTATTTTACGCACTGGGATCATCCTCCAACAAGCCTCAAATCTGCCGCTTTCCACACCAATGGTACTTGGCAGATTAAGTATGAAATAGTGTCATGAAGAGCACCAGTAAAGCATGGCCAAATAGCTTTTACGCTAACTCTTTAATAAAGAACATCGACTTTTGGTAAAACCCAAAGCTGTGCGGCTATGAGAATGCCCCAACAGACCGGGCCAGGCCCAAGCTTGTTATTGCTAACACATCATTGTGATGTTCATTTGCAATTTGTGCTTTCTACGTGGGAGGTATAGGGTTATTAGTTTAGTTTTGCGGGTGCTGAAACATTTCTTTCGAACCATTACTTGCATGAGCATGCCGAAGGCTACACGGTCGCGCACAAAGCACTTTGTGACAGGCCACCCGGCTCTGCTGTCCCACCACCAGCTGCCGACTACGAGAAAGCCTTGATGGCGTGGCAGCAGACGTTTCGATGGCAAATTTCAGGCCGCCTCTCCGCCAAACACAAGCCACCAACCGCACGCGTTCTCCGCCATCAACAGTCAGAACTAGTACTGGGCTCAATGCAATTCGCATAAGCCAATAACCAGCGACCTTCCTAGCTTTCCGCAAATCACATCCCGCAAATTTGAACCGCTGGACAGCCGGCACCCCCAATCCCCAGCGGGCATCGCTGCCGTAGTTTTTCTTTGGAGAGTTGTCTCGGCACCTGAGTGCGTGAAGATGCGCAGCTCCGTGTGATGGTGTTAGGTTCGTGACGGGTGGGTGGCGGATTCGAACCCCGGGGCGGCGGTTGGTTTTCGTTTAGCCCTCTTTTGCATACATCGGCTTTTCCGGAGCAGTTCATAGGCATGTAATAAAGTTATGAGATGTTTATGCTACGTACAGTTCAACCATTAACAATTTCATTATACGGTCAGGTGACGGTCGTGATGAAACTGACGCGGACATTCGGCCGTTCCATCACTATTGTCGGCTCTGGACACATGCTCCTTGTATTTAGACGGGACCGCAGCCTAGCCCGTACCTACGAGTTATGCGGTTGTGATGTGAACCACGTCGCCTAGAACAGCCCCGCTCCAAACAAAAATAATCGGATTTCAACCCCTTTGCTTCGGGTGGCTTGGTGTTAATTCGCTTTAGTTGTACATGTAGCAATGTTTAACTGAAACATAAAACGCAATTCTACCGGTATTTATAAGATGGTGCATGCCACATTTCTGTACCAATACATGTCAGTGGCATTGTGATCTCCGTCTGGGCCTATAACTGTTGGCACGTGGTCGCTGTGCCTCTCCCCTGTACCGCCGCCACTGATTGAGTCAGGGACGGATCCAGAGAGGGCGGCCACGGGGCCATGGCCCCCCTTGGGCCCGAATTGGCCCAAAGGCTCCGAAGGGGCCCATAGCTGGGAATTCTAAGCCTTATTACGTTGTCTAGGGCCCTATCCTGTTTCCGGGGACATATATGGCCACTTGCAGGGTCATTTCGATGCTTTAGGAGCCTTCCACGTTAGCCTTGACTGCTTTGCGTTTGCTCGGAGGGCCCTGCACTGTTGCTGTGCCCGTCCTGCTAGCGTGCCGGGGCGCTCTTGTCAATCAGAGGCCTTCCACGGATTCTTTCCAGTCGCCAGAAAGGCTGTATGGGCTATAGCCGGGGACCCATACGTTAACTTGCCCGGGTATTATCGGTTGCTCGGGTGCCCTTTACGTTGGTTTCAATTCACCTACCGACACACCCGCGATAAGCTCATGGGCCCTCTGCATTGGTCTAGGGCGCTTCCAATTCTATGTTACTTGCTTAGGGGCCTACGCTCCTGTCGGGGGCCCACCTGTTAACCTGCTTATGCACACTGTCGGTCGGGGCCCTCCAAATTGGGTCTAGGGTACTCTCTATTTAAATGAAGGGCCCTGCATACTTGTCGGGGCCCCATCTGTTAACCAGCTTCGGCACACTGGATTGTTTAGGGGCCCTACACATTGGGTATTTTAATGTAGGGCCCTACGCTCTTGTCAAGGCCAACTGATAGCCTGCTCGGATACGCCCCAGCTTTCGGGGGCCCTCTACATTGGGTCTTGGGGACATCCTATTCGCATGGTGGCCCTACGCACTTGTCTGGGGTCCCTTCTGTTTACCTCTTCGGTCAAAGTGGACTGTTCGGGAGCCCTGGACATTGAGTCTTAGCGTTTCAATGTAGGGCCCTGCGCTCGTATCGCGGCCATGTGATAACCCGCTCGGGTACACTCCATCTTTCGGGGGCCCTCCGCGCTGGGTTTTGGGCACTTCTTATTTCAATGGAGGGCCCTACGCTCTATGCTCCTGTCGCGGCCCCTTCTGATAAGCTGCTCGGGCACATTCGATTGTTAGGGACCTCTACGTCTTGATGCTTTATGTTTGATGTTTATTTTCTATTATGGACATTAAGCGGCACATAAGATGATGAGTGGATTGGCGCGTCAGTGGGACACTTAAATCTGAGCGCCTCTCCTAACAATAACAAGATATGGTCATCGCCGCCAAGGAACCCACGACAAACCGCCCACTCGCCCGGTCCGTAAGGCGACACGGGCCAGGCGCCCGCCGCCACTCCAGTCTACACATGTAGCCGTCTCGGGCCAGCGGCGGACACCCGGCTCGGCAACGCCACTGGCCCGTCTGCTGCCCGCGCCCGTTGGAAGTTTGTATGCGAATGGTCTGGTCTGGAAAAGAAATGTTTGGAAATTTTTGCTTTGTGCTGCCCTTTGCGATCCTCGTAAACCGTTACCTCTGAGATGATGCTTAGTTGCTCGCTGTGAGTGAGCTCAGAAAAATTTGGAATGATACGATTTGTTTTACGTAACACTGAAATTCGGATTTCATGATAGCGAAGGATAGTTCAGTACAAAGTGTTTAGGGTCTTCATATGGATAGCCACATAAGCAAGAGGGTCTAGGTGTAGTTGGATTTTAAATTTCAAACAGGTGGACATTCAGGTCTGACATTTACAATCTCAGCCTAGTATTTAGAATGATACCATGCCTGGATCCAAAACTGTGATGCACCGGAGGCGCGGCCACACTGCAGCGCTGGTATATTTCCCGTCTGAAGGAACGAGAAGACCGGAGAGATGACACCTCAAATGAGAGCTGGTTCCATCTTCTCGTAGTTGTTGGAATATAGGATTTTTGGTATGTTGAGGTTCTGTTCGGTGGTAATGTGAGCAACATTGCATTGCGTAGTGGGCGTCCTGTTGCTACTGCTCGTGTGTCAGGAAGAAGTGGAGTGACGTTTGTTGGTAGTAGATGTTGGTTGTGTATGAAGGTGTGGAACAGCATCAGTTTGCGCATGTTTCCTCGTAATTTGAGAGTGTTCCATCCCAAATCGTCCAACAGTGCGCGAGTGTGTGTTCTGTAGAGTGCACCGGTGATTAGTCTTGCTGCTCTGTACTGAAATCTGTCAAGTCTTAGGGAGTCGCTGGTTGTCAAAAGTATGTTGTATACTACGACACAATAATCAGACAAAGGAGGAATGTAGGTCGTATTTATGTCGCTGAGGATATGCCGAGGCAGAAGTAGCGATAGTGGGTAGAGAGGGTCCAAGGGCTGTACCGATTTTGGAGATGGTGTCATTAACGTGCTACTGAAAGTGCAAATCAGTAGATATCGTCAGGCCAAGGTGTTTGTGGCTTGTAACGGAAGGAATTCGTTGTCCATTAAATGCCAGCTGCGGTGGGTTATGTGTGTTTCTGTTGGTGAATGTTTGGTGAATTGTTTTCGTGGCGTTGAACGTGATGAGTCCGTCTTTGCCGAACTCCTGAATGATATATAAGTCGTGTTGGAGTGTCGCTTGCACGGTAACTGGGTCGTGTGAGTGAGCTAAGTATAGCGTAATATCGTCGGCAAAAAAACAATACGTCATTATCAGTCTTTTCGAATAGGTCGTTAAGATATATAAACACAACGAGAGGTCCCAGAACAGACCCCTGCGGGCACCCAGCATGTATGGTCCTAGGCGGGCTGAAAATGCTGCCTACCTTAACTATCTGCTTACGGTCTGAGAGATACGATTCCAGCCAATTCAGGAGAGTTCGTGACAAACCACAATAGTTCTTGCACTTGAGTAGGAGGCCCTTATGCCATATCTTGTCAAAATATTTACTTATGTCCAAGCAAATGGCTGTAAAGTCATTGCCTCTGTCCAAAGCTGCATAAAGGTTGTTAATTAGTATACCAGCTGAATTTGTATGCTATGTTTTGGGCGGTATCCACTTTGTTTCTCAGAGAGCAGCCCATTCTTAGTTAGGTGTTGATAGATATTATAAAAGATAATCCTTTCAAGAATTTGTGATAGACAGGGAAGTAAACTGATCAGACTGTAGTTAACAGGATCCGAGCTGGACCCTTTGTTTTTGAAAATGGGATGAACCTTTGCTTCTTTCCAGGTGGAAGGAAAATACCTGGGCGTAGTGACATGTCGAATAGATTGGTGAGTGGAGTCTTTATCAATATGGCAATCATCTTTAATATTTTTGCTGAGAGATTGTCAGAACCGCATGATTTGTTTGGATCGAGCGTGTTGAGTGTTCCCGGCACTTCATCCTCTGTAATGGTTGTGCTATCTAACGTGCGTGGTGGATCCGCAAGCGCGGTCTCGGGGACAGGTGGGTCGTCAGTTGCGAGTTGTGATTGTCTGGCAAAAAAGTCACGTAGCAGGTTAGCTTTATCTAAGTCTTCTGTCTGTGGGTTGAATCAGGTCCTACGAGCGGTGGCACTGTCTCAGCTCGTGTCCGTCCCATCATTTGTTTAAGCATGCGATGGTACTTGTGTGGGTTTTGCTTTGCGTGCAAGAGGTTGTTTAGATGATGCTGCAAGTGGTTGTTCTTAAGTCGTCTGTTCATGCATGTGGTAAAATTTCTTTGTTGTCGCCAGCGGTCCCAGTGGTCATCAGTCATATACCTCTGAGCAAGTCTGAAAAGTCTGTCTCTTCTCCTCATCTCTCTCTTTAGTGCAACATTAACCCAAGGTTTGTCACAGTTTCTCATCTTGCTTATCTTTGTTGGGATGGTTTCAGCATCTGCTGCGAGCATGGTCTGCGTGAAGTTATTTGTCGCTGTGCCTATGTCATGATCAAGTACTCTGTCCCAGTCTGAGTTTACCAGAAGTTGCGAAAGTTTGTCTGCATCGATGTTTGCGTAGCCCCATACTTGTTTGGCAGATGCCTTTAGTGGTGGCGATGCAACCTTGATAGTGGCAAAGATAGGAATGTGATCTATTGGTGAAAGGGGGGTGGGAGAACCCCACTGGGTGCAATGATGTTTGTGTCCGATGTCAGTATTAAAGAGAATGTTCCACATTTGAAGGTATCGAGTTAGGCGTCAGATATGATGGGAAATCCTTCTTTGTAACGATTGGTAAGCTTTCAAGGTTCCAAAACGACGCTAAGTAGCAAAATTTCAAAGTTTATAAGAATGGGCCCCATTACGTCATTGTTTGATGGCGTCATGAAATGAGTTTGTGACGACAGCAAAACCTGGCAGCATCTGGCAACCAGACCCAAAGAATACCTCGAAACACACGAAAGCTGACAGCCAACCGGCCATTGTCGTCGCGGGGGGGGATTATCGCAGCACCTAATGTTCGTAACCCCTAATGTATCACAACACCTAATGTTCGAAACACCTAATGTATCACAAGGCCTAATGTTCATAACCTCTAATATATCATAACCCCTAATGTATCATAACCCCTAATGTTCGTAACTCCTAACGTATCACAAGGCCTAATGTTCATAACCTCTAATATATCATAACCCCTAATGTGTCACTACACCTAATGTATCATTAGGCCTAATGTATCAAATCACCTAATGTTTCACAACTCCTAATGTATTGCAACTCCTAATATATCACAACACCTAACGTATCGGAACGCCTAGTGTATCATAACCACTAATGTTTCATAGCGCCTAACGTATCGTTACGCCTAGCGTTCATAACCTCTAATGTATCGCAACTCCTAATGTATCATAACGCCTAATGTGTCAAAACACCTAGTGTATCATAACCCCTAACGTATCGTAACCCCTAATATCAGCTGACGACGCTGGCGAGGGCGGGCGATTTTCAACCCTTTTGACCGCATCTGAACTTCCACTGAAGTCTACCAGATTATGCGGGCGTTTGTGGCGCATACAGTACTGGAAGGCGAGGCAAGGTGGGCGGTGTCCGAAAACTCATTCTTGATTCTTATCATGCTCATTTTTGTGCTTTCCAGGCTGATGGGCTCTGAGAAGTGTAATGGAGTAATAGAATATAAGAATGGATTGATGGAAAATCCGTTCTCAGCGCCCATTTTTTGATGCGCATAAGGAAAGTAGATGGTGACATGGAAGTGAGGTAGCTGGAAGGCAGGGAGCTGGTTCATCAGTATTTGAACCTGAGTCACGCTTGTCACAGTTCTTGCACGGATGAATGATCAGTATTTGAACCTCAGCCATGCTTGTCACAGTTCTTGCATGGCTGAAATCTGTTCTCAGCACTCCTTGTTTGAAGTTCATAAAGAGAAGTAGAGGGTGACACGAAAGTGAGACAGCTTGAAGACGGAAATGGTTAATCATTGTTTGAATCTGAGTTGAAGACAGGGAAATGGTTAATCACCATTTGAACCTGAATCACACTTGTCACAGTTCTTGCATGGCTGAATGATCATGGCTGATGAATGATCTGAATCTCAGTCATGCTTGTCACAGTTCTTCCATGGCTGAATGGTGGGTGCTGGTGCATACAGTCCGTGCTTTTGGCATACGCCCAGTTTCAGCAACCCATTACATTGAGTTTTTTTTTTGACAATCCCCCTCCCAGCCTCATGTTAACTTGAAATGGGAAGTCATTCCTCCCATGGAAACAATTATAAGTCATCAAAAAACCTTTCTTTAAATTCTAACATCAAAGAGGCACAGTCATGTGGTCAAAACGTGTGGAAAAATCGGGTCTTGGGGGCATATCAGTTCGGCACTGCCATGTGAACTTCTAGCCAATTTTCAAAAGTGATACCCCTAGCATATAACATGGCTAAAACTTACCAAGTTGGACGAAAAGCGTGGAATGATAAGTGGGTCACTATCAGAAGCCCTAATGTTTGTAACCACTAATGTATAATAGTGCCTTATGTATCAAAACCGATAATGCTTCATAACATCTGGTAGCATGGTGGGTACTGGTGCAGACAGTCTGTTTTTCAGCAGACAGCCCGGTTTTAATAACCCATTACATGGGATTGGGCTCATTTTACTACCTGGGGTAATGTTTCAGTAGTTATTGAGGTAGGATTTGAGGAATGCTGGTGTCAATCATATTATGTGTTGATTGTATAGATCAACAACACGTAACGTGTCCCTGAGAACATGTCCCTGAGAAGCGCATATATACATATATATATATATATATATATATATATATATATATATATATATATAGTATATATATATATATATATATATAATCTATATATAATAATCGCTCCTCTCTCTCACATCTATCTCTCTCTCCCTCTCCTCTCTCTCTCTCTCCTCGCTCTCTCTCTCTCTCTCTCTCTCTCTCTCTTCTCTCTCTCTCTCTCTCTCTCTCTCTCTTCTCGCTCTCTCTCTCTCTCTCTCTCTCTCTCTCGCCTTTCTCTCTCTCTCTTCTCCTCTCTCTTTCTCTCTTCTCCTCTCTCTCTCCTCTCCTCCTCTCTCTCTCTCTCTTCTCTCTCTCCTCTTTCTCCTCTCTCTCTCTTCTCCTTCTTCTCTCTCTTCTCTCTCTCTCTCTCTCTCTTCTCTTCCTCTCTCTCCTCTCTCTCTCTCTTCTCTCTCTCTCTCTCTCCTCTCTCTCTCTCTCTCTCTCTCTCGCTGTGTGCGTGTGCGTGTGCGTGTGCGCGTGCGTGCGTGTGCGTATGCGTGTGTGTGTATGTGTGTGTGGGAAGGACACAACCTGTATCTTTTGTAGCCTTTGCATGATTCACTTTTTGCATGGTGAGCTCTTAGGCATAACTATATCGTTCTAATGAGCTAAGGCATACAAACCTAATCTCAAGAAAAATTGCCGTGCGATCTTTTTCTAAGCGTACTTTTGAGCTCAGCAGTTACTGACACAGGCACTAGATGACACCCGAGGAGTGTTATCTCTGCTTGCGGACAAAGACACGTAAAGAAAAGGCTGTGCGACAGTTATTGACAAGTTACAAGTTTGCACGCGTAAAGTTCGTCAAGATAGGCTTCGTACGGTATCAGTTTCGTATTGTGAAAAGAACCTTACGGAAAAGCCTTGCTCGGCAAAACAGAAGTCTGAAAAAGTTCAGCACGACACTGTTTGCATCGTAAACGTTCGTATGGATAAGTCCGTTAGTTTGTTTGCCAAGGGTAAAGTTGTCTAAAACTACTTGCGCTAAGGTTTTTTTTTGTTGATGTTTGATGTGGACACACGAACATTCGTCCTCAAGTCTTTTCATCGACAGTCAGTTTCACATGAATGCGCACACGAAGATTGAAATTCAGATGTCTGATGTGTGCATGATCATGTTCAGGTCAGACAGTCACCAAGGATGCAGTGCGTCCGACAGCAATACTGACGCCGTCGCCTGATAGTGGGAGAAGTCCATTTTAACTTTTTAAGGTTTGCTACAGCTCAAAACCGCAGCAAAGCATAGATAGCGCGTTAAAGCACATGAATGCTTACTTCGTGTTTCGAAAGCTAGAATCGGTTCGAAACTGAAAGTCGTGCAACGGTGAATGAAGATTAAAAGAGCACCACGTCATGTTTTGTGCGAAACAGTCCAGGAATTCACAGTTCTTCGCCGTCGCCAAGCTCATCCTTATACCTAAACGACGTTTGGACAAACGTTTTTTTCGGCTTTTAGGACTTCTCATAAGGATTTTCTGAGGCCGACGAATATTTTCCAAACCATAATGCTTGAACAGAAAACCGGATATATAAAGGGAGCGTGTCTAGTCAAGTAAGAATTTTGGACTGAGCACGTTGAATGGGAGCTAATTTTGATTTACAACTTTTGGTGCCGTTGGTTTCTACAAATTCGTCCCACTGAGAGACATAGCCGCAGTCCCAATTTTTTTTCTCTCGTTTGTAAGGAAGAACGAAATTATCAGGTATTCCCCAAGCAATATTCATTACTTGACACATTGACATCATTGAGCAGGTATCGTTGGTTCTAGCCAATGACTTTTCGAGAATGTCGCTTGTCAGCGCTGACAGCAGCTTGCGAACCCGGCGATGGCGGCGGCCATTATGTTGATTTTTTTCATTCAGCTGAGGACTGCGAGTGTACGGGCTTAGACGCAAGGTATAGCTGGTTAGTTAATACGCACCAATTCATGTCAGCCTACTATATACTAAGACGAGGAACAAGTATTCTGTCGCGTCAATCAGCTGCACTAGGGTCTGGGGAAATGTGACTATTCTACGTCACCTAACAACCAAAATGATGTCTATGTTACCTAGCAACCAAAACAATGGCCATGTATATAGCATACAGTTAATTGCCACATGTGTCAGTGCATTCGTCCTTTCGTTCCCGCTGATTGGTTTATACTTTAGAATTGTGTTTGTTCACGTACAACCATCGATTAGATGGATATAAATAAATAAATGAAAACTGCTGCGAGACCAAGTGCACACTTAGCAACCAAAATTAACCATAGATCATTGTCAAGCTTCCCTTAGGCGTGTAAGGAGAAAACCGAAAACATTAGACACTCTCCGTTTAACAATAGCCAGACTTCATTCCATGACTGAGAGACGAATCTATCCTTCACAGGCAGTATTCAGGCGACATCGAAGAGATGGCGTGAATAATTTGATATTCGGCGGTGCATTTTTTTTCTGACACGTCCTCATGCGAGTGCCTTGCATGCAAACAACCGACGCCGCGTCACTGATGCTTGGCAATTTTTACGTGCGTGTTTTTGTCAAGCAAGTGTGTGTTGCCAGCATTAACGTGCTCAAGATTGTTTGAGATAAATTTTATATTTCCCTTTACGCATGCAAACCCTTTGCCTAGGAGCTTTTGCCTCCCCGTCAACGTTTTGCCATAACAAATACTTCTCAGGCGTTCCTTAAGCCATACCAACATTTGCTTATGAGGTCTTTGGTACTAGCCTTTTCGCACGTTATTTTACCAAACGCACTTTGCATCACGCGTATCACGCAAATTTGTTAGGTGAGATTCCACAAGCCCTTTTTCCAAGCGCATGTTTGTCATAAAATCCTTGTCTTCGCGGTGATCGACAACAGGTTTTCAACGCTAGTGTCGCCTGCAACAACAGCATACGACTGGCGGTCAGTGCCTGCCAGTTCGTACTGTTGCGGCTTGATTCGAAACTACTGCAATTAGGGTGTGATTTCAACCTGGAGCTGAGCGGCACTGCTCTTTGTATAAATGCTGTTGAGCATGGGGACTCCCTCATGCACAAGGGATGTTCCTTGCACGAACCAAGGAAGTGGCAGACGGCGCCGCTCGCTGACGCCACACCGGCGACGCCGGCAGTCAACCTGTCCAGACCCGCCTTCCCATCGATGGCATCCCGCCGTGCCTGACGCCGCCGGAACTTGCCCTCGCTTCTGCCAACGCTGACCCACCCCGTGCCCCTTCTTGGTCGCAGGAGCGAGGGAAGCTGTCAAGAATGGGGGAGGGGGTCAGAGGCATTTGAGTCGTTTCTTTCCATGTACCGCCGCAAGCCTAGTGCTGAATTATCTCAGTTGTTGGGAAGTGGACTCTATCCCCCGAGGTTCCCCCCCCCCCCCCCAATAACGCGATCGTTCCCTCGCCTATGCTTGGTCACATCGTCCCCGCCCCGGCGTCCCGGTTGTTATGCTGGCGGCTGGCGGCCGGGGGTTGTTTGACTCGTCCCGTTGCGGAGGGGTGACTACCCCCCCCCCCCGCCCCCACCTCGCCCAGACAAATTGGCGCATGGGGAGGACGGCTCCTGGAAGTGTTTTTGTCAGCGTGCTGGGCGCATTGTGCAAGTGGGCGCAAGTGTGCATTGTGCAATATCATTTCCGTTTCGTGCATTGTGCTGTCGTGTGGCAGGACTTTCTTTTATTGATTTGTTGTTTTTGATACGACCGGTCCACTCGCAGGGCAGCGCCATGTTGCTTGGAGGGCAAAAATCCCTCCAACATTGCGCATCCTTGGCCACTTAGTGACGTGGAAACCCCTCCGATAGTAAAGTGAACCTCAATTGAAAAAGTCGGTTCCAGTCATTGTGTACAGCGTCATATAAGGCTTATTTATGTATGGGTAAGAAGTCTCCCTCCCCTTATTGAAAAGGCTTTAGACGATGTCCTGGGCCTGCATGACTTTTTTCTTGTGCAACAATACATTTGCGATATCTCTCGACTGTTTCTTCTGATGTACTTGCTTGCAATATGCGAACGATGCGTTGTTGGTGTTTTCAGCTTGCGGCCCTTTTTGCGTATTTTCTCCGGCAGGATGAAGCTCGCTGTTGCGGATATTGATGGCAGCGGGATGGACATCAACTTCAGCCCTTCGTTAGCTGGGGAGGTGCCCTGCTGTTGAACTGATGATCTGCTACTGAGAACGCAGCTACTCTGCTCTGGATGGCTGTTTGAGGAGTGCTGCTGGCCGCCCGGAAGCATTATGTCTGCCAGCAAGCTGGCACAGCAATCAGAGGCTTCTGTCAGTCATCTGGTGCTGCTCCAGAATCATCATTTTTAGGAAAGTAGGCAATGTATCACATGGGCTCGTAATGTTCAGTTCGTGCTTCACGAACAATTCTGCTAAAATCTACGGCGATGATTTCCTTGCCACGATTATTGGTAACTCAATACGATGGATATGGCAAAGACACAATCTACTTTATTTCTCTGAGCACTTTCGCAGGCAACAGGAGCAAACAAGTTTTCGAATTCTGTCATAAAAAGTTCGTTGTGTGAGAATGTTCCAATATGCGGTACCACCCTAGCACTCGCCGAGAGATGGCAGCACGATGATGTTCGGTAGACTTTAGTAGACTGCACATCGCCCAGCTGTGCGGGTCAGAATCGTGTGCGACAAACCCACTGCAGTCAGCTGGTTTAGGAGTTACGAACATTAGGGGTTATGATACACTAGGTCTTACGATACATTAGGTGTTATGATATATTAGGAGTTGTGTTACATTAGAGGTTATGATCGTTAGGAATTACGATACGTTGGGTCTTACGACACATTAGGTGTTATGATACATTAGGTGTTATGATACATTAGGGAATATGATATATTAGGAGTTGTGTTACATTAGAGGCTACGAGCATTAGGGATTACAATACGTTAGGCCTTATGACACATTGGGAGTTACGATGAGTTAGGAGTTGCGATACATTAGGTGTTGTGATACATTAGGAGTTACGATACATTAGGGGTTATGACACATTAGGTGCTACGTACATTAGGCGTTATGAAGCATTAGCGGTTTTGATACATTAGTGGTTACAAACATTAGGGGGTTCGATACCGACCCGTCGCGGGGACTGTGTCGGGGGGCGGATTAGTGGGTGGGTTATTTGTGGATTTTTTGTCTGGGTGCTGGCCGTAAAACAAGCTTTCGTGGACTGGGACATGCGCAACGGTGCGATCGCCAGCTTTTATAGCAGATTATTAATATCAAGGCACGATATGCTGTACTGCTGCTGTTGCTGCTTTGCTGTTGATGATTTTGTCAATACTTTATTGTCGACCAATTGTTGCGCGGAACGCTGTAGTCCTGACATTAATATCATGTGGTGCGTACAGCAGTCACTGCCCTTATTGTTTGTTACTATAAATGGGGTGTCGTGCCAAACTTAATAACTTGGTAACATTGTCTTTATGGTTCGTAACTGGAAATGTCGTATCGTGGGAAAATCAATGAATCTGTAATGTTGCCATGCGTTGATTGTCAAAGCATTGCTATTGTCATGGTAAAGGTGGTAAAGTTGGGCCACCAAGGTTTTTTTTTTGCTCAGAATCATTCATGCAATTAATAGTTAACCCTGATATAACCATTATGGTGCAACGACATTCTTGCCGTAGACAGTCCTTTCGCATTGTTAAATACATTTTTTTACCAGTCATTCATAAATTATAAGCTGCTGTCTCATAGGCTTGACATAGTAGTCAACCAATGTGGTATATTGTTTAATGGCACTGGTCAATAGCTTCATTATGGCACTATCTTGGTGCTGTACTGTGGCATAACGTAATGAACAACAATATGGTTTTTCGACTGTCATCCATGCCGCTTTCATAATAAATTCCAGCGTGAAAAGATGGGTCAAGCATGCGCTCTTGTATTGACTTCCTGTCTGACATATGACCGACCAAAACAAACACATGATACAATATACAAATCACTTTCAGCAAAGCAGACAACCAATAAGTGGCATCACTTGGTCAGCCTGCTTCGGGAAGCCCGAAAACGCAGGCGAGAAACATGCAAATACATCTTTCACTTCCATGGTCATGCAACATGCTGCATCCATCAGGCTGCTTTACTAAAAAATAACGGAACATTTTACATGCGGTGAAATGACACTGCAAACGTGCTTACCTTGCACGAGGATGGAGACATGACAAGTGCATGTAGGTATGGTTGGATGGGCAAAATGCAAGGAAGTGATGAAGCTGCCAGTGCACACAAGGCTATTGATTAACATATTATTAAGTGCTGTCC
>NW_023596921.1:30817150-30842724 GCF_011947565.3 Pollicipes pollicipes
TGACAGTCACACATTTGAAGGCATTTACAAGTTGCACACAGAGTTGAAAAACATCAGAGGAGTGAGGTAACGCATTTGGTAAGAAGCAAATAACAACACAGGAAACATCCATAGCGATCAGCGAAGAAAACACTTTAATCTTAGGCAAAAGGCCGAGAGGCGATGAACACACTTTGTTCTAGTCAAAAGGCCGAAAAGCGATGAACAAGCTTTGATCTTAGCCAAAGGGCCGAGAAGCGATGGGCACACTTTGTTCTTAGCCAAAAGGTCAAGAAGCGATGATCACACCTTGATTTTATCCAAAATACCGCGGACGGCATACCTGGAACATAGTGTTAATTTTTCCGACATCTGGGTGGAAAATCAGAACTTCTCAATGTCTTTTTGACATCCTTACATTGTTTTTCTCTCATCCGCTCCACCACTAAACAACCAGCAAATCAGTCAATATTTTTTTTTGAGAGTACTGTTAACTGTCATTTAGAACTCAACAAAGCATATCACCATAGGGTTGTATTTCCAATATTGGACATGGGCAATGTTTGTGTCGTGTGACGCACTCAATGGCTACAATTCGACTTTCCGTTTCAGATGGTCAAACAAAAGAATAATCCCCAAGTAGCCGTACGATCAGTTCGCGGTCAGTCATGCGGGAGACATCCGGACCAGGGCAGTGGCCACCGACGGCGAACAAGAGCAGGGCCCAGGTAAGGAACATACGACAGATGGGCCTTATTATGTGGCTTGGTTCTTAAAAAAAGAATCTCCAGTCTTATGGCTTTTGTCACATTGTTTCTGGCAGTTTGAAGCTCCCGAATCTGTTTCCGCCTAAAATGCTGCTGCATGTCTTATCTCTTCAAAAAGCAGCCAGCGAAATGAAGGCGCGTGAAAAACCTGTCGCACTGTGAGCCATCTACCCACTTCCAAAATTCTCATCAGCCTATATCCAGGCTGTATTTTGACATCTACACTGTGGAAACAGATGCTTCCTCAATTGCCCAAAATCCTTGCCCGTTGGTGGAATTTCGCCTTCGCCTCCCCAGAAAAGACAGTGTTAAAATAGCAGAATAATCTTTGGATGCTGGATAGCCTCATTTTCCAACTGACATGTTAGTGGAATAGGCAAGATTGTGCACCAGTGAGGAACAGCTCTAGATGTATATGTAACGTAGCAGCCATGACATTTGAATAAAGAGCGATAACAACCTCCATCCCAACCCTCCCCCACCGGATCATCGGGCTTGTTTTCCAGAAAAAGTTGCTGAAGTACACCCTGGGCTTGCCCCCCCCCCATTTTTTGGAACGCTCCTACGCCTATGCAAGCATCTCAGACTTTATCATTGACTATGAATACATAAGCCTAAATAGATGCCTTTGGTGCAGCTGAAAAGGCAAACAGCAAAACTGGCATGGTCATCTAGAAGTTATATTACTTTTGGAGGAGAGAGATTGCTTTGTGGAGCACACCCATCATTGCCCCTGGCGGGGGTTAGCCATGGTAATCCGAATAAGTTGTTCAAAGTGATGTGAAATGTTTTGATTTGTATGATGTCAACTTCGTCAGGTGTCAAGAAGGTGACGCAAATGAACTGAATGAAAATGCAAGTTGAAATAAGCCAAAAATAAGCCTTATCACGTTTTTATCCCAAGTGCTGCTGTCAACAGATAGGTGAGGTGAGTTGAGATGATGTTGAACATATGGGTTACTCTAAGTTAGGTTAAGTTGGTTAATTACATGGCAATAGGAATTGTGCAAGAATTAGTGACTCACAAATGCTGCTGTGATACAAACAGGTCAGACAGGATGAGATGAGGTAAGGCTCCTTTAGGTTAGGCATAGTTAGGCTACTTGCATGGAAATGAGCGTTGGTATTTTGTAAGAAATAAAGACATAATGTTTGTTTTTGCTGACCCCATCTCAAAAGAAGCCAGAAATATTTCTATTGTGTTTGACTTGGCGATGGGCTGATGTGTAGGAGTCCAAAGCTTTTTTTTTGGTTGAGTGCTTCATGCTTGTTGATTTTCTGTTGTTTTATTGTTGAATTCCTTTGCTTTTTTGTGGTAAAAATGCTGTGGAAAGGAAGTGCAAAGTGGAACATCAAAGTATTGGTGTGGCATAGTTTTTCTGGCCATCACACCGTTGTTAAAATACTATCCTTTAATGAACTCTGTTTAACTTGAATGGTCAAAGGTATTAAAAACAAAATAGTTTTGTTAGATTTATGTTATTACGTCCATGTCAACTTGAAATGTATGTCTTCGTTTGCTGAAAATCTGTCACTAGCCCGTGAGTTCCATCCTTTGTGACTTGAATTTTTCACTCACGTACGGCCATTTTGCGATGGAATTTTTCACTCCCACTCTAGTCCAAAAGCGATTCTAGCTCACTCCTCATTTGATCTTTCTATTGGTGTTATGTGCCACGAGATGTCCCCCCTCCGGCGATCTGGATGCCCCGTGTGTGTGTGTGTGTGTGTGTGTGTGTGTGTGTGTGTGTGTGTGTGTGTGTGTGTGTGTGTGTGTGTGTGTGTGTGTGTGTGTGTGTGTGTGTGTGTGTGTGTGTGTGTGTGTGTGTGTGTGTGTGTGTGTGTGTGTGTGTGCGTGTGTGTGTGTGTTGCATTTATTCTTGTTTGATCTGTGCATTCGTGCAATTACATGACAATTATTACGAGATGCCCCCCTGTGGCTCGTGTTGGTCCGTACAACCAGGGTGTATGTTGTATTGATTCCTTTTTGATCCGTCTATTAGTGCAATCAAACGACTATTATCACAAAATGTTCTCCTTCTGTGCTGCAGCGTTGTGCACTGTTGTGCGGCACCATTGAACTTATTTTTGAGACTGGTGGGATTACTGGAGCTTGTTCATGCCCTGCCGCTGGTTGGCGTGGCGTTGCACTGCAGCCAGGATCGGCCCATTCTATGCTGCCAGCGTTGTCAATAAATAGACCTTACGACGTTTCAAAGCGTGTTTGCCCTTATGCTGCGTAGGAAACGCCGCTCACACAGCGAAGGCACGTCTTCTCCGGTACGGCTTGACGTCTCTCTCGGTATCAGCTTTTTACAGCCACATTCAGATACAACACACCAGCGTAGCAAACCAAACAAGAATAGAAAATAGTATCAGCTAAAAGCAAACAAGTGAATAGTAATAATGACCATAACAACACCGTTAAACACTGCGGCGGCGGGTAAACACACGCCGAAATATCAGTTTAAAGCCATCCGATGTCACCAACAGTGCGTGCTGCGGGGCCAGCAGGATGCAACGTCAACGCATCAGTTGGTTGCACAAGCAAGACAACACCGAAACTGAACGGCCAAAGGCCCCAGGAAGGGCGCCCATGCTTATGCGTCTTCTCGCTCGAAACAACAGGAAAGCTCGCCATGGCGGCTCCCGCAGCTCTCGTTCTATTATTACAAAGGCCGCCGGCTGTCAGCGTCAATTTTGCATGCCCGACGGCCAGATGTCTCTGTCGGCAACTTCGCTTGCACACATCGCCTACAGCCCGGCCAATGGTCGGCTGTATGCGCTGTTCCAGCACAGGGGCAGCGCAGCCGGAGGCCCTGTGCTTTCGCCGGCCTTGCATCATTTCTCAGCCCCATGGATGTGTGCGCATCCGAAGCGCTGCCTCACGCGTAAATACGCGTTTACCAAACGCGTATTTACGCGTGAGAGTACGTATGTTTTTTACAGCAGAGAGGACGTATGCTTTTTATTGAGAAAGAGATATGTTTTGTAACAAAGATTGGAAACCAAAAAGGCCATGCCAGTCACACCTGGGAAAGCACTTACCTGTTGCACACAAAATTGTAATAGATCACACAAGTAAGTTGCCACGTTTGGTAAGAAGCAAATAACAATCTTTGAACATCCGTGTCGATCAACAGGGAGTTGGACCGGAGAGAGCGATTTGGTCTTAACAAAAATGCTGACAAGCTTTTAGTACATATTGCTCCTATCCGGAAGGTCAAGAAGCGATCACTATAATTGGAGCTTAGGTACAAGGTTAAGCAGCGATTAGTCATATAAAAGACGAACAGTTGTTGAGAAGAATACTACATGTTTGGTGACAGTCATTACAAACAGGGAAGATGATGCCATTCACACAAGGGAAGCCACATACAACATTACCCAATCGAGTGAACGCGTTTGGTAAAGAGCAAATACCAGTTCCGCAAACATCCATATCGATCAGCATGGTGTTGGACCGATGAGGACATTTTAATCTTAGACAAAAAGCTAAGGAGCGATTAACAATAAAAAGAACAGGTGGTTGATGTAAGAAATACATGCTTGTTGCCAGATATTGCGAACAGCAAAGATGATACCAGTCACACATTGCAAAGCTTCATAAGTTGCACACAGATTTAAAGCGGTTACAGAAGTCAGGTTACGCATTTGGTAAAAATCAAGCAACAGTACAGTTAACATCCGTATCGATCAGCAACCCATTTGACCGAAAAGCACAGTTTGATATTAGCCAAATGGCCGATGAAAACGCTTCGATCTCAGCCAAAACTGCGAAGCGATAAACAATAAAAAAGGAGAACAGATGGTTTCTGTAAAAATATATGCTTCGTTTTAAACACCACGAACAGCGAGACCTTGTCGGTCCCACATTGAAACATTTCACACGTTGCACAAAGAGTTGAGAAACATCACAGAAGTCAGGTCATGCATTTGATAAGAAGCAAATAACAGCAGAGTAAACATCCAAATCGATCAACAGGGCTTCGAACCGAGAGAACACCTTGATATCAGCCAAAAGACCTAGAAGCGATAAACGCCTTTGGTCTTAGCCAAAAGGCTGATAAGCAATAAACAATGACAAAGGAGAACAGATGGTTGATGTAGAAGAATACCACCTACTTCGTGTGGCCGCCGTTGTGGAGCGACATCGCTTCAGTGGTCGATGGCGCACAACATAAAGGGCGCTGTTCGTGGCGCGAGATGGTGACGGGAGATGGCGCTCGTGATGGCGTGCGTGGTGCCGCGGGGCGTTTGAAGGCGGGCGCCGTTCAGAATGTGTTTTGACCACAATGTGCCAGGGATATGTTGGCAAAGAGTGAGTAACTGTATTGACTTAAATTGTTAGTTTTTTATTGTCGCAGGTCATTATGTATGTTGGTCATCACACCAGGTGGTATGTATTTTCAGGTTATTATTGTTTCACTTCTCGTTCACGTTGTACGTACAATAAAGCAGCAACACCAAAATGGCGACTCGGAAGCGGGGAGAATGAGCCGTAGTCATGTATTGGCCGTTACAATAAGACTTTGCTTCCTACCATATGGAAGAACTGACATCCGTGATCTTCTTGAATTATGTGCGCAATTTATAAATGGCTTCAATTGTGTGACAGACATCATCTTTTCCGTTTGCGATGTTTCCTACCAAACATATGTTTTTCTACATCAACCATCTGTTCTTTTTTATTGTTCGTCGCTTCTCAGCCTTTTGGTTAAGAACAAAGTGTGTTCATCGCTTCTCGGGCCATCGCCTTTCGGCCTTTTGGCTAAGATTATAGCGTGTTCATCGCTTCTCGGCCTTGTGGCTGAGATCAGTCGTTTTTCAACCCGTTGCGTAAGATCAAATTGTGTTCATCGTTTCTGGACCTTTTGGTTAAGAACAAAATGTGTTCATCGCTTCTTGGCCTTTTGGCTATGATCAAAGTGTCGTTGCTTCTCGATCTTTTGGCTACGAACAAAGTGTGTTTATCGCTTCTCGGCCCTTCGGCTAAGAACGAAGTGCCGGCGCCGCCCGAGGCAGTGCGTTGCTTGTCACGTGACCGGACTGGCGATTATGGATCACGTGACTAGACACCGGTCACGCGACAGCACGCCGCCGCCACCATTGGGTGCCCTGTGTTGGCGAGAGGCGGAACACGGCCTTGCACTGCGTCTGTGGCGTGCGATTGACACCGAGACGCACGTCGCTACGGTCGAAAGTCGCCCCGCCGCCGCTAATGCCCGGCGGCCGGCTGGTGCGCATTCGGCGAGCAGGCACGGGGGCGGGGTTTGCAGCTGCCGATGTCGGCAGACATGTGATACCACGCTGGCAACCGAGAAGCTCGGCAGCGGGTCGGGTCCTGGGGCGACACAGTCTTATGCGAGAGAGACGGTGTTGGCGCTTCCGCCCTTTAACAGTTGCAATGAACGCTCTGTCCGTTGCAGGATTTGCATACACAGCACTCGCGTACACGACTCAGAGTGCATGTGTGCACAGCGGTGCGAACCTAAATGTCCTGGAAATTTAACGTTGGCCTTTTAGGCTTGGACCAGACACAAACCACCACAAAAAGGTGTCAACCCTCTAAGCTTGGTTGAATGTCCGTTCTTCTGTATCTGTATGCAAGTGTAAGATATTCACGCACTGAGTAGTTGCATATGGTTGTGCTATTGTTGTTAGACTTTTGACGGAGAGTAATATCTATTTACCACAAATTTTCCTCATTAAAGCTTCCGTGTCAGGGCTTCAAGCATATCTAAAAAACTTGTTATGCAACCATACAGGCATTCGAGCTCCATGGCACCACCAGGGTAACAGAAAGTGTAGGAGACAAAGCTATGAAAATAGGTAAAAGTGAACGTAAATGTCTTATCTGGAAGCGCAAAAAACTGTGAGCTCTAGCAAACAGTGGTCACGTAAAATTATTAATATGCGGTCCAATGAAACTTTTTGCAAGAAGTTTTCGCGATCTTCTGTTCTAAGCAAGTGCTGACCAGAATACCACCAACTAATCCTACGTTGTAGTCCTTCTGTCAAAGTCAAAAGCTCCATGACATAGGACAATGATAAACTCCTTGCAAATAAATATCACGATAGACTTCATCAATGTGACATACACGTCAGATGTATTAAAATGTATTTTCGATGGAGCAGCAGACGGCAGACTTATCCTACATCTGCCGTCTTGGGTTTTTTCACTGGGGGCCGGTCTGTTGCGACCCACTGCTCAAATTAGAGATGCTCTGGGCTTTAGGGGCAGTAAAACCGCCCCTGCCTGTCGCGTCTGTGCCCAAGCGTCGCGGTGCGCTTCCTCTGGCAAAGGGCGCAGCGCACCGACACGGTCCGGAGCGCGTACGTGTGCTTTTGCCGCTGACCGGGCTGCCGGTCGTAACCGGCCCCGGTGGCCACCTGCCCGGTGGTGTTGTCAGGTAAGATGAACACCATCGTCGGTTGAGACGTCCGCGGTAGTATTTTCAGAAGCGGACGGGCTGCTACTAGGGGCTCGGGTGCCAGCGGTCTCCTGGATGGTAGCATGACCCCCTCCAGGACCTTGGCAGCCTCATGCGCTTCTCGCGATCATTGTACGTAGAAGCAATGCAGCAAACGCTCCTTCAGAATTCCGACAGGGGCTGATTTCTTTTGCAGACGGCATAAAAAACGCTCATTGTGAGTAGCTTATTTAAAGCTGAAATTGAAATTGAGGTTTTCTCCTGCTCCTTCGACGTCGGTAACACTTTAAGGAAAATACTAGTCAATATCAATATACTGCTTTTCGTATTTTGGTAGTCGCGCCAAATGATGCCCAACTTCTTTACATTACTTGGAGTTACCGGTGGCTGTTTCTCAGAGTCAATATTGCCACACTAAATCACTAGGCAGATGCTACAGAGCGGATACAAACTACTGTCTTTATCAGCTACGGTAGTAAAGGTAAACGAGCAAGTGAGAAAATTGCGCTTCATCGCATGCCTGACCACCCGGTAAAGACTTCGGTTGTAATGTCCCAATGACATACCAGGTGAGCAGCGTCTTATGGCTGATGTCAGGCAGCGCCAGGTCGCTCCCCTCCTGAACCTGCCGGTTGTCGAGGAGGCGCTGTCTGATGTGTCTGTATTACCGCATGATCCCCGTCCACCGAGATAGAGACGGCTGGCCAGTTCTTCGCACTGGTCCTCGATGTGTGCTGGCCAGTTTTATGCAGATGGTTTTGACCAGCTGGCTGCAGTCCGTCTTCTGGGCGGCACCGCCAGTGTGTCCAACAAACGACCTGTGACGTACGGCAGCACCCGTCAGCCGCGCGCACAACAGATTCCGCTCGGGTGAAACTGGACTTCATTTGGGAAACGCTCTAATACTGAGTTATCACTCCATGCGAATTAAAAACGACGTTATATTGGATTCCTACACAGGCCATACACATCACGATTAAAATATCCACGTATATCAGAGAAAGTCGTGCGATTAAAGCATTTCCGTCACATTATATACTCACCATCTACGTGAGTGACTATGTACACCATCTACTGAACAGTTCCGCATCATCACAGGGTTCGCTGTTAAGAACTAAAAACGAATCGACGACCTAGTGAGATACATTGCATGTTCAGTTATACCCATGATCGATAAAACAACACATGGTATGGGTGCTACGCATGAGGAAGCCTGGTAGGTTGGCAGTCGGTTGTGGGGATGCTAATTGTCATGTACGCTGACGACGTCCAGTTATTCACTCTGGCACTTCCGGACATTTGGCAGTCCTAAATGTACGCGTAAAACGCGCCATGCTTATGGTTTGCTTCAAACAACCTGGTCAAGTCAACCCGAACAAAACGGGGCGCTCACTCATCAAAACACGTCAGCGTCATATGCCAGACGACTTTACTCTAAACTTAACCGACGCTTCTTCTCACCCATCCCCAACGGAGAAAATATCAAGAGAGATCATCAATGCCCACACATCATGGGAGCCACAGGCGTCACTCGTGAGGCGTTGGTAAGCTACAGTACACGATGTGTCAACATTTTCTGATAGCCTGATAGCCCATTTCTCGGCATCAAGAGAATCATAATAGAATCGTTTGCTTAACCCAACATATTTTACTACACTGCGGTTTTTGTGGGCGTAGCATTACACAGAGGCGGCGCATCCAGGTAATTAACCACTGTGCCCGCACTGGAGCACTGCTACCTGCAGGAGGCAATCACATGCCTTACGGGACGCGAGTTAAACATTGGTGTTTGTTATAATGACTCGTGGCGCGAGTTAAACAATGGCGTATGTTGCAATGACTCGAGTTCAACGAAGCCTTGAAATGGCGGTCAGTCAAAATAAGCGCTTATGAACAGATTCCATCGGTATTACGTGGCATACGTGTAACATTGTTAGCCAATTAACATTAAAAATGCCAGGAGCATCATGCGTACCTCCGAGAGCAGCTTTCAACGCCAGGGACAACAGTGGAGCGAGATGTCTTGAAGCGCCCTCGTGTAAGGCGAGATTGAAAACGTGGTGCCATCCGAAGTCGTTGTTGGCGAAGTCTGAGAGCTGGTGCCACATTTCGCAAATGGTGGCGGCCTCTGCATTACTGATAGCGTGCTGTCGCGGATCCCGAAGCTGCAGAAGGCGCTTGGCAAGTCGGTCAGGGGCGTCATAGCTGGCTATATTTTCTGGGCCGACGGTCTCCTGAAAACGTGACACACAAGATGCGTAATGTTGCATTATTAACACAATCCTGTCAGATTTGAGTCATTTACCCGTAGCTTGTTTTTTGTCACCATCCGAAATGAGGACAATTTTCGCGACTTCCTGAACTATCAACTCTTTTTTGGTGAACTGAAATAGTAAACCTTCAAACGGTTTGTTATGGGGGGAGGCTGTTGTTTCATTTTAGACAAAAAACAATGCCAAGGTAAATAGTATGATTAAATCACATTTGACTGCGGCCAGCTGATTTTTCTGTTTGCAGTTACACGCGACGTTGTTCATCCACTGTGCCGTCACGATCACTCGACCACTTACGCCTCCTATGCTTGATTTCACCACCGGTACTGCGGGTGGCGGCATCGCTGGGGCCGAGGTCACGGCGGCGGCGGCCAGGGCTGACACCCCGCCTGCCGTCGTCGGCTCCTGGCCAATGTCTCCGATGGCGATTGTAGCCTGGAATGCATAGCAATCTTACTGCATTAACCATCCTACCACCGCATTTGTTCGTCTCAAACAGCATTAGTCATGTCCAACACCCCTCAAAAATATCCGAGGCTACAGCTTTAGGGCTACCCTACAACTGAAACTACAACGTTGTGTTCCCAGATGGTACAAAACTGCACAGCTGTTTGGGCACAGGACTATCCAACAACACATTGCCAGTTTCTTTAAAGCGGTAAGGGTTTTAAGATTTGGTTTGCATTTCAAAAAAGGTTTGCTGAAATTTGAGACCATGCGCATAAGGTTTACTAAAGCTTTGCGACAAGGTTTCAGCAGAGTGGTCTTTGCACATCCATCTGCCCAACACACAAGAAAAGTGCCTCCCTTCGAAGTACAGCCCCACAAGGCGGTCTCGCGTGCGCTGTGGCTGACACCGGTATCGGACGGGCGCGAATGTGCGCCGTGGACCGTCACGACAGTTGGAAGGCTGTGCAAAGTTTACGGCAGTTCGTGCAGCCGTCTTATGACGCGCATCTGGCTTTAAAATACGCACGCACAACCAGACAGTCAGACAAAAGGACAGGTAGGCATGAGCTCTAAATTTAGTCAATCGGATGACAACGCAGAGGTCGGTTCCTCCACACCCGGAGTGTGAGCGGCAAATGCTCCTGCCCGACGTGGTAACTGAGCCTTTGGCTGTTGGTGTTGCATGCATAGTAGTATACATAAGCGTAGTGAAAAGCATAACAGCCCTTTGCATCTTCACATATGAGAAGAAATCTCCGTTCTACTCGCGGCCAAGGTATCATGCAAATTCGCTTATTACTCTTTGCCAGTCCTTGCCGTTGTCGATGTCAAGGTTGGCGTCTGGGGTGGATCCGGGGCGCTGCAGGTCACTGTTGCCCGCATCCGATTAGCCACGGTGGATGGAGGACCCTGAGCAGCCGACTTCACGGGGCTGTCGATCTGAAAAAAACACACGAATCGCTCGAGCGAAAATGATCTCAAGGTTTTGCCACATATGACAAATGACGTTAGATTGGATTGCGCATGGGTCCGGTTGGTGGTTAGCATTATTTTCACGGCCCATCTAATTTTTCAGTACGATGTGGTAGCAACGCATTGGTACGGAAAGTGCGTCAAAATGTGAACCTATTTTAATAATAATTGTTCTGTGACATTGGTCCGCAAATATATCTCACCGTTGCTAATGACCATTTCGGGTGTGGGCATTTTTGGTGGATAATAGCCTCGATTTGTACATATTTCAGTACCAAACGGGCCATAGTATTGTGTCTGCACGCTTACAGCAGTCACCATACGTTCAACAGACTTATATTTGTGTTTGATGCGCCATGGTCTGGCGCATCAGTCTGTCGTAAGGTCGAGGACATTGGTGTATAGCCTTGAAGCTGAACCTCGAATGCAGGATCCTAAAAGTTGCTATGATATATATATTATCCATTAAATAATTGTATTGCGAGTGAACTCAAGGCGTTGCGCCTTGCCTGAAACCGACCCGGGATGCTCGTGAGAAAGTCGCAAATTGTTGTCAATAATGATAAACTTTGCAACCACGGGAAGGTCGTTTAATTCTGAGATATTCAGAATCCTTCTAAGATTATCAAGTAGGCGGTAACATTTAAACTCTGGTAAGATAAGTGGGTAATTTTTCAGTAATTCGAACACAGAAGCAGTTAAAGCATCGGCGTGGATCCATTACTTGCATTCTACGCCCCGGAATGTGTAAAGCCTCGTCGGGGAATTATGCAAACAGAAATCAGTTCTGTGTGGTCTTTGCTCTCCACATTCCGGCCAGGAAGGACCGCATCATGCAATCGCCACGTATTCAGGCGATATTGTTTATCTGACACCTGTCGACACTGGCCCGACAGTGCAAAATGGCGCAAAATAGAAAACCTCATCTAAAATGTACAGCTGACGCTCATCATAACGGGCAAAGCTAAAACCCAAAATGCGTACTGTATCGCATTTCAAAGGTTGTACGGACGTTAATGCTGATTTTGAAAGAGTTGTAAAACATGGATACTACGCACCCCTGTCACAGAACATCACTGACCAGATGTTTGTAGATATCGTGGTTTGAAGGCCACAAAGCAGCCCGCGATAAATTTCACCTGATAACTTAAACTTACGACCATCCCCCGATCATCCATGCCATGGTCAGACCAACACAACTCCAATGGGAGTAGCTCTCCCAGCACAGGTGACGGCGCTGACGGCGATGGCGCGCGCCGGCGGCGAGGGCTCCAGCCGTGGTGACCCTTGCCGCTGCGGCTGTTGGCGTTGCTGAACGCCGGTTCCGATGTCAGAGGCCGCCTAAACCACGAATCAAAGAGAAGTTAATTTGTTCGAAGCGTGTAGCTGCGATCACTGTTGCCATGATCCGCTGGGCAGAAGCCCTGATTCCACGGTGAATAAAATTATTGGAGCTTATGTAGATTATAATGATGTAATGAATCAGTTATTGATTATGTTTATGATATTATGATTGTGAGGTTATGCAGTGAATAAAGTTCAACTGTCTGAACTAAACCGTATCACCTGCCTTGCTAACACTGAAACACAACCATATAATGCACGCACGGGTGCCTTTATCAACCAGCTGGTTACTTTATATCATTAACTCGCATCGGAGCATGTGATAGGGCTATAAGTCAGTATTCCTCCGCACTTCCTTAATGATGTTCAAAATCAAGGTTGTTTGGTAGATTCAAAGGAAGAAAATATGCAGGGTCTGTTTTGCTGACGCAAACATTATACGAATGTGCTAATACTTCCACAACCTCTGCGACAAGCAATTGCAAAAAAGCAATGGCAGCATTGTTAATAATAGTTCGTGTGTTGAAACAGTTACACTTACGCATACATGGTGTTATGAACGCACTGCATTTCACGTGTTCTTCTATGGACAAATGCCACGCGAGAATACCCTCCCCCGGGCCTAACGTTGCATATTTGACCTTAGAATTTGAGCTGAAAGGAAAAAAATCCACGTTGCACTTTGTTCCTGCCTTGCGAATCAAGCCAACACTAATGATTGTAAAACTGACTGACTGGATTGAAAATGATGAAATTTGGAAAATGGTGAAATAAGAAAACAATCTTGCCGGGCAGCTCGTGGTGGGCCTCTTCGTGGAGGAGGTCGGTGAGGGAGGCGCTGAGAACAAGTGCTTCATTCAGAATTGGTTGACATAATCACATTATCCAGTATGTAGTATCCTCTCGCATACATGAGTTACACACACATCTCATAATATGTGATTCAGCGTGCTAACCAATAGCACAATAACGGGGTACCATGTAGGCTTTTGAAGACATATTGCTTCAGGTGGGGTTTTTCGCATTTTAGTATTTCATCCGCTGGTGCAAAGGTACGTACCGTAGCAGCTATGGTGGGATCGATGAACTGTTCGTCATCCGCGGCGGCCGTGGCCGACTCGTCTTCAACAAGGTCGTCCTCTTCTTTCTCGTCGCCTTCGATGTTACCAGAGAGCTTTTGCAGGGGCTGGCCGGTCTGCAAGTACAGGCACTCGATTTCGAGGTACTCTCCTGTAACAGTTCACGAATATCTGTGGTCTGCATGCTATCACTTTCCCTGAAAACTGACTCAAGTGCACGCAAACCTTCACTGCTATCTAGCCAGCGTCCACTAAACTCTTGAGCCACGAGAGGACTTAAGCAACGTTTATGCGGTGGGAGACGAGCCAATGTAGATAGCGGCATGATACTCTCAGCACATAACATACATTTTCTGGCTGAAACAAGCAAGAAAACTGATGCCGACCCAGCACATGACAGAATACGTCACAAGATCGATTATGGGTGCCACCTCCTGGAGACGTATGCTGCCCTACTCGGTGACATTCGTTACTCTACAGCTTACAGCTCTTATGGTGGCCAAAGGAGAGGAACGAGGTCCACCCTCTCTCCAAGGCGCGAAAATCTCAAGAGCAAATCTCACTCTGATTCAGAATTCATCTTACTCAATAAGCGCTTAGCCAAACTGCGATGCTACCAGAGGCTTCTTGAAACGGCACTGATTGTTGCCCTCAAACAAAAGCCTTGGTCCACGCTAACGTGTAAATACGCACACTGATTTAAGCATGCACCCTAACAGGCCACACGAATGCATGTGTTTTCTCACGCACAATGACCGTGTGATAGAGAACGGCCAAATCAGGACATACCAGTGTACTCTCCGGGTGGTCGAAAGTCGGGGAACCTCGCCGTTCCAACCAGGGTTTGTTGCAGCAGGTTTAGAGCGGTCGCTGTCCTAGCCGAGGACGACCGAACATCTGCTCGATGCGCACCAGTTGCTTCCGCCCGCCTTGCGTCGTTCCACCGTGCCAGACTGTCCAGCAGGTGCGCTTGGAAGTTCACGTCGCTCATCTGGGTGGCTGAAAGATGTGATCTGATAAGAATCTGTGGCTCTGAAATTTGACGCGAGCAAAAACCTCGCATTCTTTCTCTGCACATGTCAACAACCCGTTGAAAATCGACTCTAACACGCTGGATTTCCCATTGTATTTGTCGACCGTATCAGTTAAATCTTTGGAAAAGTCATGCAGCTGTCAACAGTAGATTTCAAGAAGCTTTCAAACTGGCTAAATGCGTTCACCGGTCGTTCATCAGATTATACAAGCACCTCAAGTAACTAGAGTGCCTTTTGCTTGCGCATTCACCTTAAGCGTACATGTGTGGGCGTATGTATTGGTAGGACTTTTACTGCCTGCAATTGTCCTTTTTATAGTCGTGTTCATTTAGATTGGTGAACAAATTCGACACTCACTTGAAGCGAGGAATAGCGTGTGACATTTTGGGTACCACTTTTTCCGCGAGCGTATTGAGGAATAACAGAGGTCCGACTTAAGACTTGGACCATCCAGTTGTAATCATTGTTCAATTATAAATTCAGAATTACCCGGGATGAAGCGGTTCACGTGCAGATGGACCGGCTCCAGTGATGTGGTGCCGCGAGCACACCGGTAGACAGGCAGATCCACGCCTCCCTCGCGGAGCGTGCCGACGCGGGCGTACAGCTGCGCTTGTGGCGGATCCTGGAGGCACCGTACGTGAGGCCGCTGCTGCTCCCAGACGGCCATCCTCTCCGCATCCAGCAGCGGTACCCCCCAGCGAGTTTGTCGCCTTATCAGATGACAGACATGACAGAAGCGAGTTGATCTGTTGGGTCGCCTGCGGGGCGCTAGAATCGCTTTTGAACTAGGGTGGGAGGGAAGTCTATTTCAAGTTGGCATGGACGTGATGTCAGAAACCTGACAAGTGTTTTGTTTTTTAACATCTTAGGCCACTGAAGTGAAAAAGAATACCTTAAAGCATACTAACTTCATGATAGTGTAGCGTAATGAGCATAGAACATTATTAACACCAATAATTTGATGCTGTACTTTGCACTTCCCTTCCGCAGCACTTTAACACAAAACAAAGCAAAGGAATTCAATGACAAAATAACAGGAAATTCAACAAGCGTAAAACACTACACAAAAAACAACAAAAAACCTTGGACTACTATACATCAGCACATCACCACGCATGGCGGGCGACCTGTGGCCCAGGCCCCGTGCGCCGGGAGAGCGAAGGACCGACGTCGGCCCGCGGAGGGTGTGGAGATAGGTCGTTACAGCTGGACGTATAGGCCACAAAGTTCGCTTCCTTTATCGGGCTTACGCAAGTATGTACGCACTAACCGCAGGCGGGCACGCGAACGCGCACACAAACACACGCACGCAGGCCGATGAGCCGCACGGGGCTCGGACGGTTCAAACCCGGGTATCGCATGCACAAAAAACAGCGATAGCTGTGGTCAACAGCCATTTCGCAACCACAGCTAACACGTGACAAACTCCATGCGCTATTTTACGGAAATTGCGGCGATACCGGCGTTGGAGAACGAGCCTTTGCAGGGGCTAACCCATACACAAGAAATCACTCGCCACGCTTTGTTGTCAGATGGTATATTTTTCGTGATGTGAGAGCATGTTTTCTAATTTGTTACTCGCTGTTCTTTCTTGATCAGAGACTACGAGGAAAGTGATTATTTCATTACAAAACTCTGTGCGAGCTAGAGTGTCCGGGCAGTTAAACGGGAGCGGCCCCGACAATACAGTAGGGTCCTCCGCAAAGTAGATTTGATGAAAACGGCCCTAAACCCAAGAAGAGGGCCTCTGAGCATTGAACGCATCCGTGCGTTAACTTGCATGGGCCCCAGGAACAGCGCAGGGTCCTGCGAACAAGTGGAGATAACCAGAGACCAATGTGAAGGGTCCCTGCGTAACCAAGAGTATCCCGGCAGGTTTAACAGGGCATCAAACAGGGCATCTAGGGCATCAGGAATGACTCTTCTTTGCTCATGGGCCCTTTACTTTCGCTTGCGACTGGCCTTGATGGCATGTGTAGCCGAAGACGCCAGATTTTGTTGTGTTTTGGGCCGAATGGAATTATATAAAATAGCAGCTCTTTGTCCTCCCCACATATTATGAAAATACATGATTTCTGCCTGTTTACTTTTAGCTAAGAAATAATAGATCCAGAGCTTGAAACAAATGTACATGAAACGGTTCAGAATTTGGATGGTGTGTTCGATGCTCATAGTACGTTATTACTAGTCAGCTGAACTCGTGAACCCCCTGGGTAAGGCCAAGTCCTCGGTAATGGAATTGAGCTTGCTTGTGAGAAAACTGGGTAAACTTGGGCCCCATGAAGAATGACTAACAACACAAAATTAAGAATCTTGGGATCAAGATCAGGTTGGTACCTAAAGGTGCGCAGGAACACTGTGCCTTTTGTAGCTTTAGAAGTTATGTCTGTGTCTATGTCTGCAATCCACACGCCATATCTGGGCCCGCGATTTTCACCCTATACCTTTTACCAATTTCCCAAGAAGTGGGGCAGCATGTCAGGTGAACGACAGGATTGTAAGTGACAGAGGATGCCTACCTACCTACGTAACTCCTCCTTTCGTACATAACCTTGTATATATGCACATCGCAACACTGGGGGTATGTCGTACCACGCTTTCTGTACATTCTACTGCTGCATCTCCCATATCGTTTAACTATGAGAAATAATTGAAATATCAGAGACTGCACCAACGACAGTCACATGGTACCGGGTATGGTACTCCCATCGCTCAGCTAGGGGTCATAACGGGCATCCGATGTTCCACAATCAATGTAGTGCATTTAACTACTGCATTTATTGAATCCATTTATGCCTGATGCACTGTTGTCTATATTACAGAAATTGTCCGAAATCTGTAAACATTGGCAAGTGTTGATCTGTTAACATGACACAGCCCAAAACGTATCAGAGGCGCCACGGATTTTCTCCAGAAAAAGGACCTTTGGTAAAAGGGGCTCACACCAGCCTGCAATACCGTATGATATACACCTACAAGGTTTCCGTCAATCTCGGTTTCGCACGCATTACCACTTACTTGTAATCGAACACGGAATGATTCGTATAGAACTTCACAGCCTTTATCTTAAGTTCGGTTGTCTTTTATTTGGGCTCTTAAGCGGCTGTAAGGATGCTGACGGAAGATGCATGTAATAAAATACAAAAGGCCCAAGATTCACAAAACACCGAAGGAAGCAACCGATTAAAAAAACTAGCCATTTGACGTCGCATCCTGCTCCCGCTTGCATGCGTGCAAATTTCATGTTGTGTTGCAGAATCTTTTGACGTAGCATTGCATCAGTCACAGATCGCGACAGGCTGATCCGCGCCACCGCGACAAGCAACTGCTCGTCGAAGTTCCTCTTGTGACATGTCCTTGTTCTTCAGTTGGTGTGAGGAGGAGATTCCCTTTGGTCTGACTAACGGACCCTCGTTCGGCCTGAGAGACTGTCGGCTATCCCTGAGGAAATCTGGTTAGCCTTGGATACCCAGCTTGGCCCACCGGGCCTCGGTCGTTATTAGATATTGTTTGGTTGGGCGGAGGGGATGACCAGTTACGTGACTGGGCAATTGACCGTGAAGATGACAGAGCGTCCCTACGCGACCTGTTGGGTGTTCTGGAGCCTCCAGTACCGGCGAACAGGGGTCCGGTGGCGGTGGTGGGGCTCAGTGGTGGGGCCAGGGGCCTGGTGGTGCCGGGCCTGGTGAACCACCGGGCAGAGACCGGTAGGCCCCTCAATGTTTATGAGCTCATTCAGGCTCAAAGGGGGCATTCCAGGCATTCGGCCTGGAAGAGGACGCGCGCGGTACAGGAAGGCCCTTTCCTAGCCTGAGTCGGTCCCGGGACAGACTGAAATCTGACTGACAGACAGACTGACAGACATCCCCGCCCCTCGCCCACCCCTCCCCCCACCCTGGGACGCCGACCCTCCTTTTGAAGGCAGTGCTGGCGAAGGCATTGTGACAGTAGTCGTGGAAATTAACTGCGACAGGGAAATACACCAAGCGTTCTAAAAGATTAGCTTGGCCGGCCTTCGCGCTCACTGCGCATGAACATTGCAATGCTGGCCAGCCATGACAGGTGATCAGCGAACAGTTAGACGCCGTGTCGGGAAAACGATTGGGGAAGGATAAGGCACTGGCATGACAGCCAGCGCCCCAATCGTACTACGTAAGCATAAGCAAGTGCGTAATTTGTGCAATAAGTGCAATTTAAGTAGTTTTCGCGGCCAGGTGTTAGCCACAAACCAGTAGCAGTGAACATGTCTTGATTGATAGGTGCTTGCTCTATCCATGAACAAGATAATCGCATTACTATGAAAGCAGATTCCTTTTGTTCTTCTTCAGGATCTTCCTCTCAAATCCGTCTGCTCAATCCCGGCATCAAAGCCGCTTACTCGGGGATGGGACAAAACAAAGAAATCTTGCTTCAGTGACAGGAGTAATCTTTTGTGAGTACGCAGGAAAACTTATTGAAAACTATCATGCATAAACTATATATATATATATATATATATATATATATATATATATATATATATATAAACTTGCATGTTAAAAAAATATATATTAACCGGTCTGATCACATTTAGAGTTTATTGCAGTTTGCTTGCATATGCCATAATTATTTCAACAAACATTGCCAGCGTTTTCGGACCTGACGTTCAAATACAGGCTAATGGGGCCGACAGCTGTACGATTGCCGAGTAGCGCCTTGCCTCTCCCCCACTAATGTAACTTCAGATCAGCAGCCACATGTCATTGGAAGCACGCGTACACAGTAATTTTTTACAATGCTTCTAATGCGTCATCATGTTGGTCAATCGATGTCATTAAGTCCCAGCTAGACTCGTGGAAGCGAGCTCGTTGCGTTTGCAAGTGTACGCATTCTGCCGGATCATATGCATATGACCTACCGGGCTGCCATAATATGCATATGCATATGATCTGCGGGTCCGTTTGACCTGTTGCCGTATAGCTCTTACCAGGGGTGTCGTGAACGCCGATCCCCACTATCAGCAAGACGGTGAACAGCGCTGCGATGGACGCCATGGTGACCTCTGGGTCAGGGTGTGCCTGCAGCTGACTCCAGCAGCTGTTTTATATTCGAATGCCCACCCTCGGATAATCTCCGTGGTTGTTTTTTTCTGTCTACCTTGGTCGGCTCATGCGCCCCGAGTACTTGCAGTGCATGGGTGTAGGATTACTGCTGGCGATTTCTGGGACATTTATCTGGTGATCGGGCAGTTTCCGCGTATTGAAATATGCGGAAACTGAATATATGAAAGTTTATATGCAATGTATGCAATTTTAATATTTTGAGGTGATGTCATCATGCGTATCATGGGGGCACCGTATACATTTGTAGAGGGAGTTCTACTCGCTGAATATCAAAACACTATCACTGTGTTAGTTACCGTGTTTCACTCCTTATCTTTCAGTCTTCAAATAATCAAAAGGTGTTTAAGCTTATCAATTTTCATGTCTCTTGACGCCAACTGTTTGTGTTTCCGACGCTGGCCGCGATGGTGGGGCCACCAAAACAACTGCTACGGTATCTACTGTCAGCTAGGCCAAGTTTGCATTCATAAACAAGTTTACTGCTACCATCAGCCATGCCCAATTTTCCAAAATGCGTCTACGTCCATCACTGAGCCAATGTCCGCGATCTCGATGACGGCCTACAACTCAGCTCGAGTCGACATGGCTCAGCTTCCAGGCCAGCCCGATTCTGTGACCTCCGCTGATCTGCAACCGACTCCGCCGCTGGGGGCTGCCCTGTCAGCTCCCAGCCGCAGAGGTCAGCTGATCTGCAACCGACTCCGCCGCTGTGGCTGCCATGTCACCCGCTGTGGCTGCCCTGTCAGCTCCCAGCCGCAAGGTCAGCTGATCTGCACCGACTCCGCCGCTGTGGCTGCCCTGCCAGCTCCCAGCCGCAGAGTCAGCTGATCCGCACCGGCTCTGCCGCTGTGGCTGCCCTGTCAGCTCCCAGCCGCAGTCAGCTCTCAACCGCCGGCCCAGTTTCACGCCCGGCTTCTGTTCTCCGCCGGAGCAGGTGTCCCGGGCCACCGACAAACCTGTGCAAGTACGACAACATCTGTGACGTGTGTGTCAGGCGGACAGCTTCTTCTTCGGGACGGCAAAACAGGTTTTCCAGTGGCATCGATGAAATACATACTTCAGCAGCGTAGTATGTCTAGGTTGACACTAGAACTTCTCACAGATTTCGAGGAATCTGCGGATTCCGGATGGATCCCTAGGCTGAGTACCGCACCAGCTCACTCATGGAACGAACGGATAAAGGTCGGGCCGGTTCGTAGGATTTTCCAGGATTTCATTCAGTTTTATTTTATCCAGCAGATTTCATTCGTACGGTTTTCATAGCTTGGATCAGAGCTGATATTAACCAGGGCTCACGCAACAGTGCTTAATGCGTTAGGCCTGGCCGCTATCATGCAGTCGGCACTGTCGGAGTCACTGCCGTGCGGTTCCAGACCAGCGGCGGAATTTAGTGGCGAAATTTGATCATACGGCGATGGTCGGCGCGGTCCATGCTGCCCTCTGACGTCAGCTGACCACCTGAGCGCGGCCGCTGCCACTGGTCACAGGCCAGAGGTCTGGCCAGGCCCAATAGCGAGCGACCTAGAGCGACTCGAACCCATGCTATCATGGGTGGATGGATCGAAAGGCATGCCTCCTCACCAACAAAACCATGGGGATGGGCGATATCGGGGTATTAAACTGATTTGAAATCATTTTAAGTTCAAAAGAACCAAGCCTAGTTTATACGTTGAAACCTGCTTTGTTGAGCTGATGATCTCCATTGAACCAGGAGGTGCTGGTTTAACGACGTTGTAGAACTAAATATCAATTGTTAATGACAGTATTCAATATTTCGAGATGTGCTTATACTCACCAGCGAAAAGGGCCCTCTGCCCAACTGCATGCCATACTATCATAAATGGCACATGAAGCTCTCTCACTGCATTGGTCACCTTCATGTGTAAGCCTGCGCTGACAACTCCTAGGACGTTCAAGTTAAAATTTGACAGTTTTAATGGCGTGAATAACGCTTTTAATCCTCTGAAATTGGCTTAATATTGACATCAATAGCAACATGCGCTATTTCAAACCCACCATCAATAGTAGGCAAGTAGGTTGGTGGAAGGAAAACTCATACCTGACAACTGACAATCCTGCTCATGTGTGAGATGCAGGCCATGTCCAGAAAGATTTCAACCACGAGCAAATCAATAACTTCAGTGCATATGTTGCGATATACCCGATGCAAACCATATGTAAAGTAAAAATACTATACAGGCATAAAACACCATACCAGATGATAATAGATTTATCAAATGCCGCTTTCTCTGCCTCCGGCAGAGAAAGTGGCAATGATGCCAAAAGGGTCGTAACAATGGACATGCAAGGCGCCATGCTGTCCGCATCTTGACACACAGGTATGTACCGGAGCCTTTGCGTACAGGCCAACTGATAGCAGCACGATGTTGTCGGGGAGGCGTCACCTACTTTCTACGCATCAGAACCACGCGTCCCGGAAACGTGCTCACCAGTTCCAGGAAGCGTGCCGGGATGTGGGACCTGATCAACAATAACCCCCCCCCCCCCCCCCCATCCAACCAGTGTCACAGTGAGTGGGGAAGCCAGTTCTGTTGGGCCGAAGCTGCCATTGCTGGTCAAATTGGTGCGCGCTAATTACTCAGTGGCAGTGATTCTTTTAATGCAGTTTGGGCATTTTAAGGCCCATTGTAGCCTCCTTTCAAAATAATTTCAATATTTCAAATGGTTATCATGCGCCATCCCTTATCATATATTTTAGATGGATGTAATAACCTGCAACCGTCGAAATTTGCGTTGAGTTTTTCATGATTGCGGGCATATCCATAACCATAGCTCGGTGACATTTTACTTTGATGTACCCCATTAGAAGCATAGCCTGGCAGCGCGCCGCGAACTTAGGTGCTGCTATGGCGCACCTGGCCAAGCCTACGACGAGTTTTGGTACCCCTTTCAAATTAGCAGCAGTTTACATCAAGCTGTACCTTAACGCTTACGACTCTCATGATTTGGCTTGAAATTGTTAGGCTAGCAACGCGAAGCCTTACGCATTTGAAAACCTGAAAAGGGAAGGTGAGCATGCTCAACTGCCCGAACCATGTTAGGTTGAACTTCAAGGTCAATCAGATTGGACCATTTTGATTGAGCTCAAAATGTATGCTCGTAGACCAGTGTCCAAGCTTTTTGAAACGTTAACTTCGGGAATAAAATATTTCGCGAAGTTTTGTATGCCCAACATAGCTTTTCGTAGTTCGAGGCGCATAGGCCAAGTTATTATTAGCTTGCCCAATTTAGCTTCACGGCATGGCAGTCCAGAACACCGACCGACAGCTTTGCATATATGCTGGTAGCCTGACAGATGTAGTTTTGGGGCTAAAGCATTGCCTATGGCTAAAATTCCGCCAGCATCTTGCCCAATCATTGGCGAATTAAGCCCAGCAATTTAATGTTATCGCCCGCACTCGCAATGGGTGCCTGTCAATATTTTTGGCGTGTATACGAGTGAGCACAGGGCGCCTCGACGGTATTCTCCAACTCATCGACCCCCTTGCCCGTTGTTGACTTCGGGCTTGTGTGCAGGGATTGAGTGTTGGTCCTTCGGGGAATGAAGTAACGCTTTGTTTCTCCTGGGTGCAGGACACAAATTATTCCAGGAATTTCTATTCCTGGCACGGAATATATTGCATACTACATTTTCCGTGTGCATTTCCCTTTCATTTAATTCACATTGCATGACAAATCCTACACCAGGCCGTACATCTTGGCGTCTCCAGCGCTGATCGCACTTACATGGACTTAAAACCAGGGTCACTAGTCGATGCTGCCTCAAGGCCGTGTATACCACTCGATCACTCGATCATCAAGGAGGCACTAACTTATGCGCAAAGCTGGTCGTCAATTAAAGGATATTTTCACATCGGCATGATTAGTTTGCTTTGTCTTTTTAAAACTCTTATGCAGAACTGTTGGAGCGCTAAAATCGAGAAGGTGCAGCACAAGCCGCTGACCTCACCCTGTGTTCTGGGTATCCATGGAAACTCTCATGGAAACTCCCGTGGAAACGGAGGTACAGTTGGACTATGTTCACACAATTATGGATCAGCCGATACCCTCACCGCATTTCTTATCCGCTAGCCGTTTTCTTAGCAGCTACGGAATGCACTGATTTGTAGTGTAGTATGATAGGAGCGGTCATGGGCTTCACACGCGCCCAGGAGGGGGTCAAATTGCCACCCCCAAGGTTTTCCCGGAATGGTTTTCGAACGGTGCGACGACGACGCCCAAATTTTCCATAGCTTTAGACAATTCCAATATGGGATCGTCCGGAAGAGTAAAATTCAGATGTACCTTGTAAGGTCGCTGATGTATGGTAGGTCAATGTCAGGCCATGGTTTCAGCGAAGGCAGTGTCTAGGAAATCGTTCAATGTGATCCCATAACGGAGTGTTAGACGAGGCCATACTTCTGTGAAATGCTTTCTAAGGTAACGTAACAAACACATGAACAAATTATATTGACCTAGGGTCAGGCAAAAAGGACAGGCCAAGGTTAAAACCAACCTGCTTTATTACTCTAGGGTTTGCTGTATGGAGTGGTTTCTGGTGCTCATTTCGAACATGTTGATAACAGGAACCGCATTACACACATTGCATGGCGTTCTTTATGTGCAGAATAGGTCGCCGACCTAAATTGACCCAGGTCGGTATTTTGTTTTCAGGATTGTCGCTTATTCAAGCGCAAGGCTCAAAGTAGTCTTGTGTCACTTTGGTCACCATGACTTTCAAAACGTCAAACAAGGTCACTGACCTTAAATGAACATGTGCCATTTTGCTTAGAACAGTTAGCTTGGTTCTTGGGCCCTTTGGAGACCATCCTGGAAGCTGACATTCTTTGACTTTATTTGATATAAAGGTCATCATCTAAGAACCTCAAACTTTGATCTAAGTGAGCTCACGTGCAGGTTAACACACCCTGTAGATTTGGTGTCTCTAGCTCTCTTAGTTCCTGAGATATCAGGGCGGGGGGGGGGAGGAAAATTGGCTTACCCCCACCCGAGCGAATGGTATCTAACCGGCCGCCCGGGCGTGTGTTGAAGTAGAGTTCTGTAGTATGGCCTTCATCAGGTTGTCCACAAAAAGGGCGTCAGGGAATGAAACTGACGGGCTTTGTGCGGTGCGTTATAGCGTGAAAGAAATGCTGGAGTGGTGTTGATTCCTTTTTGCAAAGAAGTCTAGCGGTGAGCAAAACTCTTGGGGCCTGGTGCCGAAAGTTTCATCGGTGTAATGTAAGTACAGCATAGGTGTTGGATTACATTTAGTTTGAAAGGATCAGTCCAGACAGCGCACAAAGGCTATCGGCAGGTGGTGCATAGTGACGGCCCATCGCTACTTCTTTCGTCTGTTTATGCTTCGAACCCCCAACTCGCACTAAGTTATTTTTAAATAGGTAAGCCTAGTGTTGTGTGTAGTTAGTAGTAGTGTTTATGCCGAGGTTGGACCCTTAATTAATCATCTTATTTGTTCTCTTAGCGTATGTACTTCTTTCATTTTCAACTTCTTTTCACTTTAACCGACGGGAAATTAACTATTTGCCAATAGGTGTCATTCAAATAAATATTTTCAGTGTGTGGTAGCAGTCGATACATTTCCTACGCAAGTCAAAAAGCAAGCATAAATTTCGGAAAAAGTTCGTTGCGCTGGAACTCGAGCCCACGTTAATGGCATGAAGCCAACTTCAAATCAGAGATGTTGAGTCGGACGATGCTTAAACCAAAACCTAACGGGAGGATAATTCACTTCCGGCCTTCCCGGATGTTGGATCGTTCTCGCGACCAAACTTAACTTTGAGGGGGTTGTTCCTTCGGATACTACGATATTGCTTAAGGTTCATGGCCTCTCTCTCTCTCTCTCTCTCTCTCTCTCTTCTCTCTCTCTCCTCTCTCCTCTCTCTCCTTCTTCTCTCTCTCTCTCTCTCTCTTCTCTCTCTTCTCCCTCTCTCTCTCCCTCTTCTCTCTATTCTCTATCTCTCTCTCTCTCTCTCTCTCTCTCTCTCTCTCTCTCTCTCTCTCTCTCTCTCTCTCTCTCTCTCTCTCTCTCTCTCTCTCTCTCTCTCTCTCTCTCCTCTCTCTCCTCTCTCTTTTCTCTCCTCTCCCTTGTTCTTTCTCTATAGATATAGATGTCT
>NW_023596921.1:30848724-30925646 GCF_011947565.3 Pollicipes pollicipes
TGATGTTATGTGCAGCTTCTGGTATTAGCAGGCGGCAGGCTATGGGAAGTTAAAACTTTACATGTCTGTGCGAAATTTGTTCCGTCCGTAACAGCTTTTGTCATCTGTAGCTTGTACCGGCTGGTTTTTGCAGCGTGAATCTCCTGACATATCTCTCCTCTCAGTTTCTTTAGTTTTATCGATCTAATGACAATTGTGTGCCCTGTTTCGCCGGTTGGTGAAGGCCTCCCATCGTCTTGTCACTCAACGGGGCTCGTTAATTTTGCACAGTTAAGTAATTTGACGGAAACACTCCTCGTAAGCCAAAAGAAGCTGGTTTGCATTTAGTTAGTTATTTCATCTATTTATTCACTCGTAGGTACACATTTTTTCCGTAGCCTCAACAATGTCCTGGACGTCAATAACATCTTGCCAGTCTTGGGAACAATGCCATCCGTCAAGCTGCCTCATTGATGAATGTTGTAAGTGGACTCACGGAACAAATTTGGTGGATATCGTTTTCTCGCTAGGATTGATGCACACTACGCTGCCGTAATCTCCCTTACCAGGTGCCGAGAGATTAAATCGTTTGTCCAGAGAGTCATTGTCAATTAACACGTTACCGAGAACCGATGATGATCTGATGGGCTCTGTCACTATTTTTGGAAGTGACATCTGGGACTCAACACTTCCAGAAGATGGTCAGCTAATGGTTGCCGGCGAGCTATGGCTACATCAGGTGGAAGGTGCACCCCAGCTGGTATTATGCTGCCTGCTTGAGACGGTCGAAAGATGCTCCAGGAAGCTTCCAATTCCTCTGGGCCTTAGATGTTAAGCCCAAGGTATAACAAGCCATTCTTCATATACATAGTGTTAGCCCCGCCCTTAATCTTGTTCACTGCCGGTAAATTTTTGCCGCGGCGCAATGTTTGGAATCCTGCTAGGAATTTTGGTTTATCACGTAAGTTTTGTCCACTTGATTTTTGGTTGCGATTGAACTAATGGACCAATTTGTCGATTCCAAACCGGGGTGTAACACTGTAGATAACCGCCCGGCCGATCACAGCCTGCAGCAGGTCAAGCTGTTGCGCATCCTGGACTGCCAGGGAGTCATCTCGAGCACTTTGCTGCCACGATTTGACGGATTGTGACAATTCATGATAGCTACCGCTGTCGCTAATGTTTTTTTTCCAATCCATTGGCAGTTGAAAGTCACCAGTCACGACTGTGCGACGAATGCGCGTGCCGCTGTTGAGTAAAACACGGGTCAACATTCATCCGGGCAACCCGATCCTTATAAAAGCTAACACATATTGCAAATAAGTCCGCATTATATTAATCCAAGTGTTACTAAGCACAATATTTCTGAAACATCAGTTGTGCGTGATATCAATCCAAGTTTTACCAAGCGCGAAGTTTGTGAAACATCAGATGTGTGTTATATCAATAAAAGTGTTACCAAGTACAAACTTTGTCATTTACAGGGTAACCTACCGTATGAAGGAGCTGGCGTGACACAAACATAAGGCATGCACAATGCACTTACTCCTTGATACAAAATAAGAATGATACTAATAATTACGTGTCGAGGTACTTCGTGTACTAAAGATGACAATAGCCTTACTGCCTTTCTTTGGCCCAACGTTTTTGTTTTTGTTTTGCTCATATGCATTGAGAGGCTCAGAGGTGTGTGCGGGCGGGGAGCTCAAGTCATCATTGGACGGGCTCAGTGCCCCCCACAAAGGAATAAGTTGTCACACCTGCGTCGGATCAATGCTAGGCTGCTTAACGGAAACAAGATAATCCTTCCATCACGTCAGCCATTGTAAAGCTTTGTATGGGGCGTGGGTGAATGGGCAAGGTAAGGCGAGGGGGCAATGCCTCCTTTATTTGCACACAAATTTAAACTTACTATGAGCATGCACGAAAAAAAAAGAATTGAAATGCGGGTCTTGCTCTCGCACCTTTCGGAATATCACCATGACACTAATTTGGAGGGTGCACACCTTCTCCCCCCCCCCCTCCCTCTTGCATCATGACGCATCCTCTGAACGCAAAGTTGCACCACTAAAATACGCGAAGTCGTCAAAACCACGAGAGATCATCTATGAGCTACGCTACGCATTTTGGACCATCCGCTGCCTTCCCCACTGCTACGCGCTGGTTTCTCTAGGTCGCCAATCCCCGCCCCTGTTGTAACGTCTCAAAAGGCAACGTCCCTTTGGCCCGTAGTTGAGCTAGGGGTGCGAACAGCATGGACGTGCTGCTTGTCATGGGAGGAACCCAGCGGAATCCGGCTTTCAGATTAAAAAAAGATTCCATCGTGATTTGCAGCCACACCTCCTTGTAACGCTATGTTCTACGCCATCCCCTTGTTACGCTTCAACCATGCTCGTTCAGAACCCTGTTTTCCTCCTCCATGCGCAGCCTGACGCATGGACGGCCCCTGAGCTGCCCTTAAAGATCGGTCACCTCCATTAATTATGCAACGGAGCCATTTCGTAAAACTTTGCCCTTGCTCCTCATTATCGACACTCAAGAATACGGTTTCTAAACAAAACATTGGGGTGGAGTTGCACGGCACGATACAAAAAAAAACTTACCCCAAAATGCCACTCCTCCCGGACTTGCGTCACTTCAGTTTACGCCAATAAACAATGGGTTTACGTATGCCCGTTCACGCAAATATTTGAGCAAATTTCATTTTTTACGTTTGCGGGGAAATTCGTAAGATACTGTGTGCCGTAGTCATTTGCACACATATCTATCAATATCTTAATCCTGAACACCGAAAGTCCGTTTTTTTGTCTCCAGAGCAGCAGTGTACACATCATTTTGTTTAGCATAAATGGATTTTAAGATGAAAACACTGCATTGTAAGCACCATATTTATGGGACTGGGCGTGTAACAAACAGTTTTGGGGTAATCCTATATCTATTCAGTATCGAATTTGAATTACTAGAGATCCTTTCTACCAGTCATGTTAAATAGTCTGGTAAAGTTTCTGGATCTATACCGGAGTCACTTAAGGACTTAGGCGAGGACTACCTATGCAATGGTTCGCTGGATATGATGCGCAGAATAGCGTGATTTAACTCTAAGTGAACACATTCGTATCAAATTGTCAGGCCTCTAGGCCATAAACTTTGGGTTAAATGGGGTCACACAATACCAAACACGAATTCGGTGTAAGTAGTGCCTCAGACATACGCTCAAGCAGCCAGACTGGAGCTGGCTACCCTCTCAAGGCAAAAGGCCAACCAAGGTCATTCCAAGTCATGGACCTTGTCTGACCTTTAGAAGGTTGCGATGACCAGTCTGTCGAGATTTGGTATTGCGCTTAAAATGGGCGTCCAGTGCTACCCCAAGCGGCAAGTTGTCACAAGGTAAATCCAGTCATTTTAAGTCATTTAACTCCTCCGACATTTCCAAAGTCTATAAAGTGTTTGGCCTCAGTTCTGCAGGATCGAAAACAGAAAGAAAAGGTTCCAAATGGAACGCTAGGGGTTGGATTTTAATCATTTGCGGCACCCCGGCAGAGTAGCTCGGCTGGACCTGCTGCCTTCTTAGCGATTATTAACGGTGCCGCTGCTAATGCAGTGCACCAGCTGCAAGGCAAGCTACACGAAAAGGCTGCTAGGGGATCAGATAAAACACCTGCGACAACAGGCTGATGAAATATGGGATGGGCAGCTACAAATGAGGTGGTGCTAATACCGGGAAGTGTCAGATCATGCATGCTTTTTTGCGGCCAAGAAACGACTGCTACTAACGGACATCATGATAAAAAGACCATTATGCTCTTCAACGGACAATGTTCGATGATGTGTCTTGGCAGGCGGATGTGGATGATATAGTGAAGAGGAGTTATTTGTCTTCATGTAAGCTTTACGTAATGAAGAAATTCAACCTATCTCAAGATAAAGTGGCTCCAGCTTACAGCACATATATTCGACCATCACTTATATATTCTGCGAATGTTGATCATGCTAGGCTCATCGCCCACCAAACCAGAAAAATTGAGCGGGCACAGATGCGGCCTCTCAAAATCATTGCCGAGTACGGCACACACAGCTAACGGCTTCTGTGGCAATTGAAAATGGGAACGCTTACAAACAGGCGGAAGAAGCCTGCTTACGGTTTGAACGGCAAATCCTGTGGTCACCAGGGTGTCGAGACATGCTCCCATCACTAAGAGCAGCAGTCTCGGGAAGAAGTATTTGAAAGGGTGACAACTTCAGACATTTTAGCGTGGCGCAAGGCTGCGAAAATCCAGCCTAACACATCACAATTATCCTAGGTATGTACAAAATTACATGTAGTTAATGCAAACTTTCTACCGTTCTCACCGCTGCATTTCTGAGGAAGTGTCGCGAGAAGAAAACAATCTGTGCTTACTGGCCATTGTTAAATGCCTGCTGCATAAGTTGTTCTTGGAAACAGTGTTTTTAAAGCGTACCATCTCTCCCACTCCCACTCCCACTTCCGCTCTCGGTCTCTTTCTCCGTGTCTGCAGGCCCTAGGTTCCAGGCGATTAGCCCGCCGCGTTCCACGGCCGCGCTACATTGCGTCATGGCCGTGACAAGCTCCCACCATTCGGACGAATCCCACCAGCCCGATGCCGCCGCCCCGCGAGCCGCTGCTGCGCCGCTTGCCCCTTCCATTGGGCATTAGAGATGCTACTTTTCAGATCTGAAATACCCGTACTCGCCGCACGCCCGACTTTGAAAATCCGCGGCCGCCCCGCAGAGCAATGCCCCAAACAAGCCCGCATCGGCCGACCAACCTGTTTTTCCTTATACACAGCCTTATGTCAGTACTGCCCAAACCAGAAGCTCTAAGAAACCTACAGACATTTACATCCCTTTTGCATTGCTTTTGTCATGGCAACATCAAAAGACTTTATTTTATTCCAGGTACACATCTTTCGCCTTATGATAACATAATGGTCAACACAAGGATCTACTAATCCAGAAACAGGATTTCCTCACTAGCTATAATACTCAGTGTTATAAATAACACTGAGTGAACCTGTTGAAAACTACTCATTTCAGGACCCTGGGTTAGTTTGAAGAGCTGCTAAAGAATCAACACATGCAAGCCCCTTGTGTGAGCAAGAAGCGAAGTTGGGGTTGTGAGTGGGAAAAGAAGCATGGCATCCCGGAAGGGACACCTTGGATGACGCTAAGCATGCAGTCAAGTACAATGTGAAGTAGAATGCGGCACTCTGCCACTAAGTTCTGAACTCGAACATTTCAGATTTTCATTTATTTCTTTTCAGCCCCAGCGCATGTTCAGGCAGTGTCCTAGAATTGCCGACTTTGAGTGTAAAGCAGCACCCTATGATGAGAAATTTTTCACTCCTTTTCCCCATATTTTGGATGAATTTTTCACTCCTGCCTGACATTGTCTAATCGCACATGCCAAACCCCCATTTCCCTTTCTGAGGTTTTCAGATGTCATCCAAAACTGAGCTCACTTGAAACCACCAAGCATAAACGAGGCTCCGCAGAACCTGGACACCAATGGCTATGTCCTGCCTCACCTACACCTGAATCATGTCTGTGTATGCACAGAACAAGGGCGCCAGGTACCTCCAAGCCCATGAACCCCTGCGACCCCAGTCGCTTGCACGCATTAAGTTTGGTTTGCTTACAAATTGCATCACAATCTGCAGCTGTGCGCCAAGTGCTGGGTTTTCACCCATCCCCTTTTTCTGGTCTCACCACCACACCACGAAAGCAGAGCCTGGTGCAAACGCCATCAAGGCCTGGTACAGAATCTTACTCCACGTATTTCTTTTTTCCCCGAGGAAACTTGACCACTAAATTGCAGCACTCCCGAAATGCATTAGTGAAAAGTTCAAGAAATGGCTTCTAACTTAAACTTAAAAGATGAATATCACCATTCGAGCACTTAATTAACAGATGTTAAGTGAAATCAGCTGATTACAAAATTTTGCGAGTAAAGTACCAGTCTATATTTATTCAGCTACTTTTGTTTTTCTTGGTATCATACCAGTGTGATACCACTTTATTCTTATTTCCTTTTCGATTGTCTTTAGAGGTACCATCTGCTGCTTAAAATTTTGACCAATTTCTCTGCAAGATGCTCCAACTGCAAACTTGTACTATTTCATGTATAAATTGGATTAACCCGCCAGCCGCACAAACATGTTTGATATGCACCCAAGCGTGAACAATTCACAGGGAATGAAGGATACCATTTAAAGCACGGAGCTTATTTTTACAGCCATTTTTTGCCCTCTTAAACCTACGGTTAACCGTTTTCTTCGTTCATGGCGGTGCTCAATAGTGATAAATCCAAACCTTTCGAGTGTTCGACTCACCAGGCTCTCTGGGAAGGCTATTCTTATGCTGCCATACGGAACCTTGGGACAGACCTGACGCAGCTGATACAGAAGTGTTTCATGGCGGAAATCTGCCGTCTGGAGATGTTTATCATGCACACCTCTTTTTTCGCATTTTAATCTCGAAGGTTGGTGGGCATGATTGATATTTATATCTGGGGGGGGGGGGGGGGGAGGGGGGGGATGGTGAGTCGGATGACTGTCTCCCAGCAGACCATGCAAAAGGTACTGAATTTTTGTTTTAGGGGAGCAGGAAGAATCCAGCAAGTCTCCTGTGGACCAAGTAATTGCTTACCTTACCTGCTTTCAACACATGATTGGTAACAAGAGTTAGTCATTTTCTGTCTTAATGCATTAAGTTTTGCCGTAAGGCAAATTATGATGCCACAAAGCATGCAATGGACTTCTGTTGTTCCATGTTCGTGGTTATTTGCCCCAAATTTCTTGAAGTGTTCTCTCATGGCTGCTTTAACCAGATGTTTTCTATAGCTGCCATGGTTTGCTGACCGACAAATGACTGTGCTGTATATATGCACTACATTTTTTAACACAGGGATACTTTATGCTGCATAGCAATTATAGTATGAGTTAAACATTGGGATGTAACAAATAGTCAGACCACCCCATTTTAAATGTAAAGCCAACATCTCAAATTGTGTCATTAAATATGAATAAACAAGCCCAAATGGATGCATTGGCTGCATCTGAAAAGGCAAGCAGCAATATTGGCATGATCATCTAACAGTTGTGTTATTTTTGGAAAAGAGAGATCGTTTTGTGGAGCGTACTCATTATTGCCCTTGACATAGGTTAACCATGACTATCAAAATAAGTTGTTCAAAGTAATTTAAAGTGTTTTGATTTGTGTGTTGTCAACTTTATCTGATGTCAACAAGCATACAGAAATGAACTGAATAAAAATGCAAGTTGAAACCAGCTAAAAACTAGCTTTAAATATCATTGTTTTGCCACAAGTGCTGCTGTCAACACATAGGTGAGTTTAGATCATGTTCATCATGTGGGCTACTCTAAGTTAGGTCAAGTTAGTCAAATGCATGGCAAGTGGCAATATGAATTGTGCAAGAACCAGTAACTCACAACTGCTGCTGTGATACAAACAGGTTGTACAGGATGAGACGATGTAAGGCCTCTTTAGGTTAGGCATAGGCTACTTTCATGGAAATAAGCATTGGTATTTTGTAAAAAAGTGATAAAATCATTGTTTTCCCTGACCCCATCTTAACGGAGGCCAGACGTATGTCTATTGTGTTTGACTTGGTAATGGGCTAATGTGTAGGAGCCCAAAATGCTTTTGTTTGAGTGTTTTATGCTTGTTGAATTTTCTGTTGTTATTTTGTTATCATATTCCCTTGCTTTGTTTTGTTTTAAAAGTTCTGTGGAAGGGAATTGGAAAGTGTAGCATGAAATATTGGTGTTAATAATTTGTTATGCTCCCCACCCCGCAGCTCCTTGCGCCCACTCGAAGCTGTTGCAAATTGTTTGGCATGAAAAGCAAATGCTTGGATGTTCTTTGCCCACTTCTACCCGGTGCAATTTTGTGAAGTGCTCTGATATATAGATATAGATATAGACATAGATATAGATATAGATATATATATACATATATATATATATAGATATAGATATATATATACATATATATATATATATATATATATATATATATGCATATATATATATGTATATATATCTATATCTATATCTATGTCTATATCTATATCTATATATCAGAACACTTCACAAAATTGCACCGGGTAGAAGTGGGCAAAGAACATCCAAGCATTTGCTTTTCATGCCAAACAATTTGCAACAGCTTCGAGTGGGCGCAAGGAGCTGTGGGGTTAACAAGTGACGTCACCAGGCTGGGCAGGGAGCTGAGCGGTGCGTGTAACAAAACCTCCCCACCCACGTTGTATCGTTCCATTTGGCCAGTAAAAGACGTCTCCGTCCTTTGCAGGCTTGCGGAGCGCCATGCAGCCCACTGTGCCGTGCATTGTTAGCGTGCGGCCGCTCCTTGCCGGGCGCTAACCCAGCTCGGGAGACAGTCAACTAGGATACAGCATTCCGCTGGGTGGCTTGTGTCCCAACACGGAACTGTTTCAAATTTCGCGCTGGCGGTTATGCAATGTTTTAAGCCATCGTACTACTTTTGGCCGACTTTGTCCTGAGCTAATGATTCGTTCAAAGCGCGCACGATTCCCAAGCCCTAAATAATACCGCCAGTGGCTGCTCCTCGCAGGCTGGGCACACGATTCCGTAGCATCCTAGTGGCGTACCAGTGGCCAGCCCCCGACGAAGAGCACCGAGAAGCTGCCCTCCCTGCCCGGTGACGAGCGCCGAGGAGCTGTCCTCCCTGCTCCCGGTGACGAGCACCGAGAAGCTGTCCTCCCTGTCCCCGGTGACGAGCACCGAGAAGCTGTTCTCCCTGCTCCCAGTGACGAGCACCGAGAAGCTGTCCCCCGTGCTCCCGGTGACGAGCACCGAGAAGCTGTTCTCCCCGCTCCCGGTGACGAGCACCGAGAAGCCGTCCTCCCTGCCCCCGGTGACGAGCACCGAGAAGCTGTCGTCCCTGCCCCCGCCGTCGGGCCAGAGCCGCTGCCGTCAATATCACATTTTTTCATGTTTTTATGTTTGTAAAGCCACTTTTAGATCGAGTTACCCCTAAATTTGGCCTCTACCCGCAGACTATTTCCAGTCTGACTCCTCGAATCCAGGTTTTCCCACCCATCTCTTAAGCGTGGTCACACCCACGACCGCTGATGTAAGCCGAACGAAATATGTTGTCACTAGAGGCACACAAATCGCGTCTCACAAGTTCCATCAGAACCAATCTAATCGGTCGAACTGGCAGGTGCGAATATGGCCAGGTAGTGGAAAACCACCCAAGAATGCCAAAGCAAGGGTGAAACATCTCAACAATTTAGAGTAAAACCCGTGAGAAGTTGGTATAAAAAGATGGAAACCACATTTTTGAACAACCCATTACCTTTATTTCGCTTTATATGCAATATGACGAGAATTAAATGCGTTTTATCTCACGCCTGTTCACCGATCAGTACGCTAAGTCTGAAGTGCAACGGGCAAGGTGAGAGGCCTATAGCCAATCGCTCTTCCAGCCAGTCAACTCCTTACGACATGAACACAACCAACCGCATTCCACAGTCTTGCACTGGACCCAACGCATTACCGCGTGGAGAGCATTCGCGTCCAGTTGTTTCAAATGACACGACGCTCTAAAACGCTGCGTAAGAAACTGATTACATTCGTCGCAAGATGCTGCGGCCAGCGGCGATTTTTACGACTGGTAATAAGCCGAGTCATTTGGTATTTTATACTGTTCAGTATGTGGAGTGCATCTTGGCTGAAAAATCTGCGAAAAGCACTGATCTGAAGGGCATTGGGATTGCGGTGTTACCGCTGATCTGTGACGTCAGCAATGATATAGTATAATTTGTAGCATATTTTTGTCACCTGCTGAAAGCTATCCTGATTAAAGCCACTATGTTTGACAAAATTTTATGGCTCAACTCACTCATATAAAGAAACGTCAACGATTCGACATGTGCTTTACACATGCTCACGCTGCAAGCGTTAGCGAGTACAGCCCAATACTAAGCTGTGAGTTTTAACTAACTGGGATGGTCTGTTGCAATATGTTCTGATACGTTGAAATTTGTTTTCACGCTCGAAATTTTGTAACCAATCAGCTTGCAAAGTCTCAGTTTTTGTCATCTACCAAATCCGGTAAATCAGAAGCTTTTTTCACCCCTGTGCAAGACATTATACTTCAAAATGCGTCAGAGCATACCGGGATACTGACGAACGACTACGTACTCTGAGATTACTACACCCAAAGAGCCAGACGTTCCATCACAAATTTTCATTTCACGGAATTTTATTTTTAAAAAAGGCCGCAAAAAGGTTCAAACCTTGTAGAACATCTCAAAAATATTCTGAAGTAAACGTCTTGACTTTAAAGAGCCCTAACTTGGTACTTGTTTGCGGTATTGATCTTGTGCGCAGGCTCGCAGCATGCGTTTGCACTTTTAATTCACGCACACACACACACACACACACACACACACACACACACACACACACACACACACACACACACACACACCACACACACACACACACACACACACACACACACACACACACACACACACACACACACACACACACACATACACACACACACACACATACACACATTGGTGTATATATATATATATATATATATATATATATATATATATATATACATATATATATATATGTATATATATATACGTGTGTGTGTGTGTGTGCGTGTGTTTGTGCGTGCGTGCGTGCGTGCGGATGTGTGTGACTATATTCAGACAGACTCGCACACAAACACTGAATAATGGTTGGTACTAATCTAGTACAAGTATCAGACAAGACAGACTTAACATATGTAACAGAAAAGACATACTTAACACATGTAACATAAAAAAGACTTAGCATATGTAACTAGCCCTGCAAGGACGTTTACGTTTTTAGTGAGGGAATCGTACCTCTCAATGAGAGAAGTTCTTATTCGTACTGATTACGTTCATCATTTATCATTTTGAGAGTCCAGACCCACCCCAAAACTAATTTTGAGAGACTTTGCCCCTGCTCCCAACTCTGAAACGAAACTGCGTAACATCTAGGAGGAAGAAAACTTTTATTTTCTTCTTGAGCCCCTCATTCCTTCATCACCATGTATGTTGCAAAACTGCACCTGCGTGCTCGTACATATACCAAATATCACTGTTCTACAAGCATCTGAAAACATCCTTTTTGGTTCGATGACGTCACCCTACAATCAGCGGAAAGCGTTAGCGACCTCCTTTTCCTTCACACTTAACCGTTATTCTCGGCGTAGGCCTTGCGCTACTTAACATGATCTCAATCCATGGAATTTAGTTCGCAGCCCATGCAACACTGGCATCGGCAGATGAACAATGCATCTTTCAACAATGCTTAGAAAAGACGAACAGCGAGCCTGACGAACAGCTAATTCATCCAAGCCGGTGAGCCTCTGGCGGCGCGAACGCAAACAACAGCAGTCTGTAGCCTTTGACTAAACCCGATTTACAGCCGCGTGACAAGCATTCCAAGCCATCGGCCTTAAATGGTACGATTATTTAAAACGCCGCGCAGCAGGCGTAACCCCTTCATCGCAAAGTGCTGTGGCAAACCACGATTCTTGCTACTTGTAATATGCCGAGTTATTTGGTATATAATGTCGTTTATCATGCGAAATGAACCTTGTCTGAAAAAAAGAATCTGTGAAAAGCACTGATCTGAATGTCATTGGAAGGTTCAATCTAGCACCACCCATCTGGGACAGCACTGATGGTCAGCATTGATATATTATTGTTCGCAGTATTTCTCTGGCATATGGTGAAAACTATCCGGATTAAAGCTACTAAATTTGGCAGCATTTTGTGGCTCAACCTGCTCGTGCAGCAAAGCGGCAAAGTCTCGGCATTTGCTCTGCGCCAGCGTTCGTCTAGCTGGGTTATTCTGTTGTAATTTGTCACCATTTTTTACAATTTTGTCAACAAAAAGCGCGCAAAAGTGTCGACTTTTGTCACCGATCATACCCTGTAAATCGGTAGCTTTTTCACCCGTGCAACTCACCTCACGTAAGATACGTCAGGTGTATGTCCGTTCTCGAACACGCCAACTGACGAAGCAACCTCAACGGCGACCATTATTTCCTGACAGGCTACCGGGTGTGTCAAAATGGAGACGTAAACCTTATTTCCCCGCTAGATGGCAGGACTGCGTTCTTTGGACACACGGCGATTCAATGTCATCGTACCGTTGCGTTACAGGCCGCTAAACCGGTGTGAATGCGGATTTGTGCATAGCAAAAAAACGCCTGCAGGCCTAATTTCGTTGCGTGTTTTGTGAGATCGGTTTTAAAAGCTAAATGGGCGGTGATTGCGCGTGTGCGGGTGTGAGAATCGAGGACGCACAACTTTGAGGGGTGAGATGTCATTCGTATCTGACGCATATTCCGGAAATGCATCCGACAGGCAAATCTTTCCGAAAAGTGGTATCATGAAACATGTCAAGAAAGGTGATGTGGTGCTACCTGATAGGGGCTTCAACATCTAGCATTGCTTGGCAACGAAAGATATAACTTTTGTCACAGTCGCGCTCATGCTGGGAAAACCTAACTTCTCCCTAGAGAACCAGTTAAGTCGCACATGGTGACAGCGTATGTACGTGGAACAGCTGACAGAACCGACAAGAACACACGTTCATCAAAAGTCCAGTTCACCTCAAACATGGTCCCGTTATAAGCGACGCACGCTTCTTATGCAACCTGCGGCCGTGTATTGTCAGATGGGCATCGTTAAGGTGTGAATGACTGGCCTTCAGCGCTGGAGCGTAGTAACCTGACATCATGTGCGTATTTGTACGTGCCGTGACGCGTGCTTCATACTCCTCGCGGACGTGCCGTGTGGTGTTCTATTCGGTGGCATATGACACGTGCAACCCCGGAGAAGCGTCGTGCATGTGTGTAGTTTTGATGCACTTCGCTTTTGAAATCTGCGGCATGCGAACACCGAAACCCGCCGTCGGTGCGCGTGGTTTCCAGTCGTGCCGCAAGTGCGGTTTGTGTTATATCTTTATTGCTGACATCCGACGGTTGGAATAATTTTGTCACGTGACCATACGATGCTCGCAAAGTCATTCCCTAGATGTTCGGTTTATCTAGCTTGCAGTGATAAATAATGCCATCGCTTTTCATGTGACGACCGACAGGTACGTAAGGATATGGTTAGGCATGCGCAGTGAGTGATGTCATGCGTAGCACTTCGTAGGTTACATGTCACAAACATCGTCACAGCAATAACTTATCACGCGCTCGGGTGGGGGTCAAATGACCCCCCCCCCCCGGAGGGTTTTTCCAGAATGGTTTCCGAACGGCGCGGCGTATACATCTCTGAATTTTTCTTAGACAACACAATTGAATGAGCATTGACCTAGGGTCAGTTCTGAAGGTCAGACCAAGATCAAAACCAAGTTGTATTACTCTAGGGCCTGCCCTATGAGATAGATTCTGGTGCGCATTTTGGACTTACTGATAGCAGGAACCGCATTCTACATCTTCCATGGACCTCTTAGAGGTCAGAATACGTCATTGACCTAAAACGACCCAGGTCAGCATTTGGTTCTTAGGAGCATACCGTCTAGCATGAACTCTGTCGCTTATCCAAATGCAAAACTCAGCAGTCTTGTATGATTCTGGTCACCATGACCTTCAAAAGGTCTAACAAGGTCACTGACCTTAAATGAGCATGTGACCTTTTGCTTAGATAAGGTTATCTAGATTCTGGGGGCACTTTGGAGACCAACTTGGAATTTGATCCAGCTTGACCTTATTTCACCCGAATGTCATGACCCAGGAACATCAAACTTTGACCTAAGTGTGTTCACGTACAGGCCAACATACGTTGTGAGTTTGGTGTTTCTAGCTCTCATAGTTCTCAAGATCTCAGCGGGGTCAAATTGACCCCCACCCGAGCGACGGGCATCCAGCCGGCCACCCGGGCGCGTGTTACATTATCAGTGTCTTAGAATTGCCGACTTGGGGTGTAAAGTAACGCCCTGTGAAGAGGAATTTTTCACTCCTTTCCGCCATATTTTATGTGAATTTTTCACTCCTGCCTGACATTGCCTAATCGCACATGCCAAACCCCTATTGCCCTTTCTGAGGTTTTCAGATGTCATCCAAAACCGAGCTCACTTGAAACCACCAAGCATAAACGAGGCTCCGCAGAACCTGGACACCAATGGCTATGTCCTGCCTCACCCACATCTGAATCATGTCTATATATGCGCAGAGCAAGAGCGCCAGGTACCTCCAAGTCCAGGACAATACGACACCGGGTACTCCAAAGTTTTGACTAGTAGGTATCGACACATACTATAAGTATACCAGAATCGGAATGAACACCAGGTTTAGGATGTTGCACCAAAAAATGGCAGTGTTGTGCTAGCGGCATCTTCGGTTTGTTTGTGGCGATTAATTGTAACCACCTTTCCCAGTCGCAAAACACTTGGATTGTGGCGCGGTATTGGGGATGGTGGTTGGAGGATCAGATTGTGTTCAAGTAATTTCAGATGCCTCTGGGCTATCAGATGTATGTTGTTCTTTGCCAAGTCACATTATGTCTCAGTCAACATACAATGACTCATTTAAACATTCTCCAGCAAAACTGACAATGTAGTGATTCAGTTACCGCACAACTTGCCAGTTATGAATGTTGTGGCCTAGGCTACCGGCTGTTGAATGCCTGTGGAATGCTGCATGCGAAGTGATTGGCCAAGGCGTGCTCAGGTATATTTATGTTGGAGCTAAGGGTCTTGTTCTTCTGTAATACATGAATATTGAGATTGTTGTCTGAATGACATTTGAATATTCCACATAAGCATTGATAGCCTTTGTCCATAGTGGTGTTACCACCCATGAAATGAGCCAACCAGTGATTATGTCAGTTCAGCACAGCTGTGTGACTGCATTAGATGTGTTTATTGAGACATGAAAGGCACTATAATGTAATGGGAATGTTTTGTACAATGCAATGTTGTGCACATACCTGATATGACATTTCACCAAAAGAGTTATCTGTCTGCACTGTTGAGAAAATGTCGAAAACTGGCAGAGTTTTCCGGCATAATTCAACTTACGTGAAATTATAGGTTATGTTTTTCCAGATCAGAAGAATCAATGTGTGTGGCATATTGGTGGGCTGTGCTGAGGGCGACCCTACCTCACCTCCACCTAATGTGTGTTTCTCATTGTGTTTCGACACTTCATTTTGATTAAAGGCTATTTTAAGCTGTAGTTTTGTGTCTTTCATTCAAAAGTCCAGCCAATGTCATCAAATAATACCCAAAGCAGGTGATCATGATGTGATAGTCACTTTTACCGTATGTGTTGTAATATTCTAGCAACAATACGAGAAGGGCAAGCCAACATTTGCTAGCGCATTCCAACATTGTTGGAGGAGGCCACCATCACAAAATACAATTGCTCCATGCAACTGCATGCAGCATAAACCTGACGTTGAACAATAACCTGTGCTTGGTAAATGTATCCAATGTAAGCAGCAAATGTTGTAGTTAATGTATTTAATGGATGGATTGGTTTGTGTTGTACCTGAAATGTACAGTTAGTCAGCAAGATAAATCATCTTTGTGATTTGTGCTAAGTCTTATGCTGAAATAATTAATCACATAGAATGCAGGGCTATCAAATTAATTTCAACATTATAGCACGTCTGCTTATACAAGGAAAGTTTTCAGATTTGTGACATTTATAGCAGCTGATGTTTTGTGTCAAATAATGCAATATTTCACTTTTCACTTCCCATTTCACTTCAGCTGCTTAGGTGTACTGTTGTATCTCCCAAATGTTTATTGATGTTAACGTGAGTTCCAGTTACAAAGTACGAACAAGCAACCGCACGGCACGGCGGCTCCGGGTCGACTGCCTCCCAACGCCCGACAGTGGCGCCACTCGCGGTGCGCCCATGAACTACAACCACGATGTCAAGGCTACGATACAACACCCTCCGCCCCCATACTAGAGCCTCCCTACAGCCTGAAACGCAGCGGAGGTCGGATGGTGCGCGCTGATCGGCGCGGCTGCGTCTCGTGACGCGGCGCGCTGGCCGCGTGTGCCTGCCCTGCCCGCAGGGGCGGCGCGCTGACGGCGCGCGGCTGCCCCGTCTGCTGGTACTCGGCGTCCGGCCAGTCAGGAGCTCGGTTCTGTTGAGCTGATTCCGGCTCCGTGTTGGTCTGGTCGCGACCACCTGGCTCCTCTCTGGTCGGTGACGGTCTCTGTTCCTCCTCCTCTTCTCTCTCCCCGAGAGAGCTGTGAGCCTCCGGGATCTGATGCTGCTGCCGGCCGGGAGCAGGGTCGGTTGGATGCTGCTGCGACGGCTCCAGCGGAGCTGACTCGGTCGGCTGCTGCTCTTCCCGTCTTGCTGTTGGCAAGAGCTGGTCCGCATGGCGGGCCCAGACGGCCTCGCCGACGTCTACTTGATACGAGACGGGGCCCGTGATGCCTACCACTTCGCCGCGCCGCCACCGTCGGGGGCCGCCATATGTCCGCGCCCACACGGTCTGGCCTACCCTGAACTGGCACGACCTTCCTCCCGCCGCCTCCCTCTGGTCTTGCTGTTTCTCTTGTACATCTCGTGTGATGCTTGGGTGCACGAGGTCGAGCCTGGTGCGCATCGGGCGCCCGAACATCACTTCCGCCGGCGTCCGACCTGTCGTTGAGTGTGGCGCCGCGCGGTATGCCATCAGAAACGTGCACAGCCGGCGAGACAGGGAGCCCCCGTCCCTCAGCGCCGCCTTGAGGCCGTTCTTAAGGGTCTGGACCGCTCGTTCGGCAGCCCCATTGCTGCTCGGGTGGTATGGTGCCACTCTGACGTGTCGTACACCGTACCCACTCAAGAATTCCGCGAACTGTGACGCTGTGAACTGAGGTCCGTCGTCGGAGACAAGCTGCCGTGGTATACCGAAACGAGCGAACATGGCTCGCAGCTCCCGGACCGCGCTCTCTGTGCCCGTATCTCTCATCGGATACACCTCCAGCCATTTGCTGAAACTGTCATGTACCACGAGGAAGCTGGAGCCCTGAAACGGCCCGGCAAAATCCACATGGATTCGCTCCCACGGGCCGCCAGCCGGCTCCCAGGTGTGCAGCGCGCTCCGTGGCGGGGCTCCTCGCTTTTCTACACATGCGGTACAATCCCACGCCAGTGCCTCCAGTTCTGTGTCCATTCCCGGCCACCATACGCACCGGCGCGCCACTCCTTTCATCTTGGCGCTGCCGAGGTGTCCGATGTGCAGCTCCTGCAGTACTCGCGACCGCAGCCTCTGGGGTATTACCGCTCTGCCTCCCCACAGTACCACGCCGTGGTCTGTGGACAGCTCCGCCTCCCGGTGTCGGAACGGCGCCAACCCCGGCTCCGTCTCTGTCGGCCATCCGTGTCTTATATACATAAGCACCTTCGCCAGCAGCGGGTCGCGCCTGATGGCGTTTTCGATCTCGCGGGCTGTCAGCGGCGCTCCCGCGCCGTCCATGAACAACAAGTGGACTCCCGCCACCTCCCTGTCCGCCTCCGCCCGCTCGTTCCCGCTGCACGGCAGCGCCATCCGCGATAGACTGTCCGCGAGCGCCATGTCTGCCGTTCCGCGTAGCTCTACGCTGTACTGGTATGCTGCCAGTTCCATGGCGATCCGCTGCAGACGTGCCGCGGTCAGACCGGGGAGGTCGCGCTCGGGGCTCAGGATCCGGGACAGAGCCCGATCGTCCACGGTGAGAGTGAACTTCCGGCCGAACAGGAACCTGCTGAAGCTCCGGAGCCCAAACTGCACAGCGGTGGCTTCCCCCTAGACCTGTGCGTAACATCTTTCTGTCGGTGTCAGCGTCCTCGACGCGAACATGATCGGTCGTTCTGTGCCGTCCGGCATGCGGTGTATCAGAGCCGCGCCGACTGCAGAGGCGCTGGCGTCTGTTACCAGTTTGAGTGGCAAGGCGGGGTCATACGGCACCAACACACGGCCGCTTGCCAGCAGCCGCTTTACTTCATCTACTGCAGCCGAACGTCTCGGCGTCCTGTTCCACGGCGAACCGCGCTTCAGCAACGCGTACAATGGGGCTAGCGTTGTCGCGAGCCCGGGCAGGAGACGACTAGTAGTCCACCGATCCCAACAGGGATCTGAGCTAGTGAACGTCACGTGGTTCTGGCGCCTCCAGCAGCGCGGCTGTCCCGTCTTCCCCCGGCTTGATGCTGTCCACGGTGATCCGCCATCCCAGGTAAGACACCACACTCGCCCCGAGAGTGCATTTTGAGCGTTCTAGCCGGAGGCCGTGGCGCTCCAGCCGAGTCAGGACCCGGTCCAGCCGTGTCACCAGCTCTGCCCCGTCTTCCGCTGCGATGAGAACGTCATCAATGTAGCACACGCAGCCCAGCAGTCCCTCCAGCACCTTGTCCATTGCCTGCTGGAACAGGAAGCCGCAGCTGGCGATGTCATACGGCATGCGGACCATCCGGAACGAGCCGCGGTGCGTTGTCACCGTGGTGAGGTCCTGTGACGTCTCGTCCAGCTCCATGTGCTCGTATGCCCGCCGGAAGTCCAGCTTTGCAAACACTCGACCTCGTATGTTCGCGAATAGGTCCTCTGGCGCAGGCAGTGGGTACGGATCCACCCGGAGCAGTGGATTCACTTTCAGGCTGTAGTTTGCGCACAACCTGACCTGACCGTTGGGCTTCAGCACTGGGACCAGCGGGGTCCCCCAGCCTGACGGTCTCTGTTCTGGGTCAACCTTCCCTGCGACTCCCTCCGTGATCCAGCGCTCTAATTCCTTGTCAGTTAGAGGCATGAGGGCGTACGGCACAGGCCTGGCCTTCCTGTACACCGGACGCGCGTCAGGCTTCAGCGTGAGGTGGGCCTTCATCGACATCTTCCCCAGTCCGTCGCTGAACACTGTCTCGTGCGCCTTGACGACCGACTCCAGCGTCGTCCTTCGCGCCCGACTCCGGCGTGGTTCTCCCGTCAGCGTCCCCCCGGCCGGTCGACCATGCTAACCGCGCGCCAGTTCAGTCGGAGCTGGCGCAGCCAGTCTCGTCCCAGCAGCGGCGCGCTCCCCTGTCGGTCCACATATCACCAGTCGCAGTGACCGGGCCTGGCCTGCGGTTTCCACCTCCACCGTTGCCTCTCCGCGGAGGGGCCCCGTCTGACCGGTGTAGGACTGCAGACGTAGCTCCGATGCCCGCATGCGCAGTCCCAGGATCTTGACATCTCTGCCGATGATTGTCACCGGCGAGCCGGTGTCGATCATCATCGTGATGTCCTGACCGTTGATCCTCACTGTGATGAGTGGCAGGCCATCCCTCTCGCTCGGGATGTCGATTTGTAGGAGAACGTCCTAGAGGCGCTGTGGCACACCTTCAGTCTCAGTCACATGGTCCACTGTGCGGCGCTGTGGCCAGCTGCGCTGTAGGTGGGCGTCCGACCCACACCGGAAACAGCGTCGGACGGGCGGGGGACGGCGGGTCTGTCCCTGCTGCCGCCGCTCGTCACGCCATCCATTATCCCCGGACGATGGCCGGTCGGCAGCGCCTCGCTCCTGCACCCTGACCGGGTAGTCCCTCTTCCAATGCTGTCTGGATCCGCATCGGAAACACTGGCTTCGCTGTGGCCGTTGTGGCCGTTCCCACCGCACTGCGTTCACCGCCGTCCCCTCACAGTCGACCCCTGTGACTGCCGGCTGACTCTCTCTCAGCTGGGTGCTCCGCTGACGCATGTCTCGGTACGCCCGCGCTGTCTGCCGGACGTTCGCGAGCGTCAGCCCGTCTCCTTTGGTCGCCGCCTCCTGCAGTAGCTTTTCTCTCAGCCCGGGGTTGCTTCCAACGACACACCGGTCCCGGAGTTCCCTGTCCATCTCAGCCGCTGTATAGCTGCATTTCTGTGCTTGAATCCGGAGTCGCCCGAGGAACTGTTCGAATTCCTCACCCGCTTGCATTTTCATTTGGTGGTATGCAGCCCGCTCAGTCACAGCACTTTTGACCGGCGCCAGGTACGCCGTGAGCTTCCTCTTAAGTTTTTCAAAGTTATCTCCCGTCGCGTCTTCGTCCGGCAGCGTCTCGCTGAGATCTGCGACGTCCGGCCCAACCAGATGGAGAAGCACTGCACACCTCTGATTGGTATCAGTTATGTTCACGGCCGCCAAATACCGCTCTATGCTTCTCACCCACCTTTCAAAGTCCTCCGCTGTGTGGTAGGGTGCCACCGTGGGCAGATGCATTCCCGGCAGCGCCATCCCTTCAGCTTTACCACGTCCCGATCAGCTGTTCGATCCGGCGCACTGATTTCAGCTGTTTTCCCACGGTCCGATCAGCTGTTCTGCCTCGCGCACGACGCTCAGTCGTTTCCCACGCTCCGATCACCTGGCTCGCGCCCGGCCGCCCAGCTCGACTCCTCTCCGGCCGATCAGCTAATGCCGTGCTGACCCGTGAGTCACGCCACCGCTGGCTATCACAGCGCCTCTGTCGGCGGGCTGCCGAACTGCGCTTCCGGAAGTCGTTGCCCGACAACGCAGAGGATTCTTCAAGTACTTCACCTTTTTTAGAAGAAGAAAAATCTCCGCCGCGAGCGCTTTATGCGCAGTGCGAAATGGGCACAACCAGCTCACGTTAGCAGGATTGCCCAACTTGGAAATCATATACCCAAACTCATCTTTAGCCACCAAGAAATAATAAGCAGGCAAATAGCGTTCATTTATTTCGTCGCTCGACCATTGCTACTCACATGCTCGCATGAACGCCGATCATCTTCAAGAATAGCCATCTGACATATTATATTTCGGCAACACAACCCCAGCAATGCGATTTTTAACGCGCAGACAGCGGACGATTTATGGCATGTACTTAAAGGGCCACACTAAGCACCAAATCACACGGACATACGAAGAACCAGAATGGTATCCCAGTTTTGCACATTCGTGTCTCGAATTATCTGTTGGTGCTCTGAGCCTTCTACATAACATAATTTTGATCATTTTTATCAGATATTTGATAACTTACGGCGCATCACGCGCGGACCAGAAGGGCGCCTACACTCTAACCTATCATTGCGCTTCTTTTCCACTTCCTTTATTATTGTACTCCTAATGTTATTTTCAGTTGTGAAGCTTAAATTGATATTTCCAAACGACAGCACAGAGAAAGAGCCACACATATCTAATGAACTGCAGCATTTCCAGCAATCTTAAAAAACGGACCCAGCCACGGGAACCAGCACCGAAGTCAAGCCAACGTTTTCGTTACGGTACATTAACGTCTGATAGATAGCGCAGTGGCATCTCATACACGAGTCCGAATAATATGATTCGCACTTATTAGAACCAAACACATCGTGACGACAATGTCGCTTAAGCTGCAAAACTTGGGTTCAATCTTATATGGAATACTCCGTTGCCGTAGATGCTGCCGTCATGTCGTGCGGAGGGATTGTCGTAGCACCCTCTTAAAGTAGTGCACCTCTTGTACAATTCCAACGAGCGCGGCCTGAAATCGCTCTGACATCCAGAGACAACTCTGCCGAGATGACATGCTAACAGCAATCCTACGGAAACGAATCCAGCCCGGGAAAATACGACTGAAGCAAAGGCCAGCGTTTTCGGTACGGTACATATACGTCTATTAGCGTAGTGCACCTCACACAACGAGTCTGGATAATGCGATTCACATGCATTGGAACTAAGCACATCGTGCTGACATAGTCGGTGGGAACTGCAAAGACTTCGGTCGGATGAATAACACTCATGCATTGCCGTGACATGTTGCCATTCATGTGCGGGACGAAGTGCAGTAGCACCCTCTTCAAGTAGTACACCTCTTGTATAATTCCAACTGGCGAGACCTAAAAACCGCTCTGACATCCAAAGACATACTCTTCCGAGATAATATGCCAATAGCAATCCTAAGGAAACGGACCAAGCCCCGAAAATTGAAGACTGAAGCAAAGTTAGCGTTTTCGGTATGGCACATATACGTCCATTAGCGTATATGTGCGTACCGGAACATCCAAACCGTGCCAAACTGACATCGAAGAAGAATGCTCTACCGGAGAGAATATGCTAACAACAATGCCAAAGCAATAAGCCAAGCCCCGGAAACCGAGGACCGGAGTAAATCCCACGTTTTCAGTACGGTACATATGCTTTAATTGGCGCAGTGCACCTCATACACGGGTCCGGATAGTGCAATTCACACTTGCAAGAATAAATACGTCGTGCGGACAATGTCGGTTCAGTTACAACACTTCGGTTCAATGAATAATACCCATGCATTGTCGTGAGATGTCACCATCATGTGCGGACGGACTGCAGTAGCACCCTCTTAAAGTAGTGCACCTCTTATAATTGGAATTGCGAGACCTAAAAACCGTCCTGCCCCCTTCCCCTGACATCTAAATGCATGCTCTAGCGAGAAAATATGCCGACAGCAACCCAAGGAAATGGGCCAAGCCCCGCAAACCGAAAACCGAAGCAAGCCAACAGTTTTTGGTACGGCGCATATACGTTTATTGGCGCGGGGCACTTGAAACACCAGTCCTTATAGTTCGATTCAAACTTACTAGAAGTAAACGCGTTGTGGCGACAATGTCGTACTTCGGTTTAATGAACAAGACTCGTGTATTGCTGTGAGATATCACCAGCATGTTGCGCGGACTGACCGTAGAAGCAGCCCTTAAAGTAGTGCACCTCTTGCATTATTCCAGCTGGCGAGACCTGAAAACGCCTCTGGCATCCAAGAACATTCTCTACCGAGATAGTACCCTCGTGTATAAGGTGCGCTGCGCTTATAAACATGTATGTACCGTACCGAAAACGTTGGCCTCGCTTCGGTCTTCGGTCTCCGGGGCTTGGTCCGCCCCCTTAGAATTACTGTTGGCACATTATCTCGGTAGAGTATGTCTTTGGATGTCAAAGCGGTCTTTAGGTCTCGCCAATTGGAATTATACAAGAGGTGCACTACTTTAAGAAGGTGCTACTACAGTCCATCCGCACATGATGGTGACATCCCACGACACAGGCGCATTAGTCTTCTTCATTGAACCAAAGTATTGCAGCTCAACCGACATTGTCGGCACAATGTGTTTATTTCTACTTAGTGCGAATTGCATTATAAGGACTCTTGTCTCAGGTGTCCCGTACGAATAAACGTATATGTACCGTACCGAAAGCGTTTGCCTTGCTTCGGTCTTCGGTTTCCGAGGCTTGGCTTCTTTCCTTTGGGGTTCGTGTTGGCATATTATCTCGGCAGGGGTATTTCTTTACGCATCAGAGTGATTGTTTAGGTCTCGCCAATCGGAATTATACAGAGGTGCACTACTTTAAGAGGGTGCTACTGCAGTCCGTCCGCACATGATGGCAACATCTCACGACAATGCATGGGTATTATTCATTGAACCGAAGTGTTGTAACTGAACCGACATTGTCCTCGCGACGTATTTATTTCTTGCAAGTGTGAATTGCATTATCCGGACCCGTGTATGAGGTGCACTGCGCCAATTAAAGCATATGTACCGTACTGAAAACGTGGGATTTACTTCGGTCTTCGGTTTCCGGGGCTTGGCTTATTACTTTGGCATTGTTGTTAGCATATTCTCTCGGTGGAGCATGTCTTTCGATGTCAGTTTGGTACGGTTTGGATGTTCCGGTACGGCACATATACGCTAATAGACGTATATGTGCCATACCGAAAACGCTAACTTTGCTTCAGTCTTCAATTTTCGGGGCTTGGTCCGTTTCCTTAGGATTGCTATTGGCATATTATTTCGGTAGAGTATGTCTTTGGATGTCACAGTGGTTTTTAGGTCTCGCCAATTGGAATTATACAAGAGGTGTACTACTTGAAGAGGGTGCTACTGCACTTCGTCCGCACATGATGGCAACATGTCACGGCAATGCATGAGTGTTATTCATCCGACCAAAGTCTTGCAGTTCCACTGACATTGTCAGCACGTGTTAAGTTCTAATGAGTGCGAATCGCATTATCCAGACTCGTGTGTGAGGTGCACTACGCTAATAGATGTATATGTACCGTACCGAAAACGCTGCCTCTGCTTCAGTCTTAGTTTCCCGGAGCTTGGGCCGTTACCCAAGGATTGCTGTTGGCAAATTATCTCGGCAGAGTATGTCTCTGGATGTCAGAGCGATTTCAAGCCTCGCTCGTTGGAATTGTACTTGAGGTGCATTACTTTAAGAGGGTGCTACGACAGTCTCTCCGCACGACATGATGGCAGCATCTCACGGCAACGGAGTATTCATATTAATTGAACCCAAGTGTTGTAGCTAAAGCGACATTGTCGTCACGATGTGTTTGGTTCTAATAAGTGCGAATCGCATTATCTGGACTCGTGTATGAGGTGCACTAATAGACGTTTATGTACCGCACCGAAAACGTTGGCTTGACTTCGGTGCTGGGCTCCCGTGGCTTGGTCCGTTTTTTTAAGATTGCTGGAAATGCTTCAGTTCAATAGATAATGTTGGCTCTCTCTATGTGCTGTCTGTTTGGAAATATCAATTGAAGCTTCACAACTGGAAATAAATTAGGAGTGCAATAATAAAGGAAGTAGAAAGAAGTGCAATGATAAGGTAAGTTTGTAGGCGCCCTTCTGGTCTGCGCGTGATGCGCCGTAAGTTACCAAATATCTGATAAAAATGATCAAAATTATGTTATGTACGAAGGCTCAGCGCACCAACAGATAATTCGAGACACGAATGTGCAGAACTGGGATACTTTTCTTGATTTCTTGTGCCCGTGATTTGGTGCTTGTGTTGCTCTTTTAGTACATGTTATAAATCGTTTGCTGCCTGCGCGTTAAAAATCACATCACTGGTTTGTTGTGGAAATTATAATATTGTCAGATGGCAATTTCTTGAAGATGATAGGTGCTCATGCGAGCACTGTGAGCAACAATGGTCGAAACGACAAAATGAATAACGGTAATTGCCTGCTCATCATTTTTGGTGCTAAAGATGATGTTTGGGTTGTATGATTTCCAAGTTGGGCAATCCTGCTAACGTGAGCTGGTTGTGTCCATTTCGTACTGCGCATAACACGCTCGCGGTGGAGATTTTTCTTCTTCTAAAAAAGGTGAAGTACTTGAAGAATGCCAACGCAGCGCCTGTGCCGGGCCCCCCGCTGAACTAACGTCCAAAAATGGCGGCACGCCGTGGCGGCAAAACCACGTGCCAGTCCTGGGGCCTTTGTGGCAACTGATGCCCTGAGCCTGTCCCAGGGCTATCGACCCCGTCACTGTCCTGCCCCTGACACACTTTGACAATAAATGGATGACACCACACTGCCCTGTCCCGTCGACCGAGTCAGAAAACTCCTGAAGCCCGCCGATTGATCACCTGCGTTTTCAAACACTGCTGCCCTCGGCTCCACGCGCTCTGCCAGTCCTCGCAGTCCCACACGTCCTGCCGGTCCTCAGCCTCACGTGTCCTGCCAGTCCTCGCAGTTCCACACGTCCTGCAGGTCCTCAGCCTCACGTGCCCTGCCAGTCCTCGCAGTTCCACACGCCCTGTCAGTCCTCGCAGTCCCACACGTCCTGCCGGTCCTCAGCCTCACGTGTCCTGCCAGTCCTCGCAGTTCCACGTGCCCTGCCAGTCCTCGCAGTTCCACACGTCCTGCCGGTCCGCGCGTCACTTGCACCTGTCCCTACTTTAAAATCCCTTTGCTCGTCGCCAAGTTGTTATATCTCCCAACTGTTTATTGATGTTAACGTGAGCTCCAGTTACAAAGTATGAACAACCAACCGCACGGCACGGCGGCTCCGGGCCGACTGCCTTCCATCGCCCGACAGTGGCGCCACTCGTGGTGCGCTCATGAACTACAACCACGATGTCAAGGCTACGACCTTTCCTACTCTGAGGTCAATGGATGAAGGTTAAAGTTATAAATTACAAGGCTTGATGAGGAATAGAAAAAATATGTCATATTGAGGTTCCAAATATTGATTTTGCAGGTTATGTGAAGTGAAAGCAATATTTTTCAGGTTTATTTATTCGGTGGAACCAGTGATAAAATGTTTTGATTCACATTATGCCAAAAACCCTTCGTGCAAATGGTTTTAGGGAGCATGGTTACTTAGGCCACAGGCCTGTCAGGTGTTTAAGCTCTTCAAAATCAATCAAAAAAGTTTTATAAATTTTGTCATATCAGTAGCTTTGTGCAGTACCGCTCACCATTATGGCACTTATTATATTGCTTACCATCCCGCTTTTAAGCACAACTGCTTCCCAATCAGCGGTGCTTGCAATGTTACTATACTATCGTTGCTGCGCTGGTCCTGAGGCGGCATTGCCGGCCCTGCACAACAGTGGCCGCCAGCATCACAACTTAAGAACCTAACACAGTGCCGGTCCTACCTCCGGGCGCGTTGGATGGCCAGCCTTGGACCGCTGCCGTCGCGATAATTTCCATGCGTCAGGCACAATGATACTATGCGCCTCAGCCATAGGCTAATATATAGGCTACATAGGCCTATATATATATATATATATATATATATATATATATATATATACATATTATGTATAGCCTGAAGACGCATCTGCTGTGCTGTGAAATGTGCTGCGAGCTACTACAAGAAATACACGGGATCTTTTTATGTCCATAAATATACCTGACAGGTGTTATGCAGCCGTCGGGCTACATGCAACAGCCTATGGCTGGGGTGCATAGTATCATTGTGCCTGACGCATGGAAGCTATCGCGACGGCAGCGGTCCAAGGCTGGCCATCCAACGCGCCCGGAGGTAGGACCGGGCACTGTGTTAGGTAATATATATATATATATATAATATATATAGATATATATATATATATATATATATCTCTCTCTCCTCTCTCTCTCTCTCTCTCCTCTCTCTCATCTCTCACTCTCTCACTCCTCTCTCTCACTCTCTCTCCCTCTCTCCTCTCTCTCTCTCTGTTTATATATAATCAGAATAATGTTGTACTAAATAGTTCTATCGGCAGTTAGTGGCCGTATTCACTCCGTGTTCCATCTCAATTCTGCTGAAAAGAGTTGGCAGCAGCGAGATTCGATCCCACGCCTGGGCATCGTGGCGCGTGCATGAGTCTGCGCTTTGCCTGATAGCTCGAAAATCAGTGCAACGGCGCACACTTTTGATCTTGGAAATCAAAAGAGAATTGTTCAAGCTTCATTTCTATGCACTTTTTATGCATATAAATGTTCAAGATTTGGAAAGCCGTGGGGCTGAAGAAGGTCATTTTAACATGGGTACCTTATGGTTAGTCGTGAAATGTGCGACGTTGCTGCCATATTTTATACTAGACTTTGGACCTCCCACTCCAAGCCCATGAACCCCAGGGACCCCAGCCGCTTGCACGCATAAGTTTGGTTTGTTTACAAAATGCATCACAATCTGCAGCTGTGCGCCAAATGCAAGGTTTTTACGCATCTCCCATTTTTTTGGTCTCATCACCACACCACAAAAGCAGGGTATGGTGCAAACACCAGCAATACCTGGTAGAGAGCTCCACGTATTTCCTTTTTTCCCGAAGAAACTTGACCACTAAATTGCATCACTCCCGAAATGCATAAGTGAAAAGTTCGAGAAATGTTCTATAAATTAAACTTACAAGATGAATATCACCATCTGAACACTTCTTTTTACATATTTAAATGAAATCAACTGATAACAAAATTTTGCGAGGGAAGTACCAGTCTTTATTTTTATTGAGCTACTTTGTTTTTCTTGGTATCATACTTGTGTAATGCCACTTTATTCTTCCTTCCTTTTCGATCGTCTTTAGAGGTACTACCTGCTGCTTAAAATTTTGAACAATTTCTCTGCAAAATGCTCCAACTGCAAACTTCTACGTATTTTATACATAAATCGGATTAATTCGCCAGCCGCCCAAACATGTTTGATATGCACCCAAGCGTGAACATTTCACAGGGAATGCGGGAGACCATTTGAGGCACGAAACTTATTGTTCCCCCCCATTTTTGCCCTCTGAGACCTTCAGTTAACCGTTTTCTTGGTTCATGGCGGTGCTCAATAATGATAAATCCAAGCCTTTCGAGTGCCTGACTCACAAGGCTACCTGGTAAGGTATTAGCATTAGAGTAAATGCTGCCATATAGAGCCTTGGGACAGACCTGACGCAGCTAATACAGGAGTGTTTGATGGCGAAATTCTGCCTTCTGGAGATGTGTATCATGCACACCTCTTACATGTTTCACATTTTAATTTCGAAGGTTGGTGGGCATAGTTGATATTTATATTTGGGGAGTGAGTCGGATGGCCCGGTCTGCCAGCAGACCATGCAAAAGGTACTGAAAATTTGTTTTGGCGGGGGGGGGGGGAGCAGGAAGAAGCCAGTCTCATGTGGAACAAGTAATCGCTCACATAACCTGCGTTCATCACATGCTTAGTACACATGGATAACCAGTTAGCCATTTTTTTGTTTAAATGCATCGAGTTTTCCCATAACTCAAATTGTGGATGCCACAAGGCATGTAATGGGCTCATTTTGTTCCATATTCTTGGTTATTTGCCCCAAATTTCTTAAAGTGGTCCCTTATGGCTGCTTTAACCACATGTTTTCTTAGTTGTCATGGCTTGCTGACTGGCAAATGACTGTACTGTATATACACACTATGTTTTTAACACAGGGACATGCTAAGCTGCATAGCAATTACAATATAAGTAATGTATGTAATTACCTTATGATGTAATTTCCTTCTGGTGTCATCAGCATGACTGGGTGTTGGCAGCCACAAGGCTGCGGCCGCTGCCTGCCACGCCCCACCTGGTCAGCAGCTGTGAGGCATCTGTTTTGGGAGGCATCCAGGTGAGCAACCCTGGGGGCTGCTTCGTGCTATGTTCACCTTTATTTAGCTTTTCACACAGCGATCTGATTTTCTGGTCTTCCCTTTCTGTACCATTGCTGCACACCCAGTTTATCTGTATCTGTAGATCCTATTTGTTTCATATGCACATGCTATCACTGCATTTTTCACTGTCTTGAGTTTTGGGAGATGCTGATGCATTTATACAAAGAATAGCTTTGTATAAAACAGTTGTGTGCACTGGTTATACTGTTTAGGTGGTGGCTTTACTTAAGCAAATGATTGCATGACACATGTCATGTGAACATAACTGTAATCAGTCATAATGCTTTCTCACAGAATTTAGTCTAGCCATGATTAATACTTGTGCAAGTTGAAGGAGAGTGTGCAGTTGTGTTGTGTGGGTCTGCGTACATCAGTCTACAAAATCATGACTTAATTTCAATTGGTCCAACTTTCCCATCTCAATGTGAACATATAGGACAATGCTAACATATGCTGCATAGTGGTCTCCTTGCATTTGCGTTGACATTATGATCATGTCATGCTCCACAGGGCCAGAGCAGCTGAGGACGCAGCCTCAGCACAAGCCTCCCATGCTAGGGTAACAGTATTTTATGCATATTCTGAATTTTGGTATGTAACCAGAAAAATTAATGATAATGGTTTCACAAAGTCATGGTATCAAGACCACCTGCCTTCAGTGCATGCATGTGTGCTTGGTCTTCATGGTCAGGCTAACTGGGCAGTGATTAAACAAGTAACATTACTGTCACTGTATGCTGCAAAATGTTACATATTATGTTGAGTAAGTGATGCTAGAATTTGTGTCTTCTTTGCCTCGAAAAAAATTGTGTTGTCTTCATTATTTTAGGCAGTATGTTTCGACGTATGTTTCGGCGACGTGCGCCGCGGCTGAGCGACACTGCTTCGTCCGTCGGCAGACGTTGACCAGCAAGACGCCGTCGCTGGCGGCTCGGCTGACATGGCCGGCCGGCCCCGCCACGGCCCGCTCTCCGCAGAGACGCTGGCGCCGCTGCTGCGCCGCCCCTGGGACCCGGCCACCCACATCATCTCCCAGCATAACCTGGTGCGTACCGAGCGGCGATCGGCGGCTGTCCGGTAACCCAGCTGGCTAGGGAATCAATAAGAGCTCACCCTTGCCTCTGGTGGTATGGATGGCACACGTGGGGCAGGCATGGAACTTAGCGCTTCAGTGGCTTTATTTGATATTGATAAAGTGTTCGAGTAATGAATGAAATATCACAAAATATGCAGTACCATGTCATCACATAGACGTTGCCCACCCTTAAAACCCCCGAATGTTTCACACCTATCCGGGTGGAATACACCAGAACAAAGTCAGAACTGTTCACGATCCGGCGTACTCGGCTGCGCCGTCTCCACCTCTGGCACCGTCCCTGGTGGCGCGCACGCGCCTGTCTGTACCCCTCCGACCGGCGCCGCTGACGCGCTAGTGCCGTGCTGGTGCCGAGCAGCGGCGCCTTCCCAACAACCCGCTGCTGGTTCTGGTACCGTCGTCGCCGTGCCATGGCTCGGACGCCAGCCGTCCCGGCTTCGGCACCGGCCGGCTCGACTTCTGGCAAGGTTGGTCGCCATCAGCGTGTTCGAGGGTGAGTGGCGCGCGCGCCGGCCGCTCGGCGCCCTCTGCAGGGTCTGGTCGGTCGGCAGGCTCGCCTGCGACGAGCGAACAGGGGCGTGCGTAGATGGTCGTTGCCGCTGCGCTCCGACATGTGCCGTTCGTTGACACAGCAGCCCGCTCTGCCCAGCAGGTGTTTCTGTAGTATCTGGTGATTTTGTCCGCATGGTGGTATGTGCGCCGGTGCAGTCGATGCGGTGTGGCGCGTAATGAGCTGTATATGACGCGCGTAATGAGCTGTATATGAAAAACTACACGTTTTATAGTCATCTGTTGACCCGTGCCTGACTTCGGCTGACCTGTCCCTGACTTTGGCTGACCATGTCTAAACCTCGGCTGATCTGCGCCCCGCCGGCAGGCGGCGCGCCGAGCCGCGGGCATCACCGTCAGCGAGAGCCTGTCGCACATCAATGGGCCATGAGCCGGAGTCAGGTAGCCGAGCTGCGGCGGCCCCGGCCGGCCGCTGGTCCTGCTCGGCCGGCCTGGTGACCGCCACTTGGCGCTGGTCGAGCCCGTCAGCGCCGTGGTCGGGCTCGGCTTCCCGTACCGGTCGGCGGCCGGGCGGCGCGGCGAGCGGGACGACCCACTGCTCGAGTCGCGCACGCCCACCCTGCTGCTGGTGGGCCAGTCGGCCAGCGGCGCGGCGCCGCACGAGCTGGAGCTGATGCGCGACCGGATGCGTGCCAAGACCGGCCTGGTGGTGGTGGGGCGGCGCCGACCGCCGCCTGCTCGTCACCGGCACGAGCGGCAGCGCGAGGGCCTGACGCAAGAGCATGGTGGACCGCGCAGTCATGGTGAGGGGGCGGGCGGGCGGCGCCACGGGTCGACTCGGTGACGACACGCGAGGCGGGTCGTCAGCGGGCCGTGACGTGCTGTGACCGTGCCGATAAGTTGTGGTCGGCAGCCGGCCGTGTTGAGTGCTGTTCGGTAGGGATATGACACCCTCCGGCTCGCTGCTCCTGTCAGTCACCGCTCTCGCGCCTCGTCACTCGTCCCCCTCACGCGGCATGCGTGGCGTCGGCCGGCAGGAGGAGGTTTCTGAGTTCCTGACCAACATCCTGACGCAGCAGCTGGACGGCACGCTGCCCGTGTTCCCGCGGCTGCCGACTCCGCCACTCTGCCGCGAAGACGCGGTGCTGAGGAACCTGGCGCGCGAGCGGCGGCGGCGGCCGGTCGGCCCGGCCAAACACCGTGCCAGGCCGACCAGGAGCGGTACGGCCCCGCGCCCTGGCTGGTAGCCGCCTGCCGCCGGTGTGGTCTGCCTATCAGATTAGTGTTTGCCCGGGCTCCCCTGGCAGCCAGAGACCGCCGAGAGCGGCATCTTGCCATTTTCAAGGTTTCGTGCATGCCTAGTGGTATATGGTGCGGAACGCTTACCCCTTTCGTTAAGTGCGGTGTTGTGCTGATGAGCTTGTGGCGCGGCCGTGTCCGGCGGGCGGCCGGCCACTGCGTGCGCTCGGCCACCTCTGCGCTGACGCGCGCCATGTGTGTGTGGCTGACCACAGGGCGTCCGAGGAGCCCGGCCCGCGCGCCGCCACGCAAGCGTCCAGAGCCGGGCGGCTCACCGGCCGCCGACGACGACTCTCTTTCGGAGCCGCCCATCATCGACCTGATCCAGGAGGCGGGCAGCGGTTACGCCCGAGCCCGAGCCGTTCCCGTTGCCGGCTGGCGTCCGCCCGGCGCCCGGCTGCGACTCCGGGTCACTCAGAGTCTGGACGGCTGGCCGCTTCAGGCGCAGCCGAGGTACACCGCCGTTCGCCGCCGTGGTTGGGAGAGGACGCTGCGCTTGTCCGTTGTTTCCTTCACCATTTGAACTGCGGTTAGAGGTGGAGGGGGAGACAATGTCTGCGGCCCACGACTTGTGTTTGTGAGTTGTTTCCTAGCACGCCGCGGCCTTTGGCGAGAAATGCCGGCGAATTTTGTCGGCGTGGGAGAATAGATCACGGTCATACCATGACGTTTGTGTTGGTGGAGATGCTGACCGTGATAGCCTCGCTTCTCCCTGTATCGTGTCTCACAGCGCTGGCCGGCGCCGGCCGGCTGCCACGCCGGAGCCAGCGCCCAGTCGCAATGTTCAGGGCCTCTGTTGGACGCGTGTGCGTGCGTGCGGCAGGCCGGGGCCGCGGCCGCAGCCTGGCCGCCCGGTACGGCGCGGCGCGAGACTTCGTCACCACGGCGTCGATGCTCGGCTCGTCGCGTTTCGTGACGCCGACCACCACGGCCGCCGCCCTCTCCAGCGCAGGTGGGCCCCGCCGCCCCGTGGCCTGGCGTCGCACGACGCCGGGCTCGGCACCCGTCATCATTTTGCTACTGCCAGCCCTCTGCTGACAAAGCATATGTAGTTTCGTGTCGAATCAGTTATATGTCTATGGAACGACGTATATGCACGCAGTATCATGGTTCAGTTGTTGTTCTATGCTATGTAAGAGGTCGCTGCTCATGGCGGTGGTATTGACTTGAAACTTGGCTGTTGGCCAAGGCCGCCGTGCAGTCCAGGCGCGCTCAGCAGACGTGTGAGTGACACTGCGTTCGGCGGCTGCTGCAGCGGGCGAGGCGGACGGCCAGCATCTGGTGTACGTGCAGCCGCTGGCGGTGTCGGCGCGGCCGCCGCCTCCGCCGCCGTCGCTGGAGCGGGAGCGGCTGATGGTGCTGCCGGGTGGCCGCTCGCTGCTTTCCAGCCGCCAGCTGGTGGTGACGCGCGGCGGCTCGCGCACCGTCACGTACGTGCCGACGCCGCGGCCCGGCGCCTCGGCGCCGCCGTCGCAGCAGCATCAGCAGCCGGCACCGCGGCCCGGCCCACCGCCGCAGCCGGTGCCGCGGCCGCCGGAGCACGAGTACGCGGCCGGCGCGCTGGCGGCGCGCGGGCCGTCTCCTGCGCTCGGCCGCTTACAGTCGCCAGCAGCAGCCGCCAGGCCGTGGCCAGGAGCGATTCGAGTCGGCGGCGGACCGCGCCGGGCCCGGTGCGCGCCCCAGACAGGCGCCCATGGCCGGCGACGGGCTGGACCCGGCGCTGGGACCGGACTGACGAGCCCTGACGGCACGCCGTTGAGAGCGTTCGAGTCCCACCAGTAGGCCTACAGGCTGCAACGTACTCTGCCGAATTACGAGACGTGAGGACGCTGACGGGCTGGGACGTCGTCACGTGTAGAGCCAAAGAGTGATCTGTTGCCCAGCTTTGTCAGCCGGAGCGGCGACAGCCGGACGGGCTGTGGGGGGAACGCTTGTGACCTGCTGGTCCGACGGAGCGTCTGGTGCCGCTCAGAGCTCTACTCAAGCCCAGAGCTGTGCCCTGACTCAGAGCTCTACTCAAGCCCAGAGCTGTGCCCTGACTCAGAGCTCTACTCAAGCCCAGAGCTGTGCCCTGACTCAGAGCTCTGCCCAAACCCAGAGCTGTGCCCTGACTCAGAGCTCTGCCCAAACCCAGAGCTGTGCCCTGACTCAGAGCTCTACTCAAGCCCAGAGCTGTGCCCTGACTCAGAGCTCTGCCCAAACCCAGAGCTGTGCCCTACTCAGAGCTCTGCCCAAACCAGAGCTGTGCCCTGACTCAGAGCTCTGCCCAACCCAGAGCTGTGCCCTGACTCAGAGCTCTACTCAAGCCCAGAGACTGTGCCCTGACTCAGAGCTCTACCCAAGCCCAGAGCTGTGCCCTGACTCAGAGCTCTGCCCAAACCCAGAGCTGTGCCCTGACTCAGAGCTCTGCCCAAACCCAGAGCTGTGCCGTGAATCAGAGCTCTGCCCAAACCCAGAGCCTGTGCCCTGACTCAGAGTCTCTACCCAAACCCAGAGCTGTGCCGTGAATCAGAGCTCTGCCCAAACCCAGAGCTGTGCCCTGACCTCAGAGCTCTGCCCAACCCCAGAGCTGTGCCCTGACCAGAGCTCTGCCAAACCCAGAGCTGTGCCCTGACTCATAGCTCTACTCAAGCCCAGAGCTGTGCCCTGACTCAGAGCTCTGCCAAACCCAGAGCTGTGGCCCCTGACTCGGAAGCTCTGCCCAAACCCAGAGCTGTGCCCTGACTCGGAGCTTGCCCAAACCCAGAGCTGTGCCCTGACTCAGAGCTCTGCCCAAACCCAGAGCTGTGCCCTGACTCAGAGCTCTGCCCAAACCCAGAGCTGTGCCGTGAATCAGAGCTCTGCCCAAACCCAGAGCTGTGCCCTGACTCGGAGCTCTGCCCAGTCTGCCAGTCCAGATCCGCGATGCCCCACCGGACCCTCCAGTGATCGTCATGTGTTAAATACAGGTACCAGATCTTCTGACGGTGGTTTTGAATCGGCGTGTTTGACCTACTCGGCCTTTCGGCACCACGCCCTTAGCGTTTCGTCCCGTAAGTGGCAATCGATAACGCGGGCCAGTTTTATAAAGAGAAGTTACCATTTCTGGCTGAACGAAGCGATTTCGGTGCAACTTCCCACTTTCTACGCCGGTGTCTAGTTTGTATAATGCCAGCGTTGTCTGTCACGCGAAGAAGTAATCAAGCTAGTAAAAACCAGCAAGCTTTGTTTCGTTTGCAAGCAAATATTCTATGGCAATCTAAATGTGCGTGATCACAGCGTGCATAAGATGCGCAGTACGTGATTACGCGACCTGGGTGTAAAAAAGCGTGGGTAACGATGGTGGGCTGGTTTTTGGGCACACAAAGCTGACGTTCAGCTGATGTTTGCACCCCTTCAGCAGTTATTGTACTTCCGTGCAGGTACAAGGCAATTCAATCTCTCCACTTGGCATCAGCTTAGCCCACGTCCTCAGAAGCCCAAGCTCTAAACAGTCTCGAATGATATCCACATGCCGTATACCTTCCCACTTCTCTCGCTAATTTGCACCGTCCTGTGGTCAGCTGTTTGTTTGGTCAATGATGCCGTCGGCGCCGACGGCGTCATTGTGACGCTACCTCAGTGCTGTATCGTGGCGTTGCGCACCGAACAATGACACGAGTTTTTGTGCCGCCCCTACCTGCTTTCACAATACATTCCTTGGTGACAAAACTGGTCAAGCGTGCATTCCTGTATTAACTCTGGATCTTATGTATCATGGGCCAAAAGCACATCCGATACAATGCACACACCACTTTCAGCCAAGCACAGCCAAGTGGAGTTATTTGTTCAGCCTGTTTTTCGAATCGACAAAACATACGTAGCAAAGAAACACATCCTCGGCGATTACGCATCCAACGATATGAAAACTGACCTGTCGCTCGCCCACGAACCGCATATGACATTCATCAGGAGCTTCCGGTCCTTGATGAACATCGTATTACGTCCACCAGGGTAAGCAAGCAGTGCTAGCAGTCGTGCCAAATGATGATAACTAATATGACAAAACGAAGCAAAGCAGCTATGACATGAAAATGGTGGACAAATGACAAAAACATCTACGTGAATCGGCGCCCGGCAGCCGGTGCAGCGGTGCGGCAGGCCTGGTCGCGCCTCCTCCGGGGGCGTGGCCCAGCAGCGGTGCGTAGACAGCCGCCCTCGCAGGCAGGCGCGCCACTCACCCACACTCGCGGTGCAGCGCGGGCGAACTCTGGAAGTCAAACGTCCTACCAGGCAGGATGGGCAGTTTCGGATACTGAACGAGTTATGACAAATGTTAGATGCACAGAGCGAGCGTTCGTTGGTTTTCCCGCACTGGGTAGCGTACTGAGTGCGGGTGCAGTGATCAGAACAAACGTAAAACAGCGTGTAGAAAAGCATGGACGCGCCACATAGTGCCAGATCGAAGCAAGGTGGGCCGGACAGGGCGCACCCAGTACAGAGACAACATACATTGGGGTTAACGCCCAGTCATGGGGACCTACCAGCAAACGACAAGACCGTTAGGTGATGCCGCGAGAGCCGCCTCTCGGTTTTCAGTTAGAGTCTTGTTGAACGCCTCCTCAATCACTGGTGCTACAACCCTTTGTGTGATACGGCCGTACGTCGTTCGACTGAGCTGCCCTATGTTTGCGAAGGCCAACATCTTGTTCAGATTTCCCAGATGACTGCCGCTGAGTACGACGGCCGCAGCAAGTAGGGTGTCTATGACCATTCTGTGGCCTTCCTTCCGGCGTTCACACCCACTTATTGGTGACAGTGGCACATGCTTTGCATTCCTGAGGGAGATAACCAAAGAGGATTGAAAGGCCAGCCTGTCACGAAAGCAGTATTTACCTCCGCACGAGTGGCAGCATGACGTCACAACCAGGACGTTGCAGATGCGAGAGGCCTCTGGCAGCCAGCACTTACAGTACCGATCATGCTATGGTTTACACCAATATAGTTTCAGGCGTAGCTGGGCATTGATTTGACGAAGACAGAACTAAAAAGACGAAAGTTACTACAGAACTGGTTGAAAACCACAGCTTGCAAACAAATTAGCACACAATGCAACATTACCAGAAAACAACAAAAAGAAGCATACAACAGTTATTTTCAAAGTTTTGTTCTGGTCATGATATCAATATGCATTTCTGACAGCATCCCCAACTGAGACTCACCGACGTGACCGTGAACGATACGGTGATACGAGTAACATTCACCTAGCACCCGCAACGGGTGCAGAGCACCGCGGCAGTGTCGGCTAGCTCCCTCAGCTGGGGCTCGGAGACGAGAGCACTGCGGGTGCCCCAATGACAGTCGTCCTCCGCCGTCGCTCCGACGTTCACGTCTTCTTCCTCCGCGGTTTCCACCTCCATGTAAGCATCACTGGAAACAAGTCCGCACTAAAACAAGACCACCAGCAGGAACGACGCCTGGTGGAGTCACGGCATTCTCCAAATTTGGTAATGTATGCTTTAGAGCCACAAAAGAATACACACAACAGATACCACACTGAATTGGCGCTGGATATATGGATATACACTATATATGGCGCTGAATTGCGAGTGATTCTCTTATTTGCTATGTCATAACACAGTGGTGGTGCGTGAGTAGGCAGATGTCTGTGGTAAGTGCTTGGTTGTGTGGCTTTCTATGACCATTAATTGCATACTTGGCAACTAACACAGTTTGTCATCAATGGTAGGTTAAGTCATGTTCAAGTTTGAGTTGGTCTGTGTAGGCATAGGAAGTGAGAGCTGTGCTTATCTACAGACCTTCTGGTTTAAGCTTGCCCTGGGACAGGAAAATGCAATGAGTTTTTCCAAAAACTTTTGTTGCATCATGATAGAGTGCAAAATATTTCATTTCACTTAGTCACAATCCTGGAGTACAAAATCTCCTGGTGTACATGATACCAGGAAACATGAAGTTTTCCAACAATGCATCTTCTACCTCAAATGAGTAATGCGAACCGAAATATCTGCCCACAGGGTGTGCACTAATCATTGTGCTAAGTGGCGATTATCAATAGTACAGACAACAGACATCTGGGTAGCCAAGCGTGTCTAACACATCTTGAAATGCTTGTCATGGCAACATAAGTAATACAAGCTGAGGCCACACACCCATGAACTTTGCACGCTGTGAGCATGGTGCATAACTGTCACCAAATCTAGTTAAGAGTAAGTAAATTTAGTGTTTTAAAATAGTGGCAGCAGCATGACAATACCCAAACAATAATGTAATTGCAGGAATATGACAGCTCAGAGGTCAGCCCAGTGCAAATCTGATTACAACACATAGAGTTTGGTGATAAGTTGAGCACACTGATGATCCCTGCAATCTGGAACCATGGAATAACTTTTTACTGATATCCCTGATCCTGGCCGGACTGACAAAGTTCACACTGTTCATGCAAGTTTATGCAAGTCATCTGTTTATGGAGTGGTTACATCAAATAGCGGAGGTTTAGCTCCATGACAGTAGCGAGATAGGTAGGAGATGGAAACAAGTACAATGATGATGATTATTATTTGGGCTTTAGGGAGCGCCAACTACATCGCCCATGTGGTGCCCATAACCTAGTGATGGAAACGAGTACCAGTATTCGAACTTACTCAAAAACGTAATAAGAAGCTACTCGCCAATGTGCTACACAATGTCCTCCATCAACTTGCCATACTTGGCCCCAGACAGTTATTATCAAAATTAATATTTTGCGTATGTTTTTGTAGCTGTGAAGAACATAAAGAAAACGATTTCTGAAATTGGTGGTAACCGTAAGTCCAGCTCCTAGCACTTGCACCCGCTATCCAGCTGCCGCGTGAATCTGCTTTTTAAAGACTTGGTTTTATTTATAAAGACATTTTTGCCGGCATTTTTGAAGGCACTTTTGCCATTTTTGCGGGGCGCGTCCGGCCGGCAGATACTCTTGTAAAGTTATCCGGAATATGGGAAATTTTGGAATGGCGTGTCGGCAGTGCCATTACGGAAAATTATCCCAGATAATCTTCCGTAGCGGGGGAGAATCCCGGACAATTCTCAGAGCATGGTCAAGACGGAGAATTTGTTTTCGCCAGCTATGACCGTTGGCTGTGGATGGCGCATGGAAGACTAATCTGGGGGACAATTTCCGGACCGGTCGAGTGTTAATGGAACATCTCCATGGATGATTATCGAAGAGATTATTATTCGTTGAATAATTTCCCTTGGCCGAACGCGCCCATGATTGCATACTCATTCCTCAAATTGTGACAACAATGGGAAGCGACCGCACACGATACTCGAGGCTGCATGCCGTATTGAGACGTGCATACCCAGAACTTATTGCTGAGATGTCAGTGATACGACAGACATATTCGGCGCGAAGTATTTTGTAACAGATTGGGAGCGAGGTACTTACGCAAACACAGTCAACTTATTTTCTTTTGTCCTGCGATCACCGCACACACAGCACCGTACGTTCGGCATCTCCGCTGATGCAAACAGGGACACTGCCTGGGAGTGGGGAGGGGGGGGGGGGAAATGTCCCCTCGGCAAATGCCGCACAACCCAAAATTGCTCACGCTTATGTTCGCGGTACGCACTCAGCAGTACAATCTTACTAACAGCCAATCACCTTTCGCGCATTATAACACATGTGCAGCATCATCGCCTTTGCGAATGAATCAGCCGCCGCACGGTATTTATCATGAACGAAACATAAACAAACAACCAATTATATCACGGGTATCTAATGACGTTTCTATGGCATCATTAATCAGAGGGCTATTTTGAAATAGGGGAACAATAAGGATTTTGACATTTTGCAGTCGTGTAACTCAGGAACCAAATCGTTTTGGGTCTTAAAAATGACATGACCGTAAACTGCATCAAAAGGTCGTCAAGATGGCTGTTTCAGATCAAAGCGCCATACAAATGTGGAACATTCCCTTTAAATATCATGTTTTTATCACAAGTGCTGCTGTCAACAGATGGGTGAGTTGAGATGATGTTCATCATATGGGCTAAGTTAGGCTGAGTTGGTCAAGTGCATGGCAAGTGGCGATAGGAATTGTGCAATAATCAGTAACTCACAACTGCTGCTGTGGTACAAACCGGTTATACAGGATGAGATGATGCAAGGCCTCTTTAGGTTAGGCATAGGATACTTTCATGGAAATAAACATTGTTTTTTGTAAGAAATAATGACGAAATGTTTGTTTTCCCTGAGCCCATCTTAACACAACCCAGAAGTATGTCAATTGGGTTTGGCTTGGTGATGGGCTGATGTGTAGGAGTCCAAGGTTTTTTGTTCAAGTGTTTTATGCTTGTTGAACTTTCTGTTGTTATTTTGTCATTGAATTCCTTTGCTTCGTTTTGTTTTGGAAGTGCTGTGGAAGGGAATTGAAAGCGCAGCATCAAATTATTGGTGTTAATAATTTGTTATACTCGTGATACTGTCATGAAATTACTATGCTTTAACACGCTCCCGGTTGGCCGGCTAGATACCCTTCGCTCAAGGAGGGGGGGGGGGTCAATTTGCCCCCCTCTGAGATCTCGGGAACTAAGAAAGCTAGAGACACCAAATTTACAGGGTGTCTTGACCTGTACGTGAACTCACTGAGGTTAGGATTTCAGCTTCCTAGGTCATGACCTTCAGGTTGAATAAGGTAAACAAGATCAAATTCCAGGTTGGTCTCCAAAGCGCCCCCAGAACCTAGGCAACTGTCTCTAAGGAAAAGTTCACAAGCCCATTTGAGGTCATTGACCTTGTTTGACTCTTTGAAGGTCATGGTGACCAAAATGATACAAGACTGATCTGCGCTTTGTATTTGAATAAGTAACAAAGATTACACCAGGCAATATGCTCCTAAAACAAAACGTTCGATCCGGGTGATCAATTGAAGATGCATTATGCGGCTCTTGCTATCAATAAATTCGAAATGAGCACCAGAAACTATCCCATACAGCAAGCCCCAGAGTAATAAATCAGGTTGGTTTCGACCTGGGTATGACCATCATACCTGACCTTAGATCAACATGATTTGCTCATTCAATATTTGTGGTGCCTAAGAAAGCATCTCAGAGATGTACGTCTTCGTCAAACACTCCGTTGTTGTATCATATTGAACGATTCCCTAAAAATTGCCTTCGCTGAAACCATGGGCTGACTTTAAACCTGCCATAGGTCAGCGACCTTACAAGGTACATCTAAAATTTGTATGTCAAACGATCCGCTATGCAATTTTCTACAGCTCTGCAAAATTTGGCGCGGCTACGCCGCGCCGTTCAGAAGCCATTTGGGAAAAGCCCCCGGGGTAAGTTTCCCCCCCCCCTCCCCACCCCCCCCCGCCCCCCACCCGAGCGCGTGCTAATGTATTCTGTTTCACTTTAATGGCCTAAGATGTTAAGAAACGAAATGGTTTTGTCAGGTTCCTGACATTTTACGTCCATGCCAACTTGAAATAGATGTCTTTGTTTGCTGAAACATCAGTCACGAGCTCAGCAAGTTACATCCATGATGATGTTTGACTCATCGCACACGCCACACACAAAGACGCACACATCGCGGTGCGCGTTAGATCTTTCAACACACCTGCAGCATACCTGCAGGAACGCCTCTTCAGGCCGGCACATCGCAATGCGAGCAAGCTATGAGCACATGTGACAACGATTTAAATATACACATACCACTGCTTTTCCCAGACCGAAGTTCCTTACAATAAATGAGCCTACCTCAGGTTAAATGATGGAAGAGGCATGACAAGCTCCTCAGTCATATGCTGGAAAGAGAACTTGCACAATTTTGGTATCATAACATCTTTGCGCAGCCCTGGCAACGCTACTACTTGAAGTACCGCCGCGTCAGTTAAAGCGTGAACCACAAGGTCACACAGGCGCCTCGTCATAATTGCCATGTGTCCCTGGACTTGATACTAATAGCGTACATATTCTGAGCTTTACCGTCCTCACGCATCACGAGCCAGTCCATCACGCCTGGGACTGCCTCAGAGTGCATCGCCGCATATAGGCCATTTATTGCGACCACACGGACACTAAAAACCCTGTAACGTCCAAGCCAGGCAAAATAAATACACGGTAAAAAAGCGATTCCAAAAATAGCAACAACAAAAATAAAACACCGATTCATGAACGAATTATCTTCCAGAACCACGCCTCCAACTGCGCGCAAACAGACGGCTTCACTCGCTAACAATGGCGTGGCAGGGAAGTAGCTTGCGTTTTCCAAGGCATGGAGTGCTGTCATCTAGTGACGATTGCGTAAAGCTTCAGCTCGCACATCGCCATTATGTGTCGTTCCATAAACAAGAGCTTTCGCACCCATCTTCCGCTAGGTACCGCTAGTGAACCGCCGCCGAGTTCCGAAGAGAATTGACACCACGAAGCCATTGTGCGCAGACGTGATTCTGGCGGCAGTTTTACGTTGTTGAAAAACTACGGAGACTTTATGAACATTGGTTTCTGTGGGAGAAAAGTGCAGACGTGTTAAGCTTGGTTACACTGACTTCTTTGTGTTTTCGGTGTTAAGCTACAAACATGAAACGAAATGTAGCAATATTGTAAAACTGAAAAGCAACCGGACGTTTGGCGTCTATCCCTACGCTCCACTGTAAAAAAAAATGTTTGGACATTTTTTGCCATCTGGTTTGCCATTCATCACTTGGCCATTTCGACAAAGACCTCAGGAAATAGTAAATCTCCATTAAATAGCACAATTTAAGCATAGTCCTCAGTTTCCAATCTCATTACATGATAACATGACTGTTTCAGGTGTATAGTGTGATGGAAATGCAAGTCTCTAGAATGGATGTGCCGAATGAACACCTGGGTGAGCACAGTTAAATGAAGGTTTGCTGGCTTAACGTCGCTTCACAACGTCTTATCGTCGCTTGGCGTTTTTCATGTAAAATACAAATGTTTGCAAGATAACCTCGGTGCAGCGAGCGACATGAAATTCTTCGCCTGCGCTTTCGTCTCTTTACCTGAACTTGTGACCAGCTCAGCCTGTTACGGGTTAGGAGCAGCGGCCGCTTTAACCAGACCCCCTGATGTGTGCCTCATGATGCTGCAGGGTTCGACGAGGGACTGTAGGGCATACACACTTACCTTCACGCATCCCACTGGTTTCCCTTTTGGGCATGCTGATTTTATGTGACGGTGAGTTGCAAGAAATTGTTTCTCGTGTCTTTTTTTCACTTCTCACGCCACGCCTTTCCTCGGTGCACTGAGCATCAGGTTTTACAACGGAATTTGTGTCTGTACTATGTATCTTTCCATACACTGCTGTAAGGTCGATGTAGAAAATTGTTCCCAAGTGTGGCGGAAAGAGAAGCTGCATCCTGCCCCACTTCTATTTTCTTGCTCCTTGTTTGCACTCTGAGCATAAGGTGCTGGGAGACGGAAGCTGTATACTGCAGGCGCGCTACGGTGCTGCGGTAGAAACCGCACAAGCTATGCAATTACACATGAGTCACCACATTATTTTATACTTCCTGAGTATAAAACTAGTGGTTAGCACACTTGGCTGTGTTTAACGCTGAGTTGTTCACATCAATTGAGCTGAGCAACGACTGCGAGGACATCCAGCTGCGACCTCAGTGGACGATATTCTCATCAGCGTGCCGCTGTTTGCTTTGGTGGCGCCACCACCGCAACTACCACTAGTAAAAAGGGGTCGCGGAACGCAATTCTGCTCTGGCAGCATACTCATCAGCTGATCAGGTGGCGCCATCAAGGCAATCCCAACCACACGCGGTTGGGGTTGCACTTGCAAGACTGCAACGGATGCAAGGCCTACCGGACGCTCGGAAGCAGAGCCGCTCGCTGCGGTCGTCCTGAGGGAGCGGCGGTCCTTCTGGGCGTTTCTCAGGCCCTGGTGCATATCGTCTGACGTTCACTTCACTGGCCGCTTCAGGCATATCGCCCAGCCGCAGCACTCTACAAACGCACGCACGTGCGCACGCTACACACGCACGCTACACAGGCACGTACGACGCGCGCAAGTACGACACAGAATAACTGACGGACGTCACTGGTGGTAACACTTCTGCCTCGCGTGACCCGTATGTGACCCGCACAAAAATGTAGAACAACGCGGGTTTGGCAGTGTGTAAACAGCGGCCCCTGAAGTATGTAGCAAATACACAATCCAAACGCAGGTGCAGGTTGTCAGTTGCAATGGATGATAAAGCTCCCGCATCGGGAGGTGGTACCCCAAGCCCGGTCCCAGTCCACGGCGTGCAACATTGCTGGCAGCACCAGGCGATTGGTAGCCGACATTGGCTCCGTCCGACACTCAGTGGACGCGCCACTGACTATGTTAGCCGAACTGTAATGTTCCGCAACGAACATGCGTACCACAAATATTTTATGCTTTGATACTAATAGCTTTTACCGCATACACGCGTCCAAGAGACAAATGGCTCTTATGGCTGGTCAATTCGCGGGTTATGGTTATGGACGGGTTACGTTCCGATGCCCCACTGGTGCAGGCTGAAACGACAACCTGCCTCAAGCCTTGTCGTAAGGCGAACCGATGCAGGCAGGCTAGGCCAAAGACCCGCGGCCACTAAATCGCAGGATCCGCAAATCTGAAATGTCGCGGAGCAATACGTAGGTCTCTGACACTGTGAATGACAATCGCAGGTAAAATATACCGTTTAGTTGAAAGATCCAGCCCCGTTGCTCTCTTGTGCGATCCAAAATAAGAATATCAAAGATCCCGACGTGCTTAATGTTTGCCACAGCCAGGAGTTAACCATCCTGACCTCTCCTGACATGGTATGAAATGGATTCACCCTGACCGCCCTGTTCGATGTGAGAACAAGCTGCAGATTAGCACTCATCGAGGTGTGAAAAATAACTTCCATGAGACGAGGCATTGACTTCTTTCCTTAGTACAAATTGGGTTACAATACTGAGGCGGGCCACCTGCCGATTGGCCCTTTTTTACCAGCACCAAAACGTATGCCTCTTTAGTAACGTAAGGCGCCGTGGGTGAGAATCTTACCTGCCTCTGTCTGTAAAAATAAAAGCTACTTGCAAGATATCGCAGAAATTTTGCCAGACAATGCTGCAAGTGTATATGTCTGGGCAACAAAACTTAAATACATAGCAAAAACTGATCAAAGCCACGTTTATCTTGGACTATGGTAAATACAAAATATGGTAATTTTGTTTTCACTAATTTATATCTTGCGATGGTAGAAGATAAACGTGACTGCTTGCCGTGGAAGTTACTGCAGCGACTTTCATAGCAAGCACTGTAACTCAGCATATGAGCCAATTATGCACAATGTTTTCGTGGAGTTGTCACGCCGTAGAACGACCAGCCAGCATATCTGTTCATACCAATTAACGTAGTTAATCTAATGAAGGAATACAGACATAAAATCATCTGGCCAACAACGGGGCCGTAAGGGCCCATCAAGGTTGGCCCGCCTCGGGTTCCGCACACATCCTCGAAACTAATCTTACCACCTGACCTCCATGCATTTGGCTATAAATGAGATCTTTAGACCGAAAGAACTTGTCCAGACGGCATGAAAATGGTGCAAGGGAGGGATCTACTACAACTTTGTTTGACAGCCTATTCCAATGGTCCATTACTCCGGCTAAATGACGTCTGTTCCTTCATAGGTCTACTCTCACACTTCGCTAAATAACACTGGTTTCCTTTAGGTCTCGGCCTCATTTCCAGCGCTTCAGGTGGATGTACTTTGTCTATCCGTTTCATAATCTTGAATACCTCTGTCGGATCTCCTTCCAGCCTACGATTTCCCAGTGAATGTAAATCACAGGCCCTAAGCCTCTCCCAATATATCAAGTCGCTAATCCCACTCAGTATCCTAGTCGCTTTTTGCTGCACTTTTTCCAGTCTATCTTTATATTTTTGGAGGCATGGGGACCAAGCCTGTGCACAACATTCTAAGTATGGTCTGACATAAGCTAAGCAAAACTGACAATATTCCTACTCTAGTAACGGACATTCCTGTTTCTAAGTCACACCATCCGAGGTGTCTTGCTCCTAGCAGTGTCACACCGTTTAACAGCCTTTAAATCCCTAGAAATGACTGCCCCTAAGTCCTTTCATTCCTCGATCTGGTCTAACTCCGGCCTCCCAGTTTATAGCTCGCGCCCTTGCTATAAAAACTAACCAAGTGGATCACCCTACACTCATCATAATTGCAGTACATCTGCCGCAGAGAAGCCCAGTTCACTACGTCGTTTAAGTCAAGTTGAATTTGGTTCACCTTATGGGTATTTTTCGACACCATTACTAGTAGGGTAGGGACCTGGATTTGTGATAAGAGCGCAGAGAGAAAAAGAACGTTTTTGTTGCAACAAAAAAGTAATAATTACTTCAAAATCGCTCTGGTTTTCCGACGCAAGTTTTTTGTAGCCTAAGGGTGTGTGGGTGTGGGGTGGGATATCGTGTATATATATATATATATATATATATATATATATATATATATATATATACGATGTAGCAGTTTGCTCAGTGACGACACACACCAATGTGACTTTGCCACCTGTTAGCGGGCAAAAAATGGATATTGGTGTGTGGCACCGCGCGATACATGAAACCAATTTGGCCACTATATCTTGGAAATAATGGTAAAGTGTGGCGTACAACACTCAGAACACTCTAGCTTAGCGTCAGAAAGTCACATAATTTGAAATGCGTCCGGCAGGAGCACCAGGAGATGATGTTTTGTGCTGTGCTGCACTAGTTCATCGGCTAAGATTCCAGACAAACTATTTATAAAAATGTGCCGTCTGACGTAAAGACTCGTAGATTGTGGGCCAGGCCAGGAAGAAGGGAGATGCCAAGACTCTAGCGTCTCACAACCCGTGATAATGCTGTGAGGATCATTTTGAGGTAGTTTTTTGTTGGCGTTTTGTTGACATCTGCAAAATGTTTGACATCTTAGAATTTGAATATAGATGGCCAGAATTTGAAGTGATAGACTTCCAAAATTGTATCAAGTAAAGACGAAAAGTATTTGCAGACTTGTTCAGTTTGTGTTGTGCGATGCATTTTGGCATGCTGAATATTGTCGTGAACACATGATTGAGAATGCTGAAACGTTGATGGTATTGCATTCGTTCTCGATGAAAGGCATAAATCAAAAACTGGATAAGCATGAGCAGCCTGCCTTTTTTGGCCATTAACACCTAAATGTGATACGAGCTTTTAGTTCTTCAATGCTGGTAATAAATGTCTTTCAATTTCCTGTTAGTGTGCACAATGTTGAAGGCTCCTGGCACCAATTTTTTGCTTTTAAGACGCTCAGGCAGAACTATTTATATCACGGCCAGAAAATGATTTTGCCGACTACATAAAGCAAACGGTTAAAGCAAATGGGTGGTATGCTGCTTATGAAAAAGGAGTCATACCTCGCTAGTCTGCTTGCCAGCAACGAAGCCACCAAGAAGTGCAGAAATGTCCCTCTCCACATAGAAGACACCAAAAAGACATTGCTGCAAATGTCATGATGAATTATGAACATCATCAGGTTAGTGCGGTTTATGTAAATGACGGAAAAGATTAAAGCTCCCAGGTGATTGATATAATGTTAGTTTGTGAGTCACCCACATCTTGGAGTCATTTGAAGGTTTTGATGGCTTACTGCTTTGGTACATGTTGCAAGCATTTTGCGATGAAATACATTGATATCACCTAATTAATGGTACTTGCTATATTTTGCATATGTATAGGCCTTCGAGAAGTATGGAAGCAACGTGATTTGTTCGCCTTAGTTCATCAGCTATGCATACAGATGCCAACTAAAACACACCAAACAAGTTGTGCCACCATTACTTCTGAGCATTGTTTTTCCAACATGGTTAAATGTTTTTTAATGACACCGAGAGGCAGGCTGATTTTAGATTTTCTGCCTTACAATGAAGCTTGCATCCTATGTTTACAGCTTGTTGAGAGCCGAGAGGCAGACCAAGAGGCTGCCGCCCCCGGCCACTTGCAACGCACTCCAGCCAGACAGAGTTGCCTCCTTTTGCAACCCAAGCCAGGCAGACAGGATCATCTCCTGCTGCGACACAGGCAAGCCAGACGTACGTATCTTGTTCATAGAAAAGGGGATGTAAGTGCTGAAGAGCTCTTGCCAAATACACCCAAGACTGCTGAAACTGAAAATTCAGCAATCTGCGGATCCGACTACAGTCCAAGCTCATCAGAGAGTCATTCTTGGTGAACAGAAGATTGACTTCTTGTCGTTTTACAAAACAAGAAAGATGTGCAAGAAGTTTTCAGAGGTATATTCAAATACCTGATGATGCGTTGGTTGTTGTTGTGCGTTTGGCGTGCGTGCGTTTATAATATATATATATATATATATATATATATATATATATATATATATATATATATGGGTTGCGCTGTTGGCAAGACTAAACCGTCAAAAACGACGCAAAAATCAATCTTTTTGCCGCCTTTTTGCCACCGAGGCCATCCATTTCACCTTGACCCTAAATGGTTTGAGTGTCGTGTCCGGTGTCAGGAGTGCTGGGAGGCTGCTACGATAAGCCGGTATCGCCCGTACGGTTGAGGCCCTCCTCATGCGGCGATCGGCTGGTCAGCACAGATCACGTGGTCAGGAAGCGGGCTCGGCCAAAGGTTCTAGAATAATAGGCCACGTCGGGTCACGCGGCTACCACACGGAATTCTGACCTGGGAGCCGGACGAGGTGGCTGGTGTCTGTGTCTAGTACCCGGGGGCTGGAACCTGTTTGGCGTTATACTTGCGTTGGTGGACTCAGACGGATGAGATGATTCATGGGCCGACGTTACGTTTATATATGTTGTGTAAGGAAACTGTACCTGACCTTTAGTAGACGCTGCAATGAACAGATGAAAGCTCCTGCTCACGTGTCTGATACCCGTAATGGCGGCTTATCCCTTACACTTAATGTTAAGATGTTTCAAAAACCGCGAGAATACATAGACTAAAGTAGACAAATGGACCAATATTCCATCTTTAATTTGCACTAAACGTGACCTCCTTTCTAGGCCTGGTAAGGCGTGCATAACATTAGATACCTTCCTATGCATCATGTTTGACCAGGGCGTAATGATAGAAACATTTGTTAAAATCTGACCGTGGCCTGTGACCTTAATAGGCACGTAAACTTGAGTGTTTTATGAGGTCGAGGACCGCACACCACGACGCTATGGATTGCAGTTTAAAGTTTTTAATTCGGGTGGCCGTTCTTGAGACAAGCAGGGGGTCAAATCTGCTCCCCTCCGGCAGTGGTGTGCCGATGAGAAGCTCGGCCAATACTGGTTTAAAGCTATTCTAGCACAACTTGATCACCACCAGCTCCTTGATATCAGGACATTCTCTCCGACCAAAGCAGCCCAATGTGACCAAACATCTTGGGACGCTGAGATGGCCACGGCAGTGGAGGAGCCCACAACAGCGGAGATGTCCATAGCTGGGACGATTGAGCCGTCCTCGTCAGTGGCGGCCGCTTGGGGGACTGCTGTGCCTGTTTCGCCACCTCCAGTGGCACTCTTGTTTCGCCACCTCGCCTAGATGCTGCAGCGTCACCGATAACATTCTGTCCTGCTGATATACTGCCCGTGCCGCAAGCACGTCAGTAAAATAAGCCATGAACATGTTGTAAGCAAGCAGGAGCGGCCATTCTAACGAGTTCACCGCACAAGATGCAGTTGCAGGAGAATGCGCAGAATGAGAAGAAGCCCAGAGACAGAAAAAAGAGATGTGCAGCAAGGAAAATGCCAAGCAGCACAGAAAACGTCTGAGTTCAGAGAGACCCATAGGGACGAATAACGGGAAGTGGCAGAAAAGGAAGCCAAGGGAGGAAGATGATGGAGGTGAGACTGAAGTACATTGAGATGCACAGTGTGTGAGGTGCCTGTAGCGTGTAGTGTGTCAGTGTTGAGTGAAGCATAGGCGTGTTTTAATGACTATAAGAACTGGGCACACGATGAATGAGTGGGTCTGGACGAACGTGATCTCTATTTTAGATGCGAGATGTGTCCTCAAAATTCAGAGATCCTGAGGCATCTGGGGTTGAGTAGGCCATGGTCAATGGTGAATCACTGAGTCGGTTTGCATTTGCATATGCATTAACACGCGCCCAGGTTGGTTGAATACACTTCGCTCGGGTGAGGGTCAACTTGAACCCCTTGAGATCCCAAAAACTAAGATAGATAAAGGCACCAAATTCGCAGGGTGGATTGACGTGTACGTGAACTCATTTGTGTCAAAGTTTCAGGTTCCTAGGTCTTAACTTTGGGGACAACTTAGGTCAGACAAGGTCAAGCTCTAGATCGGTTTCTCAAGTGCCCCCAGAACTCCACACGCAACTGCCATGAAGCTAGATACCTGCTCCAAGCAAAAGCGTAGTGAGGTCAGTGACCTTGTTCGATCTTTATAAGGCCAAGGTGACCAATTTCCCACGAGGGTGCTCCCAATTTCCCATTCGAATAAGCGTTGGGATTACACTAGACGGTACGTTTTTAAAACAACATGTTGACCTGGATAATTTAAGGTCAATGATTTACTCTGTCCTTTAACACGCCTCCGGGTGGCCGGCTAGATACCCTTCGCTCAGGTGGGGGGTCAATTTCCCCCCCCCCCCCCTGAGATCTCGGGAACTAAGAAAGCTAGAAACACCAAATTTACAGTGTGTTGACCCGTATGTGAACTCACTTTGTCAAAGTTTCAGGTTCCTAGGTCATGACATTTGGGTCAAATAAGGTCAAACAAGGTCAAAACCAGGTTGGTCTCCAAAGTATCCCCAGAACCTAGATCCCCGTTTCTAAGCAAAAGGTCACATGCTTATTTAAGGTCAGTGACCTCGTTTGACCTTTTGAAGCTCAAGGTGACCAAAATCATACAAGATTGTTTTAAGTTTTGCATTTTAATAAGCGACAAAGATTGCGCTAGGCAGTATGTTCCTAAAACAAGATGTTGACCTGGGTCATTTTAGGTCAATAACCTACTCTCACCTCTATGAAGTCCCTGGATGATGTATAATGCGGTTCCTGCTATCAATAAATTCGAAATGAACACCTGGACCTATCCAGAGTGAAGCTTTGCTAACACTCCGTTGTTGGATAAGATTGAAGGATTCCCTACAAATTGCCTTCGCTGAAACCACGGCCCAACTTTGACCTGCCATAGGTCAGCGACCTTACTAGGTACATCTAAATGTTTTAATGCCAAACGATCCGCTATTTAATAGTCTACAGCTATGCAAAATTTGGCGCGGCTGCACCGCGTTGTTCGGAAACCATTCTGGAAAAACCTTCGGGGGGAGGGGAGTCAATTTGATCCCACCCCACCCGAGCGCGTATTAAAAGTTCATGGAACATGTCTGTTGCGGTCCCTGTCATTATTGATAAATTCGAAATGAACACTAAAACTACCTCATAAATCGAAGCTCACGGGTAAAAAAGCAAGTAAGTTTTGACTTTGGTCTGACCTTTATACCTGACGCTAGGTCAATGGAATTAGTTGTAATTTTACAATCAGTCGGCTTCTTGCCTACGAATCTGTCTTAAATAAGTATGGATTCGCTTAACACCCCGTTGTCGCACCACATTCAACGGTTCCGTGAAAATATCCTTTACTAACAATCATGGCCTAACTTTGACCTGCCACAGATCAGCGACATCCCAAGGTACATGCAATTTTTTTATCACAAAATGTGTTGTTCAATCCTTGACAGCTGTGCAAAGTTTGGTGCGGCTATGCCACGCCCTTCGGAAATCATTGTGGAAAAGCCTTTGGCGTTATCAACTGGACCCCCACCCGAGCGTGTGTTAACAGTTTCCAGCTGTTTCTTTTGCTCAAATCCGTCATTAGAGCTTCTATCGTGCAACCCGAAACCTCAAAAAGGTTTGGTTCTAGGGATGTATAAGTTGGGTCAACATAAGCTGTGTCTTACATGTAAGCCACGTTCAAAGGGCCTAATCAAGTCTGACACACAATTGTGTGCATTCCCGGGGCGATGTCCTACTACATACCTGTTACAGGTGCAGTCAAAGCAGAATCTAAGACGTTGGCTTGCGTGTCATGTTCCCCCAAATTGTCCTGACTTTAAGAACTTAAATTTACCCTTCCCTTGCCTTAAGAAGCGTTCTAAAATATACTTTTTTGAAAGGCCCCGTATATTTTTCTTAAAGCCTGGATCTTTGCCACTTTGGTCCGATTTCGGCCGTTTTGGGGAGATCACGGTTCCGTTGCCTTTTCCTTTGCACCCACGAGTGAGTGCAGTGATTGCCCGTTATGCCCAACTGGTTGACCGTTTTCCCCATAGAAAATCCATGACACCCCACCCGGTGGGGTAACAGTATTTTGCAAGCCATCGGGAAACTTTTAGTATTGCATGGATAGGAAATCAGCCAGTTATCCCTTGCACAAGCATATCAAAATGTTGACTCTGTGTATGACAATACAATATCTAGTGGTTACCACTCATCATGTTTGAGATATACCGTTAAAAGTGTAGGGTGTCCATCATACCTCACTATTTCCTATATTGTGTTTTACATCGACACATTGTTTCTCCGACACACTGTCGACATCTGCTAGAGACTCACTGCTGAAGGTAAGCCGCTGACATTGCCTTCCTCAGCGGTTCGCGGGACATTTTACAGGGAGCAGAGGCCATAGTGATCATCACAGAGAGGCCACTATGGCAGTACACATCCCTCCATCCACACGCCGGTGAAACCTCATCATATATGCTGCGATCAGCATACCCGTTACCTATAACCACGACGATCCACACATACCCCCTTACCCACGACGATCCACCCATGTCCACGGCGACGCATACATACCCATACCCACGACCCGATGCCTCGCTTTGATCACACCATATTGAATGCGGCGATGGAAGAAGTAATGTAATTTCGTCGCCTCTATTTAAGCTATGCCCGTACACCCAACGGTTCTCAACCAGTGTGGCTTCGAGGGAGCCAAAGAGCATATCGTCCATCTGACCGAGCGCTGCGTGACGCATGAACCTGCGCCAAGTCGACAGGCCCAGCCGCTGACATGACATCCCCAGCAAGGTTTTACATGCGACGAGCTTGTAACATGACTAGAAAAACTTACCTGTTGCAAGCTCTTGAAAGCTCTTGACAGCTCAAGTCCTCGGTACAGTTCTTCCTTTCAGCTGGTTTCGCTTTGCACCGCTGAATGCTGAAGCCGTTTAGAAGGGGATGGTGAATTGTGTGCTCAGGTGAATGGGCTTACAGAAAAATCCGAGGTTTTCTTTCTCTAGAATCATCAGAGAAAGCATGAAACTATCTTGGCAGCTCCAACAAATGGCAAACCGAGGAGATGTTTACAATTTTCACTTCGGCGTCAGCTTACCGAGACGTGGCCTAGGCCAGAAGTGCTACGTGTTCGGGAGTGATTCCAAGGAGCACATCCCTCCCAAAGGCGTCACACTAAAGCCAAATCCTACGTGATCAGTTGCATCGAAGGATAGCTAACCAGGAGCTAAAAGAAAGATAGCATGTGCTAAATCAAGAATAGCTGTCGCAAGCCTGTGCGTGTCTAACTCAAACATGTCCTTAGATGGATTCGCTGGATCAAATATGTCTTCGTCCATTCCCTCCCATCAGCAATCGCAATCTCAGAAAACTTAAACAACCATGACGCAAGTATGAACTTCAAATAGCGTCGTCGGCCATAAGTGTATATATATATATATATATATATATATATATATATATATATACATATTCAATTTTGTACTACCAAAATTCCGTCAGTGTTTTATACTGTCGCAAAAAGAAAGGCAAAAATTTTGCAAGCCCAGTAATTTGAATCAAATGCATGTTTGTTCCTCATTGAAGATCATTCCATCACTAATGACAGACGACTTCATTTGAAGTTCATACTTGTGTGATGGTTATTTAAGTTTTCTGAGGTTGTGGTTCGTGACAGCAGGGAACGGAGTAAGACATATTTGACCTTGCACTCTTGAGACAGCTTAAAATTTTAAGTCCAATTTTGAACTTATACCAAAAATCGTAACAGCCGCTCCCTACAGAAATAAGAGCATGAAAAATGATACTGCTTCGGTCGCGTATTCATTTTTGTCACAGTGGGCTTCCCGCGCGCTAACACTAACGATAGTCTCGCTCAGACCTCGTCACTCACTTCAGGGGAATCTCGTCGAAGGGCCCGAACACCGTTGTTCACTTCTTCTTGTGGTGGACACACTGCAAGTGCGCGCACTGGAGATGCAGCTTTTAGATCAACCAAGCCGAGCTGTGAGCTAGACTTGTGCGAACTTAAATTATAATCAAGTAATAAAATTTTCGTATTTGTAAGACTGGATATTTTTCCTTGAGTCTGAGTAATCAAATCTTAGCACAATCAAACCAAACAACCAAGCGCAAACGAAAGCTTCAAATTTGCCTGTTTTATTTGTTTAGCAAGGACAAGTGACATATAACCAATAACAGGCGTGGTACATCAGCAAAGCAGGTAAAAAAATCGATACATATAACCCCCAAAGGCCAACCAGAAGAGGTATTTGAATAATAAAAGCTTAATTTCATTTGATACAACACTAACCAGACTGGCCCTTCATCTAAAAATTGTGGTGGTATTCAGTCGAGTGCTGCTTTAATGCTCCCTATGCAAATTAATTTAAGTTATTTACACGTATGCCATACCCCATTATCAATATGAGTGATTAATAAAGTGATCAGAAGATAGGTTGACTTCTGCTGCCCTAGTATGGTTCACTGGTCGACGGCACCTGGCAGCTGTTGGCGAATAATACGCATGGTAGTTATCGCCATCCAAGTAGCTGTAATACAGATGCTTCGTATATTGAAGGTTACATCGTTAATACGCACATTGCAATGCTCACATCACAATTGCAGAAACTTCTCGTTCACAAATATTTTGCCTTTACTGTGTCTGTCACTCACTAGTTTTCAACAAACATGTTCCACAAAGTATTCGATCCATTTAACATTTGCTACCTCTTCTGGTGCCGATGTTTCGATCACGGCCTGTCGTCTGCACATCGGCGTGCGACCAAAATTCCCATTTGATATGTACTATCAATCCATCATTGGGTAGGGGCATCCAAAACAGTGGTCATGACAAGCGATGCGGACACCTATCTTACCCATGGTTCCAAGAACTCGTATTTCAGCTGAGTTTTGCCATCGGTTTGATATTATATAATATAAATATATATATATACATATATATACATATATATATATATGTATATATACATATATATATATATATATATATATATATATATATATATATATATATATACATATGGGTTCGTGAGGCCTTGTACAAAATTTTTACGTCACATGGATGGAAAAAACATAATTTTTGGACGAGCAGCATTCATTCGTGTTTAGCGCATTATACCAGTGAGCCATTGGTGTGTGGCACGCTGTCATTGGTACCAAAACTTGTAGCGATGGAGGAAACTGTTGACCGTTGGAAAGCTGTCATACCATGCGTTTTGAATGCTGTTTTGTGATATGTCCAATCTAAAACAGCGGAAAAAGTTATAAAGCTGAATTTATTTCGGGAGTTCAGCTGCGCCGCTCCGGCTATTTCGACCCATTTTCCTGTTCGTTGGTAACCGGACTGAAAATGCCTTATACTTGCGGTAAAGTTACGTGTAAAAATGGTTCCGCCTCCCTGAAACTAGATATTATTTTGTGTAAGCACGCAGTCTTGTGGAATGACGAGAGTGGCAACGTATTGCAAACATCTAACAATTCCGCACTCGTCCTCCATGAAGCCCATCAATCGATGCCATCAACTGTAGAAGGCGTCACACAGCTTTAAAAGGCGTTATTTCAGGTTACTGCACAGCGATAGCCAGCCGTGTCAAAAGCTGGGGAACCGTGCGTACTTCTGGTGCGTATTGGTAAGGATTTAAACTCCAGTATCTTGTGCTTTCTTCTCGCTTCAAGTTTGAGGCTGGCGTCATTATTTTTTCAGTGCAATGGGGAACTAAAAAATGGTTTAGCTCAGACATTTCGACTTACTGCTTTTCCGACCCTACTGCTGGTAAGGCGCAAATTATGGTGTGCATGTGATGACATTGATCACATATTTCAGCATATTTTATGAATTGGCTCGAAGCTCAGACAAATATTTTAACTTACTGGTTCGATTTAAATCAATATCCGCAGGCTATTGGTGGATCGGCATCGTAACGCAGCATGATTTGGGGTCTAGAGTCCAGCTGGCGGGGCAGGTTGGGCAGCCGGCTGGCATTTTGGAAACAGTTGCGTCTCTAATCCAAACAGATGCCGTCATCTTTTTGTTGTTCAAATCCAGTGGAAGAGATCCATGTTTTGGTCCACCTCTGTTTGTCGTGGTGAGCCTAATTGAAGTGGCCGAACAACATTATCTACCTCTACATATTGTAAGAGCCCAGGGGCGCACGCTGACTTTTGCGACGGAAGGACACAATTCAAAGTTGCTGAAAACCAAGCTTAGACGCCGCAGACGCGCCAAATTTGCTACATAGTATAAATCAATATCACGAGTTCTTCACCTGCTTATTTGTACGTGTCTACCCCGATTTGGTTAGTGTTGTGAAGTAAGTCACGCGCACACACACAGACAAACGCGCGCGCACACGCACACGCGCACACACACACACACGCACACGCACACGCGCGCACGCACACACGCACGCGCGCCTACACGCAAACGCAATCACACTCACTCACACACACCCACACCCACACACACACACACCCACACCCACACCCACACCCACACACAACACCCACACTCACACTCACACCCACACCCACACCCACACCCACACCCACACACACCTAAAGTAGGTAGAAAAGGTAGAGAGGGAAGCACGAACCCACGGAGGCCACTTCGTGTGTCCGCCCCTGAGTGGACGTAACTGTAGGAGAGGCTGCACGGTTGTAGTACACGAGATGGAAAGGCGCCTATGATCCACCTCAGTTCGTTGTAGTTGGTCAGGAAGAAGGAACCGAACGCTGCATCGGACTCTGCCTGCTGTGGCGAACCCGGCAGGGAGTTGAACGGACGCCGTGGTCCATGTCGCCTTGTGACGAATCCGATAGAAGAGGCTGAACGACCGGGGTGGGCACGGAAAAAGAGGCCGAACGGACGCCCTGCTCCACCTCAGCTTGCTGTAGTGGGCCCAGTGGAACAGGCCAAACGGACGCTGCGGTACATCTCTACTTGTTGTAGTGGATCCAGTAGAACAGTCCGAACGCGCAGAAGGCGAGCGGGAATCCGAGCCTGCTGAGCTTGTCCAGGCAACCGGCGGCCGACATCCGTCGCTGGCAGTAGCAGCGGCGGACCGGCGCCAGCTCGGCCGGCGGCCGGACGCCGGATGCTGCACCCTCCACCAGCTCGAGCGCGCAGCCCGGCGGGTCGTCCCGCTTCTGTCGGCAGACGGCTCGTGGCATCCACCGGGAAACGGTGTGGACACTTCTGCCGAGCTAACGCATGAGCCTCAGTGTGTTGCCTTCGGATATTTATTTTATTAATTGTGTTATTATTGTGTTGCATTTTCACATCGGGAACGGTTATGGACAACAACATTGTGCTCGCCTGTCAGAAGGGGGATCAATCGGGCACATATTTTTTATTCGTCAAAGTGTGACTTAGCAGTGTTCATTATTTTACTAAGTCCGAAAAGCCTTTGACGGTTGACTTAGTGAGACCAATACGCACCTTCTTCAGCTGCTGCCTAACAATGCACCAGTCCTCGCAGAGGTCGGGCGTGTGTAGCAGCCGCTCCGGTATGCCCTTCTTGACGTGCATCACCCAGCATACCATGCGACGCCGCGGACGAGACAGCTGGTTCACCAGCGTGAACTCCAGCAGCGCCGTGAAGATAAAGGCGGTGCAGACGCCCATCCAGATGTCCAGCGCCTTCATATAGGATACTGCAGAATGAGGAAGCATTCGTCGGGTCATTTCCAACATTTAACATGCATGCGTGCGCGGACGCGAACACCTTATAGCGGTGCAGTCAGCAACTAGGTCGAGTCTTTCGGCTCCAGTGCGGTTGATCGTTCCTCTTCAGCCCAGGGAAGTATATTTGGAAAGGTAGCAGAAAAGCGACCGGGTCGTTTCAATGTTATAGTGCTCGCGGGATTTCACACTAACGCACTGTTGGTGGCGGAAATTTCAATGCATTGCGTCTGACGTAAGATTCAACGAATATACCCCTAAGTCGTTTCCAGTTCAGATTGTCAACCAACAAAAGCCAATAATGTGGTGGCGACTTAATCGCGGCGAATTTTACTGCGCCCCCAATCCCACATGAACATGAACCACAGCTCCAGTCACAGTGTCAGCCGGATGTCCATCGAGATGCCGATGTGCCGAGCCTAGCGGCTGGCGGTTGCAGCTTCCCACCCCCCATCCTCGGCCCCGTCCAGATCGGCTGAGCTCGGCGGCTACTGCCTAGCCATCTCGGCCCGGTCCAGAGCGGCGAGCGGCCGAGCCCGGCGGTTCGCAGCCTGGCCATCTCTCAGCCCCGTCAAGAGCGGCCGGCCGTTTGCAGCCTGCCCACATACTGACCCGGCCCCAGCCAGGCCGAGGCAGCGCGCGCCAGCCAGGAGCCGAGCCACGCCCCAGACCCGCCACCCGGGGGTTGCTGGTCGGCTCGAAGCAGACCGTCTGCCGTGACGTACGCCGACGGGGGTGTGGCGTGACGCATCTGGGAAATATGTAGCGTAATCTGTGCCCTTTAGCATATGGCTGCACGCATATGGCAGCCCCGTCAACATTGGTGAAGTGATTTATGTATATGTTAGCCCTGTCAACGTTGGTGAGGTCATTTCATGTGTCAGAGGAAGCTGAAGAACTCGAGAGACGGCCATTTATATGAATTTTCAACCCCTCTTAACAACATTTATCGAGGTTATCCGCAGTACCTCTTATGGTTAGCACGTCAGGTTGGATTCAACGTTGCACTGATGCCGTTATCGAATATTCACCGGCTACCCCAGCTATGTTACCGGATAATGAGGTTTGAGATACAATAGCGGTAAATGAAATATCGGGCGAAAAAGAACATGTTTGCTTCTTCACATCTTTTCTCCAATATGAATCATGCTGACTACAACCCAATCATGTGCCTCGTTTTCAGATAATTAGCAAATAATGCGAGATTCTGGCCAGCTGAGGTTACAACTTTGTCACGTCGGACCCAGAAACTTCAATTTTTTATCATATTAGGGTCAGTCGAACCATACTATTGCCCTCAAATTCCACAAATCGTTATACGAATATGTTTCTGCAATTTTTCGGTATTTATGCACAGGTTTTCAAAGGTACAACGCGCAATGATCCCGCCACGTGTCGCCTCTAAAATTCACCAGATCTCAAGGTTGCATCAGACCAAATCGTAAAAATCAACAAACCAGCTTCCGGTATGCATACGACCCACGCCCCAACGACATATGGATGTCGGCTCTGATGTTGCGATACTAACGGGCCATTCGTGGCATTCGCAGTCGCGGCAGGCCAGTTCGGAACTGCCCAAAATAATGTTAAATGGAGCCTTGTGTACCAACGCTATTGATACTCATGCATGCTGCAGACTCAGCCATCGCCGGTCCACCTCATCACACGTTAAGGGGTAACGCTTGGTGCCCCTAATTTGACGCTCGGAAGTATATCGTGCGTGTCATGTTCTTGCACACTCTCACACACAGTTTTGTCCAATGACCCAGATCTGACAAGACCGCCATTTTGCCCTGTTTTGACTAGTCTCACAGGTCAAGTGCCGGCGCGGATAGCATGTATTGTCACTTGCTGCAGCACATCAGGCATGAATTGGCAGATAATTCGTACTGTGTTGAATGTGGTGGTAACGTCGAAACTGGTGAAGTTAACGCACACTTAAGATCCGAAAAACTACGGTACGTCCCTAAGAACGGCGTTTTGAAAGCTGCCCGAAACCCGGGTACGATCCTCGGTTTCTCATACGATGTAGCTGACGGGGTTCGAGTTTTACTCTCCTAGCATTTTACTTCCCAAGTCAAAAACGTTGTACGCGAAGTCACGACATCGGCTGTGTGTCACAGATGGCTCCAAGCCATCGTGATCATCCGTCCCTCAAGCGGCTGCCCGTCCACGATATTGCGCCATTCATCAGTCGTTGCCAAGATCAACTGCGTCATTTACAGCAGAGGCACCCATCCAAACTTTGATGAAATATCGAGCAAATATTTGTATTGCTCTTTAAGCACGGCCCTACATCTTCCGAGATCCATCGTACAATTTAAAATTCTGCGGCACGATATTTTGAGTATTTTTAAACGATGTTTCAAGATCAAAGATCTATTTGAAGCGTTTGTCGACATACTTTTTGGGGCTACGAATATGTTATATAACTTACCGAAAACATTTTATTTCAAAGGTCAAGCATAATTAATTATGCGAAAAGCTGGCATATCTCACGAATCTGGACTGTTTTCCAATTCTGTTGTAGGGTTATTTTCGTGTCCAATATTTCTTCAAGTTTATTCTAAAAATATTTCCCGTTAAAAATTAAGCATGAGGCCATGCCCCCGCAGTCGGTGGCTCAATTGGTTAGAGCGCTTATCCACTCGGTACTGGCGCGGTGGGTTCAAGCCGCCGAGGCCCTCGTTATTCGACCCAGACTGGGCTGGGCCACGGTCTATGGTACCGGCCGCGTCAAATGTCAAGTAACGTCGGACGGCAGAGAGGTCCGCGCCGATCATTACAGCACGGTGAACTTCCACCGCCAAATTCTGCTGTTCACCTGGAAATTGAACGATCGGGTGATGGGGTTACGGCACGCATAACAAGCGTCGCTTATGTGGGTGCTAATCCCAGAAATCCACGAATCAAAGTGCTCGCAATGAATCGAATGGACAACATGATCTTGTTTACAAAAGAAGCTTAGCTCCAGCTATCAAGTGTACTTGTATCTGTACGCTAATGTAGGTTCATGTGTGATTGGTGGCGGTGCTCGTCTACCAAGCTTATTTATGGATCGAATTAACACGAGACGTGTGGAACAATCCATGGTTTCAATGAATCTGAGGCGTTGACCTTTCCCAAAACACGGGTTTGGCTGGATTAAACACTAATAACTGACCAACTCACTTGTTGATCACCAGCACATAAATTGGCGAGTCAGTTATAGGCCGACGGCTACATTTCAAATACTTTTCGGGAGACGATAGTGTGCACACATATGCCATACATTTGTTTTCGACGTTCCTTTTGGTGGGTTCAGGGATATTAATTACATGCGCCCATCGTATTGATGGAAACATTTGAGATTACACGAAGCATAAGTTGCAAGAAGTAACGACTGCATGAAGTATGATTTGCGAGTGGATTTTACTCAAAACGGTGGACTGCTTTGGAACGCATTGTGAAAATGCACTCCGCGATGAGCTGATGTGTCCATGCAATGCGCAAGGGATATGCATTTAGAGAATATTAATATGAAAAGAGGAAGTAATAAATATATCAGTTTTCAAATGTCGTTCTTCCCCAGACCGGTTTCAGTCTGGCATGCAACTGAAGCAACTCATCGGCAGGCCTGACCTCGGGTGCTTGGCCACATTTCACGTATGACTTCAGGCTGCCGCTTTTTCCCTAGCAAATCAGACGAACAGAAAGTACCTAATTTATTGAAAACGGCGCATCTCACGTGGTGCCGTGAATGGCATGAGAGAAATTTTCATCCGTATCTCATTTTTGCATGGAACTGATGCCAAACTATAGCCAACTACATTCAACGACCATTGCGCACTCGCTATGCTTGGAGGTGGTGGTCGTGTTTATCCAGGCCTTAGTTGTGAGCAAAAGCTATACATACCTTGAGAGCCACCCGGCAAGTATCCTCGGACGTACACACATCTTAGTACGTAGCTGGCTGCCGACAGCGTCGGCTTGGGCTGGACGGCTCTCCCCTACAGCAGTGTGTCCATGGACTGCGTCACGCTCACGCTCTGCCTGGCAGCCGGCATGAGACACAGTGCCTCCTATCGCCAAGGAATGGGTCGGCCGGCAGCGGATGTGGCCGTCCGTGGGCCATTTCGGGGTCATTCCGGACGCGGTGCTGCGGAGGCGTCACCTTCCGCAGTCGGCCCGCACACGGACTCGGACGATCGATGGCCGCCCGGCCGGCCCGGAGCGTGTCAGGCCCATCGCCCCCCCCGGCGGAATGGTGTGCCACGAAGCGGAACAAGGCGCGACCGGACCAGCCGGATGTCATCGTAAGGCGACCGATCGCCATCAACCAGAAAAAGACAGCCATTCAGATGGCGGCACGGCTAATGAACAAAATGACCAAGTCTAGCCACAGGTGCAACTGGTGCTTGGGCGGCGGGGGGGGGGGGGGGGGGGTGTTGCGGAAATGGAAGCTTTGTTAAAACACCATGACAGCACGCCAAGTAATGATACAAATTTGTGGATGCTATTTATCCTGTTTAATGTATGCCATGTTCCGCCATGTCTAATTAAGTATACGACAGAAGCCACCTTCATTGTTCGTATTTTGCGATATACGCAATGATAACGACATTCAAGCAGAGCATTTGAAAAGAGGGCACCTCGGTCCTCCATGCGCCTTTTCGAAGGTTAGGCTGATCTTTTCTGGCGCCAAAAATCACGCCGGCTTGTACAGAAAAGGATATCTCGGTCCTCCATGCGCCTTTTGGAAGGGTGTGCTGATCTTTTTCTGGCACCCAAAATCACGCCGGCTTACATAGAGTCATCCCTTGACGTCGCTGCGACGCTCGCCACCAAGAGCAGAATGCAAGCCGACTCGCATGCCACCCGACTTAGCGTAGCACGATCATGATTAACGACCATGAAATCAATCATGGGTGTTTTTAGTAGAGCTTAAGCTCTAAGAAACTGGTGGCTGTAGACGGGACAGAAAACCACGAATGCGCTTCCAAACGGAAATGTGTCTCACAGCTGTACCAGGATTGGTCGGCGTGGTGTCTCACGGCTGTACCAGGATTGATCAGCGCAGTGTCTCACAGCTGTGCCGGGATTGGTCCGCGCAGTGTCTCGCGCCTGTACTGGGGTTGGTCAGCGCGGTGTATCACGCCTGTACTGGGATTGGTCAGCGCAGTGTCTCACGGCTGTACTGGGACTGATCGGCGCGGTGTCTCACGGCTGTACTGGGATTGGTCAGCGCAGTGTCTCACTCCCGTACTGGGGTTGGTCAGCGCAGTGTATCACGGCTATACCAGGACTGATCGGCGCGGTGTCTCACGCCCGTACTGGGATTGGTCAGCGCAGTGTCTCGCGCCTGTATCAGGACTGATCGGCGCGGTGTCTCACGCCTGCACTGGGATTGGTCAGCGCAGTGTCTCACGGCTGTACCAGGACTGATCGGCGCGGTGTCTCACTCCCGTACTGGGGTTGGTCAGCGCAGTGTCTCGCGCCTGCCTCGCGGACCAGTCGGCGCAGTATCCCGTGGCTGGACCGGAAGCGGTCTGCGCAGTGCCTCTCAACTCTCGCGGGGATCGGTCGGCGCGTGGTTGACGCCCACTCGCCGCGTGACCACAGCCGCTCTGGGGCCGGTCGTTACCGTGGCGTCTGCGCCGCTGGCTGGCAGCTCGGGGACGCAGCCCGGACCCTGGGGACGGCCGGCCGCCAACTGACTCGAGACGCTCGGACGCGCCGGTGCCGCACGGCTGGTGAAGCAGGGCACGTACGTTACGGATCGCTGAGCTCACCCGGTGTATAACCACCCGACTGTGGAGGCCAAACACCGCTGCAACGCCTTCGTTATAAGTGAGGTGTACTCAGGTATCAATGAAGCGTCCAACCCCGTCACCTGCGCGAGTGCCGGGGATCGGAAGCTGGTCAGAAACAAGCCGTTTCAGAAAGCGTGACCATGGTTCCGGCCGGAAGAGTCTATCCCGCTTTCAAATATGCAAGATCTACTAAGATCTACTAAGATGAATCCGCCTGTGTCTAAGCGGCAACGACTTCGTGATAAATTGTGTGATAAATGAAATGCAGTCAAGAGTACTCAATTCAAAACATTTCGATCCACCGGCAACCTGGAGACTCAGTGCACGGCGAATAAATAAACAACTATGGCCGTCAGCAGCGCTGTGGGTGAAGTGATCATGCATGGTGTGGCCAGTTTGTTCGGCCGTTCAACCGAGTGGGCCGCACGAAAGTCACGTCGCCTGTTAGGAAAAAATCACTGAACACACGCTTCCAATCCTTTATTTCCCTGGCCAGCCCCTCACTCTCCTCGGGAGAGACATCTGAACGTTCGGGCCACCCGCTCGCGTGCTGCTACAAAAATGGCCGGCCGCCGCCGGCCACCTGCTACTGCACAGCATGTCTGACCGCCGCCGGCCACCTAAAACACTGCTCAACATCAAAGAAAATCTACTACTAAATGAAAATCCACAACATCCTCCCCGCGTTTGGATTGACACGGCAATCCTAAACAAACAAGGCACTGCACTACACAAAACTTGGCCTGGCGGACAAGGAGGGGCGAGTGACGAACGGCTTCACTGACCGTCACACAGTTCCAAGTCGCACAGTCGCTGGACTGCCCGGGTCCTCAGCTGGCCCCCTTTAGTTCGGACCTCCGCTGACCTAGTGACACCACCACTGCCCGAGTACAGCTTGGTGACTACCCCGATCACCCATTTCATACTAGGCACTTGGTCCTCCCTGATAAGGACCACTGACCCCAGCCTCAGCTTACCGTGGGACCTGAACTTGCGGACCGACTGAGCGAGGGTCCGCAGATACTCATTCCTCCACACCGACCAAAATCGGTTTCAACCGTCTCTCGCGCATACGGGCTCTGTCGGACAGCATCTTACTGGTCACGGACACTGCATCCTCCAGCACCCTGGCTTGGAAGCCGGCGCCACGTCCCGCCAGGAAATGACTGGGCGTCAGCTGTCCACCGAGTCAGTCACCTGCGTCAGCGGTCGCGAGTTGACACATGACTCCACCTCCATCAGCACAGTCTCCAACTCTACTCGAGTGAGACACCTGGTGCCCAACGACTTTCGCAGTCCTACCTTTACAGAGCGCACCAGTCGCTCTCACCAGCCGCCCCACCACAGTCAGTACGGCACGATAAACTTCCACTGAGGAGCCAGATGTCTGAAGTATCGGGTCATCATCGCGTCAGCTCCCAAGAACGTCCGTGCGTTATCTGAGTACGCCACGGACGGGAGGCCTCTCCTGGCCACGAACCGTTTGAAAGCCATCAGGAGCTCGTTCTGCGACAACGACCCCGTCATCTCGAGGTGCACCGCGCGCGTCACAGCACAGACGAACAGGCACACGTAGAGCTTCTGACGGAGCCAGTCCACAGCGACAATCGGCCCCGCGAAATCCACACCAGTGACCACGAACGGTGGGGCTCGCGCCATCCTGTCGCGCGGCAGCAGTGCTGCCGGCTCGTTGCAGGCTTGAGCGTCCTGCCTCGGACAGCTGACACAGAGACGCTTTACTCGGTTTGCGAGACAGCATAAGCCCACAACCCAGTACGCCGCTAGGACTGCAGTCATGAGCGTCGACAAACCGCAGTGGCTCATGAGCCGATGCTGGTCCCGAACCAACGGCTCAGCGACCTGGCTCTTCGGAAGCAGATCCGGGCGCCGCTCCTCATGCGACAGCTCAGACTGCTGCAGTCTACCCTTGATTCTCAGGAGCCCCTCCTCAACAATGAATGAAGTCAGCCTGTACACGCTGGAACTCCTCGGAACCTCCCTGCTCTCCTGTAGCGCTCTCAGTTCTGCTGCGAACGCTTGTCGCTGCTCCTCTCCCAGGAGCAAGTGTCGGGCTCACACGATCTCGTCGGAGGACAGGTCAGCGAGGGTGCATTTCTGACGCGCGCTCCGCCCGTTGTTACAAAATCGGCGCACCCAGCCCACAACTCTGACAGCCTTCGACAGGGACGACCAGCGGGCGGCGTCAAACACTGGCTGATCACCCACACCAGCCACCAGACAGGGGCCGTCGTCACCTTCGGCTGACGCCGAATCATCCTCTACTGCCGCGCTTGTCAGCTGAACTGACTCAGGCAGCTCGCCACGAGGCAGCGACGCCTCGCAAGCGCCGGGACAACCCTGGGGCGAGGCGAGCCAGCTCGGACCACTGAACCACAGCCGTGATCAAACCAGCTCCTCTGCTGACAGCCCGCGGGTTGTCAGGTCGGCCGGGCTCTCCTCACCTCGACAGTGCGACCAGTCGGACGGAGCCGTCAAACTTTGTATCTCAGTCACTCGGTTAGCGACAAACTGCTTCCACCGCTGAGACTCACCACGTATCCATCCCAGTGCGATCATCGAGTCGGCCCAGCGCCGAGTCACCGTGTCCTCGGGAAGCCGCAGAGCCCTACCGCAAGAGTGCGGCCAGACGCGCGGCCAGCAGGCTCCCCAGAAGCTCGAGCCGCGGCAGCGTGACCCGCTTCAGTGGTGCGAGCCGTGCCTTAGCCAAAACCAGCGAGACCTCACCGGAGCCGTCTGGCCGGGCGGTACGGAGATACGCCGCCGCTCCGCACCCCTTTGGAGACGCGTCACCGAAGGCGTGCAGCGACACGTCCTCACCGAGACGCCAGTCGCGGCTCGAATAGCAGCGCGGGATCCGCAGCTGTTTTAGGGTCCCAGTAACGCTCAGCCAGTTCGAGAAGACCAGGCTGCGGTCCGCCGAGAAAGCATCGTCCCAGTCGAACCCCAGCTGCCACAGCTCCTAGAACAGGTTCTTCGCCACCATCACGAAAGGCGCCACGAACCCCGGTGGATCAAACAGCCGAGCTATGCAGCTCAGCACCACTCGTTTGGTCGGAGTCAGGTCAGCGGGAACCGCCAGACCCTCAAACGAAGAAGTGTCCTCGCCTGGGTTCCACATAACCCCCAAAACCTTGGTGCTGTCGCGCTCGCCGCTGCCGGTGGCTGCGTGGGTCCTGTCAAACTGCTACTGCGCTGTTGGAGTTACACTTGGTCAGTGTCATCCCCACTCCAGACATCACGACCTGGGCCTCAGTAAATAGAGAGCTGGCCTCATCCTCCGAATCCGCACTTGAGAGGTCATCCACATAAAAGTTCTCGGCCATCTCAGTTATCGCACGGGACGGAACACACGTGGACAGGTGATGCCGGATGGTGGCGTCCAACAGGAACGGACTGCTGCTAACGTCGAACGTCACCCTCCGAAAGCGCATTACACGTTTCCGACCGTCATGGATCCACAGAAACCTGTGGACGTCCCTGTCTTTTCTCCTGAGACTGATCTGAAGGAAGGCTTTGCTCATGTCGGCTGTCACTGCGACCCGCCAACGCCTAAACCTCAGCAGCACACCCACCAGACTCGGGATGAGGCACGGTCCCACCTCCAGGCAGTCAATGAGCGAGACGCCACTGGGACCGGACCTGCGGATGCATCGAAGACCAGCCTCGCCCGTGTCGACTTACTGGACTCCTTCACGACAGGATGATGGGGCAGGTAGACCCTCGGGTGCGGACCATCCAGCTCGTGGCTGGGAGCCTCCTCAATCCCACCTGCCTGGTCCATCCCTTTGAGCGCCTCTGCATAGGCCACTCCCAGCTCCGGGTCTCTCGCCAACCGGCGAGACAGACCCGTCAGACGCGCCTCAGCGGCAAGTCTGTGGTCCGGCAGCTGACCAGCGCCGCCTGCCTTCCACGGCAAGGCGACCTCATACCTGGCACCAGCCCTTACCACTGAGGCGCTGAACTCCTTCATCACCTCCGAGTCCCCCACCTCTGGATAACTAACACCGATGCCCGAGAGTGACCACAACCTGCGGAGGGACTGCTCGTGGATATCTCCAAGGCAGAGCAGCTGACTGGTGGCACCAACTGTCGGCAGCGCACTCATCTTTCCGGAGACAACCCACCCCAGGGAGGTTTCTTGTGCCACGGCTCCCCCATCGAGCCTCATCTCACCTTGTTTCACAAGATCCCAATAGCAGTCCATCCCCACCAGTATGTCCACCGTCAGCTGTCTGTCTGAGGGCGGGTCAGCCAGCTCCGAGTGGCTGAAGGACTGAAGAACTCCAGCTGGCAAGACAGGGCGCTGGAGAGGGGTGCAGCTGACAGGGATCCTGATGGCCTTGATGGTACGGACAGAGGGTGAGGCCATGTTGGAACCGAACATGTTAACACGGTACACATCCCTGTGCTCAGCTGATGAGCCAGTTCCCCCAAACGCGGCATACGAGGCACTTTCAGATCCTACCCACACAGGCTCTGCTCGCTTCACAAGCCTCTCGCTGACATAGGTCCCGTCACTACCCGTGTCAAACAGCACTGTGGCCTCTACACGCCGCCTCCTCGACCCACTTCAGTCACACGAGCAGTTGGCAGCACTGTACATCTCCTTTCAGGACCACGACTCTTACAGGGCAATGACGGACAATGTGCTGGGCCTGAGTCACTGCTGGGGGCTCCCTGCTTCATGCCTCCTGTGACACCCTGAACACTCTGCGCCCCCACCACCAAGCCGTTTTAGGCAGCACAAAACACTGTGACGTCCTTCACACTTAGCACACACTTTGTCACACCTGCGAGCCACATGTCCACTTCTCAGGCACCGAAAACACAGCCCAGCCTGCCTGATAGCATCTCTGCGCTCTGGTATTGACAGGGGCTTTGGCTTCAGACGCATCTCAAACTGGTGTGTCTGCCCACAGAAACCACACCGTGGCCTGGCCCTGATTGCAGAGCTGCTGCTGCTGGTGTCCTCTATTGCTGCCCCCTCTCCTTCTCTTGTCGAGCCGGCACAGACCGAAGATACGCAAACTTGGTCACATCAGGCAGCTCCGAATTATTGACGGACACCTCAAAGCTCTCCCAAAAGGACTGCCACTTGAGGACATCCCTTCTGAATCTCGGGAGCTCCAACCTTGGAAGCCTCAGATGACCCCCCCCCCCCCCTGCTCAGTGAGCCCACTGACCCAGCCCTACTGTCCCGCTCCCGGGCTCCACCAGTCTTATCCAGAACCGACATCACCCCGTCTCTCAGGTCGGCCGCACCCTCAATATCATTAAGTATCTCAACCTCTGCCTCAAAGCATACCTCCACCTCAGACTGGGCCTCATCCAGAATCTGGAGCCCCTTCTCGCATTCAAGTTTAGCGGCCTGAAGGGCATCTTGGTCTGGTTGTTTATCTTCCAGAATTCCCTCAGTTTCCTCACCGACCTGGTCAGCCAACCTCTGGTTGCTGTTCGCTTCTTGAAAGCATCCGGGCTTACACTCACCTTGACAGGGGCACTCGGAACAACTCAGCAAAATAACAAAAGCTTAAACTTCAGTTTCTTACGTCCCGGGTTTCGGCACCAAAAAACGTTAGGAAAAACTCACTGAACACACATTTCCAATCCTCCATTTCCCTGGCCAGCCCCTCACTCCCCTCGGGAGGGGCATCTGAACATCCGGACCACCCCCTCGCGCACTACTACAAAAACCGCCGCCGCCGCGCTACCGCCGCCGGCCACCGGCCACTGCACAAAATGTCTGGCCGCCGCCGGCCTGCTAAAACACTGCTTAACATCAATAAATATCTACTACTAAATAAAAATCCCCAGCATCGCCTATGGTTGTCGCCATGTTTGAAGTGAAATGAGCCCGTTTGGAAGTCTGGACAGCTCGTTTGTGTCCGAAATTCAATCACAGCAACATACTTATTGTATGCTTTGGGGCATTCAGTCGCGTTTTCTGGTGTTAAAATCGCGTACGCAGCGCGTCGTGTAGCGTAACTTTGTAACGCATTTCTTCGTGCGTGGATCTTTGAGAGCGCATGAAATGTTCGTAAGCGTATATATTCAGGCAAAAAATATCTTTAATTAATCTTTGTATCCCTGAAAATTCACGCAAATAATTTTTCTCATCGCATTGATTACAGCATACACATTTCTTCATATCGCATTCCTATGCACGCGATACTTCCTACCACATACCTAAGAATACGATTATTTTGTACCATCATCAATTTTTTCGCATAAGCAACTCTTGGCACGTCATTTTTTGTGTTTTTTGCGCTGTTAGTTTTTTGTGTTTTTATCGCCATTTTTCGGCACATCCAATTTTTCGCATGCCATTCTTCATATCGGCAATTTTTGGGCTGGCAGGGTCCAAAATGCCTATGTCGGGTACGGTGTAGACTAGTGCGTACGGTAGGGATGCATGCACGCACAGAAATGCGTACATGCTGTGCCGCACGACATTTTATTATGCACGATTAATTTGTGCGCTATGTATGGCTTGCCCGACAACTCACGCACATGACATACGCATAATTGGATTGTTTCTTCCATGCGAATGACTTCGTACCGTAGGGAAGGCAATGTAACAAAAATTCGCTTTAAGAAGTGCAGCACGACGAAATGCAATACGACAAATCGGGTACACAAAGAAATGCGATACGAAGCAATGCGTGTGCGGAGAAAAGCAGCACAACGAAAAGCGGCATGAAGGAATGCGCACGCAATGAAATGCCATACAAAGAATTGTGCACACAAAATTTTGCGGATGAAAACATGTGCGGGGACCTCGTTTTGAGGATACAAATTTCTGCGTGCGAGGATTTGCGACACGAACACTTGTATAACACCATTTGTGCAAGAAGTTCCGCGCAAGATGTAACGCGATACAAATATCAGTGCGCCAAGTTTTGCAAAGAAGTTTGTTACGAACGAATGCGATACAAAGCGTCATCCCGTCGTGCACTGTGGTGCCGCCGTTTGGCCAGCGCAGTGTCGCTGTATTATTACATGAATAACTGGTTTCGCGCATATCTGACAGAGTTTTGTACAAGCCCACGAGGCACATACCCCTCTCTTTATATAGACTTCTGTGTTACAACAGCTGTCAAATGCAGAAGCTTCACAATTCAACATTTTGTGCAGCTCGATCTGAGAAAAAATGCGAGTTAATTGCAACGCTTAATCAACTGGTCTACGGACGACTAGCAGACAAAAATAGGGCGAAGGTTGAAAATTCCCACGGACATCGTCGACTTCTGGCGAGATTAGAATCCCATCGATCCTTTTTGCAAGCAGATATCAGTGATGCCTTCCGGTCGTCAGTCTTGACTCCCGGCGGTATGATGTCAACCGCGCCCACAGTAGGTCAAAGACGAAGTTCAACATCTCCTTCCCTCAATAGGCTGACATCATTTCTGTGATCCGGGGACCACGTGTTCGCAAACGTCGCGGCCTTACCGTGTCTGCGGCAGCCCTCAGTCAGATGTATGTGGAGCTCTGACCTGGCGGCATCTTGTCCGGGGTGCCGGAGCTCTCGGAGCAGATGGTGAGCAGCGTAGTGACGCCCAACGTTACCCGCGACGGGATGGCGTCCACGTCCAGCCAAAACGACACCTGCAGCAGCGCACGTCAGAGGACGTCAGAGGACATGACAGCACACGTCAGTAAACGACAGTTACGAGTTCAACGACGAAGGGCAACAGTTACGAGTACATTTCAGCGTTCTTGAACAAAATGGAACTTGACAGCAAGGCACCTCGCACACGTCACGGGGACGAGGACACGTGTTGCTCTTCCATATGCAACTATCAGCCCACCGTAATTGTACTAACTACGTGGGTAGTTGGGCCACAGTTCCCATGTTGCGAGCACAAGATTTAACAGTCGGAGAACTTTGTCTCGTGCCTCTGGGAACGGTGACGTCGGACGCCGCGACCGCCAATGCTCCAGTGACGATGTTTCCACATATTGGTGACATCACACTAGTAGCTATCGTTGGCAAGAGGTGGTCCGGTATAGCACTTCACGATTTGGATCTTCACGATACGGTCAAGTCCGGTCAGGCTAATCAAGATCCAAGCGTCCCGCTACTTTTCTTTTCCCAGATTTTTCAATCCAATCTAGTCTAATCGCCAATACCAGAAATGTCATGAAATGCATCTGTGCCAATCCGTTTCTACGAGACAGACTTCTTAAAATTTTAACAGTAAATGTGGTCAATCACTGTGCACTTAAGTTACTGATATAAAAGTAATACCCTTAAGTTACATGATTTCCTATTTTTCAGTGCAAAATGTGTAAAAGTTGCCATAAACCGGTGGGCGCTATATAACACTCAGCTGTATGCAGTTTTGCACGAAGACCACAATAAACGAGGAGCATTATATTACTAGTCATATCATAGTTGTTTTGGTCGATAATCCACAAGCATCACAACATCACAGAGACTAAAATCGTTCCTGGTGTCAATAACATAAAAGCATGAGTACATGACCTAACATGTTCATACTCCAAGTTAGGCACAACACACCTACACATGCCATTCGACAGTTACAGTGGCACCTGGTTTACAGGCGCATAACTACGCCTATCTAGTACGCCTTCATATCATATCGCCAAAATGCCAGATGGCACCAAACCTCCCTTTTTTATCCATACTGGAAAAATACGAAAGCTAGTTCTATTGGTAATCGTGCCTCGCACAGCAGCATGACGTCACATTTACGCAGCCAAAAACAAATTTTCTCACCGCATGGTATGGCCTTTGACTTTGTGTCTGTTGTTTTGTTTATAATGCGCTAAGAGAGCTTCAATGATACGCAGGGGCATGTTTTAGTCAAAATATGTAGCGTCTCTAGTGCGCATTATTACTGGCAAATTGGCTTTATGGGATAGTTTTTTGACGATCATTTCGAATTCCTGGATCATAACGACGTTCACACAATTTTTACAATTTTTAGTTTGACTTCATGGTGATCAGGGAAGGTTGCTGACATCAAAGGACTTCGATCAAGTTTTTGCTTTTAGGAACACGCCGCCGAGGGTAGTGCCTGGCGCCGATTATAAAGTTGAATATCAAAACAATCCGAAAGGCTTTTAGGGCCATTCTTCACCTGCTAAATGCTAACTTTGGTCACCGAGTTACTATAGGCACGGTAACCCAGCACGTACGTAGTATCCAAATTCGCGGGAGCTGCGAGTGGAGCAGAGGTGCCGTTGCCTGGAAGTTCTTGCCCCCAAAGTCCAATTCAAAATATGATAAGCGACCAGGTGTCCTTCCAAAGTGTCCAAACATCCTATTGTTTGAAAATCTCCGAGTTTGGATTTAAAGTGGATGTTATTTAATTAATATCTTCCCCACATACATCATTGTTTGATTGCCTTGTGGAATGTCTGCATGCCGTTGTGATGCTGCCAAGTAAGCCATGCAGAATTGCATCCGCAACATGTGTAGCACTTGAAACTCACCGGACATGGCAGCACAGTGCTTGAAGTGTTTGTTGAGCCTAATATCGCCATGTGCTCGTGTTTTGGCTCTTTCTCATGGTGCTCTTGTATATCTATCCGTGAATTTAAACGTTTACTTGCATTCACATACTCCGATTATGTTTTTTCAAATTGTTCTATAACAAGTCTTATCCGCCGTGCGGGTCCGTGTGTGGGTCCGGGTACGGATCCAGGTCCTCAGTAAATGAGGAAAAGGAAAAGAGATTTTGATCAATGAAGAGGGCCCTTAAAAAGAACGTTCCACCTGTATGTGGGGTTTTGAACTGAAATGGCCATCTTGAGGACCTTTTGATACAGTTCACGGCCATGCCCTTTTGGAAATCCACAGCCCTCTGGTTCCTGAGTTTCACGCCCGCAAAAGTGGCGAAAGGTTTATTGAGGGATTATTTCGGAGACAAACCCCAATGATGCTGTTGTGAGGAACGTTATAAGATCTTCGTAACATTGCAGGCTGTTTTCTTGCTTTGGTTGAAAACAACATGGCCGCTGATACACTCGCAAAAGCGATGATGCGGCACATATGATACAATCCGCGGAAGGTGATTGGTTGTCAGTAAGATTTTGCTGGTGAATGCGTGTGGCGAACGTAAACGGGAGCAAATTTGGGTTTTGCGGCAACGGGGTGTTTTTCCTTATATAGTGGGCCATGGGCCAAAGTTGTAAAAAAAGAACGCTAATGTCTGCAAAAAAAAACACGACATCAAAAAAGAATGGCTCTCTCCCGAAAGTTTTAAAAAGAAGACGCAACGGCAACTCTGTATTTTTTCATCCTACTGATGTTCTTTCTTCTTATACTCACGTATTTTTTACGGACAGCTCGGTTGGCGCCGTGTGCACCGAAACAAAGGAATCTTGCGCGGGTTTATGGGTTAGGTAGGCAATAGTAAATTAGGGAAACATTGCAGCAATATATATATATATATATATATATATATATATATATATTATATATATATATATATATATGATGTGATGTCTCCAGAGTTGTGCAAGTTGATGCACCTACTATTGTGTTAACAAATTTCGTATGCAGGCAAGTATTGCTTGTGAGTCATCATTGTCATAGTCAAAGGAACTTGTGTGAGATACTGGGTGCTGGGAAAGGTGAAGTATTACTGTTGGTTTCTTGGATAGCACTATATCATATTCTTATCATGAGCCTTGTGTGCACCGGCAGCTTCATCGCCTCCTTGCATCTCGCCCGTCGTACCATAACTACATGCACTTGTCATACATCCAGCATTGTGCAATGTCAGCAGGTTTGCAGTGTCATTTAACTGCATGCGATATTCTCTTGTTATACATGTATATTACTTGCATGAGCAGCACTTTTTAGTAAAGCAGCCTGATGCCTGCAGCATGTTGCATGGCTGTGGAAGGAAAAGACATGTTTGCATCTTTGTCACCCATGTTTTGCGGATTTCCAAAACAGACTGACAAGAGATGTCACTTATTGGTTGTGTGCTTTGCTGAAAGTGATTTGTACATTGCTTCATGTGTTTTTGGTCAGTCGTATGTCAGATGCGGAGTTAATAAAGCAGCCGGGATTCCAGTACAAAAAAATTACTGTTCATTATGCCATGCCACAGTACCGCACTCACGTAGTGTCATGATGACACTGTTGACCCGTGCCAGTACACAAGGTACCCGTGCCATTGTACCCGTGACCCGCGCCATTAAACATTGGCTGACGACCCTATGTCAAGCCTATGAGACAGCAGCTTATAACCTATAATGACTGGTAACAACTGATTTAATAACACAAAGGGCTATCACTAGCGAGGGTGCTGTTGCACCACAATGGCTATACCAGGGTTAACTAGTAATTGCTTAAATAATCCTAAGCAAGAAAAACGTTCTTGGTAGGTCACCCTTATCATCCCCACCATAGCAATACAATGCTTGGGCAATTCAATTCACAGCAATATTACAGATTTATCACTGCGTGCAACTGACATTTCCATTAAAAATAATGAAGAAAGAAACTACCGTGCACATCACATGATATCAATGTCACGACTACTGCACTGCAGGCACGATAAGTCGACGGTACAGAACAATAATGCGTGAACAATATTTTTTAGTCAAGCAACCTGATGACTGCAGCATGTTGCAGGGCTGTGGAAGCAGAAGACATGTTTGCACCTTTTTCATCTATGTTTTGTGATTCCCAAAAACAGGGTGACCAAGAGATGCCACGTATTGGTTGTGGCGCTTTGCTGGAAGCGATTTGCTACAGCATCATGCGTTTTTGGATCACTAATATGTCAGATGCGGAGTTAATACAAGAAATGCATGCCTTGATCCATCTTTTGCATAATGTAATTTATTGTAAAAGCAGCAGGGATTGCAATACAAAAACCATATCATTGTTCATTATGTCATGCCACAGCATAGCACTGAGGTAGTACCACAGTGACACCGTTGACCCGTGCCATTACACAATGTATCACTTTGGCTGACTATTCTATGTCAAGCGTATGTGATAACGAATTATAATTTATGAATGATTGGTAACAACTGACCTAACAACGCCAAACACTATCAACAGTAAGAATTCTGTTGCCCTACAATAGTTATATCTGGGCTCAATAATAATTGCATAAAGAATCCCAGGCAAAGAAAACAATTTGGCAGCTCAACCTTACCATTTTTACCATAGATAAAATTTGGAAGTAGCCACTGTGCACATACATGATATAAATGTCCGGACTACAGCACCGCAGGCAAGGATAAGTTGACAATACAGTATTCACATCCTCAACAGTCCTTGGCAGGTTTCGGTGCGAGATTCATGACAGTCTTCGTAGCATACTGTGCTTTGATTTTCAAAATCTGCCCTAAAAGCTGGTGATCGCTACGTTGCGCATGTCAGCCAGCCGACCAAAGCTTCCCTTGCGACCAGTACGAAGAAAAAAATTCACAAGCAAACCAATCACTATCCCGCCGCCGAACACAGTGCCCGCGACAAGAATGGATTGTTGGCGTCAGCTTTCTTGCTTTTCGAGGTATTCGTTAGGACTGGCTGCCAGACGCTGCCAGGTATTACTGTCGTCACAAAACCATGCCATGACGTCATGAAACAATGACGCAATGTGGCGCATTTTTACAAACTTTGAAATTTCGCTACGTAAGGTTACTTGAAGCTGGAAAGCTTACCAATAGTTACAAGTAAGTTTTTCCCGCCATATCTGATGCTTACCTAAATTTTCTTCAATTGGGGAACATCCCCTTTCCTTTAATCATCGATTGCCTAGGTGCACTCACTTTTTTAGGGTCCTAGAAACAACGCAGGGCCCTCCAAGTAAGTGAAAAGAACCCGATACCGATGTGAGGGGCCCTGAATAGCTGAGAGTACGCCCGCATATTAACATGTGGCCTCCGGCAATAGCGCATAGAGCCTTTCAAGCGAATGGGAAGTATCTGTGGATGGCCCCTGATCGGTCAAGAGGCCTAGGCAAGTTAGCATGTAGGGCCTCAACAGCAGTGTACGACCTCCGAGCAAATGCAGAGATGCAGGGCAGCCTGGAAGGCTCCTTAGCGATCAGATTGACGCAGCAAGTGTACATATAGGGCCCAAGTAACAGCGTAGGGGCTCTGGACAGTATAGTGAGCCCGAAAACCTCTATCACAAAGTCTAATCAAATCTCAATCACTAAATCTCAATCAAAATTAAAATTTGATCACCTCACTCTCAGTCAGCGAACGCCTATCCCTGTCCGCTCCCGGGCACCTACGTCCGCATGCGACTGTTAGTGGTCGTCTGAAGATCCAAGGATATTTAAGCTTGTTGTGTTTTGTGTTAAAAACTGGGTCCGTTCAACCTGTTATGGACCTTTCGGAGCCTTTGAG
>NW_023596921.1:30925746-30957586 GCF_011947565.3 Pollicipes pollicipes
CGCCTGTTCGATGTGAGAACAAACTACAGATTAGCGCTCATCAAGGAATGAAAAGTAACTTCCATGAGATGACACATTGCCTTCTTTGCTTATTACAGATTGGGTTACAATACTGTGAGGCGGGCCACCTGGCAATCAGCCCTTTCCCACCAGCACCCAAACGAGTAACGTAAAGCGTCGTGGGTGAGAATAGTATCTGCCTCTGTCTGTAAACATAAAAGCTACTTGCAAGATATCGCAGATATATTTTTTAAGTCAGGTTGAATTTGGTTCACCTGATCGGTATTTTTCGACACCATTACCAGTAGGGTAGGCCCCTGGACATGTGATAAGAGCACAGGTAGAAAAATAACGTTTTTGTTGCAACAAAAAAGAACTAATTACTCCAAATTCGCTCTTTTTTCCAATGCGAGTTTTTTCGTACCGTAAGGGCGTGTGGGTGTGGGGTGGGATATCGTGATATATATATATATATATAATATATAGATATATATAGCTACTATATCTAAATATATATCATCTATCTATCTAGCTATCTATCTCTATATATATATCTATCGATCTATATATTATTCTGATAATATATATATATATATATATATATTATATATATATATAATCAATCTATATCATCTATCTATCTATCTATGTATCTATGTATCATCTATCTATCTATCTATCTATATATATATATATATATATATATATATATATATATATATATATTCGATATAGCAGTTTATTCAGTGGCGACACACCAACAATATCCCTTGTGCCGCCCGTTAGCGGGCAGCAAATGCATATTGGTGTGTGGCACCGCGCGATATCTGAAACCAATTTGGCCACTATAACTTGAGAATAATAGCGAAGTGTGGTCCACAACACTGAGAATACTCTAGCTTAGCGTCAGAAAGTCACATAATTTGAAATGCGTCCTGGCAGGAGCACCAGGAGATCATGTGCTGTACTCTGCTGCGCTAGTTCATCGGCTAAGACTCCAGACAAGCTATTTATAAAAGTGCCCCGTCTGATGCAGACTCGTAGATTGTGGGCCAGTACAGCAAGAAGGGAGATGCCAAGACTCCAGCGTCTCGCAACCCATGGTACTGCTGTGAGGATTGTTTCGAGCTAGGTTTTTTGTTGTTGTTTTGTTGACATCTGCAAGATGCTAGGTAACCTAGGATTTGAATATAGATGACCAAAATTCAAGTGATGCACTTGAAAAATTGTATCAAGTAGATACTAAAAATATTTGCAGATTTGTTTAGTTTGTGTTGTGCGCTGCATTTTGGCATGCTGAATTGTGTCGTGAACACGTTATTGAGGATGCTGAAACGTTGTTGGTATTGCATTCGCTCTCGATGAAACGCATAATCTAAAAACTGGATAAGCATAAGCAGCCAGGGTTTTTTGGCCAATGACATCTTAATGTAACACGAGGTTTTAGTTCTTCAATCCTGGTAATAAACGTATTTCCATTTCCTGTTAGTGTGCACAATGTTGAAGGCCCCTAGCACCACTTTTTTGTTTTTAAGACACTCACGCAGAACTATTTATGTTACAGCCAGAAAATGATTTTGCAAAGTACGTAAAGCAAACGGCTAATGGGTGGTATGCTGCTTATGAAGAACGGAATCATCCCTTTCAAGGCTGCTTACCAGAAACGACGCCACCAAGTGCAGAAATGTCCCTGTTCACAGAAGACACCAAAAAGACATTGCTGCAAACGTCATGATGAATTATGAACATCCTCAGGTTAGTGCGGTTTATGTAAGTGACGGAAAAGTTTAAAGCTCCCTGGTGATGGAGATGATGTTAGGTTGTGAAACACCCACATCTTAGTCGTTAGGAGACTTTGATGGCTTACTGCTTCGGTGAATGTTGCATGCATTTTGCGATAAAATACATTGATATCACTTACTTAATGGTACTTGCTACACTTTGCTTATATAAAGGCTTTCGAGCAGTATGAAAGCAATGCCGAGTGTTCGCCTTAGTTCATCATCACTGTATACAGATGCAAACTAATACACCCTAAACAAGTTGTGCCACCATTATTTCTGAGCACTGTTTTTCCAACATGGTTAAATGTTTTTTGATACTGAGAGGCAGGCTGATTTTAGATTTTCTGCCCCATATTGAAGCTTGCGTCCTATGTTTACAGCTTGGTGAGAACCGAGGGACAGACCAAGAGGCTGCCGCACCCCGGTCATTTGCAACGCACGCCAGCCAGACAGAGTTGCCTCCTTTTGCAACCCAGGCCAGCCAGACAGGATCATCTCCTGCTGCGCCACAGGCCAGCCAGACATATGTATCTTGTTCAGAGAAGAGGGGACGTAAGTGCTGAAGAGCTCTTGCTAAATGCGCCCAAGACTGCTGAAGCTGAAAATTCAGCTACCTGCGGATCTGCGGATCGGAGATTCTCCTGACCTTCTTCATCCACTCGACGGGACAGTAAAGTCACCGTGGTCAACACATTGGTGATCCTTGCTGCAATACTGATAGTTTAGAGCTGCTGTCCCTCTTGCCGCTTCAATGTGGCCCGATGGAAGCAGCGGTTTTTATTGAACGAGAATGGTTTTGAGTCGCGAAACTCCAGATACCCCTGGAGATGTTCGGTTCCTGTCCTTGGTGATTGCCTGTACTCCAACGACGGCCCTAATAGCTCCGGCAGATCGAAGTCGTGTAAGTCCCCTCTGATGTTCGGTACTGTTATTAATAGTAAAGCACCACCTGCGATTACGACGGATAGACATCGAATCGATGAGATCAATAAAAAACACGACTCATTTTTTAAAAACCTATTGTTGCGGGCACGCCTAATCCCACGGCGGACATAGTGTAGTGATTCCTTTCCCGAGCTTTTTTGTTGCAATCCTATTCGTCGCCAGTCGCTTTCTGTGCACTGTACAAGCATATTTCATTCGGCATTCAGCGCCCCCATCAAATTGCGCACGGTCCGACGGCCATGGAGGCTTCCTGAAACATTATCCTTTATCACAAACTTCGGTGCAACGGCGGGCAGGCCTACCTTCCAGTCTGGATAGTGTCATGGTCGGTTCCTGTGCACAAGTTCTCAGGCATGATTGATGAGATGTATCCTAAGCCCTGCATACTTCCAGCACAGCCAATACAATTTCGCTGCCGCCGCAACACCAGAACTGACACATTGTCAAATGTAGTCACCGTTGTAAGCTATCAAGGATGCTTGTCAATAAATTTCTTGAGACTATCATTCTGCCAGTTCAACGCCTTAACCAAGCGTTATTAAGTTATACGATTGCTACAGCCATTCAATGATTTTGGCATGTGGGATCATCCATGACGGCACAAGTTGGCAAGTTGTAGGTTTTGGTACAATTCTGCCGTCCAAGCTGTTACAGGACTTCCGTGTCACTGCTGCACTACGGGCGCATACGTTCACCCTAATACGGTATCGCTTCCCTCAGCGCGGCGGGACTATCCGAGCCACTGGCGTCGGTCACTGTGTGGTTTCGTCTATCCACGCCGCACAGGGTTTACAAGCATGTGTCGCCTGTACACATTTCATGCGTCGTCAGCCGACGTCCCGCAAGTTTTTAAAGCGCACAGTGCGCGGAACAGCGGCCCCTCTACCGCTCGGTGCGAGCGCGAAGGACGGTCCGCGCAATTGGTCGTCGTGCAGGTCGGCAGCGGGGATGTCGTGTGGGTCACCTCGCCTACCAGTGAAATACTATTAATTGGCCGCCCAGGGCCGTTGGTATGCGTTTTGATCTCGCAAGGCCTAATAAATCGACCGCAGCTTTTATTTCCACAGTTGCGTCCTGGGGCGTGATGTCCGCCTGGCTGGTACCACCATGCTGACGCGCCATCCACGTGGCCAGCACACAGTGCGCTGACTGTTTTTTTTTTCTGGTTGCTTAAAGGAAAGGTTATTCCCTCAACCGTTGTCCGGTTTGCTTCATGACATTTTCACTTCTGTAGAAGACGTCTGAGAGGAAATTTGTCAAACGCTTTCCCGAAATCAGGAGACTGCATCAGAATTTTCTCATCCCGTGTTAATTGTATGCCATTCATTGGCACCAACGATGGTGTTTTGCGGTAGCCTCGTCTACAGGTTGATTGCGCTCCTGTTTAACTAATGGAGACCAGCACTCTGTCCTCCAGCCTCCTGGTACTACTTCCATTTCTAACGACCGTGTGAACGTGGTTTCAATCACCGACAATCACGCAATGCTGTAAGGTATCTCCAGGTACACCATGTAGTCCACATGCGTTTCTGGCGTCCATATTATCAATTTCAATGTCATTTTCGCTATATGTCTGAGCGGGCCTCTCCCGTCGTGTACGATGAGTTTGTGTGAACTTCATTTTTATTTTCTGAAGTGAATCCTCGTCGGTGATGCTTCAAGTGTAGGCGATTTCTGCCGATTCACGCATAGTATCGTCACGGCGTGAGTATGCTGGCGTGACTGAGTATGCTGGCGCGGACAGAGATCACAAATGAATTTTTAATTTTCACCCCTTTTATCGCTTTACTATTCGTCATTTTACCGCGTTCCACGGCCGCGCTACATCGCGTCATGGCCGTGACAAGCCCCTATTATCCGGACGAATCCCACCAGCCCGATGCCGCCGCCACGCGAGCCGCTGCTGCGCCGCTTGACAATGCTGCTGGACAGGAGAGATGCCACTTTTCAAGTCTGAATTACCCGCACCCGCCGCACGCCCGACTTTGAAAATCCGCGGCCGCCCCGCAGAGCAATGCCCCAAGCAAGCCCGCATCGGCCGACCAACCTGTTTTTCCTGATACGCAGCATTCTAATGTCAATACTGCCCAAACCAGAAGCCCTAAGAAACATGCGGACATTTGCATCCCTTTTGCACTGTTTTTGTTATGGCCAACATTAAAAGACTTTGTTTTATTCCAGGTACACATCTTTCACCTTATTTTAACATAATGATCAACACAAGCATCTACTAATCCACAAAACAGGATTTCCCTGCTAGTTATAACACTCAGTGTTATAAATAACGCTGAGTGAACCTGTCGAAAATTACTCATTTCAACACCTTGAACTCATTAGGTTGTGAGTGGGAAAAGAAGTTTTGCATCCCGGAAAGAACATCTTGTATCAGGCTAAGCATGCAGTCAACTACAATGTGAAGTAGAGGGCGGCACTCTTCCACTAAGTTCTGAACTCGAGCGCGCACGTTTGAAATTTAAATCCCACCAACACCTTGTCCCTTTTGTGTGACACTGTGTGATCACTGATATGATGACCCAAAACATTATTTATCATTAAACGGTCCTTGATATCAGCACACCAGACTTTCAACGCTGCGCACAGCAGATCGCATCATCTCAAACTTTTGCGAGTTCAGTGACACTGAGCAGCTCGATAACTTAACTTGAGCAGCAGCTCGATGCTTAACAATTTCGAGTGGGCGCAAGGAGCTGTGGGGTGAGCGAGTGACATCACCAGGCTGGGCGGGGAGCTGAGGGGTGACTGCATGACGTCAGCACACCGGGCCGGAGCTGAGGGGCAATTGGGTGACGTCACCGGGCCGGGTGTCCGCCAACGACGGGACACGACTGTTAGTGTGACCTGGAGCAGCGGTGGACACGTGGCCTGCCCCAGCTAGCAGATCTGACGGCTGTGCGGTGGGTTGTAGATTCCCTGGCGGCGGGGACTATTTTGTTTTTGTTTTTGTTCTTACTTTTTGTTTTTGCTGCTGGGAGAGGCGCTCAGATTTAAACACCCCGCCTTAGCATCAACCCACCCATCCCACGATGTGCTGCTTCATATCCATCATGAAAAATATCAAACAAATAAGCGAAGCTGTGCTTCAAACTCAAGGCAACTAGTTGCAAATCCAGCATTTTTGTAGAAGGCGATTTATGTTCACTGATAAAAGGGATGTCCAAGGCATATCCAGCCTACACCAAGCATACGGCGAAAATCTCCTGTTCATCTGGTTACGCATGGTTTTCGAAGATGTCTATGGACTCAGAGGACTTGCTAGGCGTAGCCCATTGCGTGTAACAAAGCCTTCCCACCCACGTTGTACCGTTCCATTTGGTCAGTAAAGGGCGCCTCCGTCCTTTGCAGGCTTGCGGAGCGTCATGCAGCCCTCTGTGCCGTGCATTGTTAGCGTGCGGCCGCTCCTTGCCGGGCGCTGACCCAGCTCGGGAGACAGTCAACTAGGATACAGCATTCCGCTGGGTGGCTTGTGTCCCAACACGAAACTGTTTCAAACTTTGCACTGGCGGTTGTGCAATGTTTTATGCCATCGTACAACTTTTGGCCGACTTGGTTCCTGAGCTAATGGTTCGTTCAAAGTGCGCACGACTCCCAAGCCCTAAATAATACCGCCAGTGGCTGCTCCTCGCAGGCTGGGCATGTGATTCCGTATCACCCCAGTGGCGTACCAGTGGCCAGTCCCCGGTGAAGACCACCGAGAAGCTGCCCTCCCTGCCCCGGTGACGAACGCCGAGGAGCTGTCCCCCCTGCCCCCGGTGACGAGCACCGAGAAGCTGTCCTCCCTGCCCCCGGTGACGAGCACCGAGAAGCTGTCCCCCCTGCCCCCGGTGACGAGCACCGAGAAGCTGTCCTCCCTGCCCCCGATGAAGACCACCGAGAAGCTGCCCTTCCTGCCCCGGTGACGAGCACCGAGAAGCTGACCTCCCTGCCCCCGGTGACGAGCACCGAGAAGCTGTCCCCCCTGCCCCCGGTGACGAGCGCCGAGGAGCTGTCCCCCCTGCCCCCGGTGACGAGCACCGAGAAGCTGTCCCCCCTGCCCCCGGTGACGAGCACCGAGAAGCTGTCCCCCTGCTCCGGTGACGAGCACCGAGAAGCTGTCCTCCCTGCCCCCGGTGACGAGCACCGAGAAGCTGTCCCCCCTGCCCCCGGTGACGAGCACCGAGAAGCTGTCCTCCCTGCCCCCGGTGACGAGCACCGAGAAGCTGACCTCCCTGTCCCCGGTGACAGGCACCGAGAAGCTGTCCTCCCTGCCCTCGGCGACGAGCACCGAGAAGCTGTCCTCCCTGCCCCCGCCGTCGGCCAGAGCCGCATCCGTCAATATCATATTTTTTCAGGTTTTCGTGTTTGTAAAGCCAGTTTCAGGTCAGGTTACCCGCAGGTCAGTTACTAAATTGGGCCCCTACCCGCAGACTATTTCCAGTCTGACTCCTCGAATCTAGGTTTTCACACCCACCTCTTAAGCGTGGTCACACCCACGACAGGTGATGTCAGCCCAACGGAAAACGTTGTCAGTAGGGGCACACAAATGACGTCACATTAGTTCCATCAGAACCCATCTAATCGGTCGAACTGGCAGGTGTGAATATGGACAGGTAGTGGAAAACCACCCAAGAATGCAAAAGCAAGGGAGAAACATCCAAACTATTTAGAGTAAAACCCATACGAAGTTGGTACAAAAAAAGAAGGAAACCACATTTTTGAACACCCCAGCACCATTATTTAGCTTTATATGCAATATGACGAGAATTAAATGCGTTTTATCTCGCCTGTTCACCGATCAGTACGCCAACTCTGAGGTGCAACGGGCAATGTGAGAAGCCTATACCAGCGACGCTCGACCTCTTACCTCAAAGCCGCTGTTCCTCTCAGCAGCAGGAAGCCCCAGATGAGTCCTTGACGTGTGTCGCTCCAGCGTCCCCCGTTTACCTCTGCAGCTACAGCTTCGGTATCCACAAACTACATTCCTCATAGATCAGCAGGGCTTTCTAACGTTATTACCTCAAAGAAAAACAAATGGCAATTGGCTACGCTCTCCTAGCCAGTCAGCTCCTTACGACATGAGCACAACCAACAGCATCCCACAGACTTGCCCTGAACCCTTTCGCAACCGATGCAACATTGGTATTGGCAGATGAACAATACATCTTTCAACAACTCTATTGCCTTCATTTAGCGCTATGCACAACATACTGACAATACAGGGCGTTTTATCTCACGCCTGTCAACTGGTTAATTCGCCAGATCTGGGTTGCGGTGTGCGAGACCTATGCCAGCGATACTCGGCCTTACCCCAAAGCCGCTGTTTCTCTCGGTTGCAAGGAGGCCTGGATGAATCCTTGGCATGTGTCCCTCCAATATCGTCCGTTGACTTGTGAACTTCAGTTTGAGTAACCACAAATAACGAGCATTCTAGATCGACAAGGCGTTTTAATGCGATTACCAGGGACGCGTCATATGGCAGATGCTTAGAAGAGACGAACAGCGAACTTGACGACCAGCTAATTCCTTTAAGCCGCTGAGCCTCTGGCAGCGCGAAGGCAAAAAACCGCAGCCTGTAGCCTTGGACTAGACCAGATTTACAGCCGCGTGGCAAGTATTCCGAGTAACGGCCTTAAATGGCATGATGATTTAAAACGCCGCGCGGCAGGCATGAGGAGGTTGTGGCATTGCAAAAAGCTGTGGCAAACCACGATTCTTGCGACTTGTCATATGCCGAGTGATTTGGTATGTAATGTTGTTTACCATGTGAAATGAACCTTCACTGAAAAAAAGAATGTGTGAAAAGCACTGGTCTGAGTGTCATTGGAACGGTCACTCTTGCACCACTCAGCTGGGACAGCACTGATGGTCAGCATTGATATACTTTGCTTGCAGGATGTTTTTATCATATGCTGAAGACTATCCGGATTAAAGCTACTATATTTAGCAGCATTTTGGGGCTCAACCTGCTCGTACAGAAAAACGTCAATGTCTCGGCATTTGCTCTGCGCAAGCGTTTGTCTAGCTAGAATACTCTGTTGTAAGTTGTTACCATTTTTGCAATTTTGTCAACAAAAAGCTCGCAATAGTGTCGACTTTTGTCACCGATCATACCCTGTAAATCGGTAGCTTTTTCACCCGTGCAACTCACCTCACGTATGATACGTCAGGTGTATATCCGTTCTCGGACACACCAACTAACGAAGCAACCTCAACGGCGACCATTATTTCCTGACAGATTACCGGGTGTGTCAAAATGGAGACGTAAGCCTTTTTCCCCCGCTAGATGGCAGGACTGCGTCCTTTGGACATACGGCGATTCAATGCCATCGCGCCGTTGCGTTACAGGCCGTTTTAACGGTAAGAATGCGGATTTGTGCACAGCAAAAATACACCTGCAGGCCTAATTTCGTTGCATGTCTTGTGAGATCGATTTTAAAAGCTAAATGGGTGGTAACTGTGCGTGTGCGGGTGTGAGAATCGAGGATGCATAACTTTGAGGGGTGAGATGCCATTCGTTTCCGACGCATATTTCAGAAATGCATCCGACAAACAAATCTTTACGAAAGGTGGGATCATGAAACGTGTGAAGAAAGGTAACGTGGTGCTATCTGATGAGGACTTCAACATCTAGCATTGCTTGGCAACGAAAGATATAACTTTCGTGACAGTCGCACTCATGGTGGGAAAACCTAACTTCTCCCTAGAGAATTGTTAAGTCGCGCATGGCGACAGAGCATACATGTGGAACAGCTGAGAGAGCCGACAAAAACAGACACGTTTGTCGAAAGTCCAGTTCACTTCAAACATGGTCCCGTTGTAAGCAACGCAAGCTTTTTATGCAACCTGCGGCCGTGTATTGTGAGATGGGCACTGTTACGGTGTAAATGACTGGCCTTCAGCGCTGGAGCGTAGCAACCTGACATCACATGCATATTTGTACGTGCCGTGACGCGTGCTTCATGCTCCTCGCGGACGTGCTGTGTGGTGTTCTACTCAGTGGCTTGACACGTGCAACCCAGGAGAAGAAGCGTCGTGCATGTGTGCAGTTTTGATGCACTTCGCTTTTGAGATCTGATGCGTGCGAACATCGAAACCCGCGGTCGAATTGCGTGTAGTTTTCAGTCGTGCTGCAAGCAGTTCGTATTGTATCTTCACTGCTGACATCCGACAGTTGGAAGAATTTTGTCACGTGACCATACGAAGCTCGCATTATCATTCGCTAGTTATATTGTTAATTATTATATTGTTAGTTATATATAGTTATATTGTCCCTGGTATATTGCGCGTGTTATCTTATCACATAGCAGTGCATGATGACGTCTGACTCATCTCACACGTCACACGGAAAGACGCACACATCACGATGCGCATTAGATCTTTCAACACACCTGCAGCATACCTGCAGGGACGCCTCTTCAGGCCGGCACATCGCAATGCGAGCAAGCTATGAGCACATATGATAACCACTTAAATATACGCACACCACTACCTTTCCCATGCCGAAGTTCCTTGTGATAAATGAGCCTCTCTCACGTTAAATCACGGAAGAGGCATGACAAGCTCCTCAGTCATATGCTGGAAAGAGAACTTGCACAATTTTGGTATCATAACCTCTTTGTGCAGCCCTTGCAACGCTGCTACTCGAAGTACCGCCTCGTCAGTTAAAGCGTAAACCACAAGGTCACACAGGCGCCTCGTCATAATTGCCATAGGTCCCTGGACTTGATACTAATAGCGTACATAATCTGAGCTTTACCGTCCTCACGCATCACTAGCCAGTCCATCACACCTGGGACCGCCTAAGAGTGTCTCGCCGCACATAGGCCCTTACTGCGACCACACGGTTACTTAAACCCCTGCAACGTCCGAGCCAAGCAAAAGAAATACGCCGTGAAATAGCGACTGAAAAATACCAACCAAAAGTAAAACGCCGACTCATGAACGACTTATCTTCCAGAACCATACCTGCAATTACGCACCAACAGACCCCACTCACGAACAATGGCGCGGCCGGGCACGTGGCCCGCGTTTTCGAAAGCATGAGGTGCTGTCACGTAGTGACAATTGCCTTAAGCTTTAGCTCGCACATCCCCATTATGTGTCGTTCCATCAACAAGAGCTTTCGCTCCCATCTTCCGCTAGGTACCGCTAGTGAGCCACCACCGAGATCCGAAGTGAATTCACAGCAGGAAGCCATTGTGCGCAGACGTGATTCTGGCGGCAGTTTTACGCTGTTGAAAAAATATAGAGACCTTATGGACATTGGTTTCCGTGCGTGGGAAGTGCAGACGTGTTAAGCTTGGTTACACGGACTTCTTTGTGTTTCCTATGTTAAGCTACAAACGTGAAACGAAATGTAGCAATATTGTAACACTGAAAAGCAATCGGACATTTGACATTTATCCCTACGCTCCACTCCTTAAAAAACGTTTGGACATCGTGCCATCTCCAAAAAGAGTTAAAGTAGAAGTTATAATAGTACAATTTAATTAAATAGTACAATTTAAGCGTGGTAATCAATTTCTGATCTCATTACATGATAACATGACTGCTCCAGATGTATAGTGAGATGGAAATGCAAGTCTCTTTAGTGAGTGTGCCAAATGAACACCTGGGTGAGCACAGTTGATGGGCGTTTGCTTTTTCTCATCGTCGTTGAACAAAGTTTTTCTTGTAAAATACCAGTCTTTGCAACATAACCTAGATGAGGCAAGCGACATGAAATTCTTCGCCTGCGCTTTCGTCTCTTTACCTGAACTTGTGACCAGCTCAGCCTAGTACGGGTTAGGAGCAGCGGCCGCTTTAACCAGACCCCCTGATGTGTGCCTCATGATGCTGCAGGGTTCGGTGAGGGACTGTAGGGCATACACACTAACCTTCGTGCATTCCACTCGTTTCCTTTTTGGGCATCCTGATATTACGTGACAGTGCGTTGCAAGAGATTGTTTCTCTTGCTTTTTTTCACTTCTCACGACACGTCTTTCCTCGGTGCACTGAGCATCGCGTTTACAGCGGAATTAGGGTCTACTATGCATCTTTTCATACACTGCTGTAAGGTTCATGTAGAAAATTGTCCTGAAGTGTGGCGCAAAGAGAAGCTACATCCTGTCGCACTTCTATTTTCTTGCCCCTTGTTTGCGCTCTGAGCATAAGGTGCTGGGAGACCGAAACCGTATATTGCAGGCACGCTACCGTACTGCGGTAGAAACCACACAACCTTTGCGATTACACATGAGTCACCACATGATTTTATACTTCCTGAGTGTAGAACTAGCGATTAGCACAGTTGGCCGTGTTTAACGCTGACTTGTTCACATCAACTGAGCTGAGCAACGATTGCGAGGACAGCCAGCTGCGACCTCAGTAGGCGATATTCTCATCAGCGTGCCGGTGTTTGCTTTGGTGGCGCCACCACCGCAACTACCACTGGTAAAAAGGGGTCGCGGAACGCACTTCCGCTCTGGCAGCATGCTCATCAGCTCATCAGGTGGCACCGTTAGGGCAACCCCAACCACACGTGGTTAGGGTTGCACTTGCAAGACTGCAACGGATGCAAGGCCTACCGGACGCTCGGAAGCAGTGCCGCTCGCTGCGGTCGTCCTGAGGGAGCGGCGGTCGTCTTGAGGGAGCGGCGGTCGTCCTGAGGGAGCGGCGGTAGTCCTGAGGGAGCGGCGGTCCTGGGCGTTTCTCGGGCCCTGGTGCATATCGTTTGACGTTCACTTCACTGGCCGCTTCAGGCATATCGCCCAGCCGCAGCACGCTACAAACGCACGCACGTGCGCACGCTACACACGCACGCTACACAGGCACGTACGACGCGCGCAAGTACGACATAGAATAACTGACGGACGTCACTGGTGGTAACACTTCTGCCTCGCGTGACCCGTATGTGACACGCAGAAAAATGTAGAACAACGCGGGTTCGGCAGTGCGTAAACAGCGGTCCCTGAAGTCCATGGCAAACACAATCCAGACGCAGGTGCAGGTTGTCAGTGGCAACGGATGATAAAGCTCCCGCATCGGGAGGTGGTACCCCAAGCCCGGTCCCAGTCCACGGCGTGCAATATTGCTGGCAGCACCAGGCGATTGGTAGCCGACATTGGCTCCGTCCGACACTCAGTGGGCGCGCCACTGACCATGTTAGCCGAACTGTAATGTTCCGCAACGAACATGCGTACCACACATATGTTATGCTTTGATGGTAATAGGTTGTACCGCATACGCGAGTCCAAGAGACAAATGACTCTTATGACGGGTCATGTTCGCGGGTTATGGTTATGGACGGCTAATGTTTCGCTGCTCCAATGGTGCAGGCTGAAACGACAAGCCGCCTCAAGTCTTGTCTTAAGGCGAATCGATGTAGGCAGGCTAGGTCAAAGACCGGCGGCCACTAATTGGCAGGATCCGCAAATCCGAAATGTCACGTAGCGAAGCCCCTGACACTGCGAATGACAATCGCGGGTAAAATATACCGTTCAATCGTAAGATCCAGCCCCAGTGATCTCTTGTGTGATCCAGAACAAGAATATCAAGGGTACGGACGTGCCTGAATGTTTGTCACAGCTAGGAGTTAATCATCCTGACCTGTCCTGACATGGCATGAAATGGATTCACCCTGACCGCCTGTTCGATGTGAGAACAAACTGCAGATTTTCACCCATCATGAAGTGAAAAATAACTCCCATGAGATAAGACATCGACTTTTTTTCCTTATTACGAATTGGTCCCCCAAAACCATGAGGCGGGCCACCTGGCAATCGGCCCTTTCTCACCAGCACCAAAACGTAGGCTTCTTTAGTAATGTAAAGCACCTTGGATGAGAATCGTATATGTCTTTGTCTGTAAACATAAAACCTACGCTTGCAAGATATCGCAGGGATTTTGCCAGACAATGCTACAAGTGTATATGCATGGGCAACAAAACTTGCATGCATAGCAAAAACTGATCAAAGCCACGTTTATCTTTCACTATGGCAAACGATAAACGTGGCTTTGCTTGCCGTGGAAGTTACCGCAGTAACTTCCATGGCAAGCATTGTAACTCAGCACATGCGCCAAGAATGTAAGAAGTTAGCGTGGAGTTGTCACACAGCACAACGACCAGCCAACATCTCTATTCATGCCAATTAACGAAGTTAACCTAATGAAGGCATACAGACATAAAGACACCTGGCCAACAAAGGGCCGTAAGGGCCCATCAAGGTTGGCCTGCCTCGGGTTCCATACACATCCTCGAAACTAATCTTACCACCTGACCTGCATACATTTAGCTATAACTGAGATGTTTAGACCGAAAGATTTTGTCCAAACGGTTTTAAAATGGTGCAAGGGAGGAATTAACTACAACTTTGTTTGACAGCCCATTCCAATGGTCCATTACTTTGAATAAATGACATCTGTCTATTCATAGGTCTATTCCCACACTTCGCTAAATAACACTGGTTTCCTCCATGTTTCGGCCTAATTTTCAGCGCTTCAGGTAGATGTACCTTGTCTATCCATGTCATCATCTTGAGTACCTCTGTCGGATCCCCTTCAAGCCTATGATATTCCAGTGAATGCAAGTCACATGCCCTAAGCCTCTCCCACTATTTTAAGTAACTAATCCCACTCAGTGTCCTAGTTGCTTTTTGCTGTACTTTTTCCAGTCTATCTTTATATTTTTGGAGGCATGGGGACCAAGCCTATGCACAACACTCTAAGTATGGTCTGGCATAAGCTAAGCACAACTGACAATACTCCTACACTAGAAGTGGACATTCATGTTAATAATTCACAGCATCCGAAGTGTCTTGCTCCTAGCAGTCCCACATCGTTTAAAAGCCTTTAAATCACTAGAAATCATAACCCTTAAGTCCTTTTCTTCCTCGATCTGGTCTAACTCTGGCCTCCCAGTTTATAGCTGGCGCCCTCACTATCAAAACTACTCAAGTGGATCGGCTTACACTCATGACAATTGCATTACATCTACCACAGAGAAACCCAGTCCACTTCCTCGTTTAAGTCAAGTTGAATTTGATTCACCTGATCGGTATTTTTCGACACCATTACCAGTAGGGAAGGCCCCTGGATTTGTGATAAGAGCACAGAGAGAAAAAGAACGTTTTTGTTGCAACAAAAGAGTAATAATTACTTCCAATTCGCTCTGGTTTTTCCGATGCAAGTTTTTTTTGTGGCCCACGGGCGTGTGGGTGTGGGGGAGGGATATCGGGTGTGTATATATATATATATATATATATATATATATATATATATATATATACACGATATATCAGTTTCCTCAGTGGTGGCACACACCAATATCCCTTCGCAGCCCGTTAGCGGGCAGCAAACGGATATCGGCGTTTGGCACCGCGCGATATCTGAAACCAATTTGGCCACTATAACTTGAGGATACTGGTGAAATGTGTCCCACAACACTAAGAACACTAGCTTAGCGTCAGAAAGTCACATCATTTAAAATGCGTCCCGGCAGGAGCACCAGATGATGTTTTGCACTCTGCTGCACTAGATCACCGGCTAAGACTCGAGACAAGCTATCCATAAAAGTGTGCCGTCTATCGTAGACTCGCAGATTGTGGGCCAGTGCAGCAAGAAGGGAGATGCCAAGACTCCAGCGTCTCGTATCCCATGGCACTGCTGCGAGGGTCACTTCGAGGTAGGTTTTTTGTTGCTGTTTTGTTGACATCTGCACAATGTTTGGCAATCTAGAATTTGAACATAGCTGACCAAAATTTAAGTCATGCACTTGAAAAATTTGATCAAGTAAAGACTAAAAATATTTGCGGATGGGTTTAGTTCGTGATCTACGTTGCATTTTGACATGCTGAATTGTGTCTTGAACACATTATTGGCAATGCTGAAACTTTGATGGCATTGCATTCGCCCTCGATGAAACGCATAACCTTAAAACTGGATAAGCATAAGCAGCCTGTTTTTTTTTGGCCAAAGACATCTTAATGTGACACGAGTTTTTAGTTCTTCAATGGTGGTAATAAAGGTCTTTCCATTTTCCGCCAGAGTGCACAATGTTGAAGGCCCCTAGCACCATTTTTCTGTTTTTAAAATGCTCACGCAGAACTATTTATATTACAGTTAAAAAAATATATTTTGTTAACTACATAATGTAAGCGGCTAATGGGTGGTACACTGCTTATGAAGAAAGGAGTCATCCCTCGCAAGTCTGCTTGCCAGCAACGACGCCACCAAGAAGTGCAGAAATGTTCCTCTTCACATAGAAAACACCAAAAACACATTGCTGCAAATGTCATGATGAATTGTTAACATCACCAGGTTAGTGCGGTTTATGTAAATGACGGAAAAGTTTAAAGCTCCCTGGTGATGGAGATAATGTTAGTTTTGAAACGCTCACATCTTAGTGATCAGTAGGCTTTGATGGCTTACTGTTTCGGTAAATGTTGCATGCATTTTGCAATGGAATACACTGATGTCATCTCATGAATGGTACTTGCTATATTTTGCATATGTATAGGCTTTCGAGCAGTATGAAAGCAATATTATTTGTTCGCCTTAGTTCATCAGCACTGTATACAGATGCGAACTAACACACCCCAAACAAGTTGTGGCACCATTATTTCCGAGCATTGCTTTTCCAACATGGTTAAATGTTTTTTATTAACTTTGAGAGGCAGGCTGATTTTAGATTTTTGCCTTACATTGAAGCTTGCGTCCTATGTTTACAGTTTGGTGAGAACCAAGAGGCAGACCACAAGGGTGCCGCACCCTGGCCATTTGCAACGCACGCCAGCCAGACAGAGTTGCCTCCTTTTGCAACCCAAGCCAGCCAGACAGGATCATCTCCTGCTGTAACACAGGCCAGCCAGACATATGTATCTTGTTCATAGAACAGGGAACGTAAGTGCTGAAGAGCTCTATCCAAATACACCCAAGACTGCTGAAACTGAAAATTCAGCTACCTGCGGATCTGCGGATCGGAGATTCTCCTGACCTTCTTCGTCCATTCGACGGGACAGTTAAGTCACCATACTCCACAAATTGGTGATCCTTTCTGCAACACTTATAGTTTCAAACTGCTGTCCCTCTTGCCGCTTCAATGTGGCCCAATGGAAGCAGCCGTTGAATGAACGGGGGTGGTTGTGAGTCGTGAAACTCCAGATACCTCTGGAGATGTTCGGTTCTTTTACTTGGTGCTCGCTCGACTCCAACGACGGCCCTAATAGCTCCGGCAGATCGAAGTCGTGTAAGTCCCCTCTGATGTTCGGTACTGTTACTAATAGGAGAGCACCACCTGCGAGTACGAGGGATAGACATCGATTCAATGATATTAATAAAAAAACACGCGACTCATTTTTTTAAACCTATTGTTGCGGGCACGCGCAATACCACGCCAGACATAGTGTAGTGATTCCTTTCTTGAGCTTTTTTGTTGCAATCCTATCAGTCGCCTGTCGGCTTCTGTGCACTGCACAAGCATATTACATTCAGCATTCAGCGGACCTACCAAATTGCGCACGGTCTGACGGCGATGCTGGCTTCCTGGAACAATATCCTTTATCACAAATTTTAGTGCAACGGTGGGCAGGCCTACCTTCTAGTCTGGATAGGGTCATGGTCGGTACCCGTGCATAAGTTCTCAGCGATGATTGATGAGCAATCAACGTCGTGAGATGCATCCTAAGCCCTGCATGCTTCCAGCAGAGCCATACAATTTCGCTGCCGCCGCAACACCAGAACTGACACATTGCCAGATGTAGTCACAGGCATGACAGTCATGGCAGTCATGGCATGTGGGATCGCCCATGACGGCACAAGTCGATAACTTACAGGTTTTGGTACAATTCCGCCGTCCAAGTTGTTCCAGGACCTCCGTATGTCACACCGGTACTACGAGCGCGTACGTTCGCCGTGGTACAGAACGCTCCCCTCAGCGCGGGTCGACTATCCGGGCCACTGGCGTCCTTCACTGTGTGGTTGCGTCCAACGCCCTAGAACAGAAGGTATAAACGCCCGGCGAAATTCCGCTGTTTCGACTAATGACGTCACAAGTATAGTCGACACGCAATGGTCAACGGCGGATACATGCCTACCGCAGTTTGTTTGACTTTTTGAAACGGGTCTAGGACTGGGAGCCGTTAAATATCTTTGGATCATAACAAAACTATTTCTTCTCCAATTAGGCCATAATATCAGCCGCAGGGTTTATTCGTAATTGATTTGCTGGCGTTCCAGGCAAACGCCTCGGGCTGGAAAGCCGGGAAACAAAGCTCTTACAAAGCTTTTTCGGGAATTCATTGCCTAAATTGGAATAGATATATGCAGACGGAAGGAGTCAATCGGCGCATCCTACAGAAACAACAATCAGAAATCATTTTGACATGGAAGGTCGGAGCAGAGGCCTGCAGACCCCCGTTACATGGTTGCACGGGCTGGGTCAACCGAGGCGTTTCATTTCCTCAAAAAGTGTATACTCTTTGGCTAAATGAGGATGCTATGTCATGAACGTGTAGATACCACAATGGGGTTACGTCAAGGTCATTCCATAGGTTAGCGTGATAATTTGCTTTATTTATGCGATCTATGATCCCACATATTTTCACTTCCATTTTGATCGCGTTATGAAGCTTAAAAGTCAGCTACAATTTTTTGTCTGGTCATTACATAGTCAAGATGTAGATAGGATGTCAAGATGGTGTCATACGAGGCCAGCATGACACGCATTATGGCAGTCATGTCATGCATGTTTTCGGATTGCTTATCCCACAGGGATCCAATATAATCACTTTTAGTCCTGCATCAGGTCATGATAGCGCCTGAAGAGATCAAAACCTGTCGTTTGTTACAACTTACTCTGACCATTGAAGGGCATTCAATAGCCATGGGCAGGTTAGGGAAATTCGTTTTGAACCTGCTACATAAAAAGCTGCCATTCTGCTCACGTCTTGTTTGAAATCCAGATTTCATAACATTCAAAGGGGTAGAAGTTTTAATTTGCCGGCAAAAGAGGAAAGCAAACTTTTTGTAACAATCAGACAATGCCTAGTGCACAGCTCACCTTTATTTATGCATGAATAACACACTTCAGCATGAATATCTCAATACCAGGAGCAGCCATACAATATCCTTCTTAATTTCAATGACAATGGGACATAAGTAAAAGACCTGGTCACAGCATCTCCTTTCTATACATCATGCACAGTTCTCACTATTGGCGACTTGGGGCACAGATGCTTGTCCAACATCTATTCACAGCAACACAGTCTTCTGACAGTCCTTCTCACTGTAAGGACTGCAGGCGCCCTTCTTTCCATGCCTCTCTTAGGTGCCTGTCTCCGACAATTTCATATCTGAGCATATCTAAGCATATAGGCATATCTAAGCAAAAAAGTAGAGCGCTATGGCTATCATCAGCTTTCAAGGGAAGGACTAGCCTTTATGATACCTTTGATGCAGTTAGACTCACACAGCGAGTCATCAAGCCTGGACTTGAAGCATGCAATGGAACAGCTGCAAAAATTGCACATCTGATCACTTTCATGGAAATTATTTCTCCATCACGTGATGCGCTTACATGCACCCACATACCTGAGGAAGATGATGTGATGATAAAAAATTGACGTGGCATGGGATTCAGTCCCCAACAACCACAATATGTAATCGGATGGGATTGCAGCCCAATCCTATCCGTATTCACAGCATTATATCGTTTGCTAGCTGTCATTTATGTCATGCTAATATTTCATGCCTCAAAATGCTTTCAAACAAGAAACACAAAAGAGGCTAGTTTTCGGGCAGTGTCAGGGTTAATTGAACAGATACATCAGCTTTACATCCTAATGACAATAATATGGCGTATTTTGTACCAACAGTTTCATACATGTTTTCGCAAATGCAGCTAAAAAGGCAAAACAAACACAAGCGAGACAGCAAACAAAGCACTCAACTCCGTGCAACTAGGGGCCCAATGCCGTATTACACTAAAACCATGAAGAAAAATCTGTGCATTTGACATTACCAACAGGTTTACATATGGCCACCGCACACACAAACTGCATCGTGCACAACACGTTTCTTTAGCTCTCGTGCATACCACACAACAGTTTCAAGTTCATCATAACTAAATCCCACAAGCACTGCCTCAGAACCCCACAAAATATCAAGAAGATGAACTGAAAAATAGCCAGCGACACGCAGCGACGCAAGCCAAGGTTGGTGAAGTTATTTTGTCTCTTCCGTGTTACGCATTTGGCACTTAGCAAAAATGAACCTGTGGCGATACGCAGGGATGACAGGGAGCTGGGTTGCGTCTATCCACGCCGCACAGGGTTTACAAGCATGTGTCGCCTGTACACATTTCATGCGTCGTCAGCCGACGTCCCGCAAGTTTTTAAAGCGCACAGCGGGTGGAACAGCGGCCCCGCTACCGCTCGGTGCGAGCGCGAAGGACGGTCCGCGCAATTGGTCGTCGTGCAGGTCGGCAGCGGGGATGTCGTGTGGGTCACCTCGCCTACCAGTGAAATACTATTAATTGGCCGCCCAGGGCCGTTGGTATGCGTTTTGATCTCGCAAGGCCTAATAAATCGACCGCAGCTTTTATTTCGACAGTTGCATCCTCGGGCGTGGTGTCCGCCTGGCTGGTACCACCATGCTGACGCGCCATCCACGTGGCCAGCACACAGTGCGCTGACTGTTTTTTTTTCTGGTTGCTTAAAGGAAAGGTTATTCCCTCAACCGTTGTCCGGTTTGCTTCATGACATTTTCACTTCTGTAGAAGACGTCTGAGAGGAAATTTGTCAAACGCTTTCCCGAAATCAGGAGACTGCATCAGAATTTTCTCATCCCGTGTTAATTGTATGCCATTCATTGGCACCAACGATGGTGTTTTGCGGTAGCCTCGTCTACAGGTTGATTGCGCTCCCGTTTAACTAATGGAGACCAGCACTCTGTCCTCCAGCCTCCTGGTACTACTTCCATTTCTAACGACCGTGTGAACGTGGTTTCAATCACCGACAATCACGCAATGCTGTAAGGTATCTCCAGGTACACCATGTAGTCCATATGCGTTTCTGGCGTCCATATTATCAATTTCAATGTCATTTTCGCTACATGTCTGAGCGGGCCTCTCCCGTCGTGTACGATGAGTTTGTGTGAACTTCATTTTTATTTTCTGAAGTGAATCCTCGTCGGTGATGCTTCAAGTGTAGGCGATTTCTGCCGATTCACGCATAGTATCGTCACGCTCGGCGAATCTCGGATTTATCTTATTTTTGCTTCCTTTCCCGATAAGCATCTTTCCAGCGCCGTAGATGTATCGCGTCACCGATTCTGTTTTGTCATTTACAGGCGCACTCCACATTTGAAAGCTTCCCTGTTCATTGGGAAAGCCTCTTGCTACACTGATGGCCACTACACACTACACTGATGGTTCGCTTGGCCTTTCGTAGTTCCAATTTATAGCGCATTGTACCGATCACGGCTTGATCGCAGTTGAATATGTCCGAGTATGCCCGGCACATTAGCTGTTTAAAAATGTAAACCCTTTTCAGAATATTTGGCAGGTCCCGTCACCATCCATTTGGAACAGCTTTCTTGGCATTCTACTCGACCCGGGACTGTCGAAGCGAAAGCACATGGGGCATGTTCGCTCTGAATGTTCAGTGCCACTAAATTTATTAAGATGCAAATGCGGGCCACGGAGCGGTGCCGACTGCCACACGTCATTACTTTCCAAATTATTGGTTTGTCCAGCCACTGAATGCGACTCCGCAGTGTATGTTTGGGAAAGCTACACGCTCTTCGGCTAATATTCACTGTCGAAAAAGTGCTCCCTTGAATTGCCGAAGCGGTACTGTCCAGTTCCCTGGGCACTAACGATGCCACAAAATTACTCTTACGCGGCGCTTACGTGTCGAGTGGACTCTGGACTTCCCTTTGGCCGCGATCATCCGTTTGTACGCAGGCGTCTCCCTTTTTCGAGAAAGCATTTGTGGATACCTGCGAGGCGATTTCAGGAGAAAATAACTACGTCCATCCGCCAACTCGAGATGTCTGTGCATACCACTTTGCAGTGGCCATGTGAAGCTTGTTTTCTTCGACATTCAAATCGTATATGACACAACCTGGTAACGCGGAATGCGCAGTCGCTGTGCCGTTGTTGCACACGGTGAGCTGTAGGTTCTTTGTCGGGATCCTCTTACCGTTTTTAGTGGCCAGGCCGCGATTACTAATTTTCCGGGTCCGTATGCTCATGTCCACTGTTCGCACGGATAATTTGGGGCGATAATTTGGATAGAGCAAAAGGGGGAAATGCTGCGCTTTTGCCAGGTTGTTTTTGCGTCGCAAAGTTCGTCAAACCTGGTTCACAACTCATTCAAAAGCCCACGGGTTTCTGCGAGAGTGGTGCTTGCGGGTCGAATATTGCGTCTCCGGTCGCAACAGACAGCGCCGTTTTTGTGAAAACAAGATGCCACGGGATAAATAGGAGTGGAAATGACGGACGGTCTGCAGTTCATTCGGATAGCACTGTGGTGCACTGCGGACCGGTGACCCCACGACAAATTCGGAAAACAGCCTGAAGATTTTGAATGATCGATGGTTTGTGTCCGCCGCGCATCGTCGCGGAATGGCTCAGTGGCACACGCAATTACACGCCCATGTAGGGCGGCGTGGTAGCGTTCAGTTGGAAAGCCGGCGTTGTCCAGCGTCTCCACTTGCCGTTCATGTTGAACGGAGCCGAAGTATCCTTTTGCCGTGTTCCCAGCACAGTATAATTTTGCACAGCGCGCGTTGAATGGCAGTGACAGCAGGGTCTACTTCTGTGCCCTTTGCACTGAAATTTGAGGAGCGTTTCAAGGGAAGAGCCGGCGTTTGATAACACATGACATTTTACCCGTCATTGCCTTTGATAACACCAAGACCAAATGGACATACCTCGACACGGAGTTGCCACACGTTTTGGGGGGTACTTTGATTAACGCCTGATGTATCGACATAAATGAGCCGGGAGCAGCCTCTCGCGGCGGGCAGTCAGAAGGTGGCGCACCTCACGCGAGGCACCCGCCAGCTCCGTAGCGGGCTCCGTCTGCGCGCCAGCGTTGCAACAGCGCCGCGAAGACCCGGGCGAGGCCTGACGCGGCTGGGCGGCGACCAGCCCGGATAGCGGCGTCAGCGGGCGGTTCTGCTGGATTCGCCCCGGCGGTGGAAGTGGACCGCGGCCACGCCACCAGCGGCCGAACCCCCCACGGACCTGTGGAGAGGCTGCTGGGTGTTGGGCCACACCAGAGGCGGCATCGGCGGCCGGAGAGCGGAGGCCAGACCCACGGCTCGCGCTCGTGCCCCCTCCCCCCCCCCCGCAGCCTGAGCAGTCAGCGGCGGGCAGGACGCGTCCGGCACCGCTGCCCCGGGCGCAGGGAAGCCACCTCCGCTGTGGGCAAAGGTTCGTTAGCCGGAGACACCGGGCCGGGGTTTTTGGGCGACCGGGGTGGGACACTGTCCGGCAGACATCCCAGCACCCACAGCAGCACCAGGATGCACACGATGGCGCGACGGTACGCCATCCGGCCACACCGCATCGCCGGCCAGGGCACGGCACAACACTTCGCCGTACGAGCGCACGTGGCGGACGGGGGTCACCTCCGGAGAGTCGCCAACAATGGTCGGCATCGAGAGTCCGGGGCTCCGCGGCGCGGGCGTCGGCCGCCAGTCCACCACTACTGCCGACGCGGGCGACATCGCAGGCGGCGGCGGCACGATGCCGGGCGACGCGGCGTGGTGAGGCGGGACCAGGACCGTTTCGGCGGCGGCCGGCACCGGGGAGCACTGGCGGCGGTGGGCATTGGGGGAGCACAGGGGACGGCCACCGGCGGGCCGCGACACCCCACCACTCCGCGACGCGGCACTCCCCGGCGCTAGCAACGCCGCACCACGAACTGCCGCGCTGACAAGCGCGGGCAACAGCAGGGCCAACGGCATCGCGGGCGCCGGCGACACACGGACGCCGCGGGTAGATGCCGATGAAGACCTCGGCGCTGAGGCGGGATAGAGCACCGGAGCACCGGCAGCGGCGAGTCGCACGCCCACGGCCCGTCGAACCGCAGCAGGCCGGACGATGAAGGCGGCGTCAGCGGTGGCAGGTCGAGAAGCCATGGCGACGTCCCCGGCACGGCCGGCGATAGGCGGGCCGACGGCGGCAGCGACGGCCGGGCCGACGACGACGGCGACAGCGAGGCGCCCCGCGACAGCTGGCCGCAGTGACGCAGCTGGCCCCGCACAGCTGGCCGCACAGTGACGTCACTGCGCCCCGCACAGCTGGCCGCAGTGACGTCCTCGCCGTCACTTGCGGCTCCCGGCGACCCGTCGGGCAGCAGAGGCGGGCTGGGTCACAGCGTCACCAGGTCCGGGCCGGACGGCGGCGTCGCCCCGCCAGCGGACCTCGACGCTAGCCGCCGCCGGCGGACGCACGGGGCAGGGCGGGACGTTGCAAACTCGGCCGCGGATGGGCCGGGCGGCGCGTCGGCGGCAGGCGCCATTTGGCGGTCCCCAGAGCTGGCGTCTTGAGGGTGGCGGTCACGGTCCCCCAGGCTCCGGGTCCGGTGGTTGCTAAGCCCGATGCCGGTGGAGAATGGCCGGCCACAGCCGGTGCAGCGGTGCGGCAGGTCAGGCCGTGCCTGCTCCGAGGGCGCCGCCCAGCAGCGGTGCGCGGGCGGCCGCCCGGGCAGGAAGGTGCGGCAACCCACATACACCCACGTGGTGCAGCGCGGGCGAATCGCGTGGCTGCGGGCTGTGGCTTGCACTCAAGCCCGTCGTACCCATCGTCGTCGATTGTGCATCATGCTCCCCGCCCCTCTCTCTATGGCTACTGCTCGGCTTTTGCTGCCTGGTTATGATCAGCGCCATCTACCGAAGTGCTAGAAATTACAAGTGCACGGAAAGCCCGGCACGCAGTCCGACCGTTCATTCCCAGGGTCGTGGTTTATTGGGGTTTTCGGGCACGTCGATTGCACTGGTCATGTTGCTCCCATAACGATGCTTTTACTTAATTAGCATGGTGTGAAAATGACTTGAAAGTTAATATCTTTCAAGAACGAAAAGAATTGTTTCACACAATGTCTCCAGACTGTTTCAGTTTGAGAGCCACGGCTCGATTCTGCAGGAACGTGCCCCACTCTGGGACGAATCCTGGGGCTCCCTCTGTCAGATGGAGACGGGGGACCGACCGGGGTACGCCTCACGCCAGCATACTCAGTCCGGGGTGGCGGCGGGGGAGGGCCCGTCGGCGGGCCTCTACCGGGCGTCTGGGGGTCAGCGGGGCTTCCACTGGCTTTCTGGGCGATGGTGTACCACTGGGAGGGGCGGACTCCCTGCTTGCACTGGACAAACGATTGGCCGCCTTAGCCCCCTCCAACTTGGGCAAGCGGGCACGTTTGGCGTTGCGGACGCGCCTGTCTGCTTCATGTCGCTCCATCGTTTCCACTGCCCGTCCGCACGCACTCGCCTGTGTCGCCGGAGGCGACAAGGGCAGCGGAGCGCCAGACGGCGAGGATGGCCGAGCCCGCGGATCCTGGCCGCGCTTGACCACTATCCATCCTTCCTCCTCCCCCGCTAGCGACCCCGACGACACTTGAGGGGCCGGCGGCACAGCGTGTGTCGAGCAGGACGCAGTTGAAGAAGGACCCGGAAAATCCAACTGGGCGGGAGTCGCCCGCCCCGCCGGCACCACGGACAAACCAAAGGAGCGCAGGAGCGCGATGAATTGGACCGCTGACATGTGATTGATGCTGGTGGACTGTCGTACAGAGGTTTTGGATTTTCGGCATAGCATACTTTAGGGTGCTTACATACATAAGATACTTTAGATGCTTTGGCCTCCTACTGTTCACGTGCCTCGCGGAAAAGATGTTCTTTGAGGTTTTGAGTGGCAGTTTTGAGTCCTTTTCCTGCGTGAAGGCTGGACAACCTCGATCGAAAGTTGTGTGCGGTACCTGCCCTGTGCCACAGTTCACGCACCAGGGCTGCACAGAAGTACATTGGCCTGCCGAATGCTGGAAGGATGCACACTTCCCACAGACAGCTCGATTGCGGCAGTGTGGTTCTGTATGACCAAAACACTGGCATTGAAAACATCGCATCGGATTCGGAACGAAGACTCTGACTTAAACAACGGCGTAGTCAATGCGGATATCTCACGGTAGATCAGGCCGGTTAAACGTTAACATTATGTTGTTTGTAGGGATTTGGTCATCAGCCCTCCAGGTCGTGATCCTGCGTTCTGCGGTGACCCCAAAGATTCCCAGCTCTTCCGTGATTTCCTCCTCACTGACGTCACGAAGGTCATAGCAGTTTATGATGCCTTTTGATAATTTTTTCGTGTGGTGCGGTGTGACCGTGCCTGGCACGCTCATGTCTCGTTTTCCACCCTCGGTTCTTGCGGCATACACAAATTCAGTGGCTGTCATAGCCCGAGTCGCATCGGTGCCGTTTGCGGGCTCATCCTCCATCGCGCCATCTCTCAGCTTATCACAGCGGGTGACTTTTGCGAACCTGTCGCATCCGTTTCGGCGCTGAAACGGTGAACGCGATGCTGGGCTCTTCACATCACTCCGGAAGGCAAGAAGGCGTGGGGCAGGTGGAACCGACTCCTCGCTGCGCCCCAAGTTCATCGCAATCCGTCCCCCTTTCGGGGGCGGGTGTTTTTTTGGTGTTTGTAGATGCCATGCAGTTTTATTTCGTTATTAATTTCAGCACTGGGGCTCCCGAATCACCTCGGAGCCCAACCTGGGACGGCCAACTCACCCAGAGGGAGGTGGTGCCGCCAGGGGGGGCACGGTGACCCCCATAAAATGAGGATTAGTGATGAGTGGGCCGGATGGGGGAAAGCGGGTAACAGGAAGGGAGCGGGCTGGACAAGGAGCGGAGCTGGCGTACCGGCAGGATCGCTACACCCTGAGAGGAACAGCCTGCGCTGTCCACCCGTTATCGGAGCTGGACGTGAGGGGGCGCTAGTCCCCTACACCGGCAAAATTCGGTGACTCTGCAGGGTTCATTTCCAGGGCAAATACACCGTCCATTTCCTTTTCGACTCTGCGTCACTGCCATTATGTGGGGTGGCCTGTAGTGTGCCGCCACGCGCTTTCCGCACTCTCGCTGCGCCTGTGTGGAGGCAGTTGTGGATCGGCGGCCGGAGGGGGCATAGCGCCGCTCACGCACTCGCTGTGTAGGCATCCATCTTCATCCAATTGTTTTGTATCTACGTGCGGGGGTCAAAACGTCAATACATGTGCAGTGAGGATATCTGGTTAAACGAAGAAAGACGCGAGGTCCCATAGTGACACGAGGCCGGATGTTCAGTTAGCAACGCATTTGTTTCCCCTGTCGGGACCTCTTGACTGAGCGGAACCAGCGCACGTGCTTACTACTGGCCATAACGCCATGTTGTCTGATCAGGCCAGGGAGGGGACACGCACGTCCTCTCCCTGGCGTCACTCGGTCACGAAATACCCCGGTCCCTTCCGACCGGTGGCAGGACCACGGCGTGCGGTCCACCATCCGGGGACCAGCTTCCAGTCAGAAGGGACGGGCAAGGACAGGCAAACAGAGCTTAACTAAGTAAGACATAACTTTAAGGAGACGCACGACAGTGCGCAACAGTTTGTTATGCACCCGGACTTCACCGACTTATTTTCAAGCTCCAGTTAAAGGGGAAGTTTCACTTTTGAAGACATTGAAGCAAGTATCAGACATGATAAAATAGGCCCACTGATAGCTACTGATGTACTTTTAAGTGGAAGAGACTGCACTAAAGAACAAACAAGCTACCTAATGTGCCCGCCATTACGTCAGTGGTTGATTGCGTCTTCGTACCTCGCACAACATCGATTGAGCGCCAACCGACGGCTTTTGCATTTAGAAATTGTGCTCACGAACACCAAAAATGAACGACTGGACACCTAAATGTCTTTTTTAATTTTCAGTATTCGCATGGCCAGTGGAATGAGAGGATTTCAATGAAGTTATTATAGCGTCATGGATGCCTGCGTGACGTTTAAAATAGTCTATACGAAAAAAGTCTACACAACTTCGCCGGCGCTGCTCAGAACCTCGAGAGGTGCATGTCTTAAGAAAGATTAAACCGTGCACTGCACCGAAAACAAGATGGGCTATCTCCTTCCGATCGTTACGATGGCTATTTCGATTCAAAACCCAAAACAAATATGGAACATCCCTGTTTAAGCGGGATAAGTTTTTGTTGCGGCGTTATAAGGCAGGGCAAATTTGTAAGTGTCGTGAAGGCGTACATGGCCACGTGTCGTCATAACGTTGTAGGTGTCTTTCGTTGTCTGTTTTTTTAGGGAGAAGTTAGTGTTTTCCTAAAGACTGGCTTTCCATGCTAGTTTACGTAAAATTCTTGCATTACAGCAACTAGCTACAGTTGTTGCAACGTTGCGTACGTCTTCTTGTATCTTATCTTATATATTCATATATACATATCATATATATATATATATATATATATATATAATATATATATATATTGTAATATTATATATATATATATATATATATATATATATATATATATATATATATATAATTTGTATATTGGCATCTATGAAGCGCCCTAAATCGAGGCCTGACGAAATTACAACTATGAAGATCATTTTCAACGACTGAGAACTACATGGCGGTTAAAAGGAAAATTTAAAAACTAGCCTTATATCGGCATGTCTGTCGAATATAGTGGACTTTGTGACCTATGTATTGTATTTCGTGAAGTTCCAGACTGCAATCAAAGTGCACGGTATAATATTAGTAAAGACGAACAACCACAGAGAGGGTGCACGATTAATACATAAGCATAAAGGGTCACTTAACTGTGCGCAGCTGGATTTGAATTGCCATTTTATTTTTGAATTATATTAAATGATCAATTATCAGTGATGACGATACTCATAACTATCAGTGATATTTCGCCGCATAGGATAGAACGAAACGCACTCTCTACCCAGGCTTCGACCAGTGGTTGCTCATTGAGGCATATATTATCCAGATATTCATATTCATACTGGTTCCACCAGTCGTGTCCGAGTGGTTCAGACTCCCCACTCAAAACTGTGGTAGGCACCTGTGGTTGGGTTTCTGAAGCAGCTGTTTGACCTGACAGATGCCAGTGAACGGGAGACAGAATAGTCTCGACGATTACACGGTATGGCTGTGTCAATGCATTTCATGACACATAAAATGCTCCCCTTGACGGGCGAGGCAGCATTTTCAGACGAAATGCGCAAAGTGGTAGTCGGACGCACTTGTCTCTCGCAACCCTTCGGACTTCACTAAAAAAGGCTAATGTATTTTTGAATAACGTTGTCATGTATTGCGTGGCTCAACACAAGCAGCATTCATTCACGGAAGACGGCAGATGTCTGCTTTAAAACCTCGCTAGTGTGGGACCGATAAATGTCGCCGTTAGTCACAATCTCATTGCTGACAAAGGGTACCGAATCACGACATTTAGACAAACGTATTGCACGAGCTTTGTGGCTGTCATGGTGCATGGTGCTGCACTCTTTTGCCCCTGCCCGGCGAACACACCTGGTGAATTCCTGTCCCTGAAACCAGTACCGCTCAGAAATGTCTCCCACAAACTTGTGGCTTTCTGATCGTCGACATTAGCACCAGCCGACACCGGTACATATTCGAACGTGCCGATACCGTACTGAAGACTTACTATAAACACGTCGTGCATTTGAAGCGGTTGACTACCACGGGGCTGATGGATAAGTTGTGTAGTTCATATGTCCTATTAGGCGAAAGCACAAGTAACAATGCCGACTCTGAAACCAACTGTTAATACTGAATCTACATTCAGTTTAGTGAGACCTGTTTTAAAACACCGTATAATCATGTAACGCATCATGAAATGCCTCAAAATGTTGCATCGGTCAGGCAAACAGCGTAAGTATTGCACTCGGAAAGCTCTCACGAACTTCTGGCATTTAAACAGAAGTAAAAAATGTTCAACCTGACAACGCAACAGAAGTAATTTCTGCAAAAAAATATGGAGCACCGGCGTTGCAAAAAAAAACATTGCTTTTGCCTGACATGCTGGATCACACCAGCCGTCGATGTCATGTTCATCTTTTTCCATGAGCCTATACTGAGGGGCCTGTAAACAGGTTGCAGAACAACTAAGGATATATCAAAGACGGAATGGAGCCTTTGGTAATGCAGTAGCCTACGTTTTGGACCGCAGAATATTTCCATTCGCCGGGCATAATAGGATGAAGTACTTGGGTCCAATCCGGTTTGGGCGAGATTGTAAAGTTAGTCCGCTAATTGTATCTGAGAAGCCGGGGATCGGTTCACATTGCCGGCCCCACCTTGATAAGTGAGCGGCCTCGGCCCCCGTTGCTCTCCCTCGCTCTCCATGCCTCCATGAACTTGAGAGTGCAATCGTACCGGCACACACGTGCATACCTATGTGCAGATAGCCAGGTATCACGTTTGCAGATGTATTACGCGCCACCGAGCGTAATACATGGTTTTTTCAGTCATCTCGCATGCCATGTGATGTCAATAACAGTTGAGGATAGAATTATAGGAGCACTTAAGAATGTCAGGTTTGGTAAACGATAGGATGTAGCCTATGGTTGCAGTAGTTACCAAAGCTAATCCGTCAATATCGCCATGACAAATGTTCCATTACCAAGTGCAAATCAATGTTTGAATCAGAACCTGCATCCCATCATTTCCAACAAAGTAGCATCATAAACCTAGCAGAACCCAATGGCAACCTGAGGCATTTCCTTAGCCTGTTGCCTTTGGGTTCAAAAAAGATCTTTGAAGGTTCTTGAGCGCCGTTGATAGCCAAAGTCAGTGTTGCTAGTAAGTTGTTCAGTTCAAATCATCACTCGCTGTCACTGAAGCAGAGTGCGATGGGGACACTAATACTAGCACATACGAAAAGTTGACCAATATCCAACCAAGCGATTGTCGTGTATCATCATACTAAGTCTCAGTAGCTCGAAACGTGAACCACTGTACAGCAGCGTAATACTTCGGTTCAAAAAGCCACGCGCGTTCATTGGTCTACCGCCGGCTTTGAACTACTTATACAAACGCGTGATTCTGTGAAGGTCTTCCGCGCGGCTGATAGGCAGGTATGTGGATGAGCATTTGGCACCCTGGGACCGAAGACTCACGGGACGAAAGCAATTCGAGTGAGACTGCAGAAAAGCCTTGGACTGGAGCATGTAGCCATACTGATAAACTGCCTTCCTGTGTGCAGGTGACGCACAATTCGAGCACAAGTCACCAATCATCTCATACGTCGTGTGGCGGCGGTAACACTTTGAGCAGGAAAAGGCAGTTTTGCTACACGGGAATAGAAGTCTACGGAGAGGCATTAGTGAACGTGGTCATGGCAAATTTGCGACGCGAAAGCGTAAGCGTAGCGCGAACGTATGACTGTGGCCCTGAGTGTAACGTGCGCAACGTCATTAACACAGAGGCACGTAAAGTATTTCTTAGACGCGAAGCCTAGAGGTTCAAACATGTTTCTTCCTTCGAAAAGTCATAGCGTAGTGGATAGTCCTGTTCATTATCGTCAATCAAACGTGAAGTGCAAACCGAACTTAAAACCAAAATAGAATCGAAATCGAAAGCTTAGGGTGAAATTCTGAGATGTTTAGAGGGTTTTTTTAGAACATTGTTGTTACTCATCAAATATTACGCGTTTGATCTAACAATAAGTGCAAACACGAAAAGGTGAGCCACTCCCTTCAAGCTCGGGTGATGTCTGAGAGCAGGATAGACATGCCGAGAGAGCAGGGTGGGCCTGCCGAGCATTGCGTTGCCCTGGACCCGTTATGGTGCCGAATGCCATGCAGACTCTGCTCTCCCGGTCCTTGAGTGACGACTCAGAGCGCCTCATGCGCCTCTTGGACCGCCAAGATATCATAGGCTAATGCATCTTAAACATATGTGCATCATATCCAAACATATGATCATATGATAGACATATAATCATATGATACACATATGATCATCCGCCGTGCGTCATAAACATATGCTCCAGAAACATACCAGGTGTCATATATATATATATATATATATATATATATATATATATATATATATAT
>NW_023596921.1:30957596-30970956 GCF_011947565.3 Pollicipes pollicipes
GTCATTGCCTTTGATAACACCAAGACCAAATGGACATACCTCGACACGGAGTTGCCACACGTTTTGGGGGGTACTTTGATTAACGCCTGATGTATCGACATAAATGAGCCGGGAGCAGCCTCTCGCGGCGGGCAGTCAGAAGGTGGCGCACCTCACGCGAGGCACCCGCCAGCTCCGTAGCGGGCTCCGTCTGCGCGCCAGCGTTGCAACAGCGCCGCGAAGACCCGGGCGAGGCCTGACGCGGCTGGGCGGCGACCAGCCCGGATAGCGGCGTCAGCGGGCGGTTCTGCTGGATTCGCCCCGGCGGTGGAAGTGGACCGCGGCCACGCCACCAGCGGCCGAACCCCCCACGGACCTGTGGAGAGGCTGCTGGGTGTTGGGCCACACCAGAGGCGGCATCGGCGGCCGGAGAGCGGAGGCCAGACCCACGGCTCGCGCTCGTGCCCCCCCCCCCCCCCGCAGCCTGAGCAGTCAGCGGCGGGCAGGACGCGTCCGGCACCGCTGCCCCGGGCGCAGGGAAGCCACCTCCGCTGTGGGCAAAGGTTCGTTAGCCGGAGACACCGGGCCGGGGTTTTTGGGCGACCAGGGTAAGACACTGTCCGGCAGACACCCCAGCACCCACAGCAGCACCAGGATGCACACGATGGCGCGACGGTACGCCATCCGGCCACACCGCATCGCCGGCCAGGGCACGGCACAACACTTCGCCGTACGCGCGCACGTGGCGGACGGGGGTCACCTCCGGAGAGTCGCCAACAATGGTCGGCATCGAGAGTCCGGGGCTCCGCGGCGCGGGCGTCGGCCGCCAGTCCACCACTACTGCCGGCGCGGGCGACACCGCACGCGGCGGCGACACGGTGCCAGGCGGCGCGGCGCGGGAAGGCGGCACCAGGACCGCTTCGGCGGCGGCCGGCATTGGGGGAGCACTGGCGGCGGTCTGCACCGGGGAGCACTGGCGCCGGTGGGCATTGGGGGAGCACAGGGGACGGCCACCGGCGGGCCGCGACACCCCACCACTCCGCGACACCCCACCACTCCGCGACACCCCACCACTCCGCGACGCGGCACTCCCCGGCGCTAGCAACGCCGCACTACGAACTGCCGCGCTGACAAGCGCGGGCGACAGCAGGGCCAACGGCATCGCGGGCGCCGGCGACACACGGACGCCGCGGGTAGACGCCGGTTAAGACCTCGGCGCTGAGGCGGGACCGAGCACCGGAGCACCGGCAGCGGCGAGTCGCACGCCCACGGCCCGTCGAACCGCAGCAGGCCGGACGATGAAGGCGGCGTCAGCGGTGGCAGGTCGAGGAGCCATGGCGACGTCCCCGGCACGGCCGGCGATAGGCGGGCCGACGGCGGCAGCGACGGCCGGGCCGACGACGACGGCGACAGCGGGGCGCCCCGCGACAGCTGGCCGCAGTGACGCAGCTGGCCCCGCACAGCTGGCCGCACAGTGACGTCACTGCGCTCCGCACAGCTGGCCGCAGTGACGTCCTCGCCGTCACTTGCGGCTCCCGGCGACCCGTCGGGCAGCAGAGGCGGGCTGGGTCACAGCGTCACCAGGTCCGGGCCGGACGGCGGCGTCGCCCCGCCAGCGGACCTCGACGCCAGCCGCCGCCGGCGGACGCACGGGGCAGGGCGGGACGTCGCAAACTCGGCCGCGGATGGGCCGGGCGGGGCGTCGGCGGCAGGCGCCATTTGGCGGTCCCCAGAGCTGGCGTCTTGAGGGTGGCGGTCACGGTCCCCCAGGCTCCGGGTCCGGTGGTTGCTAAGCCCGATGCCGGTGGAGAATGGCCGGCCACAGCCGGTGCAGCGGTGCGGCAGGTCAGGCCGTGCCTGTTCCGGGGGCGCCGCCCAGCAGCGGTGCGCGGACGACCGCCCGGGCAGGAAGGTGCGGCAACCCACATACACCCACGTGGTGCAGCGCGGGCGAATCGCGTGGCTGCGGGCTGTGACTGGTACTCAAGCCCATCGTACCCATCGTCGTCGATTGTGCATCATGTTCCCCGCCCCTCTCTCTATGGCTACTGCTCGGCTTTTGCTGCCTGGTTATGATCAGCGTCATCTACCGAAGTGCTAGAAATTACAAGTGCACGGAAAGCCCGGCACGCAGTCCGGCTGTTCATTCCCAGGTTTGTTGTTTATTGGTGTTTTCGGGCACGTCGATTGCACTGGTCATTTTGCTCCCATAACGATGCTTTTACTTAATTAGCATGGTGTGAAAATGACTTGAAAGTTAATATCTTTTAAGAACGAAAAGAGTTGTTTCACACAATGTCTCCAGACTGTTTCAGACTGAGAGCCACGGCTCGATTCTGCAGGAACGTGCCCCACTCTGGGACGAATCCTGGGGCTCCCTCTGTCAGATGGAGACGGGGGACCGACCGGGGTACGCCTCACGCCAGCATACGCAGTCCGGGGTGGCGGCGGAGGAGGGCCCATCGGCGGGCCTCCACCGGGCGTCTGGGGGTCAGCGGGGCTTCCACTGGCTTTCTGGGCGATGGTGTACCACTGCGAGGGGCGGACTCCTTGCTTGCACCGGACAAACGATTGGCCGCCTTAGCCCTCTCCAACTCGGCCAAGCGGGCTCGCTTGGCGTCGCAGGCGCGCCTGTCCGCTTCATGTCGCTCCATCGTTTCCACTGCCCGTCCGCACGCACTCGCCAGTATCGCCGGAGGCGACAAGGGCAGCGGAGCGCCAGACGACGAGGATGGCCGAGCCCGCGGACCCTGGCCGCGCTTGACCACCGTCCATCCTTCCTCCTCCCCCTCTTGCGACCCCGACGACACTTGAGGGGCCGGCGGCACAGCGTGTGTCGAGCAAGCCGAAGCTGAGGAAGGACCCGGAGGATCCAACTGGGCGGGAGTCGCCCGTCCCGCCGGCGCCACAGACAAGCCGAAGGATCGCAGGAGCGCGATGAATTGGACCGCTGACATGTGATTGATGCTGGTGGACTGTCGTGCAGAGGTTTTGGATTTTTGGCATAACATACTTTAGGGTGTTTGCGTACATAAGATACTTTAGATGCTTTAGCCTCATACTGTGCCTCGCGTGCCACGTGCCTCGCGGAAAAAGATGTTCTTTGAGGTTTTGAGTGGCAGTTTTGAGTCCTTTTCCTGCATGAAGGCGGACAACTTCGATCGAAAGTTGTGTGCGGTACCTGCTCCGTCCACAGTTCACGCACCAGGGCCGCACAGAAGTACAATGGCCTCACGAATGCTCGAAAGATGCACACTTCCCACAGACAGCTCGATTGCGGCGGTGTGAATCTGTATGACCAAAGCGCTGGCATTGAAAACATCGCATCGGATTCGGAACGAAGGCTCTGACTTTGACAACGGCGTAGCCAATGCGGATATCTGACGGTAGATCAGGCCAGGTAAACGTCAATATAATGTTGTTTGCAGGGATTTGGTAGTCAGCCCTCCAGGTCGTGATCCTGCGCTCTGCGGTGACCCCAAATATTCCTAACTCTTCCATGATTTCTTCCTCGCTGACGTCACGAAGGTCATAGCAGTTTATGATACCTTTTGAGAAATTTTTCGTGTGGTGCGGTGTGACCGTGCCTGGCACGCTCATGTCTTGTTTTCCACCCTCGGTTCTCGCGGCATACACAAATTCAGTGGCTGTCATAGCCCGAGTCGCATCGGTGCCGTTTGCGGGCTCATCCTCCATCACGCCATCTCTCAGCTTATCACAGCGGGTGACTTTTCCGAACCTGTCGCATCCGTTTCGGCGCTGAAACGGTGAACGCGATGCTGGGCTCTTCACATCACTCCGGAAGGCAAGAAGGCGTGGGGCAGGTGGAACCGACTCCTCGCTGCGCCCCAAGTTCATCGCAATCCGTCCCCCTTTCGGGGGCGGGTGTTTTTTTGGTGTTTGTAGATGCCATGCAGTTTTATTTCGTTATTAATTTCGGCACTGGGGCTCCCGAACCACCTCGGAGCCCAACCTGGAACGGCCAACTCACCCAGAGGGAGGTGGTGCCGCCAGGGGGGGCACGGTGACCCCCATAAAATGAGGATTAGTGATGAGTGGGCCGGATGGGGGAAAGCGGGTAACAGGAAGGGAGCGGGCTGGACAAGGAGCGGAGCTGGCGTACCGGCAGGATCGCTACACCCTGAGAGGAACAGCCTGCGCTGTCCACCCGTTATCGGAGCTGGACGTGAGGGGGCGCTAGTCCCCTACACCGGCAAAATTCGGTGACTCTGCAGGGTTCATTTCCAGGGCAAATACACCGTCCATTTCCTTTTCGACTCTGCGTCACTGCCATTATGTGGGGTGGCCTGTAGTGTGCCGCCACGCGCTTTCCGCACTCTCGCTGCGCCTGTGTGGAGGCAGTTGTGGATCGGCGGCCGGAGGGGGCATAGCGCCGCTCCACGCACTCGCTGTGTAGGCATCCATCTTCATCCAATTTTTTGTATCTACGTGCGGGGTCAAAACGTCAATACATGTGCAGTGAGGATATCTGGTTAAACGAAGAAAGACGCGAGGTCCCATAGTGACACGAGGCCGGATGTTCAGTTAGCAACGCATTTGTTTCCCCTGTCGGGACCTCTTGACTGAGCGGAACCAGCGCACGTGCTTACTACTGGCCATAACGCCATGTTGTCTGATCAGGCCAGGGAGGGGACACGCACGTCCTCTCCCTGGCGTCACTCGGTCACGAAATACCCCGGTCCCTTCCGACCGGTGGCAGGACCACGGCGTGGCGTCCACCATCCGGGGACCAGCTTCCAGTCAGAAGGGACGGGCAAGGACAGGCAAACAGAGCTTAACTAAGTAAGACATAACTTTAAGGAGACGCACGACAGTGCGCAAAAGTTTTTATGCACATGGACTTCACCGACTTATTTTCAAGTTCCAATTAAAGGGGAAGTTTCACTTTTGAAGACATTGAAGCAAGTATCAGACATGATAAAATAGGCTCATTGATAGCTACTGATGTACTTTTAAGTGGAAGAGACTGCTCTAAAGAACAAACAAGCTACTTAATGTGCCCGCCATTACGTCAGTGGTTGATTACGTCTTCGTACCTCGCACACCATCGATTGAGCGCCAACCGACGGCCTTTGCATTTAGAAATTGTGCTCACGAACACCAAAAATGAACGACTCGACACCTATATGTCTTTTTTAATTTTCATTGTCGCATGGCCAATGGAATGACAGGATTTCAATGAAGTTATTATAGCGCCATGGATGCCTGCGTGACGTTAAAATAGTCTATACGAAAAAGTCTGCACAACTTCGCCAGCGCGTTGCTCAGAACCTCGAGAGGTGCATGTCTTAAGAAGGATTAAACCGTGCACTGCACCGAAAACAAGATGGCTATCTCCTTCGATCGTTACGATGGCTATTTCGATTCAAAACCCAAACAAATAGGGAACATCCTGTTAAGCGGGATAATGTTTTTTGTTGCGGCGTTATAGGCAGGGGCAATTTGTAATGTCGTGAAGGCATACATGGCCACTGTCGTCATAAACGTTGTAGGTGTCTTTCGTTGTCTGTTTTTTTAGGGAGAAGTTAGTGTTTCCTAAAAGACTGGCTTTTCCATGCTAGTTACGTAAAATTCTTGCAATTACAGCAACTAGCTACAGTTGTTGCAACGTTGCGTACGTCTTCTTGTATCTTATCTTATATATCATATATACATATCATATATATATATATATATATATATATATATATATATATATTGTAATATTATATATATATATATATATATATATATATATATATATATATATATATATAATTTGTATATTGGCATCTATGAAGCGCCCTAAATCGAGGCCTGACGAAATTACAACTATGAAGATCATTTTCAACGACTGAGAACTACATGGCGGTTAAAAGGAAAATTTAAAAACTAGCCTTATATCGGCATGTCTGTCGAATATAGTGGACTTTGTGACCTATGTATTGTATTTCGTGAAGTTCCAGACTGCAATCAAAGTGCACGGTATAATATTAGTAAAGACGAACAACCACAGAGAGGGTGCACGATTAATACATAAGCATAAAGGGTCACTTAACTGTGCGCAGCTGGATTTGAATTGCCATTTTATTTTTGAATTATATCAAATGATCAATACTCAGTGATGACGACACTCATAACTATCAGTGATATTTCGCCGCATAGGATAGAACGAAACGCACTCTCTCCTCAGGCTTCGACCAGTGGTCTCTCATTGAGGCACATATTATCCAGATATTCATATTCATACTTGTTCCCCCAGTCGTGTCCTAGTGGTTCAGACTCCCCACTCGAACATGTGGTAGGCACCTGTGGTTGGGTTTCTGAAGCAGCTGTTTGACCTGACAGATGCCAGTGAACGGGAGACAGAATAGTCTCGACGATTACACGGTATGGCTGTGTCAATGCATTTCATGACACATAAAATGCTCCCCTTGACGGGCGAGGCAGCATTTTCAGACGAAATGCGCAAAGTGGTAGTCGGACGCACTTGTCTCTCGCAACCCTTCGGACTTCACTAAAAAAGGCTAATGTATTTTTGAATAACGTTGTCATGTATTGCGTGGCTCAACACAAGCAGCATTCATTCACGGAAGACGGCAGATGTCTGCTTTAAAACCTCGCTAGTGTGGGACCGATAAATGTCGCCGTTAGTCACAATCTCATTGCTGACAAAGGGTACCGAATCACGACATTTAGACAAACGTATTGCACGAGCTTTGTGGCTGTCATGGTGCATGGTGCTGCACTCTTTTGCCCCTGCCCGGCGAACACACCTGGTGAATTCCTGTCCCTGAAACCAGTACCGCTCAGAAATGTCTCCCACAAACTTGTGGCTTTCTGATCGTCGACATTAGCACCAGCCGACACCGGTACATATTCGAACGTGCCGATACCGTACTGAAGACTTACTATAAACACGTCGTGCATTTGAAGCGGTTGACTACCACGGGGCTGATGGATAAGTTGTGTAGTTCATATGTCCTATTAGGCGAAAGCACAAGTAACAATGCCGACTCTGAAACCAACTGTTAATACTGAATCTACATTCAGTTTAGTGAGACCTGTTTTAAAACACCGTATAATCATGTAACGCATCATGAAATGCCTCAAAATGTTGCATCGGTCAGGCAAACAGCGTAAGTATTGCACTCGGAAAGCTCTCACGAACTTCTGGCATTTAAACAGAAGTAAAAAATGTTCAACCTGACAACGCAACAGAAGTAATTTCTGCAAAAAAATATGGAGCACCGGCGTTGCAAAAAAAAACATTGCTTTTGCCTGACATGCTGGATCACACCAGCCGTCGATGTCATGTTCATCTTTTTCCATGAGCCTATACTGAGGGGCCTGTAAACAGGTTGCAGAACAACTAAGGATATATCAAAGACGGAATGGAGCCTTTGGTAATGCAGTAGCCTACGTTTTGGACCGCAGAATATTTCCATTCGCCGGGCATAATAGGATGAAGTACTTGGGTCCAATCCGGTTTGGGCGAGATTGTAAAGTTAGTCCGCTAATTGTATCTGAGAAGCCGGGGATCGGTTCACATTGCCGGCCCCACCTTGATAAGTGAGCGGCCTCGGCCCCCGTTGCTCTCCCTCGCTCTCCATGCCTCCATGAACTTGAGAGTGCAATCGTACCGGCACACACGTGCATACCTATGTGCAGATAGCCAGGTATCACGTTTGCAGATGTATTACGCGCCACCGAGCGTAATACATGGTTTTTTCAGTCATCTCGCATGCCATGTGATGTCAATAACAGTTGAGGATAGAATTATAGGAGCACTTAAGAATGTCAGGTTTGGTAAACGATAGGATGTAGCCTATGGTTGCAGTAGTTACCAAAGCTAATCCGTCAATATCGCCATGACAAATGTTCCATTACCAAGTGCAAATCAATGTTTGAATCAGAACCTGCATCCCATCATTTCCAACAAAGTAGCATCATAAACCTAGCAGAACCCAATGGCAACCTGAGGCATTTCCTTAGCCTGTTGCCTTTGGGTTCAAAAAAGATCTTTGAAGGTTCTTGAGCGCCGTTGATAGCCAAAGTCAGTGTTGCTAGTAAGTTGTTCAGTTCAAATCATCACTCGCTGTCACTGAAGCAGAGTGCGATGGGGACACTAATACTAGCACATACGAAAAGTTGACCAATATCCAACCAAGCGATTGTCGTGTATCATCATACTAAGTCTCAGTAGCTCGAAACGTGAACCACTGTACAGCAGCGTAATACTTCGGTTCAAAAAGCCACGCGCGTTCATTGGTCTACCGCCGGCTTTGAACTACTTATACAAACGCGTGATTCTGTGAAGGTCTTCCGCGCGGCTGATAGGCAGGTATGTGGATGAGCATTTGGCACCCTGGGACCGAAGACTCACGGGACGAAAGCAATTCGAGTGAGACTGCAGAAAAGCCTTGGACTGGAGCATGTAGCCATACTGATAAACTGCCTTCCTGTGTGCAGGTGACGCACAATTCGAGCACAAGTCACCAATCATCTCATACGTCGTGTGGCGGCGGTAACACTTTGAGCAGGAAAAGGCAGTTTTGCTACACGGGAATAGAAGTCTACGGAGAGGCATTAGTGAACGTGGTCATGGCAAATTTGCGACGCGAAAGCGTAAGCGTAGCGCGAACGTATGACTGTGGCCCTGAGTGTAACGTGCGCAACGTCATTAACACAGAGGCACGTAAAGTATTTCTTAGACGCGAAGCCTAGAGGTTCAAACATGTTTCTTCCTTCGAAAAGTCATAGCGTAGTGGATAGTCCTGTTCATTATCGTCAATCAAACGTGAAGTGCAAACCGAACTTAAAACCAAAATAGAATCGAAATCGAAAGCTTAGGGTGAAATTCTGAGATGTTTAGAGGGTTTTTTTAGAACATTGTTGTTACTCATCAAATATTACGCGTTTGATCTAACAATAAGTGCAAACACGAAAAGGTGAGCCACTCCCTTCAAGCTCGGGTGATGTCTGAGAGCAGGATAGACATGCCGAGAGAGCAGGGTGGGCCTGCCGAGCATTGCGTTGCCCTGGACCCGTTATGGTGCCGAATGCCATGCAGACTCTGCTCTCCCGGTCCTTGAGTGACGACTCAGAGCGCCTCATGCGCCTCTTGGACCGCCAAGATATCATAGGCTAATGCATCTTAAACATATGTGCATCATATCCAAACATATGATCATATGATAGACATATAATCATATGATACACATATGATCATCCGCCGTGCGTCATAAACATATGCTCCAGAAACATACCAGGTGTCATATATATATATATATATATATATATATATATATATATATATATATATATATATATATATATATATATGATCGTGTAAAGAGCACATAAGGAACGCGTTTTTGAAAGTTACACGCTGTTGATGTGTATTATTACGTACATATGGACATGCCAAGTTGGAAAAGATCGTTTGTCAGCAAAAATTTACATTTGGCCTGGCCTAATGGGGTGAAGTATTATCCTTAGATGTATAAAACTTGCTAAGACTCGAGAGAACTCGCTTAGACCAATCCGCCTGATTTTCCATGGGACTTCATGTTTGTTTTTTTGTAGTGACGGCAGCGGTTCACATCTCCTGCACCCCAATCATCAAGAAAACCGGCGAAGCAGGGCAAAGGTTCACCGTCGCTCTACGAAGGACACCCGGATGTTCTCTTTGGCTTTCAAATATCAAAGCATGCAAATACGTCATTTAGCCTGTAACAACTGGTTGCACAGCTTAATCGTAAGCAAGGACATGATGAAACAGCCATTTCCAGCTTGAAGCAGTTGTCTGAAGCTTATGACATTGAGAAGATGTAGCGCCCAATGTAAAACTGTTAATAGCCGACTAGTCAATTGTACGATTGTGCCACCAAAGCCATGGACGAACAACTCTACGCATGCTGCAAGCCATTTTTGACAACAAAGGTTGATAACTTAATGACACAAGTTTTCAAACGGTGTGTAACAATTGAGCCAAGTCGCCCATGTCGGGTTTCCGATACTGAAGCCGTCGTTGCGTCAAGCATAGCCCCGTGGGCCTATTGCTCCCTGAAAGCTGAAAAACGGTATCTGATTAGTTACATGCAACTGCCATAAAACTCCGACCAAGGTTACAGAAAGCAGTTGTGAGTGGTGTCTTCGGCGCTGCCGGCCCGCCCAGCCAGCCGGCACGATGACCGGAGCTTCCGCGTCAGAGGTTCAAGGGGAGAAACACTTCTGAGTCTCAAGTACGAAGCCCTCCCTTCCGACCGCCGAGATCGCAGCGGTCGACCGGTCAGCGGGACCCCCGCAATTACTGGGGAAGCTCCAATTGCGGCCAGTGATCAACCAACCACTGGAAGGTGAGCAGAGAGCTCACACCCATGCACTCAGGGCATACAGAGATCCAGCGCAGAGGCGCAGCCAAGAACCACCTACTAGGCCCGCGTTTTCCCGTTTCATAAAAAATGGCTCTGGACAGAAAAAGAAAAAATGCACACATTTTTTCATGCGTTCACAGCGATACCCGATAGCTTCACTCAAACCCCGTACTAAAACCCTGGCTGTGCCCCTAATCCATCATGTTTCAAACCTGCAGCGATCGTCAGCCTGCTCCGCATCAGTGCGCATGCGTGGTCGGCGCGTGGAAGCAGTCAAAACAGTCTTCTGCTTGCATGGCGAGTGATTTGGTTAATTAAGCCATGAGATACCGGGCCATCGAAAGGCGGAGGCGGGGTAGCCGGCTGATTGTTGGCGAGGACGGAAACTCGTACCTCACGAAGCACTGTCCGAAACTAACACCTATCTCCGCTAAGTGACTTTCTGTCGCCAGGATGTGACAGCGGGGTAATGTGAGGTTGAGATGTCGGAGCGTTGATCACGCCCCCAACTCTTCTCGGTGTCCCACATGGAAAAAAGAAAAATAAGTTTGCTCTAAAAAGGCCAAGACAGGTGTGCCATATCCCAAGGCGCGGCGCAGTATAGAGTCCAAAATGTCAATCCTTGCCTCTCAGACTCAACTGAATGAACCGCACATGCCCAGACGAGAAACACCATTGAATCGCCTCCGGCTGGATGTTTGAGTGCCCAAGGCACCCATTCACTCCCGTCCCCAGGCTGGCCGGCGCTCCAGCCCGCCGGCTACGCGCGAACCGCGTGCGGCTCAATCCGTCCGACGTCCTAGCCCTCCGGCTATGAACAGTCGACGCCCGGTCCCTTTGGCCGCTACATGAACGTTGCCCCCCCCCCCCCCCCCCCACCCCACCACCACAACACCCGCCGCAACACGCCCGAATGAAGGCCGTTGAAGTAGTACCCCCTGGCAGCCGGCACATCAAAAAGTGCTTCTTTTTTTTGCTGACTGGAATCGCGCCGTGGTAACAGGTTATGCACCAAGACAATGCAATCACATGATTGCAAAATATCCGCACTCCGCTCCGCTCCGCACATTCGCACACCGTCAGTCGCCAGATAGCCTTTCCAATTCAGTCGGGTCAAACAATGTCCCCACTCTGCGACTAGTACCCAGTGCCGCTGGATAACCAGTCTAGTATTTTTCCTCTAGACCACGGAGGCGGCCCACGTCAGTAACGCCCATTACTCACAAACATGTAGATTGCCCAATGGAACATCCAATTATCTTGCAGAATTGTTTGCTTTATTTATTTCCTTGCAACATACCGAACGACAATATCATGGTACCAACCCAGTAGTAATCTGCTCGGATTCTCCAGCGGCCCCGCCGCCACCTATAGACTCCGACTTTAGTCACCACCTCCTTGTCAGTGTCATAAATATCAGCATTTACATACACAAGATGTTGACATTAAATCTTTGTGGGTTACAGGACATCAGGGAATCGCAAGAAGTGAGCGGGCCGACAACGTGGTTATGTAAGCATTGGCGTCCCCTCACATCATACCCATCCCTGTTGACCATGATACTTTAAAATGTCCGTTCACAATTTGGTAAAACAACTTCAAAACTTCAAACGGCAATGGTGGAGAACGCCAGAACTCAACTCCATGGCACACGACCTGAAGTTACACATAGCTGTCAGCAAATCGTACGGACCGTTTAGAGAAACGATATTGGCACGTCTTCGAACTGGACATACGAAGATCACACATAATTATTTGTATTTGCAACACCCGCGTCATCCGTGTGATCGTCCACTTGCAGTTAAGCATACTTTACTTGAATGTGACAACTTTAAACAGCAGCGGAAGACACTGTAGGTATATTGTCACCACAACGTTGCGTTATCGTTAAAAGTCCTCCTAGGTTATGACGATCCACATATTGACCTTTCACTCAATTTTCTTAGATGTACCGAAATGCTTCAGTCATTGTGAAGAGGTAATAAACAATCCAGCAGCGTTATTGCTATCTTCGAGCATATGTTTACGTTTGCGTTGAAATATACTTTTTAAAGGCGTGAAATGGCCCGAACGGGCCGAAATATCTCAAACAAATAGCATACCTAAATAGATCCCCGGCCGCCGGGGACGCGCGTACACCGTTGTTGTTGTTCATTGATGTTATCGGGCGCGTTGACTTCAATGGTCATTTCGTGCCCATAACGACGCTTTTACTTACTTAGTATGGTGTGAAAATGACTTGAAAATCAATATCTTTTAAGAACGAAAAGAGCCGTTTGGAATCAAGAAAGGAAGAACTGTCCCCAGCACATCGCTAATGGTCAGGGGTCGAAGCCTGCGGACCAAAGTGACGTCGTCGTTCTCCGATGAGGCACGGACATGATACAATGACATGGTGGACAGTGAGAACAATACCACACCGCTGGCATAGGGGTCTGTCGGCTCCGTGCAACAGATGGCCGTGTGTGGCATACGTATGCCCGATACGCAACCTGCATAAAGCCACTTCTCCCCACCGCACACTGCGAGAGCATGACGACCACAAGCCATACTCGGTTCGTATCGCCCTGAGCTTATTGCCGCCCACCTGGGCCCAACAACGCTGCAACTTGCGTCTCAGGAAGGTCTTGTCTGCCGGGTAAACATCTCTAGCAACGATAGGCCAAAACTGGGTATATGGTGCCACCGCTGCTCGCTTAGCAGCGGCATCAGCCAACTCGTTGCCCACGATACCGACGTGACTGGGGATCCAGCACAGGGTAACTCTTTTCCCAACCCGATTCAACTGTGTCAGGCGTGATAAAATGTCCTGTATAAGGCGACATGATGGATAAAAAGACTTCAGTACAGAGAGACTGCTCAGTGAATCAGTAAAAATGGCGTGTGACGATTCTTCGCCCACTTCTATAAAACACATCGCCTTGGTGATTGCAATTTATTCCGCTGTGAAAACTGACGAGTGGGCCGGTAACAAGAACGATCGAGTGACGGAACCGCTGACG
>NW_023596921.1:30971033-31041033 GCF_011947565.3 Pollicipes pollicipes
TATATATATATATATATATATATATATATATATATATATATATATATACACGATATATCAGTTTCCTCAGTGGTGGCACACACCAATATCCCTTCGCAGCCCGTTAGCGGGCAGCAAACGGATATCGGCGTTTGGCACCGCGCGATATCTGAAACCAATTTGGCCACTATAACTTGAGGATACTGGTGAAATGTGTCCCACAACACTAAGAACACTAGCTTAGCGTCAGAAAGTCACATCATTTAAAATGCGTCCCGGCAGGAGCACCAGATGATGTTTTGCACTCTGCTGCACTAGATCACCGGCTAAGACTCGAGACAAGCTATCCATAAAAGTGTGCCGTCTATCGTAGACTCGCAGATTGTGGGCCAGTGCAGCAAGAAGGGAGATGCCAAGACTCCAGCGTCTCGTATCCCATGGCACTGCTGCGAGGGTCACTTCGAGGTAGGTTTTTTGTTGCTGTTTTGTTGACATCTGCACAATGTTTGGCAATCTAGAATTTGAACATAGCTGACCAAAATTTAAGTCATGCACTTGAAAAATTTGATCAAGTAAAGACTAAAAATATTTGCGGATGGGTTTAGTTCGTGATCTACGTTGCATTTTGACATGCTGAATTGTGTCTTGAACACATTATTGGCAATGCTGAAACTTTGATGGCATTGCATTCGCCCTCGATGAAACGCATAACCTTAAAACTGGATAAGCATAAGCAGCCTGTTTTTTTTTGGCCAAAGACATCTTAATGTGACACGAGTTTTTAGTTCTTCAATGGTGGTAATAAAGGTCTTTCCATTTTCCGCCAGAGTGCACAATGTTGAAGGCCCCTAGCACCATTTTTCTGTTTTTAAAATGCTCACGCAGAACTATTTATATTACAGTTAAAAAAATATATTTTGTTAACTACATAATGTAAGCGGCTAATGGGTGGTACACTGCTTATGAAGAAAGGAGTCATCCCTCGCAAGTCTGCTTGCCAGCAACGACGCCACCAAGAAGTGCAGAAATGTTCCTCTTCACATAGAAAACACCAAAAACACATTGCTGCAAATGTCATGATGAATTGTTAACATCACCAGGTTAGTGCGGTTTATGTAAATGACGGAAAAGTTTAAAGCTCCCTGGTGATGGAGATAATGTTAGTTTTGAAACGCTCACATCTTAGTGATTAGTAGGCTTTGATGGCTTACTGTTTCGGTAAATGTTGCATGCATTTTGCAATGGAATACACTGATGTCATCTCATGAATGGTACTTGCTATATTTTGCATATGTATAGGCTTTCGAGCAGTATGAAAGCAATATTATTTGTTCGCCTTAGTTCATCAGCACTGTATACAGATGCGAACTAACACACCCCAAACAAGTTGTGGCACCATTATTTCCGAGCATTGCTTTTCCAACATGGTTAAATGTTTTTTATTAACTTTGAGAGGCAGGCTGATTTTAGATTTTTGCCTTACATTGAAGCTTGCGTCCTATGTTTACAGTTTGGTGAGAACCAAGAGGCAGACCACAAGGGTGCCGCACCCTGGCCATTTGCAACGCACGCCAGCCAGACAGAGTTGCCTCCTTTTGCAACCCAAGCCAGCCAGACAGGATCATCTCCTGCTGTAACACAGGCCAGCCAGACATATGTATCTTGTTCATAGAACAGGGAACGTAAGTGCTGAAGAGCTCTATCCAAATACACCCAAGACTGCTGAAACTGAAAATTCAGCTACCTGCGGATCTGCGGATCGGAGATTCTCCTGACCTTCTTCGTCCATTCGACGGGACAGTTAAGTCACCATACTCCACAAATTGGTGATCCTTTCTGCAACACTTATAGTTTCAAACTGCTGTCCCTCTTGCCGCTTCAATGTGGCCCAATGGAAGCAGCCGTTGAATGAACGGGGGTGGTTGTGAGTCGTGAAACTCCAGATACCTCTGGAGATGTTCGGTTCTTTTACTTGGTGCTCGCTCGACTCCAACGACGGCCCTAATAGCTCCGGCAGATCGAAGTCGTGTAAGTCCCCTCTGATGTTCGGTACTGTTACTAATAGGAGAGCACCACCTGCGAGTACGAGGGATAGACATCGATTCAATGATATTAATAAAAAAACACGCGACTCATTTTTTTAAACCTATTGTTGCGGGCACGCGCAATACCACGCCAGACATAGTGTAGTGATTCCTTTCTTGAGCTTTTTTGTTGCAATCCTATCAGTCGCCTGTCGGCTTCTGTGCACTGCACAAGCATATTACATTCAGCATTCAGCGGACCTACCAAATTGCGCACGGTCTGACGGCGATGCTGGCTTCCTGGAACAATATCCTTTATCACAAATTTTAGTGCAACGGTGGGCAGGCCTACCTTCTAGTCTGGATAGGGTCATGGTCGGTACCCGTGCATAAGTTCTCAGCGATGACTGATGAGCAATCAACGTCGTGAGATGCATCCTAAGCCCTGCATGCTTCCAGCAGAGCCATACAATTTCGCTGCCGCCGCAACACCAGAACTGACACATTGCCAGATGTAGTCACAGGCATGACAGTCATGGCAGTCATGGCATGTGGGATCGCCCATGACGGCACAAGTCGATAACTTACAGGTTTTGGTACAATTCCGCCGTCCGAGTTGTTCCAGGACCTCCGTATGTCACACCGGTACTACGAGCGCGTACGTTCGCCGTGGTACAGAGCGCTCCCCTCAGCGCGGGTAGACTATCCGAGCCACTGGCGTCCTTCACTGTGTGGTTGCGTCCAACGCCCTAGAACAGAAGGTATAAACGTCCGGCGAAATTCCGCTGTTTCGCCTAATGACGTCACAAGTGTAGTCGACACACAATGGTCAACGGCGGATACATGCCTACCGCAGTTTGTTTGACTTTTTGAAACGGGTCTAGGACTGGGAGCCGTTAAATATCTTTGGTTGGACCATAACAAAACTATTTCTTCTCCAATTAGGCCATAATATCAGCCGCAGGGTTTATTCGTAATTGATTTGCTGGCGTTCCAGGTAAACGCCTCGGGCTGGAAAGCCGGGAAACAAAGCTCTTACAAAGCTTTTTCGGGAATTCATTGCCTAAATTGGAATAGATATATGCAGACGGAAGGAGTCAATCGGCGCATCCTAAAGAAACAACAATCAGAAATCATTTTGACATGGAAGGTCGGAGCAGAGGCCTGCAGACCCCCGTTACATGGTTGCACGGGCTGGGTCAACCGAGGCGTTTCATTTCCTCAAAAAGTGTATGCTCTTTGGCTAAATGAGGATGCGATGTCATGAACGTGTAGATACCACAATGGGGTTACGTCAAGGTCATTCCATAGGTTAGCGTGATAATTTGCTTTATTTATGCGATCTATGATCCCACATATTTTCACTTCCATTTTGATCGCGTTATGAAGCTTAAAAGTCAGCTACAATTTTTTGTCTGGTCATTACATAGTCAACATGTAGATAGGATGTCAAGATGATGTCATACGAGGCCAACATGACACGCATTATGGCAGTCATGTCATGCATGTTTTCGGATTGCTTATCCCACAGGGATCCAATATAATCACTTTTAGTCCTGCATCAGGTCATGATAGCGCCTGAAGAGATCAAAACCTGTCGTTTGTTACAACTTACTCTGACCATTGAAGGGCATTCAATAGCCATGGGCAGGTTAGGGAAATTTGTTTTGAACCTGCTACATAAAAAGCTGCCATTCTGCTCACGTCTTGTTTGAAACCCAGATTTCATAACATTCAAAGGGGTAAAAGTTTTAATTTGCCGGCAAAAGAGGAAAGAAAACTTTTTGTAACAATCAGACAATGCCTAGTGCACAGCTCACCTTTGTTTATGCATGAATAACACACTTCAGCATGAATATCTCAATACCAGGAGCAGCCATACAATATCCTTCTTAATTTCAATGACAATGGGACATAAGTAAAAGACCTGGTCACAGCATCTCCTTTCTATACATCATGCACAGTTCTCACTATTGGCGGCTTGGGGCACAGATGCTTGTCCAACATCTATTCACAGCAACACAGTCTTCTGACAGTTCTTCTCACTGTAAGGACTGCAGGCGCCCGTCTTTCCATGCCTCTCTCTTAGGTGCCTGTCTCCGACAATTTCATATCTAAGCATATCTAAGCATATAGGCATATCTAAGCAAAAAAGTAGAGCGCTATGGCTATCATCAGCTTTCAAGGGAAGGACTAGCCTTTATGATACCTTTGATATAGTTAGACTCACACAGCGAGTCATCAAGCCTGGACTTGAAGCATGCAATGGAACAGCTGCAAAAATTGCACATCTGATCACTTTCATGGAAATTATTTCTCCATCACGTGATGCGCTTACATGCACCCACATACCTGAGGAAGATGATGTGATGATAAAAAATTGACGTGGCATGGGATTCAGTCCCCAACAACCACAATATGTAATCGGATGGGATTGCAGCCCAATCCTATCCGTATTCACAGCATTATATCGTTTGCTAGCTGTCATTTATGTCATGCTAATATTTCATGCCTCAAAATGCTTTCAAACAAGAAACACAAAAGAGGCTAGTTTTCGGGCAGTGTCAGGGTTAATTGAACAGATACATCAGCTTTACATCCTAATGACAATAATATGGCGTATTTTGTACCAACAGTTTCATACATGTTTTCGCAAATGCAGCTAAAAAGGCAAAACAAACACAAGCGAGACAGCAAACAAAGCACTCAACTCCGTGCAACTAGGGGCCCAATGCCGTATTACACTAAAACCATGAAGAAAAATCTGTGCATTTGACATTACCAACAGGTTTACATATGGCCACCGCACACACAAACTGCATCGTGCACAACACGTTTCTTTAGCTCTCGTGCATACCACACAACAGTTTCAAGTTCATCATAACTAAATCCCACAAGCACTGCCTCGGAACCCCACAAAATATCAAGAAGATGAACTGAAAAATAGCCAGCGACACGCAGCGACGCAAGCCAAGGTTGGTGAAGTTATTTTGTCTCTTCCGTGTTACGCATTTGGCACTTAGCAAAAATGAACCTGTGGCGATACGCAGGGATGACAGGGAGCTGGGTTGCGTCTATCCACGCCGCACAGGGTTTACAAGCATGTGTCGCCTGTACACATTTCATGCGTCGTCAGCCGACGTCCCGCAAGTTTTTAAAGCGCACAGTGGGCGGAACAGCGGCCCCGCTACCGCTCGGTGCGAGCGCGAAGGACGGTCCGCGCAATTGGTCGTCGTGCAGGTCGGCAGCGGGGATGTCGTGCGGGTCACCTCGCCTACCAGTGAAATACTATTAATTGGCCGCCCAGGGCCGTTGGTATGCGTTTTGATCTCGCAAGGCCTAATGAATCGACCGCAGCTTTTATTTCCACAGTTGCGTCCTGGGGCGTGGTGTCCGCCTGGCTGGTACCACCACGCTGACACGCCATCCACGTGGCCAGCACACAGTGCGCTGACTGTTTTTTTTCCTGGTTGCTTAAAGGAAAGGTTATTCCCTCAACCGTTGTCCGGTTTGCTTCATGACATTTTCACTTCTGTAGAAGACGTCTGAGAGGAAATTTGTCAAACGCTTTCCCGAAATCGGGAGACTGCATCAGAATTTTCTCATCCCGTGTTAATTGTATGCCATTCATTGGCACCAACGATGGTGTTTTGCGGTAGCCTCGTCTACAGGTTGATTGCGCTCCTGTTTAACTAATGGAGACCAGCACTCTATCCTCCAGCCTCCTGGTACTACTTCCATTTCTAACGACCGTGTGAACGTGGTTTCAATCACCGACAATCACGCAATGCTGTAAGGTATCTCCAGGTACACCATGTAGTCCATATGCGTTTCTGGCGTCCATATTATCAATTTCAGTGTCATTTTCGCTATATGTCTGAGCGGGCCTCTCCCGTCGTGTACGATGAGTTTGTGTGAACTTCATTTTTATTTTCTGAAGTGAATCCTCGTCGGTGATGCTTCAAGTGTAGGCGATTTCTGCCGATTCACGCATAGTATCGTCACGCTCGGCGAATCTCGGATTTATCTTACTTTTGCTTCCTTTCCCGATAAGCATCTTTCCAGCGCCGTAGATGTATCGCGTCACCGATTCTGTTTTGTCATTTACAGGCGCACTCCACATTTGAAAGCTTCCCTGTTCATTGGGAAAGCCTCTTGCTACACTGATGGCCACTACACACTACACTGATGGTTCGCTTGGCCTTTCGTAGTTCCAATTTATAGCGCATTGTACCGATCACGGCTTGATCACAGTTGAATATGTCCGAGTATGCCCGGCACATTAGCTGTACAAAAATGTAAACCCTTTTCAGAATATTTGGCAGGTCCCGTCACCATCCATTTGGAACAGCTTTCTTGGCATTCTACTCCACACGGAACTGTCGAAGCGAAAGCACATGGGGCATGTTCGCTCTGAATGTTCAGTGCCACTAAATTTATTAAGATGCAAATGCGGGCCACAGAGCGGTGCCGACTGCCACACGTCATTACTTTCCAAATTATTGGTTTGTCCAGCCACTGAATGCGACTCCGCGGTGTATGTTTGGGAAAGCTACACGCTCTTCGGCTAATATTCACTGTCGAAAAAGTGCTCCCTTGAATTGCCGAAGCGGTACTGTCCAGTTCCCCGGGCACTAACGATGCCACAAAATTACTCTTACGCGGCGCTTACGTGTCGAGTGGACGCTGGACTTCCCTTCGGCCGCGATCATCCGTTTGTACGCAGGCGTCTCCCTTTTTCTAGAAAGCATTTGTGGATACCTGCGAGGCGATTTCAGGAGAAAATAACTACGTCCATCCGTCAACTCGAGATGTCTGTGCATACCACTTTGCAGTGGCCATGTGAAGCTTGTTTTCTTCGACATTCAAATCGTATATGACACAACCTGGTAACGCGGAATGCGCAGCCGCTGTCGTTGCACACGCTGAGCTGTAGGTTCTTTGTCGGGATCCTCTTACCGTTTTTAGTGGCCAGGCTGCGATCAATAATTTTCCGGGTCCGTATGTTCATGTTCACTGTTCGCACGGATAATTTGGGACGATAATTTGGATAGAGCAAAAGGGGGAAAATGCCGCGCTTTTGCCAGGTTGTTTTTGCGTCGCAAAGTTCGTCAAACCTGGTTCACAACTCATTCAAAAGCCCACGGGTTTCTGCGAGAGTGGCGATTGCGGGTCGAATGTTGCGTCTCCGGTCGCAACAGACAGCGCCGTTTTTGTGAACACGAGATGCCACGGGTTAAATGGGCGTGGAAATGACGGACGGTCTGCAGTTCATTCGGATAGCACTGTGGTGCACTGCGGACCAGTGTCCCCACGACGAATTCGGAAAACAGCCTGAAGATTTTGAATGATCGATGGTTTGTGTCCGCCGCGCATCGTGGCGGAATGGCTCGATGGCACACGCAATTACACGCCCATGTAGGGTGGCGTGGTAGCGTTCAGTTGGAAAGCCGGCGTTGTCCAGCGTCTCCACTTGCCGTTCATGTTGAACCGAGCCGAAGTATTTTTTTGCCGTGTTCCGAGCACAGTATAATTTTGCACAGCGCGCGTTGAATGGCAGTGACAGCAGGGTCTATTTCTGTGCCCTTTGCAATGAAATTTGAGGAGCGTTTCAAGGAAAGAGCCGGCGTTTGATAACACATGACATTTTACCTGTCATTGCCTTTGATAACACCAAGACCAAATGGACATACCTCGACACGGAGTTGCCACACGTTTTTGGGGGACTTTGATTAACGCCTGATGTATCGACATAAATGAGCCGGGAGAAGCCTCTCGCGGCGGGCAGTCAGAAGGTGGCGCACCTCACGCGAGGCACCCGCCAGCTCCGTAACGGGCTCCGTCTGCGCGCCAGCGTCGCAACAGCGCCGCGAAGACCGGGGCGAGGCCCGACGCGGCTGGGCGGCGACCAGCCCGGATAGCGGCGTCAGCGGGCGGTTCTGCTGGATTCGCCCCGGCGGTGGAAGTGGACCGCGGCCACGCCACCAGCGGCCGAACCCCCCACGGACCTGTGGAGAGGCTGCTGGGTGTTGGGCCACACCAGAGGCGGCATCGGCGGCCGGAGAGCGGAGGCCAGACCCACGGCTCGCGCTCGTGCCCCCTCCCCCCCCCCCCCGCAGCCTGAGCAGTCAGCGGCGGGCAGGACGCGTCCGGCACCGCTGCCCCGCGCGCAGGGAAGCCACCTCCGCTGTGGGCAAAGGTTCGTTAGCCGGAGACACCGGGCCGGGGTTTTTGGGCGACCAGGGTAAGACACTGTCCGGCAGACACCCCAGCACCCACAGCAGCACCAGGATGCACACGGTGGCGCGACGGTACGCCATCCGGCCACACCGCATCGCCGGCCAGGGCACGGCACAACACTTCGCCGTACGAGCGCACGTGGCGGACGGGTGTCACCTCCGGGGAGTCGCCAACAATGGTCGCTATCGAGAGCCCGGGGCTCCGCGGCGTGGGCGTCGGCCGCCAGCCCACCACTACTGCCGGCGCGGGCGACACCGCACGCGGCGGCGACAGGCGGCGCATCGCGGGAAGGCGGCACCAGGACCGCTTCGGCGGCGGCCGGCATTGGGGGAGCACTGGCGGCGGTCTGCATCGGGGAGCACTGGCGGCGGTCTGCACCGGGGAGCACTGGCGGCGGTCTGCACCGGAGGAGCACTGGCGGCGGTCGGCATTGGGGGAGCACAGGGGACGGCCACCGGCGGGCCGTCCCCTGACACCCCACCACTCCGCGACGCGGCACTCCCCGGCGCTAGCAACGCCGCACTACGAACTGACGCGCCGACAAGCGCGGGCGACAGCAGGGCCAACGGCATCGCGGGCGCCGGCGACACAGGGACGACAGGGACACAGGGGCGACAGGGGACCTCGACGCCAGCCGCCGCCGGCAGGCGCACGGGGCTGGGCGGGACGTTGCAAACTCGGCCGCGGACGGGCCGTGCGGCGCGTCGGCGGCAGGCGCCACGTGGCGGTCCCCGGAGCTGGCGTCTTCAGGGTGGCGGTCACGGTCCCCCCGGCACCGGGTCCGGTGGTTGCGAAGCCCGGTGCCGGTGGAGAATGGCCGGCCTTAGCCGGTGCAACGGTGCGGTCGGTCAGGCCGTGCCTGTTCCGGGGACGCCGCCCAGCAGCGGTGCGTGGACGGACGCCCGGGCAGGAAGGTGCGGCACCCCATGTGCACCCACGTGGTGCAGCGCGGGCGAATCGCGTGGCTGCGGGCTGTGGCTGGTACTCAAGCCCGTCGTACCCATCGTCGTCGATTGTGCATCATGTTCTCCGCCCCTCTCTCCATGACTGCTGCTCGGCTTTTGCTGCCTGGTGATGATGAGCGCATCTACCGAGGTACAAGAAATTACAAGTGCACGGAAAGCCCGGCACGCAATCCGGCTGTTCATTCCCAGGGTTGTCTGCTCCGGGGGCGCCGCCCAGCAGCCGTGCGTGGACGGCCGCCCGGGCAGGAAGGTGCGGCACCCCACGCACACAAACGTGGTGCAGCGCGGGCGAACCGCGTGGCTGCGGGCTGTGGCTGGTACTCAAGCCCGTCGTACCCATCGTCGTCGATTGTGCATCATGTTCTCCGCCCCTCTATCCATGACTACTGCTCGGCTTTTGCTGCCTGGTTATGATTAGCGCCATCTACCGAGGTACAAGGAATTACAAGTGCACGAAAAGCCCGGCACGCAATCCGGCTGTTCATTCCCAGGTTGTTGTTTATTGGTGTTTTCGGGCGCGTCGACTGCACTGGTCATTTTGCGTCCATAACGATGCTTTTACTTAATTAGCATGGTGTGAAAATGACTTGAAAGTCAATGCCTTGTAAGCACGAAGAGTTGTTTCACACAATGTCTCCAATCGAGCCTCAAATTCACTCAGTCAGCCTTTTTTAAATTCCAACGTCGTGATCTTACACTTAACCTTTTCCTTACCTGGAATCGAAGCCACACTGGGAAGTGATCGCCTCCTATTGGGTCACCACATTCTGGAGGTCAAGGGCATTCGCCCTTATTCCTCTACAGTTCCACTGTAGAAAGGCCTGTAAAGGGGGCGTTTTAAAAAGGCGGTTAGATGTCACATACTAAAACCGGACACGTCCTAAACGAACTGGGCTGCGCTAGCTGCAGGAACAGTTTCAGACTGAGAGCCACGGCTCGATTCTGCAGGAACGTGCCCCACTCTGGGACGAATCCTGGGGCTCCCTCTGTCAGATGGAAACGAGGGACCACCCGGGGCACGCTTCACGTCAGCATACTCAGTCCGGGGTGGCGGCGGAGGAGGGCCCATCGGCGGGCCTCCACCGGGCGTCTGGGGGTCAGCGGGGCTTCCACTGGCTTTCTGGGCGATGGTGTACCACTGCGAGGGGCGGACTCCTTGCTTGCACCGGACAAACGAGTGGCCGCCTTATAGCTCTCCAACTCGGCCAAGCGGGCACGCCTGGCGTCGCGGGCGCGCCTGTCCGCTTCATGTCGCTCCATCGTTTCCACTGCCCGTCCGCACGCACTCGCCAGTGTCGCCGGAGGCGACAAGGGCAGCGGAGCGCCAGACGGCTAGGATGGCCGAGCCCGCGGACCCTGGCCGCGCTTAACCACCGTCCATCCTTCCTCCTCCCCCTCTTGCAACCCCGACGACACCTGAGGGGCCGGCGGCACAGCGTTTGTCGAGCAGGCCGCAGCTGAGGAAGGACCCGGAGGATCCAACTGGGCGGGAGTCGCCCGTCCCGCCGGCACCACAGACAAGCCGAAGGATCGCAGGAGCGCGATGAATTGGACCGCTGACATGTGATTGATGCTGGTGGACTGTCGTACAGAGGTTTTGGATTTTCGGCATAACATACTTTAGGGTGTTTGCGTACATAAGATACTTTAGATGCTTTAGCCTCATACTGTGCCTGGCGTGCCACGTGCCTCGCGGAAAAAGATGTTCTTTGAGGTTTTGGGTGACAGTTTTGAGTCCTTTTCCTGCATGAAGGCGGACAACTTCGATCGAAAGTTGTGTGCGGTACCTGCTCCGTCCACAGTTCACGCACCAGGGCCGCACAGAAGTACAATGGCCTCACGAATGCTCGAAAGATGCACACTTCCCACAGACAGCTCGATTGCGGCGGTGTGAATCTGTATGACCAAGGCGCTGGCATTGAAAACATCGCATCGGATCCGGAGCGAAGGCCCTGACTTTGACAACGGCGTAGCCAATGCGGATATCTGACGGTAGATCAGGCCAGGTAAACGTTAATATAATGTTGTTTGCAGGGATTTGGTAGTCAGCCCTCCAGGTCGTGATCCTGCGCTCTGCGGTGACCCCAAAGATTCCCAGCTCTTCCGTGATTTCCTCCTCACTGACGTCACGAAGGTCATAGCAGTTTATGATGCCTTCTGAGAAATTTTTTGTGTGGTGCGGTGAGACCGTGCCTGGCACGCTCATGTCTCGCTTTCCACCCTCGGTTCTCGCGGCATACACAAATTCAGTGGCTGTCATAGCCCGAGTCGCATCGGTGCCGTTTGCGGGCTCATCCCCCATCGCGCCATCTCTCAGCTTATCACAGCGGGTGACTTTTGCGAACCTGTCGCATCCGTTTCGGCGCTGAAACGGTGAACACGATGATGGGCTCTTCACATCACTCCGGAAGGCAAGAAGGCGTGGGGCAGGTGGAACCGACTCCTCGCTGCGCCCGAAGTTCATCGCAATCCGTCCCCCTTTCGGGGACGGGTGTTTTTTTGGTGTTTGTAGATGCCATGCAGTTTTATTTCGTTATTAATTTCAGCACTGGGGCTCCCGAATCACCTCGGAGCCCTACCTGGGACGGCCAACTCACCCAGGGGGAGGTGGTGCCGTCAGGGCTACCTCGGTGCTATACGGGGCGAACGACTCCTCCCACATGGCCAGGTGTAACCGGGGAGACCACTCCACTTCCTGACCGTGGTTCAGCGCCGCCGCCCCTTGTCCCCTTAAGCCGCTTCGCATGGCCACGCGCCCCAATCGGAGAACCTCACGAAGCACCCAGCCGCAGCGCGAGCTACAAGCCGCTGGACCCGTGTGGGGTCCCACGGACCCCCGCGCCCCCGGATATCTTGGTCAGAGTGGAGTGTAGGGAAGCGCCATGACTCACCCACACGACGCGCCCCTCAGCCACCAGGATTCGATCAACCCGGGGACGCGGGCGAGGGGACACGGCGACCCCAATAAAATGAGGATTAGTGATGAGTGGGCCGGATGAGGGAAAGCGGGTTATACGAAGGGAGCGGGCCGGACAAGGAGCGGGAGCTGACGTACCGGCAGGGTCGCTACGCCCTGAGAGGAACAGCCTGCGCTGTCCACCCGTTACCGGAGCTCGGACCCGAGGGGGCGCTAGTCCCCTACACCGGCCAAAGTCGGTGACTCTACGGGGTTCATTTCCAGGGCAAAGACACCGTCCATTTTCTTTTCGACTCTGCGTCACTGCCATTATGTGGAGTGACCTGTAGCGTGCCGCCCCGCGCTTTCCGCACTCTCGCTGCGCCTGTGTGAAGGCAGTTGTGGATCGGCGGCCGGAAAGGGCATAGCGCCGCTCCGCGCACGCGCTGTGTAGGCATCTATCTTCATCCAGTTGTGTTTTATCTAAGTACGGGGTCAAAAGGTCAATACATGTGCAGTAAGGATATCTGGTTAAACGAAGAAAGACGCGAGGTCCCATAGTGACACGAGGTCGGATGTTCAGCTAGCAACGCATTTGTTTCCTCTGTCGGGACCTCTTGACTGAGATGAACCGGCGCACGTGCTTACTACTGGCCATAACTCCATGTTGTCTGATCAGGCCAGGGAGGGGACACGCACGTCCTCTCCCTGGCGTCACTCGGTCATGAGCTACCCCGCCCCTTTCGACCGGCGGCAGGACCCCGGCATGGCGTCCACCTTACGGGGACCAGCCACCAGAGCTTAACTAAATAAGGCATAGCTTTCAGGAGACGCACGACAGGGGGCTGGTTTACAAAGGAGGCAAAACAAGTAAATTCAAATTTGTCCAGAACACGCCGGTTGCTGAATCACGCTGTGAAAGTGCGAATCTTTACACGGAGCAAACACGAAACTAATTGATCAGTGTTGCGGCGGGTGATGAATGCCCCGCTTCGGAGGATCATTTGCTAAGCCTGGCCAGTTTGAACAGGCACCTCAGCAGTCAACCACCCACGCCCAACGCGAAGAATGAATCCGATTCATCAGTGGGTCAAGCCGCAGCACAGCCGGCAGCGGCGGCCACAATTGTGCAGGCCATACCGACATCCACCGCACGAGCCGCGATCATCATCAGCTGTGCGCAGTGCTGCAGACAATCAGCATTGTGGCAGGGGCACAAGTTCATGATCTTATGGTGCCGATAAGAAATTCTGTCTGCGGATTTTGCCATTTCATTTATTCGCAATGCTCACGGGTGTCGATATGCATTCTTGAGTGGGTCCCTCCCCTCCCCAACGTCCAATGTGGCTTCTCTCCAGGCTTGTAGCGATAAAAAGAAGCAAGACATTAACAACTGCGCCTCAAAATTATGCCAAATTTCACTGATCGGATTGGATCGGGTTGGGTTGGGTTGGGTTGGGTTGGGTTGGGTTGGGTTGGGTTGGGTTGGGTTGGGTTGGGTTGGGTTGGGTTGGGTTGGGTTGGGTTGGGTTGGGTCGGGTTGGGTCGGGTCGGGGCGGGGCGAGGTAGGGCCGGGCGTGCCGGGCTGGGTGGGGGCCGGGGCCGGTGCCAGGGCCAGGATCAGGATCGCGACCGTGATGACGACCTGGTGACCTGAGCAGGGTCGGGTTCGGTCCAGAGCCGGGGCCGGGACGGCGGCTAGGGCTGGGGCTGTGTTGGACATGTATGGTGTGATTTGATCTGTGGTCAGACCACTTCGTGTTCGATGCTCCAACCAGCCTTGGTCCTATCCCCTGTCAACCTGGTTCTGCCTAGCTCTGCAGATCACGGATTATATCACATCCTGACTTGATCTGATCTGTCCTGACCTGCCCAGCCTGTCCTGCTCCAGCTCAGTGTAGTCCAGCCCCAAGTTCAGTCCAACCCCCATCCAGTCCAGCGTCAGGGAAGGCCAACTCCCTGTGCAGTCCGGCCCCCAGTCCAGTCCGGGCCCCCAGTCCGATCTAGCCCCCAGACCAGTCCAGACCCCGGCCCAGTCCAGCGCCCAGTTAAGTACATACTAGCCCTGGGGTGTTTTGCAAGTATTATGGCATCATCATCTTTGACTGATACCGTTCAGGGAAGGAAGACCCTGAGATTAACAATCGTCCCTCCGTTGCAGGAGCACCGCCGTTACGCGCTGGCTGCTGTTGCCGTCCAGAGTAAAACCCACCACGGAGTGCTAGTTGGTAGCCTTCCCCTGCCGCCGGACGGCTGTCACCAAGCACAGGAGCGCTGTCGCTGGACACCGCCCAATGCAGAAGTGATGCTGTTGAACGCCGGCGTGTCGCCGTGGCCTAGAAAAGGGCTGGCATATCAAGCTGACAATGTGAACACGACTTTGACCAGATGGCAGAGCTATCTCCGTGGGACTCCTATCTGGCATGGCATGGTCGTTGTAGTTGGGATACGCGGTAAGCCGGATTGATACATGATAATACAGATCGTCATAGGTCGTGGACGACTTGTGCCAAGGGTTACATGCTCTGTATGATACCTGTTTAACTTTAATTGTATAATTTGTGCCCGTGCTTGCCAGCGAAGCGGTCTTCATTGGCGTTTAGTAATTGTCGTGTGCGAGGACGTTCGTGCGTTATATTTTGCATATATTTGGGGGTATAACTGTCATGCACTGTTTTAACGAACGCATTATGGATGAGTTTCATAGAAGATATGGCAGGAATATGGAATGTGAAAGTGTATCTGGTGTGGCAGCTCCAATCTTAACCCATTTTGCCAGTTTCCTACGTCCTTCTCCCAATTTGGGCATAGAGCCAACTGGTCGTTGTGAATTGTTATAAAGGTAATTCGATGTCTTAGGTGAATGTTGGCGTCGGAGTGGCGCGTAGAGCGTCGCATGAACCATATTTACATGGCAAGTCTGGGACCTCCTGGCATTTCCAACGGAACACATACGTCTGTCACCCGGAAAATGTCACTTGTGTCGTTTGCCTCATGGGTGTATACACATTGGTATATAGGGAACATCTTCTGGATTTTTAGAGAGAGAGAGAGAGAGAGAGAGAGAGAGAGAGAGAGAGAGAGAGAGAGAGAGAGAGAGAGAGAGAGAGAGAGAGAGAGAGAGAGAGAGAGAGAGAGAGAGAGAGAGAGAGAGAGAGAGATATATATATATATATACAGATAGATAGATAGATAGATAGATAGATAGATATATATATATATATATATATATATATATATATATATATATATAGATATAGATATATAGATATATAGATATATAGATATATAGATATATAGATATAGATAGATAGATAGATAGATATATATATATATATATATATATATATATATATATATATATATATGTCCTTGTTACTTAACTGCTATGGAAGTCATCGAAAAACTAATAGCAAACTCCTGGGAGACACGTATAACATGATTCGGAACCTGTCATTTTTCAAGCCACGCCAAAAGCGCGCTTGCGATGTGCTAAATTCAGATTCAAATGAAATTTTTCAGTTGTGGTCACCCGTCCTTATGGCATCCTGCATGCTCCCCACCTTTGATCTGTGTGCTGCCAACAGTGTGCGGAATCATGTGTTGTATCATGAATAATGCAAATATATAATAATACATGCATAAGCAAGGTCGCTTTCGGATCAAGGCGGTCTCGTACCCCGGGGTCTTTCCCCAGGTGGGCCATTGGGTTGCAGGGGGCCTATGCAGCCACGGGAACCATCATCACCGCTACGGCGATCCTGTTTTGTTCCTTCAGGGACCTTCCCCGTTTTGGATGCTCTTTTGAAGTCTAGGGAGCCTCTGAGCCTTTGGGTCTGTGCAAAAACCCACATCCGTTAGCCGGTCTGCCGCCACATGGCCCGCAAAGTGGCGTGTTTCTGCCGTGAATGTCCTCCGCACTGAGAATACTCACGGCGGGAGCTGACCGTGCGGCGGCTCATTGGGCAGCCGTAGGTCGCGATTACCCGGAACTGAAACCATTCACATGAGACTGGAGCATAGACGTAGGAACGTTTCAAAAAGTGTGTGTGGGGGGAGGGGGCAGGCTCGGGGTAAACTGAAGAAGCTTTTACTGGGGGTCAAGCCCCGGTGACCAGTCTCTTTCCGACTGGTGCACAATTTTAACTTTTCCGACTCTCATTTACACCATTCAGCAAAGCGCACTCAACTTCCTGAAATTTATGCGTCAACTTCGACAGTCCCCCTGGAAGGCGAAATTCTACAAGCAGTCAGGAATTTTGGGTCACTGGGGAGGCATTTGCCTCCGCGGTTTAGATACCAAAGTACGCTATATGCCCGGCTGCTCACAATTTGCAGTGTCCATAGTTCGCAAAAGTTGTTATGCACCTGGACTTCACCGACTTACTTTCAAGCTCCAATTAAAGGGGAAGTTTCACTTTTGAATACATTGAAGCAAGTATCAGACATGATAAAATGGGCTCACTGATAGCTACTGATGTACTTTTAAGTGGAAGAGACTGCTCTAAAGAACAAACAAGCTACTTAATGTGTACGCCATTACGTCAGTGGTTGATTGCGTCTTCGTACCTCGCACGCCATCGATTGAGCGCCAACCGACGGCCTTTGCATTTAGAAATTGTGCTCACGAACACCAAAAATGAACGGCTCGACACCTAAATGTCTCTTTTAATTTTCATTGCCGCATGGCCAGTGGAATGACAAGATGTCAATGAAGTTGTTATAGCGTCATGGATGCCCGCGTGACGTTAAAATAGTCTATACGAAAAAAGTCTGCACAACTTCGCCGGCGCGTTGCTCAGAACCTCGAGAGGTGCATGTCTTAAGAAGGATTAAACCGTGCGCTGCACCGAAAATAAGATGGCTATCTCCTTCCGATCGTTAAGATGGCTATTTCGATTCAAAACCCCAAACAAATATGGAACATTCCTGTTAAGCGGGATAAGTTTTTCTTGCGGCGTTATAGGCAGGGGAAATTCGTAAGTGTCGTGAAGGCATACATGGCCGCATGTCGTCATAACGTTGTAGGTGTCTTTCGTTGTCTATTTTTTTAGGGAGAAGTTAGTGTTTCCTAAAAGACTGGCTTTCCATGCTAGTTACGTAAAATTCATGCAATTACAGCAACTAGCTACAGTTCTTGCAACGTTGCGTATGTATTCTTGTATATATATATATATATATATATATATATATATATATATATATATATATATATATATATATATATAATTTATATATTGGCATCTATGAAGCACCCTAAATCGAGGCCTGACGAAGTTACAACTATATAGACCATTTTCAACGACTGAGAACCACATGGTGGTTAAAAGGAAAATTTCAAAACTCACATTATGTCGGCATGTCGCCGAAATACAGTGGACCTTGTGACCTATTCATTGTATTTCGTGAAGTTCCAGACTGCAATCAGTAGTGTACGGTATAATATTAGTAAAGACGAACAACCACGGAAAGGATGCACTACCATCGCATAAGAATAAAGGGTCACTTAACTGTGCGCAGCTGGATTTGAATTGCCATTTTATTTTTGAATTATATCAAATGATCAATACTCAGTGATGACGACACTCATAACTATCAGTAATATTTCGCCGCATAGGATAGAACGAAACGCAGTCTCTCCTCAGGCTTCGACCAGTGGTCTCTCATTGAGGCATATATTATCCAGATATTCATATTCATACTTGTTCCCCCAGTCGTGTCCTAGTGATTCAGACTCCCCGCTCAAACATGTGGTAGGCACCTGTGGTTGGGTTTCTGAAGCAGCTGTTTGACCTGACAGATGCCAGTGAACGGGAGACAGAATAGTCTCCACGATTACACGGTATGGCTGTGTCAATGCATTTCATGACATAAAATGCTCCCCTTGGCGGACGAGGCAGCATTTTCAGACGAAGTGCGCGAAGTGGTAGTCAGCCGCAGTTGTCTTTCGAAACCGTTCGGACTTAACTAAAAAAGGCTAATATATTTTTGAACAACGTTGTCATGTATTGCGTGGCTCAACACAAGCAGCATTCATTCACGGAAGACGACAGATTTCTGCTTTAAAACCTTGCTAGTGTGGGACCGATAAATGTCACCGTTTGTCACAATCTCATTGCTGACAAAGGGCACCGAATCACGACATTTAGACAAACGTATTGCACGAGCTTTGTGGCTGTCATGGTGCATGGTGCTGCACTGTTTTGCCCCTGCCTGGCGAACGCACCTGGTGAACTCTTGTCCCTGAAACCAGTACCGCTCAGCAATGTCTCCCACAAACTCGTGGCTTTCTGATCGTCGACATTAGCACCAGCTGACACCGGTACATATTCGAACGTGCCGATACCCTACTGAATACTTACTATAAACACGTCGTGCATTTGAAGCGGTTGACTACCACGTGGCTGATGGATAAGTTGTGTAGCTCATATGTCCTATTAGGCGAAAGCACAAGTAACAATGCCGACTCTGAAACCAACTGTTAATACTGAATCTACACTCATTTTAGTGAGACCTGTTTTAAAACACCGTATGTTCATATAACGTATCATGAAATGCCTCGAAATGTTGCATCGGTCAGGCAAACAACGTAAGTATTGCATTCGGAAAACTCTCACGAACCTCTGGCATTTTAACAGAAGTGAAACATTTTCAACCTGACGACGCAACGGAAGTAATTTCTGCAAAAATTTATGAAGCGCCGGCGTTGCAAAAAAAACATTGCTTTTGCCTGACATGCTGGATCACACCAGCCGTCGATGTCCTATTCATCTTGCTCCATGAGCCTATACTGAGGGGCCTGTAAACAGGTTGCAGAACATCTAAGGATTTATCAAAGACGGAATGGAGCATTTGGTAATGCAGTAGCCTACGTTTTGGACCGCAGAATATTTCCATTCGCCGGGCATAATAGGATGAAGTACTTGGGTCCAATCCGGTTTGGGCAAGATTGTAAAGTAAGTCCGCTAATTGTATCTGAGAAGCCGGGGATCGGTTAACATTGCCGGCCCCACCTGAATAAGTGAGCGGCCTCGGCCCCCGTTGCTCTCCCTTGCTCTTCATGCCTCCATGAACTTGAGAGTGCAATCGTACCGGCAAACACGTGCATACCTATGTGCAGATAGCCAGGTATCACGTGTGCAGATGTATTACGCGCTATCGAGCGTAATACATGGTTTGTTCAGTCATCTCGCATGCCATGTGATGTCAATAACAGTTGAGGATAGAATTATAGGAGCACTTAAGAATGTCAGGTTTGGTAAACGATAGGATGTAGCATATGGTTGCAGTAGTTACCAAAGCTAATCCGTCAATATCGTCATGACAAATGTTCCATTACCAAGTGCAAATCAATGTTTGAATCAGAACCTGCATCCCATCATTTCCAACAAAGTAGCATCATAAACCTAGTAGAACCCAATGGCAACCTGGAGCATTTCCTTAGCCGTGCCGCCTTTGGGTTCAAAAAAGATCTTTGAAGGTTCTTGAGCGCCGTCGATAGCCAAAGTCAGTGTTGCTAGTAAGTTGTTCAGTTCAAATCATCACTCGCTGTCACTGAAGCAGAGTGCGAAGGGGACACTAATACTAGCACATACGAAAAGTTGACCAATATCCAACCAAGCGATTGTCGTGTATCACCATACTAAGTCTCAGTAGCTCGAAACGTGAACCGCTGTAAAGCAGCGCAATACTTCGGTTCAAAAAGCCACGCGCGTTCATTGGTCTGCCGCCGGCTATGAACTACTTACACAAACGCGTAATTCTGCGAGGGTCTTCCGCGCGGCTGATAGGCAGGTGTGTGGATGAGCATTCGGCACCCTGGAACCGAAGACTCACGGGACGAAAGCAATTCGAGTGAGACTGGAGAAACGCCTTGGAGTGGAGCATGTAGCCATACTGATAAACTGCCTTCCTGTGTGCAGGTGACGCACAATTCGAGCACAATTCACCAACATCTCATGCGTCGTGTGGCGCCAGTAACACTTTGAGCCGGAGAAGGCAGTTTTGCTACACGGGAATAGAAGTCTACGGAGAGGCATTAGTGAACGTGGTCATGGCAAATTTGCGACGCGAAAGCGTAAGCGTAGCGCGAACGTATGACTATGGCCCTGAGTGTAACGTGCGCAACGTCATTAACACAGAAGCACGTAAAGTATTTCTTAGACGCGAAGCCTAGAGGTTCAAACGTGTTTCTTCCTTCGAAAAGTCATAGCGTAGTGGATAGTCGTGTTCATTATCATCAATCAAACGTTAAGGGCAAATCGAACTTAAAACCAAAACAGAATCGAAATCGAAAGCTTAGAGTGAAATTCTGAGATGTTTAGACGGTTTTTTAGAACATTGTTGTTACTCATCAAATATTACGCGTTTGATCTAACAATGAGTGCAAACACGAAAAGGTGGGCCACTCCCTTCAAGCTCGGGCGATGTCTGAGAGCAGGATAGACCTGCCGAGAGAGCAGGGTGGGCCTGCCGAGTATTGCGTTGCCCTGGACCCGTTATGGTGCCAGATGACATACAGACTCTGCTCTCCCGGTCCTTGAGTGACGACTCAGAGCGCCTCATGCGCCTCTTGGACCGCCAAGATATCATAGGCTAATGCATCTTAAACATATGTGCATCATGTCCAAACATATGATCATATGATACACATATGACCATATGATACACATGTGATCATATGATACACACATGATCTTATGCTCACTTATGGTCACTTGTGCTCCCTTATGCCGTGCAGCTGTACTGTAAAGCATGGTCCGCTGTTACGGCGAAAGCATATCCAATGCTTCTCGAATTGTGGGTTTGAGAGTCACTTCAGAGTATGACAACACAAGAACTATGAAGCAGCGTAGACAAGTGGCCGCGGCGAAATTGGGGAGACCTGACATTTGCAGTCACTGCAGGAATGGTGTTCTAAACCCTATTGGAATGCGTAACAACACTTGGGCCGCAGTGAAAATTTAATGAGCAAGATTTGAAAGCTTGACTTTTCCTATTAAGCATACTGGTCGCAAAGCACATTTCAACGTTTCAAATCATGGTTTCGGATAGGATCTCTCACTGCCTTGAGTGCTTCATAAGCTTCGACACATAACGATATGGCGCGAAATCCCTAAGTGTCATGATAGCGTTTATTTCAAGTCTGTAACTATGCTATCCCAATGGATTTACGGTTGTTTCGTGAAACAGATTAAGTGGAGTTCTTCACACATTTTCAAAACCATCTCGACATTACTGAAAGTTACGATCAGCGTCCCCCTCACTCTCAAAATAAAGTGGCCTAAAGCAGAGATCTTATATCTCCTTGGGGGAGTGGGCCCTTTTGTTATGCACTCGGCCCAGATGGCTCCGGGTTCCTGGGTCCTGGACCGGGATCCTATGGACTTTCTAAGGACGATATCCAACCATGTAATTGTGGATGCTAATTTGATTGTTGGGACCTTATTCAACCTGTAAGAAGATGCTGTCGTCGGTATACAGTCACAACTATCTCATACAGTTCGACAAGTGACTCCAGCGTCGGTTTTGCTGTGACTCAAGCCTGAAAATGTTCGAGATTTGTGAGCTCTGAGATCACATCGTACGAGCCAAGGTGAAAACCGTTCCTAAAGTAACTGTTTACGCCGCCTACCCCAGTAACTCATTTCACCTTTGTCCGGTTTCTCACCGGCATTCTACCTACCAGCATTGTACATTCAGGTCAAAACGCTGCATTGTGTCCGCATACAGCTGCCTGAACAGCTTGCACCAGCTCGCCGAAAACTTGCGGGGTTCCAATCACTTCGTTTCGAAATCAAAATCTATTTGACTAGAAAAATTTTCAGATGCTACTACAAATTCGTCGCTGGAGCGCGTTTTTATGGGACTCGAAATTGGCAGCCTTAGACGTCACACGCTTTAAACCGCGGGAATATCGTCTCTAAGACGGACGGTGCCTTCACATACCAAGACTGAGGTGATCAATACTGAGATGTAACCTGCATATGCTTGTAATAGATTTGACTTGAGGACGTCCATGTCACGGAAGCATGGACCCAGGGACTAAAAATTTGGTGAATAGAGAGATTCCAACACAAGGCATTAAAATGTGCCACACTTAACTTTTGTGGAAGTGCCAAACGTACACGCTCGGTGCTCAAGTCTGTCTGTCAGTCGCTTTTTGGAGACTGGTGGTGGCATAATTATAGGTCACGGTTTCGGCTTCCGTCTATACCTGCCTCTTCTTGATGCATGAAATCAATTATTCGGCCTGCGCTTTGTCCTTTGCATACCAAAATAACGCCATACCACGTTTAAGTCGTTTAACCGTCACGCTACGGGAGTTTGCTCACCTTCACCATGGGAAGGAGGGAGGGGAAGCTCATAGGCCCTTCTTAATATTTCAAAAACTAAGCAAGGTACAGCGACAGAAAAAGGACATTGGAGGTCTTTGCCAAATTTCATCATATATGTGTGACCTGACGATAGTAAATGTGGCCTTTCACGAGTCCCATCAGGTGACTTGCATCGAATTATTGCTTCCTACATACACACACACACGCATATATATATATATATATATAGAGAGAGAGAGAGAGAGAGAGAGAGAGAGAGAGAGAGAGAGAGAGAGAGAGAGAGAGAGAGAGAGAGAGAGAGAGAGGAGAGAGAGAAGAGAGAGAGAGAGAGAGAGAGAGAGAGAGAGAGAGAGAGAGGAGAGAGAGAGAGAGAGAGAGAGAGAGAGAGAGAGAGAGAGAGAGAGAGAGAGAGAGGAGAGAGAGAGAGAGGAGAGAGAGAGAGAGAGAGAGAGAGAGAGAGAAGAGAGAGAGAGAGAGAGAGGGCAGTGACCGAGAGAGAGAGAGAGAGAGAGAGAGGAGAGAGAGAGAGAGAGAGAGAGAGAGAGAGAGAGAGAGAGAGAGAGGAGAGAGAAGAGAATGAGAGATAGAGAGAGAGAGAGAGAGAGAGAGAGAGAGAGAGAGAGAGAGAGAGAGAGAGAGAAGAGAGAGAGAGAGAGAGAGAGAGAGAGAGAGAGAGAGAGAGAGAGAGAGAGAGAGAGAGAGAAGAGAGGAGAAAGAGAGAAGAGAGAAGAGAGAACGAGAAGAGAGAATAGAGAGAGAGAGAGAGAGAGAGAGAGAGAGAGAGAGAGAAGAGAGAAGAGAGAGAAGAGAGAGAGAGAGAGAGAGAGAGAGAGAGAGAGAGAGATATTAGAGATGATATAGATATAGATATATAGATATAGAGATAAATAGGATATAGATATAGATATAGATATAGATATATATATATATATATATATATATATATATATATATATATATATATATATATATATATATATATATATATATATATTACAATGTTGGAACAAAGCACAGTACGACCAGCTACAAGATGGTGTTGAATAGCCACTTGAAAAACCCTGTAGGCAATAATGTCTTCGTGCATATCGGCACATGTGATTCCTTGTGTGTCACGTCCGGTCAAAGGGGGGGGGGGGGTGGTATACCTGCATTGGGCCGTTCCACGTTATCAAGGGCCAAACACTGCATCAATGATGGAGACATGGTTCGAGAAGCCTTCAAAGGTTGCAGCGCATATGCCAATGGGTTTTAAATGGTTCGGCTTTAAAAGAGGCAGTCAGTCGAAAACGCCAAGTCGTGACCTGGCTTTATCTTGGGTGGCCTGACGTTAAAGACACCGGAACGATACTAATGCACTTCAGACCAGGTACTGTGCCGGGGAAAAAGAGGTCTCCAAAACTCGCTGTGGAATGCATTTCCCGGGGGATTAAACTTTTTGTCACTGCTAAGGAAAACGTCGCTGACATGACCCTGAGAGGCATGTCATAGATCATCAGTCGGCGCGGCTAGAAACATCCTCCGTGTACAAAACGTGTCAAAATGCATAGTAACTCAGCTACCCCAAATATCACCAGCCGTGGTTACCACCGTTCGCAAGTTACGACAGAAAATCCGCTTCTGAAGCCCTCCATGCCCATCGTAGAGTGAGAGTTTCCAGTTAGTTACAGCGCTTATCTTCGGTTGTAATGCCTGCCTTCTCGCCTGCAATCAGGTTGTAGCAGCAGCTACCATGGCTGGAGGAGCCTTCCCGGCCGCCGGAGCCGCCGGCATCGCCGGAGCTGCCCAGGCCGCCAGAGTCGCCGGAGCCCGCGGACCTGTCCAGGCCGCTGGAGCCGTCAGAGAGGCCCAGGCAGCCGGAGCCGCCGGAGCACCCAGAACCGCCAGAGCCGCTCAGACCGCTGGAGCTGTCGCGGCCCCCGGTGCCCCCGGAGCAGCCCAGGAAGCCCAGGCCGCCCGAGCCCAAAGAGCCGCCGGACCGTGCAGAGCCGTCGGAGCCGCCCAAGCCGCTGGAGGCCACGGAGCCGCCGGAGCTGCCCAAGCCCCCGGGTCATCTGGAGCCGCCTGAGGCGCCCAAGACGCCGGAGGCCAAGGAGCTGCCGGAGTCGCCCAAGCACCCGAACCGCCCAGAGCCGCCGGGGCCGCCCAAGCCGCCGGAGGCCACGGAACCGGACCACCCGTCGAAGCAGCTGGTGCCCTCGGAGCTTCCCGAGCCGCCGAAGCCGCCCCGGCCGCTGGAGCTACTGGGGCCGCCGGAGCCGTCGGAGCCCAAGGAGCCGCCCCAGCCACCAGAGCTGCTCCCGGAGCTGCCGGGGCCGCCCACAAAGTAACGGGGTTCTTTTCCTACTGCACGTCACCGGTTACTTCTTGCTCAATCGAGGATGTAGTTACGCGAAATGAGAAGATCAGGCAAAACTGCTCCTTCGCTAAACATGAATCTGTCTTGAATGTCATGTCATTTTTGCATTAAAAAACAAAATTGCTTGCAGTGTCTATTTGCGAGCCCCCACCTACGTTGTTTTTCCTGAACGACATAGCTCTCACTTCGCATGCATGTGGTTGAATTAATTATATGCACTAGAAACAGAACAGTCATGCTAAGAAATGGACCCATTTTTGCTCAAGACGTATAACTAAGCCACGGAGCAATTTCGGTTTACCGAGCAGAAGATGAGCAGAGCATTTATGCTGCATGCAAAAGGCTGCATGATTCTTAAGACCCAAAATACCATGGAGTAAAAATGCCACTAACTTCACTGAAGTTTTGAAAAGTGTTAACAAGACAGCAGCTCGGTGAACATGTTGGGGCCATTGTGAATGTACGGAGCGAGGGCGTAATAAATGTGATTAGCGCTCATAGCTCCTTGTAGAAGTCCGGATACAACCCTTGCTGCGCCATGGCCCCCAACGTTGGCGTCTGCAGGCGATGGCGCTCCATACAAAGGAGACGGATCAATATGATTTGTCCGGACTACGAACGTATAGGATTGTTTTTGACATACAACGAAGCAAATGCTCTTTTGCCTGACTTTGTGATGTGGGTTACCGCTTGTCCTTGGGGCGTCAAAGGTGTAAATCGGTAGCGAACAGCCAGAATTGTTTCCAAGTGGAGCAGGGTCAGGAGCCCGGTGAGCACACATTGCGCCGATTCTCAACTTTTTGTCAGGAACCATCTATGACTAAAAAACAGATGCGGATCTTAGCGGGGGGGGGGGGGGGGGAGTGTGGCACCTGGCGTAAAATTCTTTTATTTGTGCCTCAAAATTCAAATTCCAGATTCTTTTCGTACAAATAATGCAAATCCGAAGCAAACCAGCAAATCAAACAGCAACTACGAGCGTTATCCACTTGATGCTACGGAGGGCTTGTTGGCACAGCACACATTGTAATTTTCTGGATTATGAGCTATCGTATATCGTGCCCAGTGTTTCCAGCTCTAGCCAGGCACTCAGAAGCAGTGCAAAAGCTTAAGAAGAGAGCTTGCGAAATTCCGGATCCAACTCGTAGGCATGGAGCAGAAATTTTGGTACATGGGTCGCGTATGATCAGACATCCTGGTCGGTAGACCCAAATTTTCCTTGCGACCCAGAAAGCATCGTCAAGCCGCGAGGAAAGAAGACAAGTAGCCAATCCACAGCTGCCCTCGCACAGGCGCAGCGAGAGTGTGGGGGCGCAGGGCAGGACGCTTCAGGTCTCTCCTAAGAATGGCAGTGACGCAAAGCCGAAAAGGAATGGAAGGATATCTGTTACCCTGGAAATGAACAACCGGACCGCGTACCGGGCTTTCCGAGCACTTGTAGTTTCTCGCGCTTCGGTAGATGGTGCTTATCAAAACCAGGCGGTAAAAGCCGGGTGGTCCAAAGTCTAGTATAAAATATGGTAGCAACGGCACACATTTCACGACCAGCCATAGGGTTCCATGTTAAAATGACCTTCTTCAGGCCCACGGCTTTCTAAGTCTTGAACATATATATGCATAAAAGTGCTTGTCAATGAAGCTTGAACAATTCTCTTTCGATTTCCAAGATCAAAAGTGTGCGCCGTGGCACTCATTTTCGATGTCTCATTTCACGTTGTGTAACAGATGCAGTGCTGAGGATAGGGTTACAACTAGCATTCAGAATATTGCAATATTTGACACAAAACATCAGCTTATATAAATGTCACAAATCTGAAAACTTCCCTTGCATAAGCAGCCATTCTATAATGTTGAAATGAATCTAATAGCCCTGTATCCTAAGTGATCTAATTATTTCAGCACAAGACTTAGCATAAATCATTAAGATGAGATATCTTGCTGACTAACTGTACATTGCAGGTACAACACAAACCATTGCACCCATTAGATATATCAACTATTTGCTGCTAGCATTGGATACATTTACCAATCACAGGTTATTGTTAAATGCCAGGTTTACGCTGCATGCAGTTGCATGGAGCAATTGCATTTTGTGATGGTGGCCTCCTCCAACAATGTTCAAATGCACTAGCAAATGTTGGCTTGCCCTTCTCATATTGTTGCCAGGATACTACAACACAAATGGTAAAAATTACTATCACATTATGATCACCTGCTTTTGGCATTATTTGATGACATTGGCTGGACTTTTGGAGGAAAGACACAAAACTGCAACTTTAAATAGCCTTTAACCAAAATGAGGTGTCCAGACACAATGAGAAACACACATTAGGTGGAGGTGAGGTAGGGTCGCCCTCAGCACAGCCCACCAATATGCCACACACATTGATTCTTCTGATCTGGAAAAACATAACTTATAATTTCACATAAGTTGAGTTATGCCGGAAAACTCAGCGAGTTTTCGACATCAGATGACTTTTTTTGAACAGTCCAGGCAGATAACTCCTTTCGTGAAATGTCATATCAGGTATGTGCATAATGTTGCACCATACTTAACATTTCCATTATATTATAATGCCTTTCATGTCTCAATAAGCACATCTATTGCAATCACACAGCTGTGCTGAACTGACATAGTTACTGGTTGGCCCATTTCATGGGTGGTAATGCCACTGTGGACAAAGGCTATCAATGGTTATGTGGAATATGCAAATGCCAATTAGACAACAATCTTAATACTCATGTATTAAAAATAACAAGACCCTTAGCTCCAACATAAATACACCTGAGCACACTTTGGCCAATCACTTCGCATGCAGAATTCCACAAGCATTCAATAGCCGGTAGCCTAGGCCACAACATTCATAACTGGCAAGTTGTGCAGTAACTGAATCACTACATTATCAGTTTTGCTGCAGAATGTTCAAATGAGCCATTATATGCAAACTGAGACATAATGTGACTTGGCAAAGAACAACGTACATCTGATTAGCCCAGAGGCATCTGAAATTACTTAACACAATCTGATCCTCCAACCACCATCCCCAATACCGCACCGCAATTCAAATGTCTTGCGACTGAGAAATGTGATTGCACTTAATCGCCACGAACAAACCAAAGTTGCCGCTAGCACAGCACTGCGAACTTTAAGTACAACTTCCTAAATCTGGTGTTAATCCCGATTCTGGTATACTTGTAGTATCAGCTGATACCTATTAGTCAAAACTTTGGAGTAGCCGGTGTTGTATTGCCCTGGTAAAAGCCGAGCATCCGTCAGGGCGGGGGAGGCGCCGCACGGCTCCCTCACAATCGCCGCCGTCCCAGGCCGCTCTCTCATTGGACAAATGCCTTACTACGTCATTCTGCCTACCGCATACGACAGCGGTCGGCGGCAGACGGCGGACCGCACACCGAGTAGTGGTAGTGTTGTCGGCTGACTATATATGCGCGGCGGAGGCTTCCGGGAACGCCGCTGAGTCAACAAAGGCTAAGATTCATACCCTGACGGCCGCCCCAAAAACAAAATTGGGCATTCTGTACTTTGGACATTATGTACCTTGGGCATTGTGTACCTTTGACATTCTGTACATTGGACATTGTGTACTTTGGAAATTGTGTACCTTGGACAATAGGAACACCTCCACACTGAACCATTTTGGAAGTTATTTCTCGTTTTGGACATTCTGTACCCTGGACAGTATGAACGCTGGACATTCTGTACATTGGACATTCTGTACCCCTGGACATTGTGTACCTTGGACAACATGAACGCATCCCGACGCGGCGACGTGCCGCTCGCCGCCGACCCCTCCGCGGCGACGGCTCGCCTTGTGATTCATCGTCGGACGCCTCAATCACCCCGCCCCCACTCTCCAACCGGCGCCGGGCACACCGGACCCGAGCCGGCCGACGTCCAGCCGCCATCCGATCGCTGCTGCGCCGTCGGACGGGAGCGGCGTGGGACGCCCGGCCCGGCCACCCGACCCGCCCCCTCCCCAAGGCGCCCATAAATCAGGCGCCGGCCCGTCTGACGGGCAGGCGAGGGGGCCAGCCAGCCCCCGGCCGCGAGCGCCGCGACGACCGTTGGTGTTCATCCGCGGTGCACCGTGCCCCCCCCCCCCCCCCCAGGAGGGCAAACCCCGTGCATACCTCTGGAGATTCCGGGACCCCTCATCCCCCACAAACCACCGAAGTAGGCCGACCTCCCCGTCCCCCGGCGACCTGCCCTCTGTTCGTGGGCCACGCAGGGCCGCACCCGGACACCGCCGCCAGCCTGAACGGGACAATACCAGCGGCCCCTGTACCCTCGTCCCTCGCCTGGTGCCGATGGCCTGGTGGGTAATGCTCTCGCCACCCCCGCCGGGGCTATCCCGCCCGCGCGTGCCGTTCGTGACCCGGCGCCTCGCCGTCTCGAACGACGTGCCGGTGACGGGCGGTCCTGAGCTGGGCGGGGGCCGCGGCGCGCCGCGTGGTGCAGGCCGGTCGGGCTGCGGTGGCGGTGGCTGTGCCGAGGTCGTGGCCCCCCGGACGGACCTGCGCCGAGACAGAGCAACCAAACCGACCGACCGCGTGACGCAGCCACTTATTGGTTTGCCGCTTATTCGTACGGCTTCATTCCAGGGTCGTGGACCCCTCATCCCCCACAAACCACCCAAGTAGGCCGACCTCCCCGTCCCCCGGCGACCTGCCCTCTGTTCGTGGGCCACGCAGGGCCGCACCCGGACAACGCCGCCAGCCTGAACGGGACAATACCAGCGGCCCCTGTACCCTCGTCCCTCGCCTGGTGCCGATGGCCCGGTGGGTAATGCTCTCGCCACCCCCGGACGGACGAGGCTCCTGGAGGCCGCAGTGGTGCCGCCGCTCGGAACGCTCTTCGTCCCGCGACCGGGCCCAGCAGGCATGGTCTCCGGACCGTTCCAGGCGGGATGGGGGGGGGGGGGCCGCCTTGGGGCCGAAGCCCCTTCCGCAGGCTGTCGGAGTCGTTGCGACGGGTCGCAGGTGTCAACGCAGGGGTCCAAGTCCAGCCGCCGGCCATCATGCGGAGGAGGATGCCGCTCCACCCAGTGTGCGATCGAAGACCGTCTGCGAAGATCGATCGCGGACTGTCTTCCGCTGCCGCCGCCAGGGACGAGGCCCCTCACCAGGCAGACCCCGGCGGCCGCGCCCCCGGCAACCGGAGGAGGATATCGCTTGGGTGTCGAGGTGGGTGGCCGGCCGTCCTTCTACCCGTGGCGCTTCTCGACGCCTGCCACCCGAGTTTTACGGCTCGGATGGAGTGCATCTGAGCGGAGAGTTACGGCACTGTCGACATGGAATCCAAAGGATTATCCTGTCTAGCACCGCCCCGGTCGGATAATCCTCTGGATATCCAGTCCGGCAGCCAGAACAGTGGTGCAACTTTTGGTTTAGCAGGAAGTGATGTGGCATTAAATGACTAACGTAAGGTAGGAAATGTGCTCATTTGATCTGCGACATGGAGTTTAGGGGCACTTCTGGCCACCTGCTACTGTGTGGTGCGGTGGTAAAATTTATAACGAGAATCACACTAACATCCAGAGAAAAGCGGCTTCACTTCCCCCCCCCCCCCCCTCCCTCGACATCTGGCCCACGCGATGTGCAATGCAGTGTTTGTTTATTCCCACGTAATGTGTAATGCAGTGTTTGCACATAAGCATAGAGCCCGTTCCTATCAGTGACCCAGCTGCCGTCTGCGTTCCGTGCACATGTGTTGAACTGGCCGACATCCTTGTGTCGGCACGTTGTGGGCTTGCCTTGCTTTTGTGAAGCGCGCTTGCTATGCTGAGATGCGTGGTAAATACATAGCCAATACATTATGGTTAGAGTCGATTGCCCACGAACGTGATGTGGGTGGTTTTAATGTTGTTTGAAAGCATAACAACCGTTCAGTTTGAGTCACTCATCCTCCATATTTCGGTATTCACACTGGGAATACGGTGTGGCACTGGCAGACTTTTATTGACGCACTCCCAATTGACTTGTAGCTCTTACGATCTTCCATCGAACACATAAAACGTAACAAAAACAGTGCAATGACTCAGCACTTAAAAAATGTCGTACTCCACTTTGGAAAATTTGTACTCCACTACCAGGATTTTTTCGGAATTTCCAATCCTGGCCTCCCAACGGTTGCCCGGGCACAGCTGGTGGGGCGCCCCCTCCCCCTCCCCGCGGCCAGCCGGAACGTCCAGAGGGCGGTCCCCCTCCCACTCCGATCGGCGTCCCGGCCCCTCCGCCGGCCGAACAGCCGGACCGCCGCACAACATACCTGCCATGCCGGTACGAGCCGGCCGAGGCGAGCCGGCTCCAGCGCCTGTACCGCGCCAATCGCGGCAAGGCGATGCGCGACGTCCTGGCGGAGGAGAGCCCGTCGTGCCCGCTGCAGCCCGCCGTCATGCGGCATTATTTTGCTGCTCCCAGGCGTCGCAGCCCCGGTTTTCTTTCTCCTTTTCCTACCACCAAACATGTCTTTTTCTGAACAAAAAATATGTTCTGACCAGCGTTGCATCTGATACGTCCCCTACATAGCGACCAAAATATTACGACTGGTTTTTGAACATTGGCGGTGTTACTGGAGCTTGTTCCTGCCCTGCCGCCGGTTGGCCTAGTATTGCACTGCAGCCAGGATCGGCCTATTTTGTGTTGTCAGCGGTGTCAATAAGTCGCCATGCTCTAAAATGTGTGTTTGCGCTCATGCTGCGGATGAAACGTTGCTCGCACAACGAAGACGCATCATCTCCAGCACGACCTGATGTCTCGCTCGATAGCAGCTTTCTGCGGCGACATGCAAATACGACGCATCCACTTGGCAAAACCACGCAAGGACGGAGAACGGCAATAGCAAACAGCAAAAAGGCAAATGGCGATTAGCAACGCCTTTGAACACCGCGGCGGCGGGCGAAAACACCGAAAAATCAGCCCAAATCCATCCGATGTCACCAACAGTGCGTGTCGTAAGGCCGGCCAATGCAACGCCAACACATCAGCTGGTAGTACGAGCCAAGACGACATCAGGGCTGGTCGGCAAAAGGTACGCTGTCGTCCAGTCTTGTGATGAGAGTGTGTTATTTCGAAAAATCAACGTTTTTTGGCCATCCAAGCAGCTTAAGGCCATCTGCAGCCCGTGCGACCTGAAAATTGAAGCACCGACAAACGGATCACTCATAAAAACAACCACTCGCACAACGACTACGGATCTGCTCAAAACAAAAGAATTATATGGCAAGCAAGTGAAAGCGTATCTCCACCATGCCCGAGACACCTCCACTGGCACCACCTTCGCGACTAGGCTCCGTCTCATGACGGAGGAGGAGATCCTGACGGAGTTCAGAGACGATCATGTTAGCGACGTCCGACGGCTGACCACGTTCGAAGATGGCCAGCGTTGGAGCACCAGCCTTCTTGTCCTCACCTTCACAACCAGCTGAATTGCCGAAACGCTCACAGCTGGTTACCTCCGTTACGAAGTTCGAGTGATCGTACCGAATCCACTCAGGCGTTTTAAATGTCAGCGGTTTGGACAAGGCAGCAAGTTTTGCAAGCAGAAAACCAGATGTGTCAGAGTGTGGCGAGGCCCCTTACCAGTGATCTGCCTGCACATCATCCCAGAAGCATTTGAACTGTCGGAGCGCTGACCACGCGCCTAACTCTTCTCAGTGTCCCACACGGAAAAAATAAATTTGCTCTAAAAAGGCCAAGACAGGTGTGCCGTATCTCAAGGCGCGGCGCAGTATAGAGTCCAAAATGTCAGTCCTTGCCTCTCAGCCTCAACTGAATGAACCACACATGTCCAGACGAAAAACACCATAGGATCGCCTCCGGCTGGGTGTTTGGGAGCCCAGGCACCCATTCACTCCCGTCCCCAGGCTGGCCGGCGCTCCAGCCCGCCGGCTACGCGCGAGCCGCGTGCGGCTCAATCCGTCCGGCGTCCTAGCCCTCCGGCTATGAACAGTCGACAGCCCGGTCCCTTTGGCTGCCACACGAACGTTGTCCCCCCCCCCCCCGCACCACAACACCCGCCGCAACACGCCCGAACGAAGGCCGTTGAAGTAGTACCCCTTGGCAGCCGGCACATCGAAAAGTGCTGGTTTTTTTTTGCTGACTCGAATCGCGCCGTGGTAACAGGTCATGCACCAAGACAATGCAATCACATGATTGCAAAATATCCGCACTCCGCTCCGCTCCGCACATCCGCACACCGTCAGTCGCCAGATAGCCTTTCCAATTCAGTCGGGTCAAACAATGTCCCCACTCTGCGACTAGTACCCAGTGCCGCTGGATAACGAGTCTAGTATATTTCTCCTAGACCACGGAGGCGGCCCACGTCAGCAACGCCCATTACTCACAAATATGTAGATTGCCCGATGGAACATCCAATTATCTTGCATAATTGTTTGCCTTATTTATTTCGTTGCAACATACCGAACGACAATATCATGGTACCAAGTCAGTAGTTATCTGCTCGGATTCTCCACCGGCCCTGCTGCCACCTATAGACTCCGACTTTAATCACCACCTCCTTGTCAGTGTCATAGATATTTATCATCATTTACACACACGAGATGAAGACATTAAATCTTTGTGGGTACCAGGACATCGGGGAATCACAAGAAATGAGCGGGCCGACCAATTGGCTAAGTAAGCATTGGCGTCTCCTCACATCACACCAGTGTCTGAAATTTGGGTGTTTCTTGATGTTTTTCGCCCCAAGACATTTTAGTCTCTACAAATGTACACTGGAAAGAATACGAAAAATTGTTCTCCGTGTTCAAAGTGAGGCGTGAATCCGTCCCGAAAATCGGCAAGGCCGCGCCGCACTCACCACGACTGAAAGAGGCACGCTGCTGGCGGATTTCAGCTGAATCATTTTTCAACATTGGCAATGGCACACACTTTCCTCACAATGCACTACGCACTCAGGTCTGACCCCGCTCACCAGCATATTTTCAACTCACCTACCGTCTACCGACGACACTCCCTAGCCCACGCGGAAACCAGAACGCCGAACCGCAAACAGCAATCGGCTCTCCTGGCGGAGCGGATAGCCAAGGAGGAGAAATAACACGGGATCAGCTGTCACGACATGATTCAACTTTTCTGGATTACACAATGAAATTAATATGAAAACAAATGACGTCACAGTAAGCCATGCATTTAAAGATATATAAATACATACATAAACATAACGTTGATTTAGCACATATGGAGTACAAAAAGCGATTCAGACGTTTCATGTGTTCTTCATCCAATTTTCATGTCAAAGTATCAGAATGAGAAATTCTATGCAAGGTATTACAATGACGTCACAAAGCATCCTAAACACTCGTGCGGACACGCAGAATCATGTGCTCCGAAGTCTGGCTCCTGGGGAGGACTTAGCATTGGAGAGAATGCGTATTTTCCACCAAGAAATCCGACCTGAATACGCCATGAAAACGCACAAAAGGGATATGGAAGGAAAGAACGTAATTTTTTCATCAATCTACGGAGCGGACTCATTAAACTTTTATGTGAGTGTAAAGCTACATAGGTGTGCCTTGTTCACCCTCGGGCAGACCCATTGGTTTTGAAGTGAACTAATTTTGTAGATTAGTTTAATTTGCCTTTTTATTTAAGCTGGGTTTTGCCGATGGATAATTTCTAAGAATTTGGCAAAGTCCTAAACAAGCAGCATTAAAAGAGAATGGAAGCCGTAATTGGGGCCGTTTCTGTCATTGAAGACTGCTCCCCTGTGCGGTCGTCTCCCGGGAATGGAGCCGTGATTCGGGGCCGTGCGGTGCAGTCGCAGAGTGGTGGTTGGGGGTTTACGGCCTTTTCCTGTTATGCCTGGGTTGGCTGCGTTGCCGTGCCCGAGTCGTGTCGTGTTTGGGTCGTGTATGAGTCGTGTTTCTCTATAGTGTGTGCATGCTACTGGTTGTATACTTTCTAATGTGTCATGCTGCTTAAGTGTAGTACAGCTGCTATATGTCACCTGATTTGGTGGGTCTTGTCACAGGTTTGGTCTGCATTGAGGAGTTTGTGAACAGGCCTGTGTGTGTGTGTGTGTGTGTGTGTGTGTGTGTGTGTGTGTGTGTGTGTGTGTGTGTGTGTGTGTGTGTGTGTGTGTGTGTGTGTGTGTGTGTGTGTGTGCGCGCGCGTGCGTGCGTGCGTGCATGCGTGCGTGCGTGCGTGCGTGCGTGCGTGCGTGCGTGCGTGCGTGCGTGCGTATGTGGTGCGTTGTGCATGCATGCATGCATGTTTGTTTGCATGTGTGTCTGCATCCAGTTTCAATCCATGAACATGTTGTATTGTTTTTTAGCTACCTTCCTGATCCTGTGCCATTCTCTTTGTGCAAGACTCACATTTCAAGATTCGTAATCAGGGTACCAAATTTCTTATAACTGAGATATCAATTATATCTCAATATAAATCTGGGCGTCACCAGGGATGGGGTCGCTATTAGGCTTGTTATGCAATATCGACTAAGTGCTCAACCATCTACGATTCGTGTGCTCTAATCCCGGTTGGATGAGTCTGTATCGCATTAATTTTGCGAGTTGAGCAGCCTTAGTCGTACAAAGTTACATCACGTATAACTATATCATCACATAAGTATATGTGAAGCATAACAATGGATGATCGCTAAATATCACACACTATTGAAGTGTTGTCACGTGGTGTGCTGCTTGCAATGTGCGACGTTTTTGCAGTACTGCAGTTACGCATGGTTTTATCTCGGAGGGCTTCTACTTACGAGTAGGCTGGGTGTGATTCTAGGCGTCATTTGGCTTTGTAGGTCGTTAATCGTTTTTGCAATGTGTAGCAACCCTTTGCAATGATTTCTCAAATCATCTTTATAGAAGCTTCCGTGCGTTGTGTGAACAATGGAGGTGGTGCTATGGATATATCTCGCTTTATTAACCCCCAGACGGTGTTGCAACGTCCCGTAGTTTTCAAGTAACTGCACAATTTCACCATTGATTGGCTTCATCTTTCCTGGGGCTGTTTGTGATAATCACAGGGTTCATTGGTGCTTATTTTGCATTATGAATGGCTGCAATATTCTGCAATATTTGCAACTACTATTAATTTGCTTCCTGGACCATTTGCACTTTGCGAAGTCGGCGACGGTGTTTTATTTCGTTTCTTCATGACCTTTTTCATTGTGGGCCGGTAATGTACCCATATGCTCATGCAACCTGGCCGTCCTGCAAAGAACCACTGTACTCCGTGCTCAGAATGTGTGAGATGAGCAATGAGCTGTACCCGCGCTGTTCATGTGTGAGGATGAGCAATTCCTTGAGAGACATTTAGGTAATGTCACGTCACTGCTCCGGGTGGAGGTTGAGCTAGGGAAATGATACTGGGAGAAGTCTGTTGGGTGGTCCGTGCTGTACCCGCCCGACATGACTGGAACGTGAAACGTGGAAACAATATACAAAAGTTAAGCAGCGCCGAATCGTTGGCTGGCAGCCCTTACTGTGTCAACCACATGGCGAATGTTTGACGTGTTTGAGGGTTTGAGTGTCACTCAAATGGTCAGCGCCCTGTCATATGCTGGTTAGGTAAGTAATCAGAAGAATGAAACGGAGATCCAGGCATTGATTTGCATACCTTTGTCATGAAGCCTTGCCCTGATTCACGCTGTTCCATAACGCCGGCTGATGTTGGTGGTAGTGGACGTTGTAGAGGGCAGGGAGTCAATACGATCCCCTGCCTTTTCCAAGCTAAGAAGGAGAGAGTCTCGCGGAACTGAACTCAAGTTGATTGCTCTCAACGAGTTTCAAAGATTGGCAATCACTTATTTGTTGTTAGGTCAATGATTGATCTCACTATGCCCAGTCAAAGGTCAAATTTCCCCGAAAAGCTCACTTTTCCAGCTGTGCATACCGACATTTATGAAGCCAGTTCATGCAACGACACGGCATGTACACATGCATTTTGTATAACACTGGATGCAGTGCAGTTAACATGCAGCTTGATGCATTTTGAGCATATGTTCATGGGGGTGAGCTCCGTTGATGTAACGGTGTCGGGCCGCCGCGGGCGATCGACGAATACGTGAGTTGCCGCCTGCTGCCAGCGCCTTGCGTGAATCGGCGTGCTACCTTCCTAAAAAAGGTTACTGCTTGGAAGGGCAAGAGGCTCATTGGTATGTCAAAATGCGCACAATAAAACCACCATAGACTACCGAGAATATGAATGCGATCTCACGGTATGCCGGAGAGATACCCTCAGAAAACCCAGGGGGAACCCTCCTCCTCCTGTCAGGGCGAGCGTTAGCCTGACTATGAGGTGGAACCGGAAACAACAGTAAAGGTGCCCCAGAAACCAAGCCAACAACGGGAATTATCTTGCTGGTGTCAGAATGAAATTCGTTAAGTCTGGGATTTTTTCCGAAATCTAGGGAGGGTAAGAGGTTGGCAGGCATTTCAACCAGAGCACTGCCTCATACTCCAAGCTGAAATGCCAACGCCGAGACTAAAACATTGGTGACACCACTGGGAGGAACTCCACATATCACGCCCTGATCCCTCGACAGTTGAGTTGAACCGGACATCACCTTCCCCAATTGCCGGATCTGCGGTCGGAAGCGGGTGGGTGGTTTGCCTCCCCGTCCCTCCCTATCGAAATGTCAGCTGACAGTTGACCAAGGAGAAGCAAGCGCGGTTTCTATTCAATAAAACAAAAGCGTCGATCTATTTTTGTCCTGCGTTGTATGGACTCATTGGCCCAACACAACTTGGTCCGCCTGATCCACCTGGCATCACATCTGATTTTGCTGACGACATCTCTATTTGACTTCGTTTGAACCGGGATCTCAGCAATTTTATCATGATTATGCACGATCGGTTATTTTTCACGTCTCGCCTTGGTCTTGGTTTTTTTTTTCTTCGTGAGCGTATTGATCTGCGTGGGATTGATTACGGCGTTGCGTTTGTAAATCTGTCATTTGTGTCGCAATATCCCCAGCGTCACTATGTCGCCGTCCGCATGGACAGCGGGGTGCTCTGTGATCCCTCTACAATGATGTGTACATGACATGTGCTCTTTGTGCTGCTACTAAGTTTTGCGCCGATTGCCTTGTGGCATTAACTTCTGTACATTACGTCAAATAGGTGTCATAGGTGTTCCTTCTCCTTTATTGGTTGTGCTATGAAGGGTATTGAAACGACGAAGTCTTTCAGTAACACGTGGTCCAGCGTGGTAATATGTTTGTAATCGACATGTGCTGATATTACCGTGTCTTGAATGTTGTGCTTTGCCCCAGGGTGCGACATTGCGTATGACTAGTCACACTCAGGTCAGTGCAAAGTTAATAGGTCAGCATGAAAGAGATGCATCGTTAATTACCAATGTCTTTTTCAGTGCGTGTCGTCCACCTGGTGAGGAGTCCTTGCTGCCAGCGTTTGTAAGGGCATTGGCTAGGTATCGGATAGTATTATACCATCGGTATTTGCTTGGACAGCTGGGATAGGCGTTGCTTTGCAGAAATACCTAAACCTCGATCGAGTTATTCATCGCACAAAAGGATAAACGCCCTCAAATGCTACGTGTGTAACGTTAAGGTCATAGCCAAGAATTTGCACAGCCACATGAAATGTAAGCATAGGGCGGAAAATGACATTCTCGCTAAAAAAACACGATATGTGGCTGCCTCTCTCATTGAAAAAGCCGCTCATGACATGAGATGTGCATCAATTTCTCCACGCCCAACGTTTCCCCAACAGAACACGTCTTTTCAAGGGGTTGATGAAAGTGTCACAGTTGCCACTGGTGAAAATACACCAGTAACATCGCCTAGTGCCGTGTATGTAACGGTTGATTCGTCTGTCATTGAAGGAGTCGTCTCATGTACCGGTTCTGGTAATACAGGTGATGTTCTTTCACAATCTCCTGTGCCAACCGCGCGTCAGGCAGGGGACGGCATTCATTCGTCGGTTGTGAGAGGAGAATAGACAGCAATTGCTGGTCATTTCGCTGATCTCAGCCCCACAATGCTTGATACACCAAGCGCTAACGCACCAGACGACAGTATTGATGACATCGCAGCTGGCACCGCTGGCACGCGTACCCCGGGGCATGGCAAAGACGCTTTCCCCCCAAGATGTTATGCAAGATTTACGAAGGTTGTTGATTCGTTGAATACCCTGGCGCAGATAACCCTACCACATTTGCAATCGGAAATGGCAAGCATATGTCCCTCTGCCGTATGATATTTCTACCTTTCCTATATTTGCTTGCTTACATACTTCATGCGTGCGTACTTTTGTATCGAAAAAACACGAATTGAGGTGTGGTGGCGCCACCTATACCCACCACAACTCTCCCGATATAAAAGGACGGCAACGTGGTGTTTGGCCGCGACAGGACGTGGTGCAGCGTAGAACGTGGACATGAGAAAACGAATACACGAAGGTGAGGCATTAAAGGCATTAAAGTCAATTCTGAAGTCGCTTTCTTATGTCGCAATGCCCAACATGATTGATTACCATTACATCCATGGGACATACATGGACATGGACATACCATGACGCCCATTCTTACGCGCGTGGACAGATGACCCGGATTCTGCCCGCACCGCCTACGCGCGGTAGGGCGAGGCAATGCCGGTGCAACAGAATTGCTCGAATTTTGCAGGCTTTGCTACACAGCTCAAATTTCTGTGGCTGCGGCGGGTGAGGGATGTGAGCATATGCAATGTATGTTTGATGGCCGAAGAGTGCGTAAAATGAGACTTTCGTCTCATTTCAGAATGAAACTATCCGTATAAGGCGGCTGTATATGGTCTTTTTAAACCACATTGCATCCACCGTAATCGGAAAGCAATGAATTGTATCAAAACCTTTGAAAATTAAAGTAGTTACGATCTCGCACCGGCGACGATGTCCGCAGCACACTACATCGTCAGGCTATGGCGCTGATTGGTCGTGGGTAGACGAGTCAGCTGACCGGTCGACCAATCAGTTGAGCATGGAACAAAATTCCCTGCCGCGTCAGTAAGGAAAAGGTTAGGTTGGGTAAGTTGTGAGATGCGTTTGCGGGGAACATTGTTCGCATAGATAAGACTGAAAAGACCTAGCTCATCGGAAAACCGACTATGCAAATTTAGAGTGTTGATGCTTCTGCAGCATGCCTTTGTCGAAACAATAGCAGAGGTGCTATTGTTTCCGAGTTATCGTATGGGCGTTGTTTCGATAATTTTCCGACGAAGAAAGCTATTACTTACGTCTTATTTAAGTTGGCCAATGTGGGATCCCGGGAAATTGTCGGCTTGATCAGGTTTGTGACGTCATTGGGTATTTATATTCAGTTCAACAGCAAGGAGTACGTATCATTCAGCAGAGATTGTGTATTACATTCAGCAGAGATTGTGTATTACATTCAGCAGAGATTATGTATTACATTCAGCAGAGATTGTGTATTACATTCAGCAGAGATTGTGTATTACATTCAGCAGAGCATGTGTTACATTTGGCATGTTATGCCTTACATTCAGCAGAACATGCATTACATTCAGCAGCATTTTATATACATTGTGTTATAGTTGTCCATGCCTATTGCATTAGTGTAATTTATATAAGAGATTGTCTTCCAGACAGTTGGATACTTTCAGAATTGTGAGCTGATTTGCAATTTTTGTGGTTATGAATAAGCCTAGTCAGTGTTTCCGTGTTTGGCATCTGCTGTCGCTCTTACCACACAATGGTCCCAAAATGTCAGCTGTGGATATAGTGTAAATTTGCTAGGAATATATTTTGCTCTCTCTGCAAGCCGCAATCCTAACATTTTTGTTCTCCCTCCCCAAGAGCTGAAAGCAAATTTCAGACACTGCATCACACCCATCCCTGTTGGCCATGATACTTTAAAATGTCCGTTCACAATTTGGTAAAACAACTTTAAAACCTCAAACAACAATGGTGGAAAACGCTAGAACTCAACTCCATGACACACGATCTGAAATTACACATGAGCAGTCAGCAAATCATACGGACCGTTTAGAAAAACGATATTGTCACGTCTTCGAACCGGACATACAAATGTCACACATAATTATTTGTATTAGCAGCACTCGCCTCATCCGTGTGATCGTCCCCTTTCAGTTAGGCATACTTTACTTGAATGTGACAAATTTCAACACCAGCGGAAGCCGCTGGAAGTATAGTGTCACCACAACGTTGCGTTATCGTTAAAAGTCCTCCTAGGTCTTGACGATCCACATATTGACCTATCACTCAATTTTCTTAGATGCACCGAAAAGCTTCAGTCGTTGTGAAGAGTTAATAAGCAATCCAGCAGCGTTGCTTCTACCTTGAAACATACGTTAACGTTTGCGTTGAAATAGGCTTTTGAAAGGCGTGAAATGGCCCGACCGGGCCGAAATATCTCAAACAAATAACATAAATAAATAGATCCCCGGCTGTCGGGGACTCGCGTACACCCTAAACCAGGGGGGTATGATTAGCCTGTCAGGCTGGTGCCGTTTCTGTTGCGCAACAGCTCGCGCAAGGCGCGACACACCCCCACGACCCAAACGCTCAGTTCACGCTCCCCGGTGTGAATAAGCTAGCGCTCTCGGTGCCCGGTGTGACCGCCATCTAGCGGCGATGCTGGCACTAGCGGGGGCGGCGCGGTACTCGACCGTAGCGACGTGCGTCTCAGTGTCAATGGCACGCCACAGACGCGGTGGAAGGCCGTGTTTTGCCTCTCGCCAACACAGGGAACCCATTGGTGGCGGCTTCGTGCTGTCACGTGACCGTTGTCTGGTCGTCGGTTGGCTATCGCTCGTCCGCCCGGCACACGCATGCCATGCGCGCGGACGCCGGCCTAGCAGAGCGGCAGCGGCTTGCGCGGCACGAATGCACCTTCTGCAATTTCACCATATCATCCGTCTCTCTTGTCCTCTGGCTCACCTCATCCTGCATCCTCGCGACACCCCGCTTGTGCGTGGCAGGCGGCATGCGCCAGCCACGAGTGGGCCGAAAGCTCCGTGGAAAGGGGGACCCCGATCGGGTACCCAGCACACATCCACGGGTTACAGCTCGGCGTTGGGCCTCCCAGGCGATTGCAAGTCTGCCCCACCGCTGATCTTTTCCCTTCATCCCATAACCCAAAAATAATCACTTCTCGTCGGAAGGGCTCTAACCCAACAATAAAAAGAAGCTAGGCATCATAAACCTCGTCAAGCCATTCGCTGGCTAAGCCCTGCTGGAAAGGCCGCTACTGATGCAGAACGATCGCTCATCGTCGTTTTCGTCGCCTTTCCGTTGGCACTCGTCCCAAGCACACACCTTTCATTTCATTGCGTCGTTCTCTTTTCGCTGCCCATTTATGGAGAAGCGTAGCAAGCGCGAAAAGGTCGACACCGACACAGTGTTCAATTTTTCTGACATGTGGGTGGAAAATGACCACCTTTTCATTGTTTTGTATGCATCTGTATTCGACCATGAAAATCATTCTCGGTCAGACTGCCCCACACGCAGCGGTGGACTGCCGCACACCACGCCGACAGGGAAGACCCCCCCCCCCCCCCCTCTACGCGCCCGAGCAGCACCTCTTATACTCCCTCAAAGGCTCATACTCGCAACACGATCTGCGTGCGACTAGCCGGCGCCACCGTGGCGCACCGCCCTGACCCGTGATTGTTCTCCTCACTCAGACATGAGCATCGCCCCACTCGCCTTACATGCTGACACAATGCCCCGGGCTTGGTCCACCGCTACAGCATCCTCACACTATCTTTTCTTTCATCCTCTCCACCACAAAACCAATCAAATTACTAAACTTTTTTCTGAGCGCGCCATTAACTGTCATTCAGAGCTTAACAAAGCATTTGGCCTATGGGTTACACGTCTCACCTGACCTGACCTGACCTGGTCTGTGCATCATGACACAATCCTGAGGCCTTAATGCACCCTTGTTTAGTTCATGGTGAATTGAAATGAGCTATATGCCCACAGGACATGTGTTATACTCGCATACAAAAACATACTAAAACTGAACAATATTTAATGACAATAATGCACCAATCATTGGCAGATCCCTTCAGCACGGAATGAGGCTGGAAGCTGCAATCTACAGGTTAATAGCATATCCAACGTCACTGAAATGTTCTGTTACACCACACGGCCATGGGTTATCGGGAGATAATCACACCACAAGGTAATGAGAGGAATGCTGACTATTTGGAGACAATTGCAGCCAGTCCAAATACGATATGACCTCCAATGCTACTCTGATCCGACGCACCGGTCTAGTTTTAACGTGCCTTGATTCGTCCACAACCCAACGATCTCCAGCCACGCTCAAACCAAGACGATATACAAAAATACACTGATCGGGATCGTAACACGAGCGCCAGATTGGCCCTTGATAGCTTCATCTACGCCTGCAGCGAGATGTCGATTGCCACCCTATGGATGTCGATTGCCACCCTAGACGCGGCACTCGCTTACGTCTCTCAACAAGAACGGATAAAGTTCATAGCAATATGAAACGATACCTTGGAGTTTGGTCATGTGGTCCAGAAAATTTGAGTCAAAGTGGTCGCGTTTTTATATGTACACTTTCCTTTCTCGTTACACCACGCATTTTTGGTGGTTTCCGGCGTCATTTTTTTCAGATGATTAGGGGCAGCTCTGATTAGGGGCAGCTCTTAAAGCTGCTCTTTGCGGCTTAGATGACTGAACTGAAGCCAAATTCACCTGAAATACCAATATTTTGTCAAAATGATAAATCACGTTCCATGCAAACCCTTCAGGTAATGTTTCTGTTCTAAATTTTATATGTAATTGCAGGATGTATCTATTTTCCATTCGTCAATGCTGCGTTTAAGTGCCACCCAAACCTCCACCCTTGCTTTTTCGGCTATCTGACCGTCATTTGTAAAAAAACGAATGATCAAAGAAAGTGTGTTTTTGTTTCCTACGCGTCTTCGAAATGCCAAGGTGTCCTATGCGAGTTCTGGGACACTTCATTGACTGAAGCGTCGTGATGTCAAAAGGATGTGAATTGAGAATGCCGATTCCGTGACAAAATTGTTATTTAGCGCCACTGGATGCGACCTAGAAAAACGTCGGTGCGCGTTGAACGGACATACAGATTTGTGCGGAGTGCTGGATGGGTGAGGGGCGTAGTGTTTGGTTTTTGCAACGTGCCCATTGGTGAAACAACCACCAAAATTTGCTCCATCTATGGTACCCTTGATAAACTTTTCTAAGGCCTGGTGTTGAAGAATGTATGCTGTTTAGGTCATAATTCACGTTAAAAATGCTTCCAGGCCGCTTGCACATAATCAGGTGAGGCCCCCAGCCTCAAAGACCATGGCGCACCATGCACACCTATGAATACGGATGAGACGAGTTGGGAGTGCAGGTCAGTGCTGGGCTGTCAACCATGTGTGTGTATGTCGTTTTTTCAACTGACCTCAATATAACAGGTATGTAGTTTTCCATGCAGTGGCGGGGCTTCCCACCTCGGTTTCTAGCTGCGCCCCCAGACGTTTAGAAGAACGTGGGACATGGAAGACTCATTTGTGAACATATTTTGTGAGTATATCTTGTTATTTCTCACTATGCAGCCCTTCCCAAAGATATGTTTCAAAATTATGCCTGTCATTGTGTACTTCAATGTTCTTTTTTTGCGCAGGTAGTACGTACCTTGATTTAAGTGACAACAAATAAACGACGTGAAGTTTTGATTATGGTAATATTTTCTTGTTGTTATCAGATAATCTTGCAACAATCCAAAATGTTCTTATTCAGGGTGTAGGAAGTAAAGGGACCAGGCTGCCCCCAGCAAGTTGGCGAAATTTGATGTTGGCTTTATGGGCACTGTTGTGATACGAATCCATCAAAGCTGCTGATATTCCTATTAACATGAGAGAGACGCTTGTAGGATAATTGCAAAAATATGTCCCGATGTAAACACTGATTATTCAGTGTCTCTTTAAGCTATGTAAAGCATTTTTCTTCGAAGAAAGGACGTTATGTCGGCCACATGCCAATTATTGAGTGCTCAACAATTTAAGTTAAGCACTGAAACGTGTTGCCTCGTTGGGTATTTGGTGCCTGATAAATGAGTCGTAGCATTTATCCATTACTTGCCCCTTTTTCACCTGAGCCCAGGTTAAAAAGGTTATTAGAAAATAGAAAGATGGGTCTAGCAGAAACACCGAACAAAGGTTTCAGGACGTTATGTATGTAAATAGCGCCTCATAAACGTTTCTTCAAAGATGATATCTATATATATATATATATATATATATATATATATATATATATATATATACTTATCTCTCTCTCTCTCTCTCTCTTTCTCTCTCTCTCTCTCTCTCTCTCTCTCCCATTCTCTCTCTCTCCCTCTCTCTCTCTCTCTCTCTCTCTCTCTCTCTCTCTCTCTCTCTCTCTCTCTCTCTCTCTCTCTCTCTCTCTCTCTCTCTCTCTCTCTCTCTCTCTTTCTTTCTTTCTATCTATCTATCTATATCTATATATATGGGCAGCTCGGCAGATGGTAACATAACATATGCATCTGTACAAGAAGTTCAACCAAAAATACGGACGTCCCTGTGTTCTGTTTACATGCTACTTTTCAACGGAAAACTCCCTGTTCTTTTTAGGCTCATTTTGATGCCAGTTATCGACACCCTTTCAAGTTTTTTTTACCTTCGCACGCCCTACCAAAAATGGATTTTGGAACGCTGCCGATGCAGACTCGAACTCGGCCTCTGACATTGCTTCTCCCTTGGATGCAGCTGACGGAAGTGCCACTAGCCCCGTTTTAGGCACCGCTTCGCCTGATGAACCCCGCGCCTCAGACCCAGTCCAATGGCCTACGCATTTTCACCGCGGTGTCTGGACGGCACTCGTCTCCATCCGACACCCCTGGTTTCAACCCTCGCTCATCTTCGACCACCCCGTAGTCTGCCCACTCTGATGCTGGCTCTCGCTTGACCATGACCATCAACAGCCAGAACCCCGAGCCCATTCTCGATCCACTCGGCTCTTTCATTGTAGTGCAGCCCATTTACAAGTATATCTTTGGGAAAAATCAACGTCTTTTGGCCATCGAAACATATTCAAGCTATCTGTAGTCCATACAATCCTGAAATCGAGGCGCCAGCAAATGGGACACTAGTGATCAAAACAACCTCTCGTGCTCAGACCAAGCCTCCCCTCCGGACCGCCGAATTTTGCGGCAAGAAAGTTACAATTTCGCTTCACTTTGCAAGAAACACCACCAAAGGCCCATCTTTCCTCCTGAGCTCCGTTTCATGACTGAGGAGGAGATTCTGGCGGAGCTCAGAGCTGACAACGTTTGTCACGTTCGACGACTGACCACGCTCCGTAACGGACAGCGTCAGGACACCAGCTTACTTGCCTTGACTTTTGCGACTACCCGCCTCCCAGAGATTCTCGCAGCTGGCTTCCTCCGATACTAAGTTAGGGTATTTATACCCGATCCTCTCAGGTGCTGAAATGCCAACGGTTTCGACGCGGCAGCAAGTTCTGCAAACAGAGTGCAAGATGCCTCAAGTGCGGCGAGACCCCTCACAAGGGGTCCACGTGCATATTGCCCCCAAAATGTCTAAGCTGCGGAAATGCTGACCACAGCGCCAACTCTTCCAATGCCCGACATGGAGAAAGAAAAAGAAATCTGCTCCCAAAAGGCCAAGACAGGTGTATTTTACTAACCAGCACGACGCACTGTCGAAACAACAATACCTTCGTCTTCCTCAAAATCATACGCGCAAGCAACAAAAGTAAAAGTAGCGACATGTAGTACACACACAGAACCGATTCCCCAGGTACCGCCGTTGAAAATATTTTTCCAGTCAAGACTGTGTTACATCAAACACACAGGCCCAGCAACATTGTTCCCTCGAGCCGACACTGATCACGCGTTCGGACGCGCAGCCCTCCGTGCCCTCCCGTCCCCAGGCCAGCCGACGTTCCAGCCCTCCGGCTACGAACGGTCGGCGGCCTGGTCCCTCTGGCCGCCAGACGAGCGGCCCCTCCCCGCACAACACCTCCCACAACACGCCCGAGCGAAGACCGCCGATCCCGCCCCCTGTGAGGGTGGCCATGGGCCGGCCTCGGTCTGTCTCGTTCGGCCGATTCGCACCAACCGGTGGGTATGGGTCAAACCACCATTAAATGTCTGTTATCTTATTGTGGAATTGTCGCGGCCCTATTTCAAAATGGTCTGAAATGAAAGCATTTTTGCAGTATTGGCTTCCATCATTATCACTGTACAGGAAACTGTATGTGTCAGCTACACAGGAAACTGGGTTTCGTCCCACCGGCCCGTATAATTTTAAATGTCAACTTATTCCTTATATCGTTGTGACGACACAGCCGGTGAGCGTCTCCAAGGTGGGGTGGCGCTTCACATAAAATTTACATAACACACATGCACCTTCCACTCACCACACCTCTACAGGCTGTTGTACGTTCTTGGCGATTTCATGGCCGTAACATCGATTTCTATTCTGTGTACATGCCACCAACTTTGATAACGCGGGGCTCTCACGGCAACTTACCTACCTAGTCACTCGCTTTCGAGACCCTCCTCTCATCCTCGGCGATTTTAACGGTCACAGCCCACATTGGACTACGGACACCCAGGCTGTCAGTAGACGAGGACATTTAGTTTAACAGTTATTGAGACTTATAACTTTGTCTGGTTAAACAAAGAAAATCATATTTGCCACCACTTACCCACTGTTACAGAAGCCGTCATCGATCTGTCGATGTGTTCTCCTACAATAGGCACTTTTTTATTGGACTATTGAGTGAGATATACACGACAGTGACTATTTTCGAATTAAACTCTACATCACTTTTGACTCAGCCGCCAACGCAGTTTTGCGACACACACCCCGCTGGAATTTACGAAAAGCAGACTGGGCTAAGTTTCAGGAACTTTGTTATATCAACCGAGATGGTTACCAATCACCGGAGCAGGGTGTTGACTTTATGACGCATATAAGTCATGCTGCAGCGACTGCAACAATTCCACTGACTAAACCCCCTTCGCGACGCATAGGTACCTTGGTGGACGACCGAAGTTAAAAGTGCTATTGCGCATCGTAAACGTGTCTTGCTCTGCTTTAGTCGCCATCATGATATACCTCACCTTCTGGCCCGAAATCATGAGCGTGCTCGAACCAGACGAATTATAAGGAGTGCGAAACGTCATTTTTGGCGAACATACATTCAGTGATTCACTGCTGCTCCTCCCCTAAACCAGCTACGGGACTTGTGCGAGTACTCTCTGGAAAACACGCTTCTGTTTCATTGCACACTTGACGCATTAATAACCAAATCATTTCGGTAACATCTCTCATCACCAATGCTCTCGCTGAAAGTCTGCCAGTGTTGCGTCTTCAAAAATTACAACCCAGGCTTCGTGGATCTCGCGCAAGCCCGTTTTTGTTTACGCGCTAATTGTTTTCCTTCCGATAATACAGAAGTCTGTAATTTACCATCTTCGTTCCTGTAAATACAAAAGGGTATAAATCCACTTGCAGCACCTCAGTAGGCCGAGATTAATTGCACCATTCTTTTTTCTGTTATCTTTCAGGAGATAAACTTTATTTTATTTCGACGGTTTCTAATTATTTGTGGTCATCCCATGTCTTCCTTGACGCGTGGAGACACCCCATCGTTATTCTGCTTCCAAAACTGGGAAATACACCAAAGCCCCATCGAATTATCGTCCCATCGCGCTTACTAGCTGTCTAGGAAAGCTTTTTGAGCGGATGGTGGTGGAGCGAATCTCTTGCATTGCAGAACGAGACTGCCTGCCTACAAAAAATCAATATAATTTCCGACACCATCGCAGCACAACAGACCACACCATCCGATTTGAAACTGACATCAGGCGCTCATTTAAACATCGACACCACACGACTGCTGTATTCCTGGATATTAAGCGAGCCTACGACATGGCCTTTAAACTTGTACTGATTTTCAAGCTTTTTCAGTTAGGGGTTAAAAGTGATTTAGCACATAACATCATTACGTTTCTTTCTGGCATCAGGCCACTCGTTCCTTGTGACATGCAGCGCCGCCGTTTCTAACACTTACCAGCTAAAGAACGGCCTCCCACAGCGGAGCTCCATCTCACCGATTCTGTTTAACTTCATGATAACCGATTTTTTTGACTCATTACCACCGGACATTTCTTCGCCACTGTTTGCGGCCGATACCACAATCTGGTGCTCGGACGCTGAGTGTGACCACTTGCTGCCACGGCTCCAAGCCGCCGTAAACAAGGTTTCATCAGTGGTCAGAGCGCTATGGGTTTCGTTTCTTCACTCCAAAATATGCAGGCATAATTTTTAGCAAAAACAGCGTGGCACTCCCAATTTTTGGCTCCGGTTAGATGGACATTACATTTGTTTCGTTTCGTCTTTCAAATTTCTTGGCATAGTACTTGAACCACGGTTTTAATGAGACAGCACGTAGAGGATGTTCGCCCAAAATGTCTAAAGCCACTACATTTTTGTAGATGAATTTCCGGGTCACAGTACACTGTCGATCGCTAAATGTTATTACCGCCATACAAATTCTTACTTGTCCCATTATTGAAGGCCTCCGTGGTATGTGCAGGAGACGGCCAGCACATCCTTCAACCATTTTCCATCATACAAAATATGTTCCTGCAAATTGCCCAAGGAGTTCTGGACACCTCCCCAATTTCAGCGCTTGAAGTGGACGCCCACGTTATGCCTCTTGCCCTCCGACGAATGGAACACACCTTGCGATGCATAACAAAAGTGCCACAAAATCACAATCACCCAGCATTTGGCTCTACGTCATTACATCGAATTCACAACCACACAGGGTCTGCACACCGGCGGTCAGGACTTTCAATAGCTTCTCAGGCCACTGTCTGGCAAAGCAGAATGGGGAGTGAGTGATAACTCACTCCCCATTCTGCTTTACCGCCTTTTCCCGTGCCACCTGCTTTCAATGTACCACGATGCCAGATAACCCCTCGAAAGGTTTTGTTTATTTTTGACGATCCCAAACGTTTTCTCACCGCAAGTTATGTTCAACAGACATTCATCGTCTGAGTGCCAATATTCGAAATAGCAGTTTCTGCTATTTCTAATTTGCAACGATGGCTCCAAGGGTAATACCCGCACCGGATGTGCAGTAATTTGCACCTAACATTACCAAAAAAAAAAAATCGGCTACCGGATGGCACCTCAGCATATTGGGCCGAATTAGTTTCTCTTTTTTTGCGTTACAGCACATTCAACAACACACCCATACAACGCAGACAAACGTGATCTGTTCGGATTCGAAGGCAGCTGTACGATCTTTTATCGACCCAGACTTCACTCACCACCTTCCTTACATCGTCAATCTTTTCGCACTTTTTTATATTTGCTGTAGCTCAACAACCAGCTTTCAAGAACAACGAGAAACGCGGTTTTGGAGCAGGAAAGCTGAGGCCACTAAAACCTTCATTGTTGAACACATACTGAATGAAGGCGATGGAAATGCAGCGAAACTTCCCCAAATATTCTGCGTTTGCTTCTTTCTATTATTCTATGCATTCTTTTTTGTAAGTAGTTTGGACGTCAACAGAGCCGTCCAATGTTCATAAGATCGCCACGTGGTCCAGGGCCTTAAGACTGCAATTTCGTTGAGGGCCTCGACTTCTCGGGCCGCGGACAAATCGCAGCTCAACTAATGAGCTTACGCCCCGCCCCGTTCTCTTTCTCCCACCTCCGTCTATCTTATTTTGCCGTAAAGACGTGGATCCTTACAAAATAGCACGTCATGCTGATGAAAATCCCGCTGAATGCAGCCCTCCTTGAAGGATTTTGGACGATGCAATATCTTCAATCCCATTTTCAATTTCTGACTCGGTTCTGTCACTCAATCCTCAGATACCAAAGGAAAACACAAAGGCATAGGAACCTAAATGTACTCTTATAAATGTACGTAAGGTGCCCACGTAAGGAGAGAATGGACATGTAATGTAACAACTGAGGTAATGGACATTTAGACCCAGATCTAGACCCAATTGCATTCATTAAGTACATTCAGATTTCATGTTTACCGTACCACAGGTTGGTCAGTCCTGTTTTCAATGCTTTCCTCAATAAATTTGACAAAACTAGAGCTCTGATGGGAATCTATGACCACTAAACATTATTAGTAATTGCACACGCTCCTGGATATCCGTTCTGAAGGCAATGGGACCTAAGCCATGTTAATTGCACAGGTGCCTTTATTGCTAGTTTATTCCATGTCGTAACTTGTGTAAAAAACGACGTAAAACCGGAATCCCGGGTAATCCCACGACAGTACCCAATGTACGGGATCCGAACTGGAGCAGACAGGCCTCGCACTACGTGAACTGACACCTCCTATCACTTCTTGGAAGCCCGTCGGCTGTACTCTTTTAATGACATAGCCTTCAAATGAGATGGTGCACTGTACCGGACGTCATTGACTTCTTATGGCAGTGGTATCGTGGTCCTCGTGCAATACTCCCGGCTAAACACTCGAAGACCTACAAATCGTGGACGGTGATGTGGACGAGATCATCAGCTTCAACGTGTCATGCAAGTGTATTCAGATCGACGGAACACACCTTAGCAGACACGAAACGACGACAGTTTAGACGCATTCCGACTAAACCAGACATAACACATTCCGTCCAAAGGACTTCTCGCCAACACAATAAAACAACATTCACAAGCTGTCCGCGTGACTTATGCAGCCAAACAGGAGACGCCAAGCACAGCATACAGTTTCCCGTCCGCAGGCAAACACATCGTCATCATAAAACCGTTAAATAGACCATCACAAACCATCGTCACACATCATCGTATCAAACCACCCCCGCTTCCATAGGCACAACGAAGACGAAGACTACGCAACGTTAAATCGGACTCCTTCCCAGCCCTACACACAGCAGGAGCCTGAGCCGGGCCGGCACCCGGTACAGGCATGCAGGGAGCGGCTGGGTGCCCCAAGACAAACAATGTAGGTTCCTGTGCGCACCACCTGTTTTCTTCAATACATGCACACACCAGATATCTTGCGCGCTTACTCAAGCACGTTTAGACTTAAATTACTTGCACATCACCTCAAACTCTGTACATGGAACGACTAGAAAGGGCTCAGATAGCAATGCCCTACTAAGCCTAAGCTTGTAGCTATAGGCATTTACTGACAGACCGGGATATTTCCACGACAAGGCATCTGATGAACATGCAATGATCATAACACTGAAATGAGAGAAAACAGCCTGCATGAGAACACTTATATGGTGTGTTGTCTGTTTAACTACCCAGCTTGCCCTTCCATGACCTCAACTTGACATGACATGTTCTGCGACCCAGCGCTCGATTTTGCTCGACGAAGTCCTGCAGACTGTGCGGCGCTGCGGCACGACGCTGTCCCAGATACTGTTGGTACGGGTGATTGTCCCTTCCGGTCTTCGGCAGACGACCAGCGAGCACACGCTACCGTCCACGAAGTGACATGCTGTCCGCCTCTCCGGCCGGGGGACAGGGATGGCGGCCACGCTTTTCCGCTACCCTAGTTGACGCTGCGCGAAGAGCTGGCTCTGACAGGGAGGGGGGGGGGGGGGACGGAGGACGTGGCGGCGCACCAGTCAGTCATGAATGCCGACAGCGCCTTGTCCCATGTCGGGTTATGCTTAGGGTGATCGTCCAGATATTGAAGAATGGACTTCTGCATCTTGCCTTGGAGATCCGACATGGTGTTGTGCGCACTGTCCGTTGGGTTAGCCACAGGCGGTGGGGGGGGGGGGGGAGGGGGGGGGGGGGTGGACGATGCGGACCACTGCGGGCGCCGACAGGTCAGACGGCCTGACGTAACGGGGGATCCACAAAGTCATCACCATCACTGTCGTCATCGACTCGGGCCCGTGAGTTCTCCGTGAAAGACTGAAGGGCTGGTGTCTCGGCGGCCTCCCTGGACGGTCCTGACGTCGGCTCTATGGCAGGGCTGGCCTCCGCCCTCAGGGTGGCAAATCATCCACATGGTGTATCACATCATACTGCCAAGAAAGAACAGCCAAATTATCCTTTGAAAATCGGCTGATTCCATTGGAAGAAGGTAACGTGTGTCCTCCCAGAATTATGTGCGATCTACAGAGACCACTGACTTTATCATGGCTGACTTGGTGTCTGACCAACTATTTCAGCATGGTCTTGTCTGTAAGCTATTTCGTTCTTTTCATTTCAATGCCCTGAAAATGTTTAAGTCCGCCACAGTTTCTCAACATGTTTTGACCTATTATAAACATCCACTGCAAGTATCCTTTGCAAAATGTAGTGCAGCTTATGTGAGGCACACAGATGGTGGAACAATGACCAGAGTACTGATGTCCTGTAGGAAATCACTTTGGAACCTTACTCAGCACAGAACTTCAAAACCTTTCATCCTACCCATTATATTTTAGGCAACCTTTTCCATGCACTGGGTACCTGGTGCTAGGATGTAGGAGCCAGATGTACCACTATACTGATGCTCTTGGGACAGGTAGTTCTAACCCCATGCTCGGTTGTGGTCATCAAGATCTTTTGGCTTAGCCAGCTGTACCTCCTGTAGCCATAACCTTTTGTAACAGGCATCAGGCATTATAATGTGGGAGCTGGAATGATTGTTTATTTTTGGTATATATTGTCAGGGTCTGCACAGATTTGGAATTTTTTTTATTTTACTGTCTACAAGTCAATGGTTACATCTAAGTTGTAAATTGGCATAAGAAACCACAAGTAGTCCTTTGAAAGCATGTTAAAAACATGCTGGAGCCATGAGCATGTTAAACTTGAGTTTTTGTAAGCCAAGGCCAGAACACTATTTCATTGCAATCAGTGATATTTGATGATTCAAGCACACAGGTCAAACTTATGAAATATAGATGTCACCATTGCTTGTGCTCATTTAAAATGATCAGCAGAAATTCAATGCACTATACTCCTTGAAAAATACAGATGCTGGAAAATAGTCCTGTTATGTTCCATCTTATTACATATGCATTCAGCTACTCATTTGTGAGAGAAAATCATCTAAATGTCACAAATGATAACATCAATATAAACCCAGATTGCACAAACATACATGACATTTGAAATGCCTGGGGTAAGGGTGGATCATGTAGAGCATAGCAGTGAGATCATGGGGACAATTTAAGCACATATCCTCTAAATCCAAAAGCTCATAGTTTAGCACACAGGTGCCACCAACTCCAAGAGTAAGAGAGACAATTTTTCAAGGAATCATGATGTCACAAAGGTAGTTTCAGATGGACATATGCTGAAAATCTCTTAACACACCAATAATTTGAAAATTCCATGTGATTTGGCCTGGCCAGTTTCACATTCCAGTGTGAGGATCCCAGCAGATATCTCATAGGTATCCAGTGAAGCAGATGATTTTTTATGACTGGATGCAGACATTTTGTGTTATGATGGCTCCTGTTAGTGAGCCTATGCATCACTTCCTACCACTGATCTTTGTACACTTCTTTACCAAATTCACTATCAGACTGGCTAAAATAGTCAATTTTCTATCAAAATAGCAATATATCACAAAAAGGGGAACTATTGTGTATTAAAATATCATGCGCCATATAGTATAAGGAAAACTACCGTGTATGCACCTATAATCTCGTGCAGTTATACACAGGGTCAATAGAAATATTATGACGCACAATACCTGTTTAAAACCAGGCCCAATCCAGCCGATTACACCCAAAATTTACCTGTGAGCATATCAGAGTACAAGGCCTGCCCCACGCAGGGATGATAAGTCAATAGCAGCACAACTAAAACCGAAGAAAGACCCACACAAAACGCCAGCACCCCCTGCCCCGCAGTAGTGCTGTGATGCCGAAGTCGAACCAAGGTTATAGAAACGCGTTTTCAATACGTTGCTTGTGCGCCGGAAATGTAATGAAATTTGACGAATCAATCGGAATCTGCCAGCACTATTTCTCACGTTGTTTACATGGGTTGCCCAGAATCGCATGTATGAAAAAATATATGCGGGCCGAGAGCCCCGTGGGAAGGGGAACCCCAACCGGGTGTCTAGCGCACATACGCGGGTTAAAGGTTGGCCCCCAGGCGCATGCAAGTCTGCCCCACCGTTAACCGTATTGCTTCATCTCACAGCCCTGAAATGCTCATTTCTAATCGACATCTAGAAAGCCTGACAATGAAACAACCAAATAACATCCGCATTGCTGCTCGGCGCTCTGGTTCAGATCTAAGTGGAGTTATCTGTTCTTATCAGCTAAATTTAGATCTTAGTCGAAGGTTCTTTCACAGGAAGACAGTTCTTTTTACAGTCCACGCGACCTTGAAACCAACGCTCCGACGCCTGGCGTAGAGCGGTGGAACTAATGGACGCCGGATGTCGCGAAGATCAGGAAATACTGCACAGACGCCGGTGGGTACGGAGCACGGGGTAAGTGCACGCACCAGCTGCCGGCCTTCCGCCCCTGCCCTGCATAGGTCAGGGTACCCGTGTTCCCGCCGTAAATAGGGGTTGGTGGTTGCCGTAGTTTTGGCGCGAAAACTCCCCACGTGCCCCGTGCTTCGCCGGCGGCCTGCTACGCGGCGCTGAGTCCGTGCCGCAAGACACACCCGGCGGAAGCCAGCCAAGTCGCCTGGTGTCGCCCGTTCCGGAGTGGCAGCCGGAGCTGGACGGCCGGGTTTTCTCCCTGCTGTACCCGCTTCAGGCCATCATCACCTGCTCTCTGGACAGGTGCCGGGAGCACCTCACCTCGCGGCAGCCCCGGCGTCGCTGCACGGGGCCGGTCCGGGCCAGGCAGCCGGCCGGCTGGGAACTGCCGCACGGCTGCCCGTGGTGACGGGCCACCTTCACGCGGCGCGGGCTGCTCATTCACCGAGCCCGCTGCCCGCGTCGGCCCGACACCGGGCCGGCCCGGATCGTCGACCTCGGGCTGCCAAGAGCCGGGACTCCACCGGAGGCGTCGCCGCAGCGGTCACCATCTGCCGCCGGCTCGCCCTCGGACTCGCCGCGGTCCTGGCTCGGCGAGCGACTCTAGCGAGTCGCAGGCCTTATCACCGGCCGACGGCCGTCGTCATCGACGCCGGAGCTGCCACCACCGGAGACGCCCCGTCGATCCTCACCGCTGGCCCGGCTGAGCAACGCCCTGCGACGGGCCGGCCTCGGCTTCGGGAACCACCCGCCGCGGAGGGCCTCGCCGACGACACCAGCGGACTCTTCATCTCCCGCAGCGTCGTCGGCAAGTACCCCAGTGGTCCCCGCGTGCGCCGCAGCGGCCGGCCGGAGCCGACCGGCCCCGCCCACGCCGCTGGGAATGTCGCCGTCGCGCAGTGAGCCGTCCCTCGAGGTGACGTGGTGGGACTGCTCACCGGTGGAGCGGCAGCGCACACCGAGCCCGCTGGCGTCCCCGGCGCCGAGGCCGGTGTCGCTGTCGCTCCCGCTGGCGTGCCCCGTCTCCCCACCGTGGGGGACGCCGCTGCCCGCCGCACCGTCCCCGCCGACGGTGATCCCCCCCGTGCTCCCCTGCGCCGCCGCCCGTGCCGCGGCCATCCGTGCGCGCAAGTGTGTGCGCGGGGTGGCCCGTGCGAGTCCCCGCGCCGGCCCAGCGAGGGTCCGTGCCGCAGCGGGGCCCAACACCGTCGGGGCCAAGTGGTGCGAGTGGTGAATCGGCGCGCGCCGGCGGCAAGTGCGATGCACTGCGGCTGGCGGCCTGCGCTGACAGTGGAGAGGAGGCCTGGGCAAGGAATGTACCCGTGTGGCCCGCGTACCCCACGGTTTCCTCCCACTGCCGCCGCCGCCGCTGGCGTCGTCTCCCTACACGCCCCACGTCGGCCCCAGTGTTCCCCCACTCCCCTCGTTACCCGCGTCGCCCTCGTCACCCTCGTATCACCCTCGCCGCCCCGTGTGCCCCTTGTGCCCCCCGACTTCGGCCCACCTCCCCGCTCTGCTGCCGTCGCCTTCCGCGCCGCGGAAAGGGTGGCCGGTCCCACCCAGTCCTTCGTCAGGGGCATCGGATGGCTCGGGCGGCCGTCGCCACCGCCAGCGCCTGTACCGGACGCGGCGACGTGCCGCCGGGCGATCGGGACAATACCGGCGGCCTCCGTACCCCCGTGCCTCGGCAAGTGCCCCCTGCTGCGCCCGGTGTCGCTGGCGCCGTGGGTGACGCCCCGCCGCGCCCGCCGGGAGTACCCCGCCCGCGTGTGCCGTTCCCGACCCGGCGCCCCGCCGTCTCGAACGAGGTGCAGGTGACGGACGGCCCGCGCGGGGCGGGGGTCGCGGCGCGCGGCATAGGACGGGCCAGCCGGACCACGGCGGCGGTGGCGGAGGCAGGGGTGGAGGTGGTGTGCCCCCGGACGAACCGGCGTCGGTTCGGGGCAGCCTAGCCGACCGGCCGTGGGACGCAACAACGCCCGACCTCGAATTCACGGAGCTGCAGGCGGAGTTCATACCCCGCCTGCAACGGCTCCTCGACGAGCTCGAGGACATTGGGAAACATGCGAGACGTTCATCCAGCGCATGGTGGCTGATGCCTCTCGCCGCAACGAGGCCTACCATCAGCGACGAGGCCAAGCCGCTGTGCGGCACCGGGAGCAGCTCGGTGCCGCCGCTCCACGTGACCGCGGCCGGCGACCGTACCGCCCCCCCAACGGTCGCCCGGGCACAGCTGTTGGAGCGCCCCCTTCCCTTCCCCGGCCGGAACGTCCAGCGGCGGGCGGCCTCCCTCCCCCCCCCCCCCCCCAGAACAGTGTCCCGGTCCCTCCGCCGGCCGAACAGCCGGATCGCCGCACGACATACCGGCCGCCCCGGCGCGAGCCGGCTCCAGCGCCTGTACCGCGCCAGTCGCGGCAAGGCGATGGGCGACGTTCTGGCGGTGGAGAGCCCGTCGTGCCCGCTGCAGCGCGCCGTCATGCGGGAGCATTTTGCTGCTCCCAACCGCGTCGCCGTCCCGTTCGAGTGAGAGGCCCACCTCGAGTGTGCTGAGGAGCCGGACGAAGCTCTGCCCACGGTCGAGCTCTTCCGGTACTTCGAGACGGACGAGTGTGGCGCCGTTTGTCCGCCGCCTGCACGGCGCCAGGCGCTGATGGCCTGCGCTATGGTGCGTGGCGGGCCCTCGACATGGGAGCTCTCCTGCTGACGCGCGCGTTTAATCTCTGCGCGACACAGGTGGGTACCAGCGGCGTGGAAGGAGGGCAGCACGATCCTCCTTCAAAGGGCGGGGACGCGCGCGAGCGCCCCGTGGCAGGAACTGGACGCGCTGCTTGCGTTCATTGCGTTCATTGTGCCGCGGCTGACCCACTGCCTCCGGCTGGGTCTGCTCCCGAAGCGGGCTCTGCGTCAGTTCGACGCCGAGCTGCGTTGGAGGTTCAAGGGGTTCTCCAGCTGCCCTCTCGCGCCTGCCAGGAGTACCTATACGCCAGCACCTCGCGCGGCTGCGTCGGCCTCACCGAGCTCGCCTCCGAGGCCGACATCCTCCTCCTGGCGTCGACCTGGCAGCTCCTCACCTCCCCGGGCGAAACGGTCCGCGAAACTGCTGCCACTCAGCTGCAGGATTCTGTGCGCAAGCGCCTCCTGGCTGAGCCTACCCCGGCACAGCTCGCCGACTACCTGAATGAAAGGGAGATGAGGGACGGTGGCGACGTGTCGTCACGCTTCTCACGAGCGCGCGTCGCCTCCAAAGTGCTGGCCAAAACCATCCCGGTGGCCTGGCGCGGTGGAGGGCGAGGTTCGGCTTGCGGTCGGCAACGACGTGGTGCCGTGTCGCCAGGCGACTGGCCTCCTGCGAGAGGCGGTCCGTCAGGCGGCCGCCGAGCGTCTGTACCGCCTGCCCCATCAGGGCAAAGTGATGCAGACGGTCGGCGACCAGCGTGTGAGTAGCCACTCCATGTACAGTGGCGGCTTCACTCGCTTCGCCGAGTGGCGCTTTGTGCACCGCGCGCGGCTGGGACTGGTGCCGCTAAACGGCATCCGTCGCAGCCGTGTGCAGGGTGACGAGCGCCGCCGGCGGTGCGGGTACGCGCGTGAGACGCTGCCCCACGTGCTTTGTCACTGCATGCCGCACAGCGCCGCCTTCCAGCGCCGTCACAACGACATCCTGGTCCGCCTCCACATGACGGTGCAGCGAGATGACGCAGGATGACGAGGTGACGCAGGATGACGAGATGACGCAGCGAGGTGACGCAGGCCAACTGGCGGGTGCCGGGATGCGCTTCCACCCTGTGCCCCGACCTGGTGGTGACCCGCGGTGATGAAGTCATCCTGGCCGACGTCACCGTGGCGTTTGAAAACGTCGCGCGGCGTCTTCCACCATGGATGTCTCCGTCGCGCCCATCGCTCGGCACCTGGCACCGCGGCAGCGAGGAGACGGTGCGCCACTTGCGTGTCAGCCGGGTGTACGCCTGGCTGATGCGCAAGCTGATGGTGAACGACACCCTGCGGTGGTCCCGGAACGTAGAACGTGTACGTAGAGCACGTCACCGGAGTCCGCCAATACGAGTGATCCGTGGCCACCGGCCGGGACTGCCGTAACGTCAGGGTGCTCGCCTCCGTCGCGCGGCATCTCCCTCCGCCTGCCCGGCTGCTGTGCCGCGCCGGCTGTGCTGCAGCCCCCCCCCCCTCCGCCCAGCGTCTCATTTGATCCGTGCATTAGTGTTATCACCATATCACGAGATGCACCCCCCCCCCCCCCCACCCTCCTCTTATAGTCCACATGGCCATTGCGTGTGTGTACGCTTTTTGTGATTCTTATTTGATACCCGTATTGATGCAATCAAATGACAGTCATCGCGATAAGTTATCCCCCGGGTTCTGAGGGTCCGGATGGTGTGTTATTGATCCTCATCTGATCCGTGTATTGGTGCAATCACATGATGATCATCACGAGATGCTCCTCCTTTTCCGCAATGGTCCTGCTGGCTGGTGAGTGCGTGCTACCCTGATTGCTACGTGATCCGCGTATTGGTGAAATTAACATGAAATTAATACGAGGTTCCCGCCCCCCCCCCCCTCCGCGTCGCTGTGTTGTGGCGCTGTGTGGTGCGGCCCCGCCGTCTCCCCTTCGCTGGCGTGCCGGTTAGGGTTCCCCCTCCCCCTGTCGCTGGGCCGCAGACGCTCTTCGCCCCGCTCCCCGCCGCTCTCCGTTGTCGAGCGGACCAGCCAGGCGCTGAGGTGTCGGCTGGGCGCCGCCGTACCGGGAGCCGGCGAACTTCCTACCCCCGACAAGTGTCGTGCTTGTGTCGTGTATGAGCCTTACATATTTCGTGGGTGGCTGCCCTTCTTACATCTCCGATTCACGTAACCTCATGTGGAAGCGAAGAGCCTTTGTGGCCTGCGCTGACTACGTTTTGCCGTGTGAAGAAACGATTAATCGACCTGTATCGCAAACATTATCTTCAATAAAAAACATAAGTTCTTATCAGCTTGATATGTGATACGTTACCAGAACCAGATATGGGAACCAGACATGTGCTTGGTGCCCAACATTGGTTTGGTTCCCACTGGTTCTTTCGACAAAGTAAAACTCTGGTTCTTGGTTCCCATGGTTTCTTTCAACAAAACAAGACCCTGGATCTTGGTTCTCACCAGTCCTTTCAACAAAACAAGATCCTGAATCCTCGTTCTCACTGGTTCTTTCGACAAAACAACACCCTGGATCCTGGTTCCCAATGGATCTTTTGATAAAGCATTATGCTTGCATCCTGGTTCCCATTGGTTCTTATACAAAACAAAACCCTGGATCTTGGTTCCCACTATTTTTTTCAACAACACAAGACCTGCATCTTGGTTCCCATTAGTTATTTTGTAAGCACTGGCTTCAGCTCCCGGTTTCCCGTGTTTTTCTGTCAATACCAGCCTTAGGATTCCCATAAGTTCTTTGGCAAGCAACAGAAATAACAACATGCCATGAACACTAAACACCATGTCTCACAGTTCACACTAGTTGTTTTACCAACACTAGACTCCTGAGGTCAGAATATGGAGTACTCTGACAGTCTTGAGACTGTTGGAAAAATTGGCCTAAAAAGATCACCCTGCACAACCCAAATGCTTAACTCCAAAAAGTAGATCAGCACATCACAGACAAGTCAAAATGCACAGCATGCCCTGACTCTGTAACAACAATACAGCTTTTCCAGAAGCCTGAGCACAAGGCTCAGGCAGATATAGATTCATTATGTGCATGATAAAACAGTATCAATGTGGGACTAACTTTGGTCTGCAGGTGGGCTGGGCATGTGTAAAAAATTATTGCTAAGCTTTGATGGTGACCCGTGAAGAGAGAGAGAGAGAAGAGAGAAGAAGATAGAGAGAAGAGGAGAGATAGAGAGAGAGAGAGAGAGAGAGAGAGAGAGAGAGAGAGAGAGAGAGAGAGAGAGAGAGAGAGAGCGCTCTCTCTCTCTCTCTATATATATATATATATATATATATATATATATATATATATATATATACATATGTTTATTATTTCTGTGATATACGCACAAAAGAGCGGGCCTTTCCTTTCAGGATAATATTCGGCAGCTGACAGCCCAGTTGCCGACCTAGCATGTCTGCATGATACCTGTATCGTGTCAAGTTATTGTTTTTGTTTTTCTGAACTCGTAGTGTTATTAACGATGAAAAACAGCAAATTTTTATGGCATATGAGAAACAGCCTGAGCAGATAACCAGGGGTGTTCATAAACTTATTTTTATTAATTTACACAAAGAACAGCACACATTGCTGGACCTGAAAAAGTGGAGTGTGAGCATCAACTGCTGTGAAGAACTCCTGGTAAGATTCTGGCTCTTGCTGGTTCCTGAACATAATTTTAGAATGGATCTTGGTTCTTGCTGAAATTGATTCCCCATCTTGGGCCTGAGCTGGATCACAGTTCTTGCTGGATCACTATGCATATTCCAGACTGGGTCTTGGTTCTTGCTGGATCCCTCAACATAATGCCAGGCTGGATCTTGGGTCTTGCTGGGTGCCTACGTCCAATCCAAGTTGGATCTTGGTTCTTGCTGGTTCTTTCAGTTTAATATCAGGCAGGATCCTGGTTCTTACTGGATCTTTTGACTTATTGCCAAGCTGGATCCTGGTTCCTGCTGGATCTTTCGACTTATTTCCAGACTGGTTCCTGGGTTCTTCGCGGTTCCGAAACCAGTAACCAGGAACTCGTTACCGGGAAGAAATCTTGGGAACCAGGCACAAGTCTGATGGGAACCAATACCAATAAATGGGAACCAGAATATTAAACTGATTTTTGACATTGGTGGGGTTACAAGAGCTTGTTCATGCACTGCTGCTGGCTGGCCTGGCGCTACACTGTAGCCAGGATCGGCCCATTTTGTGCCGCTAGCGTTGTCAATAAACAGACCTCAAAACTTTTCAGTACGTGTTTGCGCTTATGCTGCGTATGAAACGCTGCTCATCCAGGGAAGGTACGTATTCTCCGGTACGACTCGATGTCAGCTTTTTGCGACGACATTCAGTTACGACGCATCCGCGTAGCAAAGCAAGCAAGAATGGAAAATGGCAATAGCTAAAAGCAAACAAGCGAATAATAACAATAATAATAAGACCTTGGTACACCGGGACAGCTGGCGCAAACACGCCGCAAAATCAGCGCTGAGCAATCCGCTGTCACCAACAGTGCGTGCCTGAGGCCAGCCACATGCAACGTCAACGCATCAGTCGGTTGTACAAGCCAAGACGACACCCAGACTGCACGGAAAAGGCCTGAGAAGGGCGCACATGCTTCTGCGTCTTCTCGCTCGAAACAACAGCAAAGCTCGCCATTGCGGCTCCCAAAGTTTTCGTTCTGTAATGACAACGGCCGCCGGCTGTCCATGTCAATTTTGGATGCCCGACGGCCATATGTCTGTCGGCAACGTGACTTTCTCACATCGCCTACAGCCCGGTCAATGGCCGGCTGTCTGCGCTGCTCCAGCGCAAGGGCACCGCAACCGGAGGCCGTGCGCTCTTGCCGGCCTGGCGCCATTCCACAGCTCCGCGACGGGAAGCGAGGCCGCACTGTAGCACATGACTCGCCACGACGACGTGCTGAAATTGCAACAGGTGTGCACCGCCGAGATCCGGGAGTCCGCGACGTGGGCGTCAGCCGCCAACCCACCCCCACAGCCGGTGCGGGCGCCACCGAACGCGACGACGCACAAGTCGGGTCACGTGTTTGGTAAGAAGAAGGAACGTATTTTTTACTGGGATAGACATATGTTTGGTAAAAAACATTGGAAACAGATAATATGGTGCCAGTAACACATGGGGAGGCATAAGTAGTAAGAAGCGAATAGCAATACTTTAAAAGGAATGTTCCACACTTGAAGATATTGAGGTAAGCATCAGATATCATGGGAAAAGCTTATTTGTAACCATTGGTAACCTTTAAAGGTTGAAAAACGACCCTAAGAAGCAAACCTTTAAAGTTTGTAACAATGTGCCCCATTACGTCATTTTTTTATAGCGCCATGGCATCGTTTTGTAACGACAGCAATACCTGGCAGCGTCTGGCAGCCAGACCTAAACAATACCCCGAAACGCACGAAAGCTGACGCCAACCGGCCATTCTCGTCGCAGGCGCTGGGAAAAAGGACGTGTCAGTGGCGATGACTGTTAAGGTTCATAGGACAAATAATTCATCGAAGGGTACCATCAGCTGTTTTGACCTGAAAGATGTCAGTGATGAAGAAATAGTCGACGGCCTCGCTGAGCTCGGGGTAACAGATACTGGCCGCATGAAGGTGCGCAAGGCTTGCGGAGTTCGGTCCCCACGAACGACATCGTACTGGCTTTTAACCGTCCTGACATACCATCTGAAGCAAGGGTAGGCTATGTGAAGGCAAAGGTGCGCCTTTTTGTCCCGAACCCCGTGAGATGTTTTAAGTGCCGGATATTTCGGACATACGAGGGATTTCTGCCATAACCAGCCAGCATGTGGTGTGCTTCTCCGGAGCACCCGAGCAATCAGTGCACAGCGAGCCCATGGTGTGTGAACTGTGGTAAAAACCAGAAACCTCACTCTACTTTCGATCGTGCATGCCCGGCGTGCGCCAGAGAGAAGATCATCGCACTGATAACTACGAAAAGCATCTCATTTCGTGAAAGCGAGGGATCTATATGAACTGAGCCACCGTAAGCCATATGCCACAGTGGCCAAGGCTCCTGTCGCACCTGAAATATCCTTAGATCAGATGACTGGAACGCAACTCATTGCACTACTCACATCGTTCGGGCTGTCGGTTGCACCGGTGTCCCAGGTGCACGCCACCGCATCGGCAATATTGTCGTCTCCTGTGTCGTTGGCACCCTGCGCCCCCTCTGAGGTACGGGCCAGCTCGCCGGATGTTACGTCGCCGCCTCACCCCACACCAGCGGAAAGCAGTGAGTGGACCGCAGTCCGACGGGGCCGAGCCTTCCGATCTTCGCCGGCAGGCACACGGTCACCAGCTTCACGGCCGTCCTCCCCAGGAGCATCACGTCCTACAGCACTGAGTGAGACGATGGGACGAATATTGGACAACCTTGAGCGCCATGAGGCGGAGAGACGCGCGAGGCCAAGCGTGCACGCCTTCAGGAGCAGGTGAGGTTGAAAGCAGCCAGTCGGCTGTCGGGTGCGGGCCTCGGGCCTGCTCCCACGGGGGAGGTAGTCTCACCTCCCCGAAAGCGTGTGGAAGCTCCCGTAGGCCCTTCCGACCCGTGGAGAGACCCGTCTATGGATCCTCCGCCACCACTGCCACCAGGACCACGACGTCGCCGGCGCCGACCCCGTTTAGGACGGAGCGCTCGGAAAAGTAGTCAGCCGGGGCCAATTTCGCCGACAGATGGCGGTAGTCCCCGGATCCGCCCACGGATCCGCCCGGTCTCTTTGGGAACGGGTTCTGAAGACAGGACCAACAACCATGGGACGGGCTCTAGCGCTGGTAAGTTTTTTAAAAAAAAACATTACAGCGCTTATAAAGCCCCCTCATTCAGTCAGTCTTACAGTGGAACTGTAGAGGTGTAAGGTCAAGTACCCAGGACTTGCAAACAGTTTTAACCGCGCACTACCCGGTAACCGCGGGTCTCCAGAAGACGAAATTGGCGCCTGATGCGGCCTTCAGCCTGAAAGGGTACACTACCTTCCGCACTGACATGCTAACAAACACCGTCGCTTACGGTGGCGTTCTGTTAGCTGTGCACCAAGTGTACATACACAGCGTCTGGTGTTAAAAACAGACTTGCAAGCTGTCACAGCCACGGTAAATTTCAACCACCGCACCATAACTGTCTTCTCCCTCTACTTACCACCTGGGGCTCCGTTTCCCTCTGGCTCCATCTCTTCGGGGGTCGCCGTGCCCCCACGCCCGCGTCCCCGGGTTGATCGGATCCTGGTGGATGAGGGGCGCGTCGTGCGGGTCAGTCACGACACGTCCCAACACTCCACTTTGGCCAAGATATCCGGGGGCGTGGGGGGCCCGTGGGGCCCCAGACGGGTCTAACGGCTTGTCGCTCGCGTTGCGGTTGGGTGCTCCTTGCGGGTCTCCGCTTGGGGCACCTGGCCGCGCGCAGCGGCTTAAGGGATCAAGGGGCGGCGGCGCTGAACCACGGTCAGGACGGGGAGGGGTTTCCCCGGTTACACCTGGCCGTGTGGGAGGCGTCGTTCGCCCCGTATAGCACCGGGGTAGCCCTGGCAGTGACCACCTCCCGAGGGAGTGTTGAGCCGTTCCCTAGTTGGGCTCCGAGGTGGGTGGGAAGCCCCGGTGCCGAAATGAAAACCACCTTTTATGGCTTCTTCTCACCAAGACACACCCGTCCTCCGAAAGGGGGAATTCCTCTTTTTTCCATTCCATTCCAATTCCACCCACCTCCTCCGAGGTGGGTGGGAAGCCCCGGTGCCGAAATGAAAACCACCTTTTATGGCTTCTTCTCACCAAGACACACCCGTCCTCCGAAAGGGGGAATTGCCTCGATAAACCCAAGGCCCACGGATCCTGACCATCAGAACCGATGAGATTAAGCTTTCAGAGGCGGAACGGCTGCGACAGGTTGGGCAATCATTAGATGCGACAAGCTCAGCGATAGAAGAATAGAAGTAGAGCTTGCTAATGGTCTGGAGGCGAACCGGGCTATGACAGCTAAGGAATTTTCATACGGTGTTCGGGATGAGACTGGCAAGCATGAAAAGACCGTGTCGATATCAGCAACACCACAGAAGACCAAAAATCCGTCCAGGGGCGTAGTCAATTGTTTTGATCTTGGTGCCGTCGCCGAGGACGAGATAGTCGAGGAACTTTCATAGTTTGGCGTGACGAGCGCTCGTAGGATTCTCGTCAGACGAGGAAGAGAGCTGATGCCCACCAACAACCTCATCACGACATTCAGTTACACTGATTTGGCGGCCGAGATATGTGTGGGATGCGCTCGAGTGAAGGTTCGCCCTGATGTGCCTAACCCCATGCGGTGCTTCCAATGCCAGCGATCTGGCCACACCAACTCCACCATCGTAACCGCCTAGCACGTGGTAAATGTGCGTCATTCGAGCACACGAGCGAAGTTTGTACCTCTGCTGAACCCCTCTGCGTCAACTGCGGCAAGGACCAAGTCCCACATACGACGTACGACTGTACATGCCCAGCCCACGTGAAAGAAAAAGAGATTACGTCGATAAAAACCTCTAAAAACGTTTCTTTCCGTGAAGCTAGTGAACATTACGACAGCCACCCGAAAATATTGTATGCATCCAAAGTGAAAACTTCGTTGCCACAAAGTAATGTCATCGAGCACATGACGGCAGTTCAGTTCGTGGGACTTCTGAGGTCATTTGGTCTGTCGGTTGTGCCCTCGGTCCGAACGCCCGACTCCCAGCCGGCACTCCAAGCTCCCTTCCCCGCCGATCGAGCAGTCAGCAGACGCGGCTCTGCCGGCCTCCTCGGTGCGGGTTGGATCACCGGCGGGAGGCCGTTAGACGACGGCTCGGCGTGGTCGGAGTCCTCGCGTGCCGTCGGCCGTCCCTTCGTCTGTAACTCCATTGGTCTCTTCACTACCGACACCCTTGTCAGTGCCTGTGAGCGTGTGGCAGAGACGCTGGAGCGCCAGGAAGCTGACAAGCGCGCCCGCGAGGCCAAGCGGGCGCGTCTCCTTGAACACAAACGGACTAAGACAATTAGCCGGCTGTCTGCGGCTGACCAGGGACCCGCTTCCACAGGGGCGGCCGTTCCACCGCCCAGACGACGCGAAGAGGCCCTTGGAAGCCCCTTCGGAGCGCTGAGGCACACGATGAGTCCTCCTCCGGCGCCACCACCTGGGGTTCTTGCTTCGCCGGCGCCGTCACCGTCTAGAGCGTGGCCCGCCCTGGCCCACCTCGCCCTCAGATGGAAGCCCACGTGTTCGGGCCAGAACCCGGCCGGCGTCGGTAGGTTCGGACCCCGGTGACATCCTCTGCAACCGGTGCAGCCGAAGATCGTCTGTTTCCTACTGTGACCTTCCATCCTCGTAAAGTCACCTTTTTGTAGACGTGGTCACTGCGGAGCGGAATGCGGGTAAAGACCATCCTCACCTTTCAGCTCCATGACAAACATTTTACGGTCGAACTGTAGGGGCACCTAGACAACCTTCCAGGATCTGCAAGCCTCCCTGAATCAGTGATGTCCCACGGTCGTCTGTCTCCAGGAGACGAAATTTGCGCATGAGAACCACCTCACTCTTTCTGTCTATGCAGTGTGGCGGCGAAACGTGCCAGCTGATCACGTCGCGCACGGCGGCATTCTGCTAGCGGTGCACCAGTGTGGCGGCGAGACGTGCCAGGTGATCCTATCACGCACGGCGGCGTTCTGCGAGCGGTGCACCACAGTGTGTCTGCTCGCGGGCTGACTTTAAACACTGAGTTACAGGCCGTCGCAGCTAGTGTTCTTGCACCGGTAAACAATAGCCATCTGCTCAATTTACTTGCCTCTTGGGACCTCGGACATTTACTTGCGTTTCCCTCCGTCGAGCTCAGACGCCTGGTGGCTCAGCTTCCGTTGCCCGTTCTAATGCTAGGTGACTTTAATGCCCACCACTCAGCGTGGGCATATCTCCATACAAACGCCCGCCGGAAGTGCCGTGAAGCCTTTTTACCCGAAGAGTCGCTTTGCCTTTTAAACACGTGGTCCCGAACTCATTTTACACTCCCGGCTGGACAGGGATCAGCGATCGACCTCGGCCTTTCAAGCCCACAACGTATCAGACGCTTGAAGGGAATGTTCCGGCCTTACATGGGGTTTTGAACTGGAACAGCCATCTCGAGGACCTTTTGATGCAGGTCACGGTCATGCCCTTTCTAACATCCAAAACTCTCTGGTTCCTGAGTTACACGTCCGCGAAAGTGCGAAAAGGTTTACTGGGAGACTACTTCAGTCACCTTTGCATTGATGTCGTCATAGAAACGTCATACGATTGCCTGCTATACTACAGGCTCCTTTCTGCTTATGGCAAAACAGCACGGCCGCTGATACATTCGCAACAGCGATGACGCAGCACGTATGATACAATCCGCGGAAGGTGATTCGCTGTTAGTAAGATCTCGCTGCTGAATGCGTGTCGCAAACGGAAGCGTGAACACTTTCGGGTTGTGTGGCACTCGTCGCAAACGGGGCATTCTTCCTTACTTCTAGGCCATAGGCCAATGTTATAAGAAGAGAACGCCACTGAGCATGTTGCATGGCTGTGGAAGTAGAAGGCATGTTTGGATCTTCGTCACCTGTGTTCCCTCACCTGTGTCCTTCTCTCTTTTCTGTGATTCAGTCAAGAACTCAACATTAAACCCCCAACATGAGTCGAAAGTTCGTGCGTGACAAAATCGTGGCTTTAAAAAATCCTGGCGTCAGTGACAAAGAGGTCATGAAGCAGCTCAGTCAGCAGGAAAAAAACGTTTTAACGTGATGAAGCGGAAAGCCCATCCCTGGCCGCAGCCGATCTGCTCGCACCAAAGGCGTCGTGCAGGCCATCGAGAAGAGGTCGCAACGGAATCCCCGCAGAAGCATGCGGTAAACTGCCAAAGACTTCAAATGTCAAAAAGGTCGGCGAGGCGGGTCGTGAAAGTGGATCTGGGGTTTAAGGCGTACAAAATGCAACGACGACACCTCATTTCAGCAGCCCCGAACGAAAAACTTCTCCACAGGGCAAAGAAGATGTTGGAGGAAATTGAGCGGGCCGGTGATCGAGATGTCATCTGGTCGGATGTAAAAATCTTCACTGTCCAGGCCGTGACCAACTCCCATAATGACAGGGCCTACGCTGCGAACCCACGTGACCTTCCTGAAGGCAGCTGGGTGCATTTTCGCCGCCAGAAGCCTGCAAGCGCCATGGTGTGGGCTGCCGCGGCGTCTAATGGCACCCGTCTCCACTGGTGTTCATCGAAGGAGGAGTGAAGGTCAACAGTGGTGTGTACCTGAAAATGCTAGGAGACAACTGGGTCAGAGAAATATTCGGCGACCAATTCATCTTTACCCAAGATGGTGCACTGACTCACACCTCGAATGTCTTCCAGACATGGTGCAAAGACCATTTCAGCAGTTTCTGGGACACGGACTCGCGGCTTCCTTCCAGCCCAGTCCTGAACCCGGTGGACTTCGCCATATGGTTTATCTTTGAGAGCGATGTCTCGAAGATGTCCTACAGCAGCGCTCCGGCTCTGAAGGCCGCTCTGGCCACGGCCTGGTCCAGTCTGGATGAAGAAGAGGTGCGGCATTCCTGCTCATGTTCTAGTCATGACTGCATGCTGAAGCTGACTACCTGAAAAGTCCTATCAGCAACATCCGTTTTTGTCATCATTCGACACATGCTTTCTTCTTTTCGAGTCTTGAGCATCACGCTCAAAATAATCTTCAAGTGCTTAAAATCATTTCCTTCTCTGACCTCCCTCTTTGGCCTTCTTCTCAACCTGTTTTCTTTGTTTCATTTTAGCCCACCCACATCACTTTACCCTCCTGTCCATTAACACCTTACTATATGGCTTCAATTTCAAATGATAAGGTGTATAATCCATTTGCTTGAAACCTTGATGGTGGTGATCTTTCACTTTCACATCATAAAAACTAAGGGAAGCATGAACATTCTATTTATTTGGGAAGGCGTGTACTCATATTTTGCAATTGCTTCCAACACAATCCCTGGGGACGGGACGACGGCCTGCGGTACGCAGCCTGGCGTGCCCC
>NW_023596921.1:31046033-31090400 GCF_011947565.3 Pollicipes pollicipes
TTTTGTTTGCCACCACTATAATGCATTTTTGCCTTGCACTCAGTGTGTTGCAAACGACAATTTTTGCCTTTTAAAAACGCTCGAAAATCTCCATTTCAAACTTAACATAATCGGAGGACTAGCTATCTATGACACAAATTTAGGGTTCATTTCATAATTCTTCCTGTGCACTGCAGGGTTTCTAGGGCGAAAATTTTGCATCGACTGGCAATTTTTTCTTCTTCAGCACTAGAATGATCCTATATGAGGTTTCAGGCGATCTCATGAAAAGCGTAAATATCTCAGAAACTGTGGCGGGGCCAGCTTATTTTAAGCTGTGCTGATTGTGTGTTTTCATATTGATCTTGCGCCTACATCTTGGCTGTACTTACCCAAAAAGTTGTACGTTTTAATAAATATTTCTTATGCGTTATAGGCAAAATGGATGTTTTGGGGCAATGATCCCGTGAAAAACCAAATTCTCATGCTGATATTTTTTTTCTCAACGAACGCTATTCTAAGGCGGGGCATGCTTAATTTAGCCTGGAACCAGTAAGACTGATGTTACCAAGGCTTATGCATACCTTTGACCTGATCTTGACCGCCCCTGTTGCCATGCTTAATAATTAAATTCTCTTGAAGCGACGTCCGTGAACTCTTTCGGCTCCTGTATGTTGTACACAAATCATACGATTACTTTCCGAGAAAACTTGGTTCGAATTTCGCCTCCCGGACTTACAGGGAAAAGCGCTCGGTTTCGACAGCAATCGATCGTGGAAAAATATGGTTTTGGGCCAATATTATGACCTGGTGCAGGAACAGATGGAAATGTTACATACAGGCCAAATATATATCCAGGCTTCCGTGTCCTGCGCTGTGCGCGTGTCGCCCATGCATCGTAGTGGGTTGATTACACTTGTGACGTCATCAGCCGAAGCAGCGGAATTTGGCCAGACGATTATACCATCTGTTCAATGATCTCCTTGCCCCGTGGGGACGCCAAGGGGAGCAATACTGCCGTGGGGTTGACGTCTGTGCCTGTAATGCCGCAGGGATGCTGGACGAGCTCCTGGAACAGGTTGGGCGGCGGAATTGCAGCCAAACTCACAAGTTACCAAACAGTATTTTATGAGTCGTCTCATATGCCAATATCATTGAATGGATGTAGCACTCCTTGTAAATAACGCTTGGTTCACACATTGAAGTGACGAATGGTAGTCCGAAGTAATTTATCGACAAGCATACTCGATAGCTTACAGCTGTGACCAAAAATTTGTGACAGGGGGGATATAGCTCCAGGAAGCCTCCGTGACCAGATAGTGCACAATTTTAATGGGGTGCTGAATGCGGGACGTAACATGCGTTAAGTGCAATGCACATAAAGCGACAGGCGACGTTGAGGGTCGCAACAAAAGAGCTCAAGGAAGGAATCAGAGGAGAACAAAATATCAAATGGGGCTGGCAGGCACCAGCTCTCGCAACGTTAAGAATTTTTTAAGCTACTGCGAATTCAGTTTTATGGAACCTGTGTCCGCCCTCTCGAAGAAGATGGGGAACCGGAAAGTGGAGGGCAGGGACATTGAAAATATACCTCGTGCGCAGTTTTTCCAGTTTTTGCGAAGTGATCCGTCTGGGAATCTTACAGAATGAGGGCATTATGTACAACGGGAAGCCAGGAGTTACCCTGGTCGGGGAAGGGACTCGCGGACTACTTTCCACGGCTGGGAAGAGTACAGCGAAAAACATCTACGATGATGGCGGGATCGCCGACCTAGATGGACAGGCAAGGTGGATCTACAGAGAGCACTGGAAATTAGGTCGAAACTTTTAGTTTACTAGTTTTGTTCAGCACATGGTAGGTATAGTTATGAAGAGGCATGCCATTTATCCTGAGCATAAAACCATGGGAGTGGGCTGTCAAGCGAAGTTACGGAAAGCCCATGTGTAGCAATATTTAAAAGCCGTTCGGACAAGTTCTGTCCGTGTGGAGACCCCGCCTGTAGCGAAGTTAAGGCGAGTCAGGCGGCAAAGTTGATTTCGAGGACGTGTGCGGAACCTGAGGTACGCCCATCCCGATGGGCCTTTGCGGTTGTTTGTTGGCCAAATATCTTTGTCTTGACGCGCTAATGCCCTGGGAAGCCACCGTTGGATCGCCAGACCTAGCCCCGTCGCTGCTGAACTTGCATCATCCGGGCGTGATTTGCCGCTCTCCGCTGCCTTCGCCATTCCTGCAGCATTCAGTGAGACACACAGGAAGGATGAAGGGCACAAGTACCCGCCACGCGACATTTCACGCGCACGAGGAAGCGCTCGGCCAGGTCAGGGACTGGTTGACCAGCTTCTGATAATTCGAATGAGTCATGTACACCAAGACCAGTTAGCTACTTTTTCAGCAATAACTGTCGCAGTGATAGCAGGAGTAACAAAGCCAGTAAGACGAATCGCATTTCGACCATGTCATGGTACGTCATAGGCCGTGCCACATTCAGACCATGCGACTATGCCATAGGATGCGTGCCTTCTCTATTTCATAATGCCGCAACACGCCTTGATGCCACTTGTCCATGGATCACCCGTTGCCGCAGCTCCAACAACTTTGAACACGTAATATCCGCGAGCCATTCATTGACTCGCTCCGAAGAACAAGCGAGCCACCGACCGGACCGTCACAAGGCGCCATATACGCCAAGAAAGACGTTAATATACGTGTGCACCTCTTCTGAGAACTTAGTTATTAGTACATCAAATCAGTGCGCGTCGCGCAGAATTACTAACATGAATGTTATTTGTATTTAATAATTGTAGATAATTCAGTTATAATATAGTTAATATTTACTTCATTTTATAATTAATATGAATATTAACGATATCGCAATCCGAATCAGCCATTTCTTCCTACCAAAAGTTAGAGCGCTCGTAACACAAGTGTATGCATAGCAGCGGGCAGGCCAGGCGAACCCGACGACGTCGGTGGTGTGAGAACCATAAGGATAGGGTACCAGCCGATGACGTCACAGGACAAATGATAAGAATGTCTGCGCCCGCAGCTAGCCTGGCGTCTCCTAAACCACGCCGCCGCACACGGCACCCCGCAGCGCTCTTCATCCATCCTCTGGCGACGAAGACACGCTCGAAGACCCGTGGTTCCATGGGACGGCGGCCGGGATCTCGGACAATATCGGTGCTGATGCGGCGGGCCACCGCACTCGCCAAACATCTGCCAGGGCACCGTATAGTAAGCCGCGTCGAGTCCCACAATGTGGCGTCGGAAGTCCTTAGCACTCAAGACCACATCTTGATTGCTCCTGAGGTAAGAATGTGCTGCCTTGCAGCACATTTGAGATGCAGTGGAATTTCCATATGTGCGGGAATAAATACACACGCATTTCTTCCGGCAGATAAGAAAAACCCACTGGTGGCAGAGATGCAAAGCCACCAGATTAAGAAATTATAAGACCTCCGCGCAAAAAGAAAAAAAAACACTTGCGGGACATCGCACTCCCACGCATCAACTGTTTCTGCACTCCTGCGCCCCGCATGTCTTTGAAGCTCGCGTGCATTCGTCAAAAAGTAACGATGCTGGGCACGGCGAGCCAATTTTATTTAGTCACCAGCCAACCACCAGTGATCAGCCAATTTTGCCTTGTTTTGTTTAGAGTCAGATGAATTGTGAGCTGGTTCGGTCTCACTGCTCCCGATTTGTCACTAGGTTGTGACAAGTCGTGACCTGACACAAACTTCGGTTGAATGAGTCATACAAGGTGACCATAAACGTGAGGATGGTTCTGTGACCGTGGGGTGGGACAGGGGCGTGCCCAAATGTTCGTTCGCCCTGGTGCGCTACCTCGCCCTGATAGAGGGGGGGGGGGGATGCAAGCCCGAAGATTTCTTGGAAGATACCTGTCCGGGATATCGTGCGATTGCGCCCGTGTCTTTGGTAACCTATGTAGCGTCTGTTGTGCGTGTTGGAACACCAGAGACGCGCCCCTAGCGTTTGTTTCGGAGAGCGACGGTTTTTTTAGGGAAACGGCCGGCTGGGGGAGGGGCACGGGCAGTGCTGCGGAACGCGCAGCGGGACACTAACCCTGCTTACACGGGCAATCTGGAGTTCGACCTTGTTTAACCTTGTTTGATCCAAGGTCATGATCTGGGAACCTCCAAATTTGACCTAAGTGAGTTCACGCACAAGCCAACACACCCTGTGGATTTCGTGTTATAAGCTTTCTTAATTCCTGTGGTCTCTGGGGGTGGGGGTCAAATTAACCCCCACCCGAGCGAATCGTATCCAACCGGCCACCCGGGTGCCGTTAAGTGTCAATCTGGGATATAAACACGTACTACCCTCCAGACATGCAGTTTTGACCTCACACACGACGTACCGGGAATAGGCGGCAAGTCAACCGCTTTCTTTTTCTGGACTGCGTTCTCCGCCTAGAAAACACGCAAACACGCCTAGAAAACACGCAAAGCTAAGTGGGTACCGACATCATATATCGAAAGGCCAGCTGACCTGTGCAATGGACATCGTGGACGCACTGTCCATGTGTGCGTGACTCATTGGTCCGCTAGATCGTGTACGCAAACGCTGCCCTGCTTTTGCAGCGCAGGCCAGAAGCCGTGTTTGTACTCTGGCATCAGTGGTAGCAGGGTTACCACGATGTTGCCGATCCTCATCTTATCAGGCCGCGCAGTTTGATGCGACGTTCTTGGCCTTCTTGCGGGTCAAAGGTGGTTTTAATAGCGCTAACCGCCTTCCATTGCTGTTAGAGGTGAGACTTTGATGCATATATGTTCACCAAGCAACGGTCTCCCTCAGCATTACACATCTATTACTCACGCTATCACATCAAGATACATCCAAAGCCGCTGACGCGCACTACCAGTGGTCACACACATTTCAAGCGCCCGATTCACGCACATGTCACCTAGATGCATGGGCGAAGGAACGTTTTCAAAAAAGTGGAGAGCCAAGCTCGGCGTACTTCTGGAAGTTTTTTCTGGAAGGCAAGCCCAATGGCGGGGAAGAGAGGGGGGGGGGGGGGGGCGGGTAGTGATCGGGGTTGTTATCCGTTCTTAATTCACGTAACATATTTTGGAAGTCATTGGATGTCGTGGCTGCCGCCCTAGATATGTATCTGCAGTTGTTTCTCACAAGGTGCACAATCTTGCCTTTTCGACTCAGCTATGCCATTCGGCAGATAGGGCAATCCAGCTTCCCAAGATTATTCGCCCATCACAACATTGTCTTCCTGGGGAGGCGAAACTCCACAAGCGGGTAAGCATTTTGGGTCATTGAGGAGGTATCTGCCTCCGCAGGGTAGATGCCAAAATGCGACCTGGATATAGGCTGGTAGGAATTTTGAAAGCGAGTCGGTGGCTGACAGCGGGACATATTTTTCATATGCCTGCATTTCGCTGGCTGCTTTGCAGGAGATAAGATCTGTCGCGGCATGTTAGGTGGGAACAAATTCGGAAGCTGCAAATACTAACTGCCCAAACAGTGTGACAAAACCCATAAAGTTGGAGATTCTCCTGTAGAAACCAAGTCACAGGATTGAGGTCCTGTCATGCATTCCTTGCCTGGGCTCTGCTCCCGTCCACCGCTGGCGGTCACTACCCCGGCCCGGCTGTCTCCCGCATGACTGGCTGCGAACTGAGCGTATGGCTGTTTCGTTGAATATTGCTGGATCAGCATTTCTACAAATTGGTGCGTAAAATATATGTTGGACACCTGCAACAGCATCTTTCTCCGAATTACCTTCTCTTACTCCACACCACCGCAAAAAAATATTGGGGAAGCTGCCTACCTTAGGTATGAGTCGGTCCGACCATGGACGTAGAAACGTCTGGGAAGTTGGCGGGGGGGGGGGGGGGCAATATCATATGCAGCTTGAGTGAACTGTCCGCGCGTAGGGAAGAATAGGCTGTTTAGATGACACCGATGAAAAATACAGGCAGTGAATGATCAGTTGCGCAATATCCGTAATTGTGGGGTTTTGTGTACCGTTTTTCCGAATAATCTTTTTCCTCTTCTGAACACTGCCTATTTTGTCGGATTTCATAGCTAATTGCTGACTTGACAGAAAAAGCGTCAGTTATAACCCACAAAGCTGCAGAGAAGCAAACCAGATTAGTACAGCCGTATGCAGCATAGCTTATATGTGGCAATGTGTCAGCGAAGTGCACCGTACCCTCTCAAATAAACGGTTCGGAGACGTTCGATGTCCAAAAGGTAGTTCAGTTAACATCAAAAGGACACATGCAACTCTGCTGGTTGTGACGTAAGTGCGATGCCAACGTATTAAGTAGTGGCTGAAAGGACCGCTATAACTGTGCACAGCGGAGTTGCGTCTGCTGGGTCCGCCGTTTGGAACTCGCAGCGGACCATCTGTATGGTCCGACCTTGATACATATAAATAACAGTGACAGTCAGTTAGAAGCTGAGCAGATGGTTAAACTGCATCAGCATGATTCATGGTTTTTGTGGCTGTATCGCATCGCTGAGCGCCACGATAATATCAGTGTCGTTTTAAGAAGCGAAAAATTGATAGAGATATTATGCGTCAGCTTATTACGCAACCATTCAGGGCTCAAATCTAAATATGCAGAGGTGCCCTGTCGTGTACAAAATGCACGCTTGATTGAGCACATTGCAGTAACCACAATGCGTCCTTATGCCGCGAGGTACGTTGAACGTGCTGTGACGTCACTTGGGCGATATTATAGGTTGATCTCAACATTTAATTCTTCTCTCATGACATGAGAGTGCAAGTAAGTAAAGTGTGAAAAATCGCACTACGTTCTGTCTCGAATATAGCTATTCCACATTTTGCCTGGTTCATGCCACGGTATCCTAGGCTGGTCCATTCGTTCATCCACTAAGCTGCTGGCTTGTTTACATCCGTTGCGAACGCAATCTTTCTCGTCACAGCAGCTGCAGCGAGAGGAGACTGGCTCAACTCCTGGTGTTTTTTTATAGCGGACAGCGCCCCTCAGTGACCTCAAACAGTTGCTTCTGCTCGTGCCCTCACGCGTCACGTGGTGACGGTTTTGGTATTGCTACGATAATTTAAGTGGTGACCCTCTGGCATATGTTCGTCTTTTCTGTGTGTTACATCTGTGGCTGTCCTCTTCCTGCTTCCTTTCGCATTTTCAGTTACATGATTTTTTTAGGATATTCATTTCCCACCGTCATTTATATATTGTCTTTGTAGCACACCAAATGACTTAGTTTCGCAGGATGAAAGCTGAAGTGCATTTAAAGAATCGCCTTGTTCGCGTGAGTGTCGAACGGCGTCTGATGTGACCTGAAATGCCCCGCATCAGGGGTAACCCTCAACGTCGTTGTACCGAAGAGAAAGCCAAGGTCACTTTCCGCCTGGTGTTCCCGGCCCGTCACTACCCTTCCAGAACTCCACTGCAGACACTGCACGCCCCCACACTCAGTCTGTAACAACCTCGCTGTAGAACAAGTACAGTGTCACCTTCATCTCGTCTGTGCAAACTTCGGCCTCGTCGCGCAGCTGGCAGCTTACGCTCACAGCGTACGTGCGAACGTAAGCCCGGCGGCGATCGTTTGGCACCCAAAACTCTTCGGCTACCCTCTTCGGATCCCCCTCATCAGTGCGCTGCTTGTGAGCATGGCACAACATCGCAGCGTTCAGCCTGACCTGAAACATTGTGAACGGCAGGAACGCTTTGGTGCGACGCAAAACTGAGAACGTCCTCTCTCATGTTGTAGTGACGGGAACGGTAAGGTATAAACGCAAAAGCGTGTGGACTTCGCTCTTCAGTTTTTTTGGCCACCTCCCCGCCCTCGTCCAGCGCCTCCCGCACTACTTTCACGACGTCCGAGAATTCTTTAGGGAAAGACAACTTTGCAAAGCCATATAATGTGAGCATACACTGAGGAATGCACTTAAATAAGCTACATGCACCAGCCCCTACTGCTAAAAAAAATCCCGATATAATGACATTAAATGGATTGATTACATGGTGTAATACCTCAACAGGTTCAAAATCTTGGCAAGATCACAATAAGGTACCAGCTTGCCTTTGTACACCCCTGCAACATAAATGCTAGTGTTCCTTTGTCCTTTGTCCTGGCATTCCTTTGTCATGTTCAAACACAAACATAAAGGTAGAGGCAGGTATCACTATATCGTATTTTATTGGGAGCCAGCAGACTTAAAGAATACCAAAACAATTTTCTCTCATAAGTACAAACTTCGCACGGACACTTCCCATCATATCAATATCAATACAAGCCACTTGCACAAATCATCAGTGATCACACACATTTCAAGCCCCCGATTCACATTCTTTTGTCAAATAAGTGTAATCTCACGGCTCCTGCTCAGCTGCTCCTGCTCAACCCCTTCTACCACATATTACTACAGCCCCCAAAGTAGGGCAAGTTGATAATGTTTAGGATGAAACTGTGAAGAAAAAGAAAGCCAAAAATGCGCAATATGTACATTTCTCAAAGATTAATGAGTTAGGGCAGCTACTTAACATATACTGCTTTAGCCCATGGAAACGGAAACAAAATATTTGCACCTCCAGGGCACAAAAGATTACTACATCAGCCATCTGTGGGCGAATCCAATGTGGAAAATGTCATGGCTTCTTTTCTAGACGCAGCCGCTTTAGGCATCGGTGCCACACCCATGGGAAACTGCCTCTGGAGACCGAGTGCGGTCCCAGGAAAGGTCCTTGCCGCCATGCCAGAGAGATGCCGCGGCTGGTTTGCAAAAGCTGATGGCAAAGATGCGAGACGATAACATATCGTCCACCTTCAGCCATGGTGACTCAGCCTCATCATGGAGCTCGGGGCCCGTCTCTGCGCAAGATTGGGCTACGAGCGTCACCAACATGCACACAGAGAAAAAAAGATGCGGCAGATCTCTCATGTTAATAGGAATATCAGCAGCCTTCATGGATTTGTATTACAACAGTGCCCATAAAACCAACATCAAATTTCGCCAACTTGCTAGGGCAACCTGGTCCCTTTACTTTTCACACCCTGAATAAGAACACTTTGGATGATTGAAATATTATCTGATAAGAGCAAGATAATATTACCATAATTAACTTCACGTCCTTTAATTGTTGTCGCTGGAATCAAGGTACGCGCTACCTGCACAAGAAGCATAGATGTACATATGACAGGCATTATTTTGCAACATATCTTTGAGGAGGACTGCTTAGTGAGAAATAACAAGATGTAGCTGCAAAATATGTTCACAAATGGGTTTTCCGTGTCCTATGTTCTTCCACACGTTTGGGGGCACAGCTGGAAACCAAGTTGGGGGCACGTACCACTGCATAGAAAACTACATACCTATTATATTGAGGTCAATTGAAAAAATGGCATCCAAACACATGGTTGACAGCCCAGAACTGACCCACACTCATCGCTCGTCTCATCCGTATTCATACGTGTGCATGGTGCGCAATGGTCTTTGAGGCTGGGGGCCTCACCTGATTCTGTGCAAGCGGCCTGGAGGAATGCTTTAAGTGAATTATTGACCTAAACAACACACATTCTTCAACATAAGGCTTAATAAAAATTAACCAAGGGTACGATAGATGGGGCAAATTTTGGTGGTTGTTTCACTAGTGTGCACGTTGCATAAATAAAACGCTACGCTCCTCACTCATCCAGCACTCCACATAAATCTGCTACGTCCGTTTAACGCGCGCCGATCTTTTTCTAGGTCGCATCCAGTGCTGCTAAATCAAAATTTTGTCACGGAATCGGCATCTTCAACTCACATCCTTTTGGCATCACGATGCCACAGCCAATGTAGTGTCCAAAACTCGTATAGGACAACTTGATGCTTCGAAGACTCGTAGAAAACAATAACTCGTTTTCTTCGATCACTCGTTTTGTTACAAATGACGGTCAGATGGCCGAAAAACCTAGCCTGGAGGTTCGACTGGCACTTTCACGCAGCAGTGACCAATGGAAAATAGATACATCCTGCGATTACATCTAACATTTACAACAAAACATTACTTGAACGGTTTGTATGCAACGTGATTTAACATTTCGACAAAATTTTGGTAGTTCAGCTTAAGTTTGCTTCAATTCAGTCATCCAAGCCACAAAGAGCAGCTTTAAAACAGGACCCTGATCATCTGAAAAATGACGCCAGAAACCACCAAAAATGCGTGGTGTAACGAGAAGGGAAAGTGCACCTAAAAAAGTGCGATCACGTTGACTCAAATTTTCTGGACCACATGACCAAACTCCAAGGTATCGTTTCATATTCCTATGAACTTGATCCGTTCTTGCCGACAGACGTAAGCGAGTGCCGCGTCTAGGGCGGCAATCGACATCCCTGTGGTGGCAATGAACATCTCGCTGCCGGCGAGGATGAAGTTATCAGGGGCCAATCTGGCACTCATGTTACAATCCTGATTTGTTTACATGTGTATACCGTCTTGGTTTAGGGCGCGTTCGGCCGGGGGAAATTTTCCGTACAGATAATTTTCTCCATCAGATAACTTGTGATCCTGATTCTCCCCTTGCGTTCAGCCGGCCGAAAATTATCCGCCGGGTTTGTGTGCAGCGCCGCACTTGGAAACCTCTGACGAGCATACAAAGGCCGTGCAACGTGGTTTGGCATTTGGCATCATCCTATATATAATTATATCATAGGGCCACACGCATTTGCTGAGCTAGTAATGAGAAGGATTTTATTGCATGCATGCATGAACGCTGTTTGCCAGGTTTGTGACAGATTACAGCTCAAGTTTGTTGGTGTAGAAAACATTTCAGTTTTTTGCAAGTGCTCAATTTTGTGTCATTGCTATTAAAGAATGTGTGTATGTTTGTCGTGAGGAGGCGGCCCGGCCTCATGGAAGGCACTGTCACTTGGTGCTGTCCTTGCGCGCGGTACAAATCCGAGATGTATGTCCCCGACCGACGTGTTACATTGTCCGTCATTGACAGCACCTTGTACTTACCTACTTGGTTATATCCCTTTCATCCTGAGTTCGTCATAAACACGTGCATGAGAGTTCTGTATTTAATGGCTATCATGTATCACCTGACTGAGATGCACACCGGACCACGTGAGCACCTCAAGCACAACACAGCTATGCGTACATACACACCGCAAATACTCAAACAGAACGTATAGGAATACACACTGGCGTAATACACGGTGAGTTCACGAAACCCCGAGGTGTATGTCCCCGACCAACGCATAATATTGTCCATCACTGACAGCGCCTTGTACTTGTCTACTTGTTTACATCCATGCCGTCATGAGTTCATCATAATAACGTGCATGATAATGCAATATCTGTATTTAATGGCTGTCCTGTATCACATGACTGAGATGCACACCCGACTACGTGAACACCTCAAGCACAACACAGCTATGCACACGTGCACACCGCAGACTCCAGTAGATTGCATAGAAATACACCTTAGCGTATACATGACAAGTTCACGAAACCTTAGGTCTGGATTAACTGGTGATACCGGTCGTTTACTTGTTAGCCAGAAACCTGCGAGAGTTCAAACTTTTGACGACGGTACTCGTCTCTTTTCTGACCTTGTTCTCTCATCAAGTTGACCACGTTTGTGAGGACGCGGGCGACGATCGGCTGCGAGCTGCCAGCATCACTCCTCCTCTTGCTGGCATTGCCGCCCGGAGACAGACCGTCATCGACATCTCCCAAGCAGGCGTCAGTAGACGACCGTACCAAGGACGGTGGCTGTATGACACCACTTTCTGCGGGGCTCGTCATGATTCTGTGCCAGGGCTTCACGCTGACGTCCGTCGTCAGGACAGAGTCCATATCTTTGAAACATCGCCGACGAACTGCGCCCGCGCCAGTGCAGTTTTTACTGTCCTTAATTTCCTTATACCGTATGACTAGTGAGTACCGGTTTCTGCGCGGCTCGGACCACGCAATATTGTAAGCAAGCTGAGCAAAAATAGTTTTGAGGGCTCCCCACTTAATTTTTACGTCTTGTTTGGTCTTAATTACCTGACTTTCCCGTCCAAACGTCATACTATAGTTTGATATCAACAGGCGTGTTTGCATTTCACCCCAAACGAACACGACGGCCACCGGCGCTGTTGGAGTAGCACTTCGCACTTTATGTTAGACCTGTAGGGTTGTGGGAATGGCCACTCGCACTGCAGGAGAGGAAGTCCGCGCTGCTAGTGGAGCTGCCAGTTCTGCCGGAGGGGCTGGAGGTGCTGCTGTTGCTGCTGGACGGGCCACACATAATGCAGGAGCGGCCTGTGATGTTGCTAGAGTAGCAGCTGGCGCTCCGGTCGAAACATCCTCCTGAACATAGCAGCCCGTTGCCTGCTCCAGAGATTTATATTGCACTCTGCAGGAACCACACTGGAAGTATTCCCGAACACGAAATACCCCGGAAGATGCAGAAACATAGATGAAGAAATCTGTGTACACCAATGGTGGCATGGCAATGACGCTAACCAGCACTGACACGAACGGCATTCCCCGCATGGAAACTGTTTTTCTGTGGCAGATTTTCCACTGGACGCCAGTTTGGCAAGGTTAAGCTATGCTGGGGTATTCTGCTCCAGGACTGGGTTGTGCATGTGTGCACAAAGCCTACACATTGAGGACACCATGGTGACTTGCTGGTGTTGTGCTACTGGATGGGCGATTTACAGGTGGCTAGTGTAGACATAGGGCCTGTTCAACCCGAGGCAACTAGTGTATAACTGGAATGCCACTGCTAATGCATGCCCATTTTCTACATGCTGTTTAAACTTGTGAGCAAGTGGCAAACTTGCCTGATCATTGTGCTATCATGAACTATATAATTAAAGTCCCATATTATAATTATGCTCTTGTTTACCCGACAGGAGATCAGAACATTAACGGATTCCATCTAGTCATGAGAGAGGAGTTGGTTGCTGATACCTTCAAGCATAGGGCTAATCTGTCTTCATAACATCTTTGAAACTCACCAATATCACAAGACTTTCCAGCAAACTTGAACTTTGAATATTTATCAAGAAAACAAATCGTGCAGTATTACATATGCTGAGGGCGATAATCAATTTTCAGAATGGTGTAGCACATCCCAAGGAGCCTCACCACTTCAGTGTCCCATTCCCACATGAACCCAACACTAAAAGAAGCAGAGGCCAAAAAATCCTTCGGAACTCTATCCTTCAAATAATGGTTTCAGCCCCTCCTATCATTCTTTAAAAAGTTCTGCTGCTAACAAGAAGTTGATCTGTAGGATGTGGCAGCTTGTATCAACTCTACACAACATTGAATGGGAGGCTAGATGAATATAGCTATTGCATTTCTATGGGGAACATCTTTTAACACCTTGATGAAGGCAGCTTGGAGGCCAAGATCATAACAAATAAAATGATGAAATCAGGAGCATTCTGAAACGTTGCAATCATTTGCAGTGTTTAAATTTTGCATGCATGCCGATGGAATATACGTTCAATTTGACATTTCATGGCATCCTGAGCTTATTTTCCAACGTCTATTCTACCACAAAAGACTCATTCCTTTTGTTAACAGCCGTGTTCCTCTCACCACACTCAAGCCATGAGCAACGTACAATTCAAACCTTGTGTCCTGGGCACATACTGTCAAATAAACTGAGCAGTGTAGATGTTGTTTTCATTGAAAATACCAGCTCTGGTGTCAGGTCTAAGCGTTCCTTCACGCTATGGTTTGTGTATCACATTCCATACCAAAATTTGTGTTTGTAACATCGGTTTTCTCACACATCCAGACACGCCACAGCTGCTGCCGGAACGGCAAGTTACTTTTCCCAGCAACAATGCGCAAATGCTGGGAAAAGCACATGTCTTACAAAAGAGAATTCCTGCCCCATGACAGGCCCTATGGCAATTACAACGAACAATATGAGCATGGGAAGTAACTCACAACTAAAAGCCAGGACACCCGGCGCCATCCATCTTCAAAGGCTGAGGGGCACGAATGGCTGTTTCACGAGTCCGTGTGGCGCTGTTTCGGAGAAGTAAAATATTATCGGCTCCCGACCATGCTCAGAACATTATACCAGATTCTCTCTCTTCGCTAATAATTTTCCGGGAAAATTTTGTGCTTAGAGCACCGAACGTGATCCCAAATAATTTTCCGTGATCCCGGAAAATTTTCCAAGATTATCTGCCGGCCGAACGCACCCCTAAGCGTGAATGGAGATCGGTGGGTTCTGGACGAATCAAGACACGTTAAAACTAGACTGGTGCGTCTGATCAGAGTAGCATTTGAGGCCATATTGCATTTGGACTGGCTGCAATTGTCTGCGAATAATCAACATTCCTGTCATTACCTTGTGGTGTGATTATGTCCCCATGACCGCTGGCGGTGCGGTGTAGTAGAACATTTCAGTGGCGTTGGATATGCTATTAACCTGTATATTGCAGCTTCCAGCCTCATTCCGTGCTGAAGGAATCTGCCAATGATTGGCGCATTATCGTCTTCAAATATTGCTTAGTCTTAGTGCGTTTTGGTATGCGAGTGTAACACATACTCTGTAGGCATGTAGGTCATTTCAATTCACCATAAACTAAAAAAAGATGTATTTGGGCCTCAGGATTGCATTATGATGCACAGACCATGTCAGGTCAAATACAGTCAGGATGAGACGTGCATGATGCTCAGCATGATAGTTTAGAAGAGTAGGCATCATCTTCTCCATTTCTTGTGGATGACATTTTGCAGGATGCAGAACATGGTGAAGGATGGGCCCTGGTTCTTCTGTTGGGTAACCTGAATTATAAAGGCATACTGTAGCCATTGAATGCATCACATGATGCAAACATTGCCCATATCAACGGTAAGACATGTAACCCATAGGTCAAATGCTTTGTTAAGCTCTGAACGACAGTTAATGTTGCGCTCAGAAAAAGTCTATTAATTTGAATGGTTTTCTGATGGAGAAGATGAAAGAAAAGACAGTGTGAGGATGCATACCAAACAATGAAATGTGATATTTTCCACCCAGATGTCAGACAAAATTTAACACTGGCCCGTCGAGCTTGCCCTCATTGCAAACATTCAGAGTGTCACGAAGGAGGTGCGGGATGAGTTGGTGCAGGCTCAGCGGCTGTTGGAAGAGGAAGGCTCTATCAAGGACTATCAAGTTGTCGGAAGTTGTGTTGCCATCTATCATTTTGTTTAACCGGCGGAGGCCGTGAGAAGCGTCAGGGCTTACGGTTTGAGCATGCACTGAAAGGGACCGAACTGTCAATGAGGATATCTTGCAGCATCTGTCTCCCTTAGAACGAGAACTATGCCATTCGCTGGGACATGTAGTGGTTCGGGGCAAAAAAGAAGGCAATGCACCTATCATGCTGACAGCCACAATGCGAGGGACGCTGGACCAGTCGATTGCGGCGAGGCAGGACGTTGGTATTCCTCCCTACTGTCCGCCATTTACGTTAAATGGAATGTTTCACATTTGAAGATATTGTGATAAGCATCAGATATGAGGGGAACAGCTTGTAACTATTGGTAAGCTTTCAAGGTTTAAAAACGAACCTAAGAAGCAAACTTCCAAAGTTTGTAAAAATGCCCCCCCCCCCCATTACGTCGTTGTTTGATGGCGTCATGGAATCGTTTTGTGACGACAGCAAAACCTGGCAGCATCTGGTGGCCAGACCCGAAGACTACCCCGAAACGCACAAAATCTGACGCCAACAGGCCATTCCCGTCGCGAGCGCTGTGTTGCGTGCCGGATTAGGGAATTACTTGTTTGTGGATGTTTGTCTTGGTGCTGGTCGCAAGAGAAGCTTTGGTGGGCTGTTTGACATACGCAACGTAGCGACCGCCAGCTTTAGATGCAGATTATTAATATTAAAGCGCGATATGCTGTGAAGACTCATAGCGTCATGCGTCTCTTACCGGAACCTGCCAAGGACTGCTGAGGATGTCAGTACTGCATTGTCGAGTTATCCCTGCCTGCAGTGCTGTAGTCCTGACATTGATATCTTGCGATGTGCACAGTAATTACTTTTTTGTAAGTTGTAACTGGAAATGCAGTCACATGCAAATGTTAACCGTAAATATGCAACATTGCTATGAATGGATTGCCAAGGCATTGCTATTGCTATGGTAAAGATGGTAAGGTTGAGCTACCAAGAATGTTTTTCTTGCATGGGATTATTTATTCAATTACTACTTAACCCTGATATAAATATTGTGGTGAGACAGCGTACCCGTAGGTATTGAAAAGCTTTCAAGGGTTAAAACGAGCTTAAGTGGCAAACTTTCATAGTTTGTAAACATGCCACCCCCCTTACGTCATTGTTTGGTGGCGTCATGGAATGGTTTTGTGACGACAGCGATACCTTGCAGCATCTGGCAGCCAGACCTAGAAATGCCCCGAAATGCTTGCGTTTGGTGGTGGACGGGGGGGGGGGGACGGGGGTCCAAAGTCTAGTACAAAATATGGCAGCACGGCGCACATTTTACGACTAACCATGGGGTTCCCTTGGTAAAATGCTCTCCTTCCGGCCCACGGCTTTCTAAATCTTGAACACATATATGCACAAATAGTGCATGTATAACCTGAAGATGCAGCTGTTGCGCTATGAAACGTGCTGTGATTTATTGCAAGAAATACACATGAAATCTTTAAATATGCATAAAAAGTGTCTTGACAAATGTCATGTAGCCGCCAGGCTGCAGGCAGCAGCCTATGGCTGTGGTGCATACCATTGTTGTGCCTGGCGCATGAAACCTATTGCGACGGTAGCGGTCCAAAGCTGACCGTCCCCAACGCGGCCAGAGATAGGACCAAGCACTGTGTTAGGTGCTGAAGTTGTGGTGCTGACGGCCACTGCTGTGCAGGGCCGGCATTGCCGCCTCAGGGCCAGCACAGCAACGTTGGCACAGTAACATTGCAAGCACCTCTGATTGGGAAGCAGTTGTGCTTAAAAGCGGGATGGTAAACGTTTTAAAGACTAATGCCGTGACGGCGGACTGGTACAGCATAGTGACCCTGATATGTAAAAGATTAAGACTTTTCTGCTTGATCTTGAAGAGCTTCAACACCTCACAAACCCATGGCCTAAGTGACCATGCTCCCCAAAATTATCTGCAGGAAGGTTTTTTTGGGTATAATGGGAATACAAGCATTCTATCACTGGCTACACCGAATAAATGAACCAAAAAAGCTAGCTTTCACATCACAAAGCGTGCACGATAAACATTTGCAGCTTTAATATACGGACACATTTTTTTTTTCTTCACCAAGTCTTGTAATTTATAACTTAAACTTCCATCCACTGATCCCAGGCCAGGAAAGGTACACCGAAGCAGCTGGCGTGGAATGGGCAACTTAGATAGATTTAGGAGATGAATCATTATCAGAAACAAATGCAGCGTTGGCTCGAGGCAATAACAGCTCTTAATGGATCTTAGATTGCCCAAACCATGCCCCAACTATGCACATTCTTATTCAAATGCAGCATGTAGTGTCGAAATAATATTCCTGTATCATCTTGCAATCAACACTTACTCATTTTGCTACAAGGAAATTGTAGTGATATAGATCATGCAATGATGTTGTGCAATATGTACAATCCTGAGGATTGGGTTACAGCTGAGCATTCAGAATATTGCAATATTTGCCACAAAGCTTCAGTCTAGAAATGTTGCAATTCTGAAGTCCTCCTTTGCACAAGCAACCATTATATAATGTCATAAGGAAGTTGTTAGCCCTATATCCTAAACGATCTCGTTATTTCAACACAACATTTAGCATAAATCATAAAGATACTTCATCCTGCTGACCAACTGTAAATTTTAGGTACAACACAAACCATTGCACCCATTAACTACATTTGCTGCTTGCGTTGGATACATTTACCAGGCACAGGTTTTGTCATTTCCTAAGTTCAGTACCAGGTTTTAGGCTGCGCGCAGTTGCATGGAATATTTGCATTTTGTGATGGTGACCTCCCCAATAATGTTGAAATGCCCTAGCAAATGTTGGATTGCCTTTCTCATGCCGTTGCTAGAATATTACACAAAATAAGGTAAAAGTGGCTATTGCACCACAATCACCAAAAGACCCAACTAGAAATACAAATTAGGTGGAGGTGAGGTGGGACGATCCGCGGCACAGCCCACCAGTAATTCACACATGCTAATTCTTCTGATCTGGAGCAACATAACCTCGAAATTTTACATACACTGAATTATGCCAGACAAACCATCTAATTTTCAACATCAGATGACCTACTCCAAATACTGCAGGCCTTGGTGAAGTTTCGTCATAGGTGTGTGCACAGCATTACATCATACCAAACATTTTCATCATCATCATCATCATTATCGAGTGCCATTCATTTCTTAACACGCGCTCGGGTGGGGGGCCAAATTGATCCCCCGAAGGTTTTTCTAGAATGGCTTCCGAACGGTGCGGCGTAGCCGCGCCAAAATTTTCATAGCTGTAGAAAATTGAGTAACGGATCGTTTGGCATCAACAATTTATTTGTACCTGGTAAGGTCACTAACCAATGGCAGGTCAAAACCAGGCCATGGTTTCAGTGAAGGCAATTTCTAGGGAATCCTTCAATCTGCTCTACCAACGGATTGTTAGACGAAGCCATACATCTCTGAGATGCTTTCTCATGCAAGTAACAAAGTGCCCCCCACCCCACCCGAGTGAATGGTGTCTAGCCGGCCACCCGAGCGCGTGTTAATAAATGCATCTTATACAATCACACAGCTGTGCCGAATTGGCATAATTGATGGTTGGACCATTTCATGGGTGGTAGCACCTCTGTGGATAAATGTTATCGTTGCATATGCTGTGTATTCAAATACCAATCAGACAGCAATCCCAGTATGCATATATTGAAAACTGACAAGATCCCTAGCTCCAGTATAAATATAGCTGAGAACACATTGACCAGTCATTTCGCCCGCAGCACCCCATAGCCGGTAGCCTATGTCGCCATATTCATAACTGACTCACTGTGCAGTAACTGAATCATTACATGATCATTTTGATGCAGAATGTTTTAAATGAGTCACGATATGGAAAAAGAGAAATAATGTGACTTGGAAAAGAAGAACACACATCAGATTAACCTAGAGGCGTCTGAAATTACTTGAACACAATCTGATCCTCCGGCTACCATCCACAGTGCCCCACCGCAATTCAAGCGTGTAACGACTGAGAAACGTGATTACACTTCAAGGGAATACTGCACATTTGTATGGTGTTTTGAGCTCAACTAGTCATCTTAAAGACCTTTTGATGCAGCTCACGGATATGCCCTTTTTAGGAACCAAAGCCCTCTGGTTCCTGAGTTACACACCCGCAAAAGTGCGAAAGGTTCATTTGGAGCTTATTTCAAAGTTGCCTCGGCACTAATGACATCACAGAAATGTCATGCGATCGCGGTCATACTACAGGCTGTTTTCTGCTCATGGTCAAAACAGCATGGCCGCTGATACATTCGAGAAAGCGATTATGCGGCACGTATGATACAGTGCGCGGAAGATGATTGGCTGTTAGCAAGATTTCGCTGCTGAATGCGTCTCGCGAACGTAAGCGAGAGCACTTTCGGGTTGTGCGGCACTCGCGAACGGGCATTTTCCCCTATTTCTTGGCCACAGGTCAATGTTTTAAAAAAGAACTCCACTGTCTGCAAAAAGTACGGCACCCAAAAAACGGGCACTCTCCCGAAAGTTGAAAAAAATGGAGACGCGACGGCAAATCTGTCGAGGGTTTTTTTGTAGTGAAGAACGCCAGCAGGGGTTTTTCCCCTGCTGGCGTTCTTTCGTCTTCTACACTCGTATCTCTTACAGATAGCTCGGTTGGCGCCTTGTGTACCGGGACCACTAAATATTTCACACATCTTGAACCACAAATTTAAAACTTGAACAACGAATTATATTCTACAAGTACAACCTCTTGAGCCGCATTGCCAAGAACCTCCGTTGGCACTTTGTTTTGGAAGAAGGTCACGATGAAATGCAGTGTAATGACTGAAAATCTGTGCGGAAATGGCGAGGAAATCTGCAATTCGATAGTTCCGCGAGCTGTGCAAGTGTGGGGTCACACTTATTTGACAAAAGAGTGCGAATCGGGGGCTTGAGATGTGTGTGATCACTGGTGGTGTATGCCAGTGACTTCCATTTACATTGATGTGATGGGGAGTGTGCCTGCGAGGTTTGTACTTCTGGGAGAGAGCATTGCTTTGGTACTCTTTAAGTCTTCTGACTCCCAATAAAATGTGATATATTGATATCTGCCTCTACCTTTATGTTTGTGTTTGAACATGGCAAAGGAACGCTGGCAAACTAAGAGAAGCACTAGTACTTATGTTGCAGCAGTGTACGAAGGCAAGCTGGTACTTCATTATGATCTTGCCAACATTTTGAACCTATTGAGATATTGCAGCATGTAATTAATCCATGTCACCATGTCAGCAATTCATTTTGGCAGTAGGGGCTGGTGCGTGCAGCTCATTAATGCACATGCTCAGTACAGGCTCACATTATATGACTTTACAAAATTGCCCTTACTTGAATGAATCTGAAAATATAGAGCTGTATTATTACTGATGCACATTGAACTGTCTTCACATATTTTGTATGCAGACGCGCATTGCCCGTGAGTCATCATTGTCAGAGTCATTGCAACTTTCGTGCGATGCTGGGCGCTGAGAAACGTGGGAAAGTATTGCTGTTGGTGTCTTGGATGACACTTAAAATATTTTTATCATGAGCCTTGTGTGCACTGGCAGCTTCATCACTTCCTTGCATTTTGCCCATTCAACCATAACCGCATGCACTTGTCATGTATCCAGCCTTGTGCATGGTCAGCATGTTAACAGTGTCATTTTACGACGTAAAATGCTCCTGTTAATTTGTAGTGAAGCAGCCTGATAAGTACACATTGTTGCATGACTGTGAAAGTGGAAGATGTGTTTGCATCTTTCTCACCTACGTTTTGTGGATTCCCAAAACAGGATGAGCAAGTGATGCCACTCTTTGCTTGTCTGCTTTGCTGAAAATGATTTGTATTAATTCCCTCTGCAAGATTCCCGTGCAAGATTCTTTGCTCCGGTGTACAAGGCGCCAACCGAGCTGTCTGTTAGAAATACGTGAGTATTTTAGAATATATAAGAAGAAGACGAAATATAATAACATTTATACGAAATATAATAATGTAAAAGAAGACGAAAAAAAGAAAGCCAACGGGAAAAAAAGAACAGTCGCCGTTGCGCCTTCTTTTTACAACATTTGGGAAAGCGCGGTTCTTTTTTCTGTGCCGTACTTTCTTGCAGACAGTGGTGTTCTTTTTTATAACGTTGGCCCATGATATGGATATAAGGAAAAACGCCCCGCTGACGACGAGTGCCGCACAACCCGAAAGTGCGCACGCTTACGTTCGCGACACGCGTTCAGCAGCAAGATCTTAGTAACAGCCAATCGCTTTCCGCGGATTGTATCATATGTGCCGCACCATCGCTTTTACAAATGTGTCAGCGGCCATGCTGTTTTTGACCATAAGCAGAAAACATCCTGTAATATCACGGCGACCGTATGACGTTTCTATGACATCATCAGCGCGAAGGTGGCTTTGACATAGTCCCTCAATATACCTTTTCCCTCTTTTGCGGGCGTATAACTCAGGAACCTGAGGGCTTTGGATCTTAAAAAGAGCATGGCCATGAACTGCATCAAAAGGTCCTCAAGATGCTCATGTCAGCTCGAAACCCCATGTAAGGGTGGAACGTTCCCTTTAAATGCTATGATTTTGCGGCTTAGTGTTCCGGAACAACAGACAAAATAAATTTGAGTTGGCTGCTAACGACCATCAAAACCAAGTATGGACTTGGCTCCTAGCTTACGTATTTACGGCTGGAAGGCTGGGCAATGTAATCAACTGATGGCTGATGACTAATGCAGAATTGTTCCTTTGTTGTAAAGGAGTCCAGCATATCCTGGCATTCAGAGTATGTTAAGAACATAATGCACTAGTATAACAGGTGCCACACACTCAACAGCCAATGGAAAAGACACATACGACGTCGGCGGCACGTAAAATTACGTTTGACAATTGCGCGTGAAAATTCATCGGCGCATATTGGACTGCTGCTCTAAGCCGAAGGCACCACGGCCAATGGGGACGAAACCTGAGCGATCGTGGGTGCCGCAGCAAGCCAACAAAGTGGCTCCCGTCCACAAGTATAGGAATAAGTATAGCGAGGGAGACTTACCCAAAACCATGAATGAATGCCCCTGTGCGATCAAGAGTGTACAAGCACGCTAACAGGAAGATCCTCGATAGAAGTGAAGAGCGATCTTTCCCTTTGATCTCCGCAAATGAGATCAAAGGGAAATATCTTTTAATTAAGGTAGAGGACCTCTGAGCGTCGAGTATTTCGGCACCTTACCTTATAAGGGCCCCAGCAACACCCAAGGCCTTCCAAGTAAGTGGAAAGAACCGGGGACTAATATGAAGGGCCGCTGAGTAAGTGAGTGTACCCTGGCATGTGGGGCCCCGGAAAAGCGTGTAGAGCCTTTCAGACGAATGGAAAAGATGTGTGTAAAAAACCTGATCGATCAAGAGTGCCCCGGCGTGGAAGCAGGTATCGAAACAGCAGCGTGGTGCCCTACGAGGAGACGTAAAAAGATGAAATGCAACGTGAAAAGCTCATTGGAGATCAGATTGACCCGGCAAGTGGAAATTTAGGGCCCGGGCAGCAGTGTAAGGCCTCTGGACAGCGTAATGAGTCACACAATTTCCCCCCAAGCACCACCTTTTCAATCAGGAAAGAATTAACTTCGTCTGCTCATGAACTCTTTACTTTTACTAGCAAATGTTCTTGGTCGTCCGTAGGTCCAAATGTGCCCAATTTTGTCGGAAGAAAACTGCATCTGCTCGGCCGGTTATGGACTCCTCTGGAGCCTTTAGGTCCTCTCGGCATGGTCCATGGAGACATGGCCCCATGCCTCCCCCCCCCCTTGCATCCGCCACCAGCCCGAGCAGTTTAATAGATGGAACCCGCCAAGAGCATAGGGCCATCCATTCGACTAAGAAATATTTACGATGAAATATGTAGGGCTCCCAACGAAAGAGTTTGCCCGAGCAGATTAAAATATAGAGTCCCCGTCACGAGCGCAGGGCCCTCCATTTCAATAGGACGATCGGACGAAGATCCAACGTAACCCCCCCCCCCCCCCGAATGATCGAGTATGCCAGAGCAAGTTGACAGGTAGGGCTCCCAACAGGAGCGTGTAAGGCTCTCCAATCAAACGGGAAGCACCCACGACCCTATATAAAAGGTCCCTCGAACGATGGGATTAGCCCGAGCAGGTTATCAGAAGGGGCCCGACAAGAGCGTAAGGCCTTCTGTTCAAATAAGAAGCGCCCAAAACCCAGTGCGGAGGGCCCCGAAAGATGGAGGGTACCCGAGCACATTATCAGATGGCCCCGGCGGGAGTGTAGGGCCCTAAAGTCAAACACCAAGATCCAATATACAGGGCCCCCGAACAATCTCGTGTAGCCAAGGAGGCAAACAGATGGGGCCCCGGCAAGTGCGTAGGGTCCTCCATTCAGGCAGGAAGTACCCAAGACACAATGTGGGGGGCCCCGGATATTCGGGTGTGCCTGAGCAGGTTAGGTTAACAGATGGGCCCCGGCGGGAGCGTAGAGCCTTCCGTTCAGATATGAAACACCCACGACACGATGTAGAAGGCCCCGAATGATCGAGTGCGCCAGAGCAGGTTAACAGATAGGGCCCCCGAAAAGCGCGGAGGGCCCTCCATTCGAAGAGAAAGTACCCAAAACCAGATGTAGAGGCCTCCAACGATCAAATGGGCCCGAGCATCTTATCAGAAGGGGCCCCGACAGGAGCGCAAGGCCCTCCATTCAAATAAGAATTACCCAAAACCCGGTGCGGAGGGCTCCTGCAAGATGGAGTGTACCCAAACAGGCTATCAGATGACCCCAATAGAAGCAGAGGGCCCTAAATTCAAACATCAAGAACCAGTGTGCAGGGCCCCCGGGCAGTCCAGTGTGGCCGAGGGAGGCGAAAAGAGGGGGCCCTCTACAAGTGTGCAGGGCCTCATCCAAAAAGCACGTGCCCAAGGCCCAATGTAGAGGGCCCCCAAACGATCGAATGTGGCCGGGCAGTTTATCAGATAGGCCTTCCCACAAGAGCGTAAGGACCCCCATTCAGAAAAGAAGTACGTAACACTCAGTGTGGAGGGTTCTCGAACTACTGCAACTTCCATGCCCAAGAAGGCCATCAGATGGGCCCCCGACAAGATTGTAGGGCCCTAAGCAAGTGACGGAGAATTGGAAACGCCCTACACCAATGTAGAGGCTCATGAGCATATCGCAAGTGCGTTGGTAGGCTAACCGAGACCCACATAAAGGACCCCTGAGCAACCGAGAATACTCCGGCTGTAGCTCACAGAGCTGTTCTGGCGAATGGAAAGAATCCGAAGAAGGGGCTGTGATTGGCAAGAGTGCCCCGGCACGCTAACAGGAAGGGCCCCAACAACAGCACAGGGCCCTCCGAGCAAATGCAAAGAAATGAAGGGCAACGTGGGATGCTCATCAACGATCGAAATGATCCTGCAAGTAGGCATATAGGTCTTCTGGATACAGCGTAGGGCTCCTAGACAGTGTACTGGGGCATACAATTTCCAGTTCACGATTTTTCCAATCAGTACACAATGTTTTGGACTTCTCATAGGCCATTCACTTTCGCTTACAACTGTTTTTGGTCGCTTTGAAGTCCAGAGATACCCAGTTTTGTTGCGTTTTGTGTTTAAAAAAACCGCACCTGTTCGGCCGACCATGAGCCCCCTCGGAGCCAGTGGGCCCATTCGGGGCCCAAGGGGGCATGACCCCGTGGCCCCCCTCTGGATCCAGCCCTGGCCTTGCGTATACGCAAACGACATCTTGCTTACAAGCCCGGGCGTGAGCTACATCACCAGCTTCGCACACGGTTCTTCAGAGAGCGGGGAAGCACCGTGGGTGTAGCGGGGAAACTGGAGGAGCTCATGCGCGTCTGGTCAGGTGTCATTTGTGCGTTGTCCTCTGAACACAATGACACCGCGCCGTCCACGCTGCCCCTAGATTGAGGATAATCCCGATCTCTGTGCGTGATGCGGGAACGCGACCACGCTTACTGGTCATGGTGGAGGTACGGTGCGGATACCGGCCGCACAGAATATCGGCTGACCCAAGGTCACCATGTGCCAGGAAGGATGGGTAATGGGTCAAGAAATATCAAATGGGGAAGGCTTGGTGCCAATCGGTCTCGTATGTTCGGAGCATCGGATTTTCGGCATTCCTATTTTTTTCTGCTTTTGGTGCTTTAGTCGACTTTTGACCTGACCCAAGGTCACCAGGTTCTTGATAAGATGGGATATCGTCTATTGCACATAAATTGGTGAAGGTTTCATGCTGCTGGGTGTCGTGGGCTTAGAACATGCGCTTGTCTGTAATCCTTTTTCCAGTTTTTGAATATTTGATGACTCAATCTCACCCAAGGTAACAATGGATGTCCTGGTAAATAATAAGTCGTCGAATTTGCATCGGATAGTGAACGTTTTGTGTTGATCGGTCACATAAAGTCGGAGCATGGTGTTGTCCGCAGTTAATTTCGGTGTTTTTTGCGTTTTTTGTTTCTGGCCTGACCCAAGGCCACCATATTCTAGGTAAAATGGGTTATGGACCAGTTGACATCGAATGGTGAAGGTTTGATGCCGATCGATCCCATAGGCTTCAATGGGGTTGCTGACAGCCAAGTTTAAGTATCAAATCCCAAGTATCGGGCCCTTCCCACGTGCCTGGAGGGCCTTGTGCTGTTGCTAGTACTCTTATGAGGTAGGGCACGGAGACACTCGACGCTCAGAAGCCCTCTACTTTGATCGAGGGCTCTCTCCCTTTGGTCTTATTTGCGGAGGACTCTTTACTCCCATGTAGGCTGTTGTTTCCAACCAGCCCGTGCACTCTTGATCGCACAGGAATATTAATTATGGTATTAATTCCCTTTTGCTCAGAGGGTCCTGTGCTATGGCCGGGGCCCTATATGTCAGCGTTTAGGGCACTACCGATCGTTTAGGGGCCCATCACGTTGATCTTGCGCTCTTTTTGCTTACTCTGGGGGCCCTATACTTGTTGACGAGAGCCACTTATGTCAACTTGATGTGTATGCATGCGTAGCACGCCTATACTTTAAAGGGCTGTGCACAATAAGACGAGTTTCCGTATTTATTGAATAAATGAAGAAGCAAATAGATACATGCAATACATAAATAAATAAGTGAATAAAAAATAAAGACATAAATAAATGAAATGCAGATATATTACATACGACTTGTCTTACGATGTAATGACCGAAATCCAAGGATCTTTTTGGGAGGGGGCTCCACAATGTCCCGTGCCCCCCTTGACGAAACTCTAGATCCGCCCCCGACGTGCGCATTAGAGATCCCACACAGACAATGCTGATGAGTATACCAATTGCTATTATTGTCTGGGTTTTACCACATCGTGCACAATTTTTTTTCTAAAAAATGGGACTGCTTCCTGGATTGGGGTCCATGTGAGCTGAGCACGGGCTAAAGACTGGGAGCATGGGGTTGCCTGCATCCATAATTTTCTGTTTTTTGATACGTTAGTTGACCTCTGTACCTGACCCAAGTTCACCACATTTTGAAAAAAATAGATTATCGTTCAAGCAGAAACGAATGGTGAAGAGTTAGTCTCGATCGGTGCCATGGGCTCCGAGCACTCCCTGCCTCCATGGCGCGAGCAGTGATCTGCGCAGCACGAGGTGGATTGCTACAACGCGCTTGAATTTCGCAGTCATCCACAGTTGTCTGAAATGCTATACTTGCGCCTCATTTCACCAGCTCAGTACATCAACACTTTGAGCCAATAGTTCAATAGTTCACTGTTTCATTTCTTCGTGGCATGCACAAATGTGAACTTAAATTTGAGTTTTGAACTTTTTTTGCGAAAAACTGAGAAGCATTGGGCACTAGGTTCCACATTGTGGAGGCTCTGCCCAATTTGCGGGGACCCAGCCAGACATTGGGTGGGGCCCAGCTCAACATTGAGGGGCAGCTCAACATTGGAATGCTATGCATTGGGGGAGGGCATTGGGTGGGGGCCGTGGCCCCCCAAGGAGGTACGAACTTCCATCCCTGCTGCTGGGCGTATGTCTCGCAATGCACCATCACTAGCCACCTGTATTCTGATTTTAGCGCCATCTAGTTTTAAAAAATATTACCTCAAGTTTAGAACAGGACATGGCAGCGCTAGTGGCTGGCCAAACTGGCGATCTTGGGTCTTGTCGCTTCCGCGCAGGGTTCCCAAATAACGGAGCCCGCTGTACGCTCATTCGTGTCCCGGTGAGGTGAGGGTGTGGTGGAAAGTACGCGGCTGTGTGCCGGGGCGTGCAAACATTGGTTGTACGCAAGTGGTCGTGGTAGGTGACATCGCGTAGACTGTTAAAAGACATTCTCAAGTCCTGATTAGTCGGGAAACACAGAAGAAGGCAGTGATGTCGAAGACCAATCACATTTCAGCCTAAAGCGTGGTGTCTTCATTGTGATGGTAAAGTGAAGTTGTATTCGACGGAAAGCTCAAGTCTTCTGAGGATCAACATCTTTGGGGAGGATGGAATCTGGACAGCTATCCTCCAATCTCCTGAAATGGGTAAGTTACAGTTGTAAGGTGGCGTTGCTGCTGCTTGTGTGAAGTTACTGTTATGACATTCATACTTCCTGAATTTAGGATGTCTGAACAGTAGTGGGTAATATGACTAATTTGGGGTATCTATGCCAAATTCTGTAAACAGAATGAAGAAACCTGTGCATTTTATTAATAATCTTGTGACAATTGATAGCAAGCCGTGCATGTCCAATACTTAAGGATAGCTGATACATCAAGGCAGCATATATATTTTTTGCTTTTATGCCAAGTCCCAGAGAAATGCAACAGTATAGTCTTACACTGCCCCATGACTTTTGGTCCTGTTAATATGCACACTGTTGATGTATGTTTAGTGTTGTATGCCAGCCATGGAAGGAGCTGGTTTCAATGTTGGCTTAGTCATGAGTGCATAAACAATGTGTTTCACCCCCCATTGTTCCATTCAGTTAATAGGCATATGCGATAGACTTGGCTTGTGCTGTGACATGCGGAATACAGTCCTGCTGAATGAGAGTATAGCCGGCATACTTTTGTAAATGATGTTTTTTTGTGGCAAATTCTATCCACTTTATAGGAGGAATCCTGTCCCACAGTTTTATTGCTTGGCTGCTGGTTTGTATATCTTTCTGTAAGAATTTTTGCAGGTTAGTGACTGTGTTTTGATATTTTTCAGCTGGAAACATTTCATGCTGGAAAAAATGCCACAAAACCTGAAGATATCAGTGATGGCGTTATCATAGCGACAGTGCTCCATGAAATGTAAGTGTTAGAATAATTTAGATTGGGTTTTGGTTGTGCTGTGACTATCTTTTGAGAACTATATATGTGCTTTCTAGGAGCTGAGGTGCATCAGTTATGTTCGAGTACCACATTCTTATGGGTGTGAATGTTCAGACTGGCCTGGAAGTTGAGTCCTACCTATAATTCACCATGTTGAAACAACCCCTTGTAAACATGATTTCAGATGGAAGTACAATGGTGTGATCATGCTACTGCCATACATGCTGAGCTGTAGGTTGTTTTTAGCTGTGTTTTGCATTCAGAGCTTTTTTGCCAACAATTTTACAGTGTGTTGCAAATCATGGGTGTGGTATTCAGCTGCAGGGGAAGTTTATCCATAGGAGTAAGTAGTACCAAATCCAACTTAGGCATTATCAGTGAGAAATTTGACTGCACCATAACACAGCTGAATTGCAGGTTATTTTGGAGTAGAGTCTAACTGCAGCTAGAGTCAAGCATAGGTCTATGTGTGAGTGGTAGCACAAGTGTTGCCTGAAACTCATGAAGCTCATTTAATCCCAGGTTTCACACCACCTTGCAGTGAAAGGTATACCAATTGAAGTGCCTAAAGCATGTTATGGTGATATGTGCCTTGGGGCTGTATACTCTTGGACCAGGTACTATAGAACAAGGTACTGAACCCTACATGAATGCCTGTGTACTAGCTCTATTTTCAAGTTGTGCAGTCTAAGTGGGAAGAGAAGCACTATATTGGCTAGGGCATGTCAGATTGACAAATTTTGTTGCCATTCTGCTTCCTGCCTCCATCCAAATTGCCGCTCGGCTGTGTCTGGAACAAGGACAGACATTATGCAACTCCTGCCATTTGAACAAGATGATCATAGATGGAGCCCAGTTCCAAAAAACATGCTGTGTTCAGGTGACTTTCAGTGCGTGGTTATTTTATACTAAGAATAATGCTTGTTGCATGTGGCTGGTCGAAATTCTTATGATACGATTCGAGACTGAACTCACTGATTGCTTTGGTTGTTCATTGTTTTTTTTCGGGCGCGTCGAGCTCATCTGACTTTTGTCCAGGATTGCCACTTACTCTACTACAAAGTTATGTGAAGCTTCAGTCGTTTCCACGCTGCTGGAGGCAAATGACGTCATCATCTCGCGTCGCCCCGTCCCATTGCGGGCTGCACGTCGACGTAGACCGCCCCTTGTGCATTTCGACGAAGTTGTTTTGTTGTCGTACGTGACGTTTTTGATGGGCCATAGTTTTGTACAGTTTGCTGGAACAAATTTCGCCGGCTGCAGTCTACTTTTCAGGTCTGATTACTATTGCCATCCCAGTTGTGGTCCGGACGGCCTTTGTCCTAAACCCCTGCCTTATCCCATCCTCGTTCTTAGAAAGCGTGCTCACCTTTTCATAGCTATTAACGTGAGAAGAGCCATACGTTTGTCGATACGATCATAAGTACGATGCAATACTTGCCGCGGTAACCATGGATTTTTTGAGTCCCCTGGTGCAGTTGGCGTTGGATATCTGTGCGCGGACTCTCAGATTAGGGCGGAATGGGTGAAATCACACCACTTCACATGCCTGACAAACTGCTCAATCGCTAGTCGCAACACATTCCTGACGTTTTTCTTTGCTTGTGTGGAAAGCGCTTTTTCAAATTCCTTTGTCAAACTGTCAATTACCCCCAAGTTATCTTGCTTCACAGGGAAGATTCCTTGCTCCCTGAAATGCTTCGCATGTTTCTTGCTTCGCGTTTCCATTTTGTCAAAGTATAATTGAAGGAATACCACGGTGTACGGGGAGCACCGGGCGGTATGCACCGGGGATGGACCTTTCTTGTTGCATGGTTTGTTGGTACATCGGCTTGGTAGAAGTTAGGACAGATTATGACCGTGGGCATTTGGTTGAATCTGTGGGAACTGTTGTACGGGGGGCTGTTCCCTTTTTTCCTTGGGTCCCTTTTCATGGAGAATTTAGGTTAGACCAAATTTATTATCGCAAGAGACGGGAAGGCAGCTAGGGAGCATGGTGCCGTTAATTACAATCATTGACTCCTTAAAGTTATCATCATCTCCACCGCATTACAGACAGGGGTTACGTGCTGGCATTCCTGACTATCGGTCGTTGCCTATCGTTCTTGCGCCTGCATGATTTCGCATGGGAACAGGAATGGGAACCTTATAATTGTCTCCAGGCATTACGTGCGTACCTCTACATGCCTCTCAGTCAAAAACAATGCCCGGCTCGGTGGTTTCGAAAAACGGCATTCAATGTCTGACTTATTTGTCTTGTGTTGATGTTTTTCCCCGTAATCGATGTCGTTGTCTAGTTTTCAACTTCAGAGATTGGCGCATTGAAACATTCAAATCAAACTCAGCCTACGGATAACGGCCCAAATTTATCATCCTTTTGTATCGCAGTAGATTGTATTTCGAGACAGTTCTAAGAGTGCAGATGCAACGTACCCCGACGTACCGACGTTTTTATCGGGCACGCCAGATAGGCACTTGTTATCGTAACGAGAACCTGGCATGCTAAAGCGATCATGCCGTCCATCATGCAGAAATCATGCTGCGATTTGAATACGTCAATACCTGAGTTTTTGTGCATTGACAATATTTCACAGGATGGATCATACAATGCCTCTGATTCTTCGTAGGATCCTGGGTAAGAATGCGATCGCTGCTCGTGTCGGTTTTTCTCAAGGCTTGCCTCCACCGGGCAAGGACATGGACACTATCCCCAAGCGACGTTTCTGAGGACATTGCAAAAATGATAAAGATAAAACTTGATAAAGGTAAAACTCTGTAAAACTTGGCTTAGCCGAGACACACTTATTCTGTACGTCGAACAAAATGGTCCCGAGTTACCTCAGATTACTGAGTTATCATGCCATACCCCAATGCTTACATGAATCTTTGCGGCAATAGTCGTTTGTTGTTCACTGGCAATGAGTGGTACCGTTTAAGGTCGGGAACTTCACTGGTCTAGTATGACCTTGCTCGACGCTAGACCGGTCATGTAATTTTTTAAACCCAAATCCGACGCGGACTGTGACGTCGTTTCCGTCTGGCTATATGCCGTTTGGGTAGATGCCGCTTCATGCCCCGTGAAGTCGTGCAGACGCCAGGCCGCATTTTTTTATTTTGTATATTTTTTTTGACCGAACGGCGGCAGACCGTTTGCCTCCCTCCCGCCAACGGCGCTAGTGACACCACTTCCCGCCGACCATGCGAAGTCTGGAAGAAAAAGTCTGCTAATTTTCCCAACCGATCTCAGTGGTGTGCATATGGGGAATTTCTTGACGTCACGGGAGTTGGTCTTTGTTTGCGGTCGAATGGTCTCGCTTATCTGATAGCGTCCGTTGGGCATGCATTACAGTGCGAGTAACAGGCGTCCTGACATGACTGGCTGGGGAGATAGGCTGGTTTGGACACGGGCGTGACATGAGCCGGATTGAAAAGTTGCCCCTGTACCGTGGTGCGTACCTGCCGATGATGAAGTGCTCCGCGCGTTGCGCACTCAAATCGGCTTGCATTTTGAAGGACCGGGCAACGCCAAACCGTTGGCGAAGCGATCACCAATCGAAAGAAAAGTACAATGAACATATGAACAGAAGGCTGGGGTGTAAACTGGTATTCTTTTATAAGGACCCTGCCCCCCCCCCCCCCTCCATATTTGGTATTTATGTTGGCCCGCCAGGTGGTCTGTACCCTTCTCGAACACATTTTTGCTGGAATATTGCAAAAAAAAGAGAGGAGGAAAAGGCCGAATATCACTGAAGCTGGCCTTCTGTGGACGGTATTTAAAGGCTGCTCTCTTCTGCTCAACTACAGTACTGTTGATACAGGACACACTTCTAAACAAACTTGCCGTTCGTCCAAATATGAGCTGAAATCCATTGATTAGTCCCTCATGTTCTCAGGGCTGTGTTGTCGGGCATTGGTTCCCGTACCCCCTCCCCCCCAGTCCCTCCCCAAGACAATCCCTCCCCCCCCATGACGCACAGTAATGAGCCCTATTTGTTCTTATTTTAACATCAATGCCAGTTCATTGAGGAAATGGTCAAGCTCGCAATGGCACTGCGTTTCCTGGGATTTTTCTTAAATGATGATAGGCTGAGTACAGGGGACCGTAAGATGCAACTTTGTCAGCGCCGCCATTAGCTCCGTGTCTTATAAATATCTTGGTGTTGTCGGAATGGAATGGATGGGATTGGAGTGAGATGGGTGCTTACATCTGGTTCATGTTGACAGCAAATGGGGCTGGGGCTGCGCGGTTTAAACGTCATCGTGAATAGGTCGAGTGCATTCGCCATGTACTGGATCGTTTGGCACCCTGTGCATGTCCTCCTGAAAAGAGCAGGTACTTTACCCGTCGTGTCCTCGGAGAACGGCTGGACCGTTGGAGATCGCGTGATGGTTTCTTATCACGGGGATCTCCGGCCAGGCTGGTCCCACTTGCCTTCCGGTGTCAAGGCCATCGCGAAAGGAAGCGAACCTCGGCTTTATCGACGCTGGGCGGGTACAGGTTTTATGTGAACGTTGCGGGGTGCGCGGAGTCGTTGAACAGAGTGTACCACTTTTATATGGGGTTTTGAACTGAAACAGCCATCTTTAAGACCTTTCGGTGTGTTCACAATCGTGCCCTTCTCAAGGTCTAAGCCCGTCTAGTTTCTGAGGCACACGCCCGCGAAACTAGGGAAGGTATGTCGGGGAGAGTATTTCAAAGTCACCTTGACATGCATGACGTCGTAATGACCTCATTCAAATCCTGTTATTCCACAAACCATGCGACGATCAAGGCCAATACAAATTCAATTGTCGAAGTGTTCGCATCTGGTGTTCGTGAGGGCGATTTCCTGATATAACCGCTGTCAGTTGGCTCTCAATCAATGGTGTGCAAGATACGATCCCGTAATCAAACCATGACGCATTGAAAAACATATTTACTAAACGAAGAATTGTGTCGTCTAGAGCAACTTTTGCCTGTTAAAAAGTATACCAATAGTTACAAGTGAGGGTCTTTCGTATATCTGATGCTTGCTTCAATATGTTCAAATGTGAAGCGTTCCCTTTAAAGGCAATGCCACACCTTTGGGGTATGTTACAAAACATATTGCAGTGAAACGTCAGGGCCAGTTACATTTAATAATAGCACCGGGTAGTGCCATTACAGCCTATCCAAGACCACCAAGATATCAATTTGATTATTTTCTCTCCAAATTATGCTCTCGACGCCTCGTGACAATATCATTTTTCTTCCCTGCAGTCGCGGCCGCCGTCGTCATGACATCCGCCGTGGCACCTCCAGGTGCGAATAAAAGATGTTCGTGATTGGCCCAGTGGGCGGCAATGACCTTTTTCCGAGAAGCGCATTGGTTGAGGTTTGAACCAGTGCGTCACTAGGACCATGCAATACTCTCACGCCCAAAGCCAAAGTGCGCCTGGAAAAGAACCACTGGTGAACGCCATAGGAGAGAAACCAGAACCACAGTGTAACGTTTTGTTGAATTGGTGGGGTAAAGCTTCATGTTCGCATGTCTTTATCTAAGCGAAATGTTTCAAGCCTTCGTAGCATTTAGTGCACAATATTTTTGGATCTAGCATATTGTTTTGTTTAAACAGGACGTTTCAATCTTTGTTAGATCTTATTACATAAACATTTTGACAAATAAGCGTGTTGTAAACATTACAGAACCCACGCGTGGAAAAAGCAAGGCAAATAAAATATATTTTTTCATAGTGGTGAGCAGGTAGTCGAATGAGCTTTGTCTTGCAGGAGCGGCTACTTTAAATAGAAATCCTGAGCTTTTCAGAAGGATTTCGAGAAAACTGGTATTGCTCATCAGATCGCACGCGTCTGATCTAACAATAAATCAAAAATGCAAAAAGGTGGCGTAGTCCCTTTAAGAGGTCTCTCAAGACGGCATGACGGCTTGGAGACGCTGCCGGATGTGTTGGCGGTTGGAGCCGTTTGACCCGGCGGCGCGAGCTTCCGCCGCTGTCAGCTGTGGGCGCGGGCCGGCTCCGGTCTCTGCTCGACTGGATGGAGGAGGCGAGTGATAATGCGCAGGCAAAATTCCTGGTTGTCTTATCTGTTGGAAGGTGAAATGAAACTGCTCACTTTCGCCTGGTCGACGCGTGACGGGCGAAGAAGTCAACTGGTCTGAGCTTACTGTTCCTCCGATCAGTCACGTTGTGGTGGATTTTCTGGTGCGGTATCTACTTAGCCAGTGACGTGCCGTAAATATGCCTCCTTCAGTCTGGTTCGAAGTTTGTCTGAGTCATGCGGACTTTGGTCGTGCTCACGTCACTGCTTGCCCGCTTGCTGAAATGAATCGTGCGCTGTCAATGGCACAACTGGCACCGTATGCGTTCCAACGCGTTCTGTTCGCGAATTTCATATCCAACGTCGTGGTTTGTTAGGTCTTTGCGACGGATGTCCATTGTATGGTTTGTAAATGAAACCACGTTTGCCATGTGTGCTGATTTGCTGTTAAATGTGAACTTACGTACATGCTCCTCTGTCAATTGAAGTTCTAGGTTATGCGTTTTTCTCATTATACCTTGCTCCGGAGCTACAATTCCGATCCAGGCCATTGACCTTTCAAAAGTTACATGCACCCTTGCGAAAAACTCATTCTATGTTACTGCGTGATGGCCCTGGCAGCTGACGTGCCCTTAAAACGCACTTCTCTGCAACTCTCGGACACGGGGCACACGCGTGGCCCGCCATCGGCCGCCGACTGGCCGCCGCCGGGCGGGCATCCGGCGCGGCCCCGACACCGGCGCGTGCCCGGCCGCCTCCGCCGCCGCCGGGACGAAGGCGAGGCGCGCGCCGCATCCGTGAGGTGAAAACGGCATCGCCGGGCCGCGCCGATCGCCGATAAGATTGGCGTCGGGCGCCGATCGGGCTGGCAGGCCGGCCGAGGTGGCGATAGTGCTGGTCAGGTGCACGCTGTCCTGGCCGCTGGCCATTGTTTCCGGCCGTCGGACGTGCCTTATCGAACGCGAAGGCCTTTCCCCCTGGAGGGAGAGCGCTGCAATCCGCGAACGTTCGCTGCTTCTGCTGCTTTCTCGATACAAAAATGGGGTTTTCACGTGTGGCGTGCGTTTATGACGTAGATTGTGTGCTTTGAAGTTCGCCGAGAAAGTCAAGATTTTTGTGAAGTGTGGAGCTTAAGGGTCAGTCGACCACGAAAAATCAGCTATCTCCCACGATAAGCCATTTTAAAACAGATGCGGCATGCACCCGAAGCTAAGCACGTAACCCAAACTGAAGCCAGCATGCAGTTTAATTTGGGAGCGTGGTAATCTGGTGTACAACGAACCGCGAACAGCACGCATTCCCACGAACATGATCCTCCCCACACCAGTGTACAGCACGGCCGAGGGGGCCGGCTGGCATGAGGCGTGTGCGCACCTGCTATCGCCTTCTCGCCGATTGCAGCACGGGTGTATTCTGCTGTCTTTTAAGAGCATACGTCGTTGTTTTTATGATGGGCGAGATCCGCACTGCGAGGCACCAGCTGCATCATGGCTGCTCGTGCGGACCGCTCACTGCGGCGTGTTGGTGGGGGCTGGCATGGACCAGTTCTGCGCGGCCGAGCCCCAGTCACCCCTTTCTCTGCCATGTCACGGTCTGGCGGGTCTATTCGCCGCTCGTGGGACATACCTGTGTTCCGTACCATGAGTGTAGCTTTTTACGAACGGTTTTCCGCATCGTCCTGGAGTAATTTTAGGCGATTGAGGGAGACCATTGTTTCAGCACTGAATGAGTACCGGTCAGGTTTTCAGCGGCTGGGTGATTGAATTACGAGGACTTGGACTATATACAAGCTCAATTATCAACTCATCGAATGCGAGTTTCGGTTGCCCGTCAAGTTAATTAAACTGTCAGACGATCTCCTTCAGCGAGCGTTCACAAGTGAACTCGGAGCTACCCGCGGCCTTCCAGCCTGATCACTCGCCGTGAGCGGCGGACCGACAGCCGGAGCTGTAAGACTCGCTCATGAGAGTGCGTCGCTGTCTCTGTAACAGGCGGCCACACTTGCGTCACTGGACGGCAGCCGGCCGGGCCGCTCTCGTGGCGTCCAGAGGCGCCGCGCGGGTCCTCCGGCCGCTCGTAAGCCGCCGGTCTGCCCCGACAGCTGACGTCGCCTCCCGGCGTCCGGCTCGCTCCCGGCGCCCGTGTTGTGGACGGTGGGCCGCGGCATGCTCCCGGCCGGTGTCGTAACGGCCGGCCCCGATCGTGCGGCGTCAGAGGCGGGCGCGCCGTCCTGCAGTACACGGTCCACCGCTCGCTGACGGTGATTCGGTGCACTGTGCACCGTGCATGTGGCCGGTCACGTGACCTTGGCACGCGGTCCACCCCGAGAGGAGGCGCGCACCCGACGGCGGCCGGTTCGCCGCCCTCCCGGCCGCCCGCCTGGCCGCCGTTGGGGTCGGTGTCGCCGGCGGCCGGCACCGCCCCGTCCCGCGCCGTGATGGGCGGCCCCGCACCACGCAATGCCGCCGTTTGTCACTGCGCCGGCCGATGGGCGCTGGGATGAGTTCAGCTCCCGGCCGGCGGGAGGGTGGCGTTTTTTGCAGCGCGAGGTGCGGGGGAGGGCGCGCGCAGCGCGCTTTGTGAGCTGTTGACGGCAGACCACAACGATGCTTTTATTGTGTCCATGCAGATCGGCGCAAGCGGGGTGTCGACGGGAAGAGCACTGGCTTTTATGATTTGGGTGATTTAAATGAGCTGACATGAAACAATCCGTGACGCTTGCCGCGACGTGACGTGACTGTGACGTGAGCTATAGAGTCGGCTACAGAATCCGCAAGTAGTTAGCGTCTTGTAAGTGAGCAAAAGCATAACAACACATGCTATCCTGCCTCACTTGCGCAGCTTTGGCCGCCTATCTTCCGAGCTTTGGTCCGTGGGAACTTGTCACGGACCAATTCTTTTTGTTTTACAGGCTTATGATTCAACACTTTTCACACAGCTGTCAGTTTACTTGTTACGCTATGGAGTTCAATTAGCTTGGTTGTTGACGTGTACGGTTGTTGATGCGGCTCACTGCATCCTCCTTTGGTTACCCGTCCGCTGCCAGCGTATTCCCGCACCGAGAGTTCGCAGCAGCCGAGCGCTGTGGGTCTGGGCCGCACCTTGGTTGGTTGTCAGAATACCTGTGCCCTGGCCGTCCGGCAGTCATGGACCGTTGCCCGGGCTTGCTGTGTCACCCGTGTCCGGCGACGAGTCCCTGGAGTCCCTGTGCGGTCGGACGTTTCATGTCTTTAATGTTCTGTATGTGTTCTGTGGTTTCACCTACGTTTTACCTGACGACACGCGAATTACTTGCACGACCGACGGCCATGCGTCGGTGGGCGCGCGCGCGTGGGTTCCGTAACAAGGAACCCATCCCGCCCGCCGAAGACTGTGGTCCCTCCCGTGCTGTGTGTCATCTCGTCGGACGGCGCACTGTCTCCTCCGACATGTCGCTACTCCGAGCTGGCTGTGTCGATGCTCGGATGGTCGTTCCTCTTCGTCCCATTGGCACCGACGGCACTGTCCTGTCCGGCACTGACGGCACTGTCCTGTCCGGCACTAGCAACAGTGTCATGTCTGGCACTGACGACACCCTCCTGTCCGTCACTGACGACAACTGTCCTGTTCGGCACCGACGACACTGTGCTGTCCGACAGTGACGACACTCTCCTATCCGGCACTGACGTCACTGTCTTGTTCAGCATTAACAACAATGTCCTGTCCGGCACTGACGACACTGTCCTGCCCGGCAGCGAGCCGCTGTGGTTCGACGACGCCTGGCTGGGAAAGATCAAGACGGACGCCGGCGGCAACTGGCGACTCAAGGTGAGTAGAACGACCCCGGAGAACGGGGCGCAAACGGGCCGGGACGGCGCCCGTTGGGGCTGAACTGGGCTGACGAGCGGGCGGACTGCTGTGAACGGGTACTGAACTGAGGCTGACGGGCGGGCCAACTGCTATACCCGGGTGCCGAAACTGAGGCCGACGAGCAGACGAACTACAGTAACCCGGGGTACCGAGCTCGGGCCTAGGTGTTCCGCCACCGTTTTTGAAGAAACGGGGGACGTATGATTATGCTGTGTCTTCGTGCGGCTGTTCCTGGAACGCAGGGCTTCCAGTGCTGGTGTCAGCTGCTGCACCTTGGTAGAGCATTGTGGCCGTCGCGGACGTCCATTCTTCAAGCATTATAAACAAATGTCCCAACCAGGCTGTTAAATCATCTGTCTTTGCATGTGGTACTGTAGGCGCGATGGTAGTTCACAACCCCAATAGCAGTGGGACACGACCACAACAATCACTTGTCTTCAACCGTCATTGGCTGGTCACCAGTCTTTGAAATTCAAATCCTTTATGTTTCAAAGTGAACCTTTGACCCGGCTTGTCGCACACAGGATTTACGACTGTGAACGCCTCTGCGGGGTGGCACAGGTGGCCTTTGTCAACCATGGTCGAATTGTTCACAAATAAGAGTGACGATTCATGCTCCATACTAAGAACGCCTCCGCCGTCATCGGCTCACATTAACCAGCATGCATTCTAGCCAACGGGATGGACGATGAGGGAGTGCTTTTTTCTAAGAGGAGTCGTCCTGCTGGATCTCATCGACATCCAATAACAAATGACTCGCGGTGACCCTCTCACCTCAGCTGTAGCCTGTAGCGCTGAACTGTATTAGCAGCTGTCGCCTGCGGTCTAGGCGGACGACAAATCGCGGTGAAATCGGTGCGTGGACCTGTTCCCGGCTATGACGGACAAGACGCCGGAGTGTTAGGTGAGAACTGGAACGCCGGGTGTGACGCGGACGATGCGCCACGGGAACGATCGTACGGCGACGAAGCGCCGATGTCGCCGCCAGCCCGCCCGACCAGACGTCACCTTCACTGTCGACCGGCCCGGCTCCGCGCGGCCGCCGTCTCGCCGCGCCGCGTTTGTCGCTGGACGCTCGCCGCTGCACGGCGGCAGCGCCGGGGCTCGCCGCCGTGCGCTGCGGCGTGACGTCCGGCAGCGGTCGCCGGCGCGGGGTGGCGGCCGGCCGCGTGTGTGTCCACACCGGCGACTCGGCTCCCCCCGGGGCGGCGCGCGTTGGTGCCGTGAGTGGCGGCGGCTCCGCGGGGCTCGTCGCGCCGCTGTCGTTTGGACGTGACTGAAGGTGAACGATTCATCGATCAAGGCCTGCCGCGCGGGGACCGGTTCGTCGGCCGGCGGAGGGTGTCCCCGACCGACGCCGGACCGGAGAACGCCCGGCGCGCCGGCCGCCGCAGCTCTCCGCTGAGGGGGACGGGACGGCGCCGCCGGGCCAGGCCGCGAGGGACCGTGCCGCCCGTCTCAGCAGACCGGCCGCCGGCAGGCTCGCCCGCTCGAGGCCAACCGGTTACCGGAGCCATTTCCGGCCGGTGGCGCTGATCTGGCACCGGCGCGCGGCCGCCATCGCTGCAACATGCAGCGCGGCGGCTCGGGCCTCTTCCTGCTGCGCCCTCTCCGGGCCAGGTAGCCGTAGTGTGATCAGACGGCCAAGCCGTCGCGAACGAGCATCCCCGCGCCGCTCGCCTGGCGATCCGGCGAGACTCGGCAGACGACCTGGGCGAGTCGGCCAGCTCATGCTCAGAGCGTGCCGAGACTCGGCGGCCGGAGCTCGGGCCGCGGCGGCCGGCGAGCGCCGTGCACGGGACCGGCTTGGTATTCCGTGGGCGCGGCGCGGCAGCCCTGACCGGGCCGGCCGGCGGCCGCACCGTCACGCCCAGGGTCATGGCACCGGCGTGATGTCACTGGTGGCCGCTGTTTGCGCCGGCGCGTCCCGCTCGGGCGGTCAACCAGGCGGAAGGGTGACGAGGAGAGAAAAAGAGAGAGAATAGGGGGTGGTGCGGGCTGGAGAATAGGTAGGCTCTTCACCGCGCTGCACGGGTCAAGGACCCGAAATGCGCTGGTGATGGACTCCGTTCAACCTCAACCTGATGCACACGCATCGCCCGGCTCCCAGACGGTGGGGCGTATCAGGGGCAGCCCTCGCAGCCGCGCGGCGCAGAAAAAGCCGGCGGCGGCGGCGCCGCGGAGCCTGGCCGACCGCCGCCGCAGCTGCCGCGCCTGGTGCATTATTTGCGCTCCCAATTGGCGGCCAGCCGGCGCCCAGCGGTGGCGTTTTGCGGCGGCACCTGGCTCAGCTCCCACGCGGCGCGAGCGGGCGCGCCAGTTTTGCGGCCGCGCCGCTGGCCGGCCGGACGGCACCCACGCAGGCAGGACGCCGCCGCCTGCGGCCAGCGCCGGCGGCGGCCGGTTTCACTGGACGCGACGGCACCTGGCGCCGTGCTGTTCTGGGCCGGCGGTGTGTGGGCCCGGGCTCAGCGGCCGCCCCGGCCACCGAGCGGCCTGCTTGTCGACGTTAGCTGGGGATCAGCCGGGGCGCCGTGTTTGACGACGCCGGGCGGCTGGACCGGCCGCACCACCGCGTGCCACACGCTTTCCGACGTGTTTGGGGAAACGCGCCGCCCGGCCCGCCGGCCGGTCGGGTGTGTAGCGGCGCGTGCGTGGATCTGGGGCGGACGGATTAGAGGGCCGGCGCGGAATGTAATTGCGACACCGCGGCGGAAGGCGGGCTGGGCTGCGGATCTGACCACGCCGGCGGCAGTCCGGTGACTCGGGCGCTGCGTGCCGCGCCCGCCCGCCGCCTGACCCAGAAGGCGGTCTTATGTTACGCGTTATGCGTCATTCCCGTGCCGCCTAGGCAGTACCACAAATGGGGTTTGTCTTCGTTCCCGCGTGTGGCTTTTGATTCCGCAAATGCAGCTCCAGCCACGCATGCTGGGACTAGCAACCCAAGACTTTTTTGTAGGTGGTTTTTGTGAAAATGTCAATGTCACTCACTGTTTCACTGGTAAAACTGCCTGCGGGATTTATTACCGACAGTTTACATCTGATCGCGTCTGCATCCCCAGCCCCATGGTAGATGTTCTTAAATGTGTTTTTCGTAGAAACCGTCTTCAGTTTGAGATAGGCACGTAAGCTCAGCGGCAGGTGATGTGATCCGGCCAGCGTCCATTGAGTTCAACGTTGGTTTTCCGCTTGTGAAGTCTAAAGTTGGATATCTAATTTTGAGTATATTTGTTCACATGCTTTGTCACGAAGGAGTCCAAGCTTGATCTGTGTCAACGTTATAAGGAATGAAACCCTGTAAAAACGAGCTTCACGTCACGGCAACCGGATTGAGAGCGAGCATGACAGAGGATACCACTGTCATTAGTGTGAGTGCTGCATTTATATTGGCCGCCAGAAAAAGGGACTTCAAAGGAGCCGATGGTGCCTGGAGAGGCGCACCATTCCTGAGTGCGCCGTTGATTGTGTGGGACGGCGCTGTCCTCTCCTTGGCCGGCTCTGAAAGGTTGCACAACCCCGAGCCACATGCCAGCAGCTGGTCCGGAGGGAGGGGGGGGGGGGCAGCAGTATGACGCCCACGCAGCCGCTCCCCGCGAGGGAGTGGTGTGGAACGGCCGGCGGCGAACCGTTACCTCGGCGGCAGATGGTCAGGAGGCCACCGCGGGGGGGCAAGAGGCCGACACTTCCGTCGTTGACATAGATGGCTTCCCGCGCCACGCCGGTGCTGACGTCTGACTGCCGAGACGGTGACGATGCTATCGGGGCCGCGTGTCGCACCGAGCGTGTGAAGTGTGCGGCTGTTGACGGCTGGTTGGGTGCGCGGCTGTTGACGACTGGCTGGGTGCGCGGCTGTTGACGGCTGGCTGGGTGCGCGGCTGTTGACGGCTGGCTGGGTGCGCGGCTGTTGACGGCTGGCTGGGTGCGCGGCTGTTGACGGCCATGCTCCCGGACTCGTCACCGTCGGCGGCGGTGCTCGCCACCGGGACCCGTGTCCTGCCTGCCTGTGTCGGGGCGTGGGTGGGCGCGCCGGGCGGGAGGCCACCCGCCGCGTGGGACAGCGTCGGGCGGGGCGCGGGCCCGCGCTCGACCGACACAGCGGCGCGCTGTCGGCGGCCCGGCGGCGCCGTCGGCGACACGGCCGGCCCCGGCACGCAGGCAGGGGCGGCAGAGCGGCTCGGTCTGTGCACTGACAAACAGTCTGCTGCCTCTCTGTCTCCCCCCCCCCTCCCCCGGAGCTGCTCCGGTGAGCCGCTTGAACAAGGGTCAGGGTGCAGACTCAGCCAGCCGCAGAACCAATCATCACCGCCGAAAAGACCGGGGGTTTGAACCAGGGTCAGGGCGCAGACCCAACCATCCGCAGAACCAATCACCGCCGGAAAGACCCGGACTAATGGCCATTCTCGTGATGACGCGACTGGACTGCAACGCGCGTAACCCGCTGTGCTGTCCCCGGATGCTGCTCTCAAAGTGTTTACCCTCTTCATTGTCAACTCGGCATGTTCCCCGTGTCGGGGCACTCGTTCCACGAGAACAACACCCTCGAGCCTGTCGGAGGGCCGGCTCGGCGGCTGATAGTCATCCCCGGCGAGCGTGCCGGGAAATCGCGAGCTGTTGTGCGTCGGGTTCGTGCGCGGCAAACGGCCGGTGAAATTCTGCCTGTCACACCGCCGGGGTAATGCCGCCGTTCTGGAAGCCGACGATCATCGCAGTGCTGGCCGGCCCTCCAGTGCCACCGCACTGCGGCTGACGTACTCGGTCTGAGCGTGGTTTCCAATATATAAACCTGAGCGTGGTTTCCGGAGATAAGTTTCGTTGTGAAAATGTTTCGCGGTATGGAGAATGGGCAATCGCCTTGTAGTGGCCTGGGATGGAATCCCACGTTTATCTGGAAAATACGTGCTTACACTGTGCCGAACAAGGCTCTTCCTTGACTGCTACCCGCCAGTCTTGTTTTAGTCGTCTGGTGTGAGACCGTTTGAGCGACATCCGGTATCCGAGAACGGCTGCAAGCGCTACATACCAACCATTCAGCTTTCTGAGCCCAGCACCTGATCCAGCGGTATCCGATCCACTCCCGGAACTCCCCTCCGGGTCCCTTCTCACGCTCGCACTCCAGCGAGGGCACGCACGCGGCGCCGGACGAAGGCACGCGGCGTCAGGTGGCGGCGGCGCGCCGGGACCCCCGGCAGCGCGCGCCGTCGAAAGGGAAACGGCTCGTTAGCGTGTGCGAGGGGCGCGGCTGGTGCCCCATCTCCATTAGCCGTGTTTATGGCGGGGCCGCGCGCCGGCCGCCGGGTCAGCGCGCGGGTCAGGGGTCGCCGGTGCCGGCTCCTCGCGAGCCCCGCCGCCGACCGCCACTTTCTCCGTCGCCGGCGCCGGACCGGGCGACCTCGCCGGCGGAGGGGGCGGGGCGCGCGCCCCCCGGTCCCGTGACCCGACCTGACCCGCCCGGCCCGTCCGCCCGCAGGTCAGCAACCTGAAGAAGGTGACCCAGGGGATCAACGACTACCTCGCCGACAGTCTGGAGCTGAACATCGCCCACCTCACGCAGCCCGACGTCAACAAGCTGGGTGAGTAGCGGCCGCGCGCCCGCGGTCACCCTCCGACAGGGCGCTCCTGATTGCTCGGCAGATAGCTCTGCAGCGGCGACGGCGTGACGTCCGCCGCCGCCGCCGCCGCTGCGGTGTCGTAACGTCTCCGTGGGACAGGCGATGGGGCCGCCAAGGCGCTATTTGCGCCGCGACGCCGTCAGACGTCCTCCGACAGGTCCCCGCTCGGAGGAGCCGCCTGTTACAGAGACGAGCCGCGGACGGCCGGCGACGCGACGCCGTCAGACGTCCTCCGACAGGTCCCCGCTCGGAGGAGCCGCCTGTTACAGAGACGAGCCGCGGACGGCCGGCAACGCGACGCCGCCAGACGTCCTCCGACAGGTCCCCGCTCGGAGGAACCGCCCGTCACAGAGTCGGACCGCGGACGGTCGGCGACGCGACGCCGTCACAGAAGTGGGCAAATGGCCGTCTGATGGGTCCCGGCGCGC
>NW_023596921.1:31091400-31096400 GCF_011947565.3 Pollicipes pollicipes
TTCCTACAGCCTATATCCAGGTCGCATTTTGGCATCTACCCTGCGGAGGCAGATACCTCCTCAATGACCCAAAATGCTTACCCGCTTGTGGAGTTTCGCCTCCCCAGGAAGACAATGTTGTGAGGGCGAATAATCTTGGGAAGCTGGATTGCCCTATCTGCCGAATGGCATAGCTGAGTCGAAAAGGCAAGATTGTGCACTGTGAGAAACAACTGCAGATACATATCTAGGGCGGCAGCCACGACATCCAATGACTTCCAAAATATGTTACGTGAATTAAGAACGGAAACAACCCCGATCACTACCCGCCCCCCCCCCCCCCCCCCTCTCTTCCCCGCCATTGGGCTTGCCTTCCAGAAAAAACTTCCAGAAGTACGCCGAGCTTGGCTCTCCACTTTTTTGAAAACGTTCCTTCGCCCATGCATCTAGGTGACATGTGCGTGAATCGCGGCGCTTGAAATGTGTGTGACCACTGGTAGTGCGCGTCAGCGGCTTTGGATGTATCTTGATGTGATAGCGTGAGTAACAGATGTGTAATGCTGAGGGAGACCGTTGCTTGGTGAACATATATGCATCAAAGTCTCACCTCTAACAACAATGGAAGGCGGTTAGCGGTATTAAAACCATCTTTGACCCACAAGAAGGCCAAGAACGTCGCATCAAACTGCGCGGCCTGATAAGATGAGTATCGGCAACATCGTGGTAACTAACCCTGCTACCACTGATGCCAGAGTACAAACACGGCTTCTGGCCTGCGCTGCAAAAGCAGGGCAGCGTTTGCGTACACGATCTAGCGAACCAATGAGTCACGCACACATGGACAGTGCGTCCACGATGTCCATTGCACAGCGTCAGCTGCCTTTCGATATATGATGTCGGTACCCACTAGCTTTGCGTGTTTTCTAGGCGTGTTTGCGTGTTTTCTAGGCGGAGAACGCAGTCCTGAAAAAGAAAACGGTTGACTTGCCGCCTATTCCCGGTACGTCGTGTGCCAGGTCAAAACTGCATGTCTGGAGGGTAGTACGTGTTTATATCCCAGATTGACACTTAACGGCACCCGGGTGGCCGGTTGGATACGATTCGCTCGGGTGGGGGTTAATTTGACCCCCACCCCCAGAGACCACAGGAATTAAGAAAGCTTTTAACACGAAATCCACAGGGTGTGTCGGCTTGTGCGTGAACTCAACTTAGGTCAAATTTGGAGGTTCCCAGATCATGACCTTGGATCAAACAAGGTTAAACAAGGTCAAACTCCAGATTGCCCGTGTAAGCAGGGTTGATGTCCCGCTGCGCGTTCCGCAGCACTGCCGGCGCCCCTCCCCCAGCCGGCCGTTTCCCTAAAAAGAACCGTCGCTGCTCCGAAACAAACGCTAGGGGCGCGTCTCTGGTGTTTCAACACGCACAACAGACGCTACATAGGTTACCAAAGACACGGGCGCAATCGCACGATATCCCGGACAGGTATCTTCCAAGAAATCTTCGGGCTTGCATCCCCCCCCCCCCTATCAGGGCGAGGTAGCGCACCAGGGCGAACGAACATTTGGGCACGCCCCTGTCCCACCCCACGGTCACAGAACCATCCTCACGTCTACGGTCACCTTGCATGATTCATTCAACCGAAGTTTGTGTCAGGTCACGACTTGTCACAACCTAGTGACAAATCAGGAGCAGTGAGGCCGAACCAGAAGCTCACAATTCATCTGACTGAACAAAACAAGACAAAATTGGCTGATCACTGGTGGTTGGCTGGTGACTAAATAAAATTGGCTCGCCGTGCCCAGCATCGTTACTTTTTGACGAATGCACGCGAGCTTCAAAGACATGCGGGCGCAGGAGTGCAGAAACAGTTGATGCGTGGGAGTGCGATGTTCCGCTAGTGTTTTTTTTATTTTTGCGCGGAGGCCTTATAATCTCTTAATCTGGTGGCTTTACATCTATGCCACCAGTGGGCTTTTCTTATCTGCCGGAAGAAATGCGCGTGTATTTATTCCCGCACATATGAAAATTCCACTGCAGCTCAAATGTGCTGCGAGGCAGCACATTCTTACCTCAGGAGCAATCAAGATGTGGTCTTAGTGCTGAGGACTTCCGACGCCACATTGTGGGACTCGACGCGGCTTACTATACGGTGCCCTGGCAGATGTTTGGCGAGTGCGGTGGCCCGCCGCATCAGCACCGATATTGTCCGAGATCCCGGCCGCCGTCCCATGGAACCACGGGGCTTCGAGCGTGTCTTCGTCGCCAGAGGATGGATGAAGAGCGCTGCGGGGTGCCGTGTGCGGCGGCGTGGTTAGGAGACGCCAGGCTAGCTGCGGGCGCAGACATTCTTATCATTGTCCATGTGACGTCATCTGGCTGGTACCCTATCCTTATGGTTCTCACACCACCGACGTCGTCGGGTTCGCCGGGCCTGCCCGCTGCTATGCATACACTTGTTACGAGCGCTCTAACTTTGGGTAGGAAGAAATGGCTGATTCGGATTGCGATATCGTTAATATTTCATGTTATAAAATGAAGTAAATATTAACTATATTATAACTGAGTTATCTACAATTATTAAATACAAATACACATTCAGTTAGTAGTTCTGCGCGCGCCGCACTGATTTGATGTACTATATAACTAAGTTCTCAGAAGAGGTGCACACGTATATTAACGTCTTTCTTGGCGTATAATGGGCGCCTTGTGACGGTCCGGTCGGTGGGCTCGCTTGTTCTTCGGAGCGAGTCAATGAATGGCTCGCGGATATACGTGTTCAAGTTGTTGGAGCTGCGGCACGGGTGATCCATGGACAAGTGCATCAAGGCGTGTTGCGGCATTATGAAATAGAGAAGGCACGCATCCTATGGCATAGTCGCAATGGTCTGAATGTGGCACGGCCTATGAACGTACCATGACATGGTCGAAATGCGATTTCGTCTTACTGGCTTTGTTACTCCTGCTATCACTGCGACAGTTATTGCTGCAAAAGTAGCTAACTGGTCTTGGTGTACATGACTCATTTCGAATTATCAGAAGCTGGTCAACCAGTCCCTGACCTGGCCGAGCGCTTTCCTCGTGCGCGTGAAATGTCGCGTGGCGGGTACTTGTGCCCTTCATCCTTCCTGTGTGTCTCACTGAATGCTGCAGGAATGGCGAAGGCAGCGGAGAGCGGCAAATCAGCCCGGATGATGCAAGTTCAGCAGCGACGGGGCTAGGGTCTGGCAGATCCACGGTTGGCTTCCCAGGGCATTAGCGCGTCAAGACAAAGATATTTGGCCAACAAACAGCCGCGAGGGCCCATCGGGATGGGCGTACCTCAGGTTCCGCACACGTCCTCGAAATCAACTTTGCCGCCTGACTCGCCTTAACTTCGCTACAGGCGGGGTCTCCACACGGACAGAACTTGTCCAAACGGCTTTTAAATATTGCTACACATGGGCTTTCCGTAACTTCGCTTGACAGCCCACTCCCATGGTTTTATGCTCAGGATAAATGGCATGCCTCTTCATAACTATACCTACCATGTGCTGAACAAAACTAGTAAACTAAAGTTTCGACCTAATTTCCAGGTGCTCTCTGTAGATCCACCCTTGCCTGTCCATCTAGGTCGGCGATCCCGCCATCATCGTAGATGTTTTTCGCTGTACTCTTCCCAGCCGTGGAAAGTAGTCCGCGAGTCCCTTCCCCGACCAGGGTAACTCCTGGCTTCCGTTGTACATAATGCCCTCATTCTGTAAGATTCCCAGACGGATCACTTCGCAAAAACTGGAAAAACTGCGCACGAGGTATATTTCCATGTCCCTGCCCTCCACTTTCCGGTCTCCCCATCTTCTTCGAAGGGCGGACCACAGGTTCCATAAAACTGAATTCGCAGTAGCTAAAAAAATTCTTAACGTTGCGAGAGCTGGTGCCTGCCAGCCCCATTTGATATTTTTTCTCCTCTGATTCCTTCCTTGAGCTCTTTTGTTGCGACCCTCAACGTCGCCTGTCGCTTTATGTGCATTGCACTTAACGCATGTTACGTCCCGCATTCAGCACCCCATTAAAATTGTGCACTATCTGGTCACGGAGGCTTCCTGGAGCTATATCCCCCCTGTCACAAATTTTTGGTCACAGCTGTAAGCTATCGAGTATGCTTGTCGATAAATTACTTCGGACTACCATTCGTCACTTCAATGTGTGAACCAAGCGTTATTTACAAGGAGTGCTTACATCCATTCAATGATATTGGCATATGAGACGACTCATAAATACTGTTTGGTAAACTTGTGAGTTTTGGCTGCAATTCCGCCGCCCAACCTGTTCCAGGAGCTCGTCCAGCATCCCTGCGGCATACAAGGCACAGACCTCAACCCCACGGCAGTATTGCTCCCTTGGGCGTCCCCACGGGGCAAGGAGATCATTGAACAGATGGTATAATCGTCTGGCCAAATTCCGCTGCTTCGGCTGATGACGTCACAAGTGTAATCAACCCATACGATGCATGGGCGACACGCGCACAGCGCAGGACACGGAAGCCTGGATATATATTTGGCCTGTATGTAACATTTCCATCTGTTCCTGCACCAGGTCATAATATTGGCCCAAAACCATATTTTTCCACGATCGATTGCTGTCGAAACCGAGCGCTTTTCCCTGTAAGTCCGGGAGGCGAAATTCGAACCAAGTTTTTCTCGAATATCGTATGATTTGTGTACAACATACAGGAGCCGAAGAGTTCACGGACGTCGCTTCAAGAGAATTAATTATTAAGCATGGCAACAGGGGCGGTCAAGATCAGGTCAAAGGTATGCATAAGCCTTGGTAACATCAGTCTTACTGGTTCCAGGCTAATTAAGCATGCCCCGCCTTAGAATAGCGTTCGTTGAGAAAAAAATATCAGCATGAGAATTTGTTTTTCACGGGATCATTGCCCCAAAACATCCATTTTGCCTATAACGCATAAGAAATATTTATTAAACGTACAACTTTTTGGGTAAGTACAGCCAAGATGTAGGCGCAAGATCAATATGAAAACA
>NW_023596921.1:31100745-31138628 GCF_011947565.3 Pollicipes pollicipes
GCGGCCCGGCCTCATGGAATGCACTGTCCTTGGTGCTGTCCTTGCGCGCGGTACAAATCCGAGATGTATGTCCCCGACCGACGTGTTACATTGTCCGTCATTGACAGCACCTTGTACTTACCTACTTGGTTATATCCCTTTCATCCTGAGTTCGTCATAAACACGTGCATGAGAGTTCTGTATTTAATGGCTATCATGTATCACCTGACTGAGATGCACACCGGACCACGTGAGCACCTCAAGCACAACACAGCTATGCGTACATACACACCGCAAATACTCAAACAGAACGTATAGGAATACAACTGGCGTAATACACGGTGAGTTCACGAAACCCCGAGGTGTATGTCCCCGACCAACGCATAATATTGTCCATCACTGACAGCGCCTTGTACTTGTCTACTTGTTTACATCCTGCCGTCATGAGTTCATCAATAACGTGCATGATATGCAATATCTGTATTTAATGGCTGTCCTGTATCACATGACTGAGATGCACACCCGACTACGTGAACACCTCAAGCACAACACAGCTATGCACACGTGCACACCGCAGACTCCAGTAGATTGCATAGAAATACACTTAGCGTATACATGACAAGTTCACGAAACCTTAGGTGGATTAACTGGTGATACCGGTCGTTTATTGTTAGCCAGAAACCTGCGAGAGTTCAAACTTTTGACGACGGTACTCGTCTCTTTTCTGACCCTGTTCTCTCATCAAGTTGACCACGTTTGTGAGGACGCGGGCGACGATCGGCTGCGAGCCGCCAGCATCACTCCTCCTCCTCCTCCTCCTCTTGCTGGCATTGCCGCCCGGAGACAGACCGTCATCGACATCTCCCAAGCAGGCGTCAGTAGACGACTGTACCAAGGACGGTGGCTGTATGACACCACTTTCTACGGGGCTCGTCATGATTCTGTGCCAGGGCTTCACGCTGACGTCCGTCGTCAGGACAGAGTCCATATCTTTGAAACATCGCCGACGAACTGCGCCCGCGCCAGTGCAGTTTTTACTGTCCTTAATTTCCTTATACCGTATGACTAGTGAGTACCGGTTTCTGCGCGGCTCGGACCACGCAATGTTGTAAGCAAGCTGAGCAAAAATATTTTTGAGGGCTCCCCACTTAATTTTTACGTCTTGTTTGGTTTTAATTACCTGACTTTCCCGTCCAAACGTCATACTTTAGTTTGATATCAACAGGCGTGTTTGTATTTCACCCCAAACGAACACGACGGCCACCGGCGCTGTTTGAGTAGCACTTCGCACTTTATGTTAGACCTGTAGGGTTGTGGGAATGGCCACTCGCACTGCAGGAGAGGAAGTCCGCGCTGCTAGTGGAGCTGCCAGTTCTGCCGGAGGGGCTGGAGGTGCTGCTGTTGCTGCTGGACGGGCCACACATAATGCAGGAGCGGCCTGTGATGTTGCTAGAGTAGCAGCTGGCGCTCCGGTCGAAACATCCTCCTGAACATAGCAGCCCGTTGCCTGCTCCAGAGATTTATATTGCACTCTGCAGGAACCACACTGGAAGTATTCCCGAACACGAAATACCCGGAAGATGCAGAAACATAGATGAAGAAATCTGTGTACACCAATGGTGGCATGGCAATGACGCTAACCAGCACTGACACGAACAGCATTCCCCGCATGGAAACTGTTTTTCTGTGGCAGATTTTCCACTGGACGCCAGTTTGGCAAGGTTAAGCTATGCTGGGGTTCTGCTCCAGGACTGGGTTGTGCATGTGTGCACAAAGCCTACACATTGAGGACACCATGGTGACTTGCTGGTGTTGTGCTACTGGATGGGCGATTTACAGGTGGCTAGTGTAGACATAGGGCCTATTCAACCCGAGGCAACTAGTGTATAACTGGAATGCCACTGCTAATGCATGCCCCTTTTTTCTACATGCTGTTTAAACTTGTGAGCAAGTGGCAAACTTGCCTGATCATTGTGCTATCATGAAACTACTATAATTAAAGTCCCATATTATAATTATGCTCTTGTTTAACCCGACAGGAGATCAGAACATTAACGGATTCCATCTAGTCATGAGAGAGGATTGGTTGCTGATACCTTCAAGCATAGGGCTAATCTGTCTTCATAACATCTTTGAAACTCACCATATCACAAGACTTTCCAGCAAACTTGAACTTTGAATATTTATCAAGAAAACAAAGTCGTGGCAGTATTACATATGCTGAGGGCGATAATCAATTTCAGAATGGTGTAGCACATCCCAAGGAGCCTCACCACTTCAGTGTCCCATTCCCACATGAACCCAACACTAAAAGAAGCAGAGGCCAAAAAATCCTTCGGAACTCTATCCTTCAAATAATGGTTTCAGCCCCTCCTATCATTCTTTAAAAAGTTCTGCTGCTAACAAGAAGTTGATCTGTAGGATGTGGCAGCTTGTATCAACTCTACACAACATTGAATGGGAGGCTAGATGAATATAGCTATTGCATTTCTAGGGGAACATCTTTTAACACCTTGATGAAGGCAGCTTGGAGGCCAAGATCATAACAAATAAAATGATGAAATCAGGAGCATTCTGAAACGTTGCAATCATTTGCAGTGTTTAAATTTTGCATGCATGCCGATGGAATATACGTTCAATTTGACATTTCATGGCATCCTGAGCTTATTTTCCAACGTCTATTCTACCACAAAAGACTCATTCCTTTTGTTAACAGCCGTGTTCCTCTCACCACACTCAAGCCATGAGCAACGTACAATTCAAACCTTGTGTCCTGGACACATACTGTCAAATAAACTGAGCAGTGTAGATGTTGTTTTCATTGAAAATACCAGCTCTGGTGTCAGGTCTAAGCGTTCCTTCACGCTATGGTTTGTGTATCACATTCCATACCAAAATTTGTGTTTGTAACATCGGTTTTCTCACACATCCAGACACGCCACAGCTGCTGCCGGAACGGCAAGTTACTTTTCCCAAGCAACAATGCGCAAATGCTGGGAAAAGCACATGTCTTACAAAAGAGAATTCCTGCCCCATGACAGGCCCTATGGCAATTACAACGAACAATATGAGATGGAAGTAACTCACAACTAAAAGCCAGGACACCCGGCGCCATCCACCTTCAAAGGCTGAGGGGGCACGAATGGCTGTTTCACGAGTCCGTGTGGCGCTGTTTCGGAGAAAGTAAAAATATTATCGGCTCCCGACCATGCTCAGAACATTATACCAGATTCTCTCTCTTCGCTAATAATTTTCCGGAAAAATTTGTGCTTAGAGCACCGAACGTGATCCCAAATAATTTTCCGTGATCCCGGAAAATTTTCCAAGATTATCTGCCGGCCGAACGCACCCCTAAGCGTGAATGGAGATCGGTGGGTTCTGGACGAATCAATGCACGTTAGAACTAGGCCCGTGCGTCTGATCAGAGTAGTATTTGAGGCCATATTGCGATTTGGACTGGCTGCAATTGTCTGCGAATAATCAACATTCCTGTCATTACATTGTGGTGTGATTATGTTCCCCATGACCGCTGGCAGTGCGGTGTAAGTAGAACATTTCAGTGGCGTTGGATATGCTATTAACCTGTATATTGCAGCTTCAAGCATCATTCCGTGCTGAAGGAATCTGCCAATGATTGGCGCATTATCGTCTTCAAATATTGTTTAGTCTTAGTGCGTTTTGGTATGCGAGTGTAATACATACTCTGTAGGCATGTAGGTCATTTCAATTCACCATAAACTAAAAAAAGATGTATTTGGGCCTCAGGATTGCATTATGATGCACAGACCATGTCAGGTCAAATACAGTCAGGATGAGACGTGCATGATGCTCAGCATGATAGTTTAGGAAGAGTAGGCATCACTCTTCTCCATTTCTTGTGGATGACATTTTGCAGGATGCAGAACATGGTGAAGGATGGGCCCTGGTTCTTCTGTTGGGTAACCTGAATTATAAAGGCATACTGTAGCCATTGAATGCATACATGATGCAAACATTGCCCATATCAACGGTAAGACATGTAACCCATATGTCAAATGCTTTGTTAAGCTCTGAACGACAGTTAATGTTGCGCTCAGAAAAAAGTCTATTAATTTGAATGGTTTTCTGATGGAGAAGATGAAAGAAAAGACAGTGTGAGGATGCATACCAAACAATGAAATGTGATATTTTCCACCCAGCTGTCAGACAAAATTTAACACTGGCCCGTCGAGCTTGCCCTCATTGCAAACATTCAGAGTGTCACGAAGGAGGTGCGGGATGAGTTGGTGCAGGCTCAGCGGCTGTTGGAAGAGGAAGGCTTTATCAAGGACTATCAAGTTGTCGGAAGTTGTGTTGCCATCTATCATTTTGTTTAACCGGCGGAGGCCGTGAGAAGCGTCAGGGCTTACGGTTTGAGCATGCACTGAAAGGGACCGAACTGTCAATGCGGATATCTTGCAGCATCTGTCTCCCTTAGAACGAGAACTATGCCATTCGCTGGGACATGTAATGGTTCAGGGCAAAAAAGAAGGCAATGCACCTATCATGCTGACAGCCACAATGCGAGGGACGCTGGACCAGTTGATTGCGGCGAGGCAGGACGTTGGTATTCCTCCCTACTGTCCGCCATTTACGTTAAATGGAATGTTTCACATTTGAAGATATTGTGATAAGCATCAGATATGAGGGGAACAGCCTGTAACTATTGGTAAGCTTTCAAGGTTTGAAAACGAACCTAAAAAGCAAACTTCCAAAGTTTGTAAAAATGCCCCCCCCCCCCATTACGTCGTTGTTTGATGGCGCCATGGAATTGTTTTGTGACGACAGCAAAACCTGGCAGCATCTGGTGGCCAGACCCGAAGACTACCCCGAAACGCACGAAATCTGACGCCAACCGGCCATTCCCGTCGCGAGCGCTGTGTTGCGTGCCGGATTAGGGAATTACTTGTTTGTGGATGTTTGTCTTGGTGCTGGTCGCAAGAGAAGCTTTGGTGGGCTGTTTGACATACGCAACGTAGCGACCGCCAGCTTTAGATGCAGATTATTAATATTGAAGCGCGATATGCTGTGAAGACTCACAGCGTCATGCGTCTCTTACCGGAACCTGCCAAGGACTGCTGAGGATGTCAGTACTGCATTGTCGAGTTATCCCTGCCTGCAGTGCTGTAGTCCTGACATTGATATCTTGCGATGTGCACAGTAATTACTTTTTTGTAAGTTGTAACTGGAAATGCAGTCACATGCAAATGTTAACCGTAAATATGCAACATTGCTATGAATGGATTGCCGAGGCATTGCTATTGCTATGGTAAAGATGGTAAGGTTGAGCTACCAAGAATGTTTTTCTTGCATGGATTATTTATTCAATTACTACTTAACCCTGATATAAACTATTGTGGTGAGACAGCGTACCCGTAGGTATTGAAAAGCTTTCAAGGGTTAAACGAGCTTAAGTAGCAAACTTTCAAAATTTGTAAACATGCCACCCCCCTTACATCATTGTTTGGTGGCGTCATGGAATGGTTTTGTGACGACAGCGATACCTCGCAGCATCTGGCAGCCAGACCTAGAAATGCCCCGAAATGCTTGCGTTTGGTGGTGGACGGGGGGGGGGACGGGGGTCCAAAGTCTAGTACAAAATATGGCAGCACGGCGCACATTTTACGACTAACCATGGGATTCCCTTGGTAAAATGCTCTCCTTCCGGCCCACGGCTTTCTAAATCTTGAACACATGTATGCACAAATAGTGCGTGTATAACCTGAAGATGCAGCTGTTGCGCTATGGAACGTGCTGTGATTTATTGCAAAAAATACACATGAAATCTTTAAATATGCATAAAAAGTGTCTTGACAAATGTCATGTAGCCGCCAGGCTGCAGGCAGCAGCCTATGGCTGTGGTGCATACCATTGTTGTGCCTGGCGCATGAAACCTATTGCGACGGTAGCGGTCCAAAGCTGACCGTCCCCAACGCGGCCAGAGATAGGACCAAGCACTGTGTTAGGTGCTGAAGTTGTGGTGCTGACGGCCACTGCTGTGCAGGGCCGGCATTGCCGCCTCAGGGCCAGCACAGCAACGTTGGCACAGTAACATTGCAAGCACCTCTGATTGGGAAGCAGTTGTGCTTAAAAGCGGGATGGTAAACGTTTTAACGACTAATGCCGTGACGGCGGACTGGTACAGCATAGTGACCCTGATATGTAAAAGATTAAGACTTTTCTGCTTGATCTTGAAGAGCTTCAACACCTCACAAACCCATGGCCTAAGTGACCATGCTCCCCAAAATTATCTGCAGGAAGGTTTTTTTGGGTATAATGAGAATACAAGCATTCTATCACTGGCTACACCGAATAAATGAACCAAAAAAGCTAGCTTTCACATCACAAAGCGTGCACGATAAACATTTGCAGCTTTAATATACGGACACATTTTTTTTCCTCACCAAGTCTTGTAATTTATGACTTAAACTTCCATCCACTGATCCCAGGCCAGGAAAGGTACACCGAAGCAGCTGGCGTGGAACGGGCAACTTAGATAGATTTAGGAGATGCATCATTATCAGAAACAAATGCAGCGTTGGCTCGAGGCAATAACAGCTCTTAATGGATCTTAGATTGCCCAAACCATACCCCAACTATGCACATTCTTATTCAAATGCAGCATGTAGTGTCGATATAATATTCCTGTATCATCTTGCAATCAACACTTACTCATTTTGCTACAAGGAAATTGTAGTGATATAGATCATGCAATGATGTTGTGCAATATGTACAATCCTGAGGATTGGGTTACAGCTGAGCATTCAGAATATTACAATATTTGCCACAAAGCTTCAGTCTAGAAATGTTGCAATTCTGAAGTCCTCCTTTGCACAAGCAACCATTATATAATGTCATAAGGAAGTTGTTAGCCCTATATCCTAAACGATCTCGTTATTTCAACACAACATTTAGCATAAATCATAAAGATACTTCATCCTGCTGACCAACTGTAAATTTTAGGTACAACACAAACCATTGCACCCATTAACTACATTTGCTGCTTGCGTTGGATACATTTACCAGGCACAGGTTTTGTCATTTCCTAAGTTCAATACCAGGTTTTAGGCTGCGCGCAGTTGCATGAAATATTTGCATTTTGTGATGGTGACCTCCCCAATAATGTTAAAATGCCCTAGCAAATGTTGGATTGCCTTTCTCATGCCGTTGCTAGAATATTACACAAAATAAGGTAAAAGTGGCTATTGCACCACAATCACCAAAAGACCCAGCTAGGAATACAAATTAGGTGGAGGTGAGGTGGGACGATCCGCGGCACAGCCCACCAGTAATTCACACATGCTAATTCTTCTGATCTGGAACAACATAACCTCGAAATTTTACATACACTGAATTATGCCAGACAAACCATCTAATTTTCGACATCAGATGACCTACTCCAAATACTGCAGGCCTTGGTGAAGTTTCGTCATAGGTGTGTGCACAGCATTACATCATACCAAACATTTTCATCATCATCATCATCATTATCGAGTGCCATTCATTTCTTAACACGCGCTCGGGTGGGGGGCCAAATTGATCCCCCGAAGGTTTTTCTAGAATGGCTTCCGAACGGTGCGGCGTAGCCGCGCCAAAATTTTCATAGCTGTAGAAAATTGAGTAACGGATCGTTTGGCATCAACAATTTATTTGTACCTAGTAAGGTCACTAACCAATGGCAGGTCAAAACCAGGCCATGGTTTCAGCGAAGGCAATTTCTAGGGAATCCTTCAATCTGCTCTACCAACGGATTGTTAGACGAAGCCATACATCTCTGAGATGCTTTCTCATGCAAGTAATAAATTGCCCCCCCCCCCCACCCGAGTGAATGGTATCTAGCCGGCCACCCGAGCGCGTGTTAATAAATGCATCTTATACAATCACGCAGCTGTGCCGAATTGACATAATTGATGGCTGGACCATTTCATGGGTGGTAGCACCTCTGTGGATAAATGTTATCGTTGCATATGCTGTGTATTCAAATACCAATCAGACAGCAATCCCAGTATGCATATATTGAAAACTGACAAGACCCCTAGCTCCAGTACAAATATAGCTGAGAACACATTGACCAGTCACTTCGCCCGCAGCACCCCATAGCCGGTAGCCTATGTCGCCATATTCATAACTCACTGTGCAGTAACTGATCATTACATGATCATTTTGATGCAGAATGTTTTAAATGAGTCACGATATGGAAAAGAGAAATAATGTGACTTGGAAAAGAAGAACACACATCAGATTAACCTAGAGGCGTCTGAAATTACTTGAACACAATCTGATCCTCCAGCTACCATCCACAGTGCCCCACCGCAATTCAAGCGTGTAACGACTGAGAAACGTGATTACACTTCAAGGGAATACTGCACATTTGTATGGTGTTTTGAGCTCAACTAGTCATCCTAAAGACCTTTTGATGCAGCTCACGGATATGCCCTTTTTAGGAACCAAAGCCCTCTGGTTCCTGAGTTACACACCCGCAAAAGTGCGAAAGGTTCATTTGGAGCTTATTTCAAAGTTGCCTCGGCACTAATGACATCACAGAAATGTCATGCGATCGCGGTCATACTACAGGCTGTTTTCTGCTCATGGTCAAAACAGCATGGCCGCTGATACATTCGAGAAAGCGATTATGCGGCACGTATGATACAGTGCGCGGAAGATGATTGGCTGTTAGCAAGATTTCGGTGCTGAATGCGTGTCGCGAACGTAAGCGAGAGCACTTTCGGGTTGTGCGGCACTCGCGAACGGGCATTTTCCCCTTTTTTCTTGGCCACGGGTCAATGTTTTAAAAAAGAACGCCACTGTCTGCAAAAAGTACGGCACCCAAAAAACGGGCACTCTCCCGAAAGTTGAAAAAAATGGAGACGCGACGGCAAATCTGTCGAGGGTTTTTTGTAGTGAAGAACGCCAGCAGGGGTTTTTCCCCTGCTGGCGTTCTTTCGTCTTCTGCACTCGTATCTCTTACAGATAGCTCGGTTGGCGCCTTGTGTACCGGGACCACTAAATATTTCACACATCTTGAACCACAAATTTAAAACTTGAACAACGAATTATATTCTACAAGTACAACCTCTTGAGCCGCATTACCAAGAACCTCCGTTGGCACTTTGTTTTGGAAGAAGGTCACGATGAAATGCAGTGTAATGACTGAAAATCTGTGCGGAAATGGCGAGGAAATCTGCAATTCGATAGTTCCGCGAGCTGTGCAAGTGTGGGGTCACACTTATTTGACAAAAGAGTGTGAATCGGGGGCTTGAGATGTGTGTGATCACTGGTGGTGTATGCCAGTGGCTTCCATTTACATTGATGTGATGGGGAGTGTGCCTGCGAGGTTTGTACTTCTGGGAGAGAGCATTGCTTTGGTACTCTTTAAGTCTTCTGACTCCCAATAAAATGTGATATATTGATACCTGCCTCTACTTTCATGTTTGTGTTTGAACATGGCAAAGGAACGCTGGCAAACTAAGAGAAGCACTAGTACTTATGTTGCAGCAGTGTACGAAGGCAAGCTGGTACTTCATTATGATCTTGCCAACATTTTGAACCTATTGAGATATTACAGCATGTAATTAATCCATGTCACCATGTCAGCAATTCATTTTGGCAGTAGGGGCTGGTGCGTGCAGCTCATTAATGCACATGCTCAGTACAGGCTCACATTATATGACTTTACAAAATTGCCCTTACTTGAATGAATCTGAAAATATAGAGCTGTATTATTACTGATGCACATTGTGCTGTCTTCACATATTTTGTATGCAGACGCGCATTGCCCGTGAGTCATCATTGTCAGAGTCATTGCAACTTTCGTGAGATACTGGGCGCTGAGAAACGTGGGAAAGTATTGCTGTTGGTGTCTTGGATGACACTTAAAATATTTTTATCATGAGCCTTGTGTGCACTGGCAGCTTCATCACTTCCTTGCATTTTGCCCATTCAACCATAACCGCATGCACTTGTTATGTATCCAGCCTTGTGCATGGTCAGCAAGTTAACAGTGTCATTTTACGACGTAAAATGCTCCTGTTAATTTGTAGTGAAGCAGCCTGATAAGTACACATTGTTGCATGACTGTGAAAGTGGAAGATGTGTTTGCATCTTTCTCACCTACGTTTTGTGGATTCCCAAAACAGGATGAGCAAGTGATGCCACCCTTTGCTTGTCTGCTTTGCTGAAAGTGATTTGTATTAATTCCCTCTGCAAGATTCCCGTGCAAGATTCTTTGCTCCGGTGTACAAGGCGCCAACCGGGCTGTCTGTTAGAAATACGTGAGTATTTTAGAATATATAAGAAGAAGACGAAATATAATACATTTATACGAAATATAATAATGTAAAAGAAGACGAAAAAAAGAAAGCCAACGGGAAAAAAAGAACAGTCGCCGTTGCGCCTTCTTTTTACAACATTGGGAAAGCGCGGTTCTTTTTTCTGTGCCGTACTTTCTTGCAGACAGTGGTGTTCTTTTTTATAACGTTGGCCCATGATATGGATATAAGGAAAAACGCCCCGCTGACGACGAGTGCCGCACAACCCGAAAGTGCGCACGCTTACGTTCGCGACACGCGTTCAGCAGCAAGATCTTAGTAACAGCCAATCGCTTTCCGCGGATTGTATCATATGTGCCGCACCATCGCTTTTACAAATGTGTCAGCGGCCATGCTGTTTTTGACCATAAGCAGAAAACATCCTGTAATATCACGGCGATCGTATGACGTTTCTACGACATCATCAGCGCGAAGGTGGCTTTGACATAGTCCCTCAATATACCTTTTCCCTCTTTTGCGGGCGTATAACTCAGGAACCTGAGGGCTTTGGATCTTAAAAAGAGCATGGCCATGAACTGCATCAAAAGGTCCTCAAGATGCTCATGTCAGCTCAAAACCCCATGTAAGGGTGGAACATTCCCTTTAAATGCTATGATTTTGCGGCTAAGTGTTTCGGAACAACAGACAAAATAAATTTGAGTTGGCTGCTAACGACCATCAAAACCAAGTATGGACTTGGCTCCTAGCTTACGTATTTACGGCTGGAAGGCTGGGCAATGTAATCAACTGATGGCTGATGACTAATGCAGAATTGTTCCTTTGTTGTAAAGGAGTCCAGCATATCCTGGCATTCAGAGTATGTTAAGAACATAATGCACTAGTATAACAGGTGCCACACACTCAACAGCCAATGGAAAATGACACATACGACGTCGGCGGCACGTAAAATTACGTTTGACAATTGCGCGTGAAAATTCATCGGCGCATATTGGACTGCTGCTCTAAGCCGAAGGCACCACGGCCAATGGGGACGAAACCTGAGCGATCGTGGGTGCCGCAGCAAGCCAACAAAGTGGCTCCCGTCCACAAGTATAGGAATAAGTATAGCGAGGGAGACTTACCCAAAACCATGAATGAATGCCCCTGTGCGATCAAGAGTGTACGAGCACGCTAACAGAAAGATCCTCGATAGAAGTGAAGAGCGATCTTTCCCTTTGATCTCCGCGAATGAGATCAAAGGGAAATATCTTTTAATTAAGGTAGAGGACCTCTGAGCGTCGAGCATTTCGGCACCTTACCTTATAAGGGCCCCAGCATCACCCAAGGCCTTCCAAGTAAGTGGAAAGAACCGGGGACTAATATGAAGGGCCGCTGAGTAAGTGAGTGTACCCTGGCATGTGGGGCCCCGGAAAAGCGTGTAGAGCCTTTCAGACGAATGGAAAAGATGTGTGTAAAAAACCTGATCGATCAAGAGTGCCCAGGCGTGGAAGCAGGTATCGAAACAGCAGCGTGGTGCCCTACGAGGAGACGTAAAAAGATGAAATGCAACGTGAAAAGCTCATTGGCGATCATGTTGACCCGGCAAGTGGACATTTAGGGCCCGGGCAGCAGTGTAAGGCCTCTGGACATCGTAATGAGTCACACAATTTCCCCCCAAGCACCACCTTTTCAATCAGGAAAGAATTAACTTCGTCTGCTCATGAACTCTTTACTTTTACTAGCAAATGTTCTTGGTCGTCCGTAGGTCCAAATGTGCCCAATTTTGTCGGAAGAAAACTGCATCTGCTCGGCCGGTTATAGACTCCTCTGGAGCTTTTAGGTCCTCTCGGCATGGTCCATGGAGACATGGCCCCATGCCTCCCCCCCCCCCTTGCATCCGCCACCAGCCCGAGCAGTTTAATAGATGGAACCCGCCAAGAGCATAGGGCCATCCATTCAACTAAGAAATATTTACGATGAAATATGTAGGGCTCCCAACGAAAGAGTTTGCCCGAGCAGATTAAAATATAGAGTCCCCGTCACGAGCGCAGGGCCCTCCATTTCAATAGGACGATCGGACGAAGATCCAACGTAACCCCCCCCCCCCCCCCGAATGATCGAGTATGCCAGAGCAAGTTGACAGATAGGGCTCCCAACAGGAGCGTGTAAGGCTCTCCAATCAAACGGGAAGCACCCACGACCCTATGTAAAAGGTCCCTCGAACGATGGGATTAGCCCGAGCAGGTTATCAGAAGGGGCCCGACAAGAGCGTAAGGCCTTCTGTTCAAATAAGAAGCGCCCAAAACCCAGTGCGGAGGGCCCCGAAAGATGGAGGGTACCCGAGCACATTATCAGATGGCCCCGGCAGGAGTGTAGGGCCCTAAAGTCAAACACCAAGATCCAATATACAGGGCCCCCGAACAATCTCGTGTAGCCAAGGAGGCAAACAGATGGGGCCCCGGCAAGTGCGTAGGGTCCTCCATTCAGGCAGGAAGTACCCAAGACACAATGTGGGGGGCCCCGGATATTCGTGTGTGCCTGAGCAGGTTAGGTTAACAGATGGGCCCCGGCGAGAACGTAGAGCCTTCCGTTCAGATATGAAACACCCACGACACGATGTAGAAGGCCCCGAATGATCGAGTGCGCCAGAGCAGGTTAACAGATAGGGCCCCCGAAAAGCGCGGAGGCCCTCCATTCGAAGAGAAAGTACCCAAAACCAGATGTAGAGGCCTCCAACGATCGAATGGGCCCGAGCATCTTATCAGAAGGGACCCCGACAGGAACGTAAGGCCCTCCATTCAAATAAGAATTACCCAAAACCCGGTGCGGAGGGCTCCTGCAAGATGGAGCGTACCCGAACAGGCTATCAGATGACCCCAATAGAAGCAGAGGGCCCTAAATTCAAACATCAAGAACCAGTGTGCAGGGCCCCCGGGCAGTCCAGTGTGGCCGAGGGAGGCGAACAGAGGGGGCCCTCTACAAGTGTGCAGGGCCTCATCCAAAAAGCACGTGCCCAAGACCCAATGTAGAGGGCCCCCAAACGATCGAATGTGGCCGGGCAGTTTATCAGATAGGCCTTCCCACAAGAGCGTAGGGACCCCCATTCAGAAAAGAAGTACGTAACACTCAGTGTGGAGGGTTCTCGAACTACTGCAACTTCCATGCCCAAGAAGGCCATCAGATGGGCCCCCGACAAGATTGTAGGGCCCTAAGCAAGTGACGGAGAATTGGAAACGCCCTACACCAATGTAGAGGCTCATGAGCATATCGCAAGTGCGTTGGTAGGCTAACCGAGACCCACATAAAGGACCCCTGAGCAACCGAGAATACTCCGGCTGTAGCTCACAGAGCTGTTCTGGCGAATGGAAAGAATCCGAAGAAGGGGCTGTGATTGGCAAGAGTGCCCCGGCACGCTAACAGGAAGGGCCCCAACAACAGCACAGGGCCCTCCGAGCAAATGCAAAGAAATGAAGGGCAACGTGGGATGCTCATCAACGATCGAAATGATCCTGCAAGTAGGCATATAGGTCTTCCGGATACAGCGTAGGGCTCCTAGACAGTGTACTGGGGCATACAATTTCCAGTTCACGATTTTTCCAATCAGTACACAATGTTTTGGACTTCTCATAAGCCATTCACTTTCGCTTACAACTGTTTTTGGTCGCTTTGAAGTCCAGAGATACCCAGTTTTGTTGCGTTTTGTGTTTAAAAAAACCGCACCTGTTCGGCCGACCACGAGCCCCCTCGGAGCCAGTGGGCCCATTCGGGGCCCAAGGGGGCATGACCCCGTGGCCCCCCTCTGGATCCAGCCCTGGCCTTGCGTATACGCAAACGACATCTTGCTTACAAGCCCAGGCGTGAGCTACATCACCAGCTTCGCACACGGTTCTTCAGAGAGCGGGGAAGCACCGTGGGTGTAGCGGGGAAACTGGAGGAGCTCATGCGCGTCTGGTCAGGTGTCATTTGTGCGTTGTCCTCTGAACACAATGACACCGCGCCGTCCACGCTGCCCCTAGATTGAGGATAATCCCGATCTCTGTGCGTGATGCGGGAACGCGACCACGCTTGCTGGTCATGGTGGAGGTACGGTGCGGATACCGGCCGCACAGAATATCGGCTGACCCAAGGTCACCATGTGCCAGGAAGGATGGGTAATGGGTCAAGAAGTATCAAATGGGGAAGGCTTGGTGCCAATCGGTCTCGTATGTTCGGAGCATCGGATTTTCGGCATTCCTATTTTTTTCTGCTTTTGGTGCTTTAGTCGACTTTGGACCTGACCCAAGGTCACCAGGTTCTTGATAAGATGGGATATCGTCTATTGCACATAAATTGGTGAAGGTTTCATGCTGCTGGGTGTCGTGGGCTTAGAACATGCGCTTGTCTGTAATCCTTTTTCCAGTTTTTGAATATTTGATGACTCGATCTCACCCAAGGTAACAATGGATGTCCTGGTAAATAATAAGTCGTCGAATTTGCATCGGATAGCGAACGTTTTGTGTTGATCGGTCACATAAGGTCGGAGCATGGTATTGTCCGCAGTTAATTTCGGTGTTTTTTGCGTTTTTTGTTTCTGGCCTGACCCAAGACCACCATATTCTAGGTAGAATGGGTTATGGACCAATTGACATCGAATGGTGAAGGTTTGATGCCGATCGATCCCATAGGCTTCAATGGGGTTGCTTACAGCCAAGTTTAAGTATCAAATCCCAAGTATCGGGCCCTTCCCACGTGCCTGGAGGGCCTTGTGCTGTTGCTAGTACTCTTATGAGGTAGGGCACGGAGACACTCGACGCTGAGAAGCCCTCTACTTTGATCGAGGGCTCTCTCCCTTTGGTCTTATTTGCGGAGGACTCTTTACTCCCATGTAGGCTGTTGTTTCCAACCAGCCCGTGCACTCTTGATCGCACAGGAATATTAATTATGGTATTAATTCCCTTTTGCTCAGAGGGTCCTGTGCTATGGCCGGGGCCCTATATGTCAGCGTGCCGGGGCACTACCGATCGTTTAGGGGCCCATCACGTTGATCTTGCGCTCTTTTTGCTTACTCTGGGGGCCCTATACTTGTTGACGAGAGCCACTTATGTCAACTTGATGTGTATGCATGCGTAGCACGCCTATACTTTAAAGGGCTGTGCACAGTAAGACGAGTTTCCGTATTTATTGAATAAATGAAGAAGCAAATAGATACATGCAATACATAAATAAATAAGTGAATAAAAAATAAAGACATAAATAAATGAAATGCAAATATATTACATACGACTTGTCTTACGATGTAATGACCGAAATCCAAGGATCTTTTTGGGAGGGGGCTCCACAATATCCCGTGCCCCCCTTGACGAAACCCTAGATCCGCTCCCGACGTGCGCATTAGAGATCCCACACAGACAATGCTGATGAGTATACCAATTGCTATTATTGTCTGGGTTTTACCACATCGTGTACAATTTTTTTCTAAAAAATGGGACTGCTTCCTGGATTGGGGTCCATGTGAGCTGAGCACGGGCTAAAGACTGGGAGCATGGGGTTGCCTGCATCCATAATTTTCTGTTTTTTGATACGTTATTTGACCTCTGTACCTGACCCAAGTTCACCACATTTTGAAAAAAATAGATTATCGTTCAAGCAGAAACGAATGGTGAAGAGCTAGTCTCGATCGGTGCCATGGGCTCCGAGCACTCCCTGCCTCCATGGCGCGAGCAGTGATCTGCGCAGCACGAGGTGAATTGCTACGACGCGCTCGAATTTCGCAGTCATCCACAGTTGTCTGAAATGCTATTCTTGCGCCTCATTTCACCAGCTCAGTACACCAACACTTTGAGCCAATAGTTCAATAGTTCACTGTTTCATTTCTTCGTGGCATGCACAAATGTGAACTTAAATTTGAGTTTTGAACTTTTTTTTGCGAAAAACTGAGAAGCATTGGGCACTAGGTTCCACATTGTGGAGGCTCTGCCCAATTTGCGGGGACCCAGCCAGACATTGGGTGGGGCCCAGCTCAACATTGAGGGGCAGCTCAACATTGGAATGCTATGCATTGGGGGAGGGCATTGGGTGGGGGCCGTGGCCCCCCAAGGAGATACAAACTTCCATCCCTGCTGCTGGGCGTGTGTCTCGCAATGCACCATCACTAGCCACCTGTATTCTGATTTTAGCGCCATCTAGTTTTAAAAAATATTACCTCAAGTTTAGAACAGGACATGGCAGCGCTAGTGGCTGGCCAAACTGGCGATCTTGGGTCTTGTCGCTTCCGCGCAGGGTTCCCAAATAACGGAGCCCGCTGTACGCTCATTCGTGTCCCGGTGAAGTGAGGGTGTGGTGGAAAGGACGCGGCTGTGTGCCGGGGCGTACAAACATTGGTTGTACGCAAGTGGTCGTGGTAGGTGACATCGCGTAGACTGTTAAAAGACATTCTCAAGTCCTGATTAGTCGGGAAACACAGAAGAAGGCAGTGATGTCGAAGACCAATCACATTTCAGCCTAAAGCGTGGTGTCTTCATTGTGATGGTAAAGTGAAGTTGTATTCGACGGAAAGCTCAAGTCTTCTGAGGATCAACATCTTTGGGAAGGATGGAATCTGGACAGCTATCCTCCAATCTCCTGAAATGGGTAAGTTACAGTTGTAAGGTGGCGTTGCTGCTGCTTGTGTGAAGTTACTGTTATGACATTCATACTTCCTGAATTTAGGATGTCTGAACAGTAGTGGGTAATATGACTAATTTGGGGTATCTATGCCAAATTCTGTAAACAGAATGAAGAAACCTGTGCATTTTATTAATAATCTTGTGACAATTGATAGCAAGCCGTGCATGTCCAATACTTAAGGATAGCTGATACATCAAGGCAGCATATATATTTTTTGCTTTTATGCCAAGTCCCAGAGAAATGCAACAGTATATCTTACACTGCCCCATGACTTTTTGGTCCTGTTAATATGCACACTGTTGATGTATGGTTAGTGTTGTATGCCAGCCATGGAAGGAGCTGGTTTCAATGTTGGCTTAGTCATGAGTGCATAAACCAATGTGGTTCACCCCCCATTGTTCCATTCAGTTAATAGGTATATGCGATAGACTTGGCTTGTGCTGTGACATGCGGAATACAGTCCTGCTGAATGATAGTATAGCCGGCATACCTTTGTAAATGATGTTTTTTGTGGCAAATTCTATCCACTTTATAGGAGGAATCCTGTCCCACAGTTTTATTGCTTGGTGCTGGTTTGTATATTTTCTGTAAGAATTTTTGCAGGTTAGTGACGTGTTTTGATATTTTTCAGCTGGAAACATTTCATGCTGGAAAAAATGCCACAAAACCTGAAGATATCAGTGATGGCGTTATCATAGCGACAGTGCTCCATGAAATGTAAGTGTTAGAATAATTTAGATTGGGTTTTGGTTGTGCTGTGACTATCTTTTGAGAACTATATATGTGCTTTCTAGGAGCTGAGGTGCATCAGTTATCTTTCGGAGTACCAACATTCTTATGGGTGTGAATGTTCAGACTGGGCCTGGAAGTTGAGTCCACCTATAATTCACCAGTTGAAACAACCCCTTGTAAACATGATTTCAGATGGAAGTACAATGGTGTGATCATGCTACTGCCATACATGCTGAGCTGTAGGTTGTTTTTAAGCTGTGTTTTGCATTCAGAGCTTTTTTGCCAACAATTTTACAGTGTGTTGCAAATCATGGGTGTGGTATTCAGCTGCAGGGGAAGTTTATCCATAGGAGTAAGTAAGTACCAAATCCAACTTAGGCATTATCAGTGAGAAATTTGACTGCACCATAACACAGCTGAATTGCAGGTTATTTTGGAGTAGAGTCTAACTGCAGCTAGAGTCAAGCATAGGTCTTTGTGTGAGTGGTAGCACAAGTGTTGCCTGAAACTCATGAAGCTCAATTTAATCCCAGGTTTCACACCACCTTGCAGTGAAAGGTATACCAATTGAAGTGCCTAAAGCATGTTATGGTGATATGTGCCTTGGGCTGTATACTCTTGGACCAGGTACTATAGAACAAGGTACTGAACCCTACATGAATGCTGTGTACTAGCTCTATTTTCAAGTTGTGCAGTCTAAGTGGGAAGAGAATCACTATATTAGCTAGGGCATGTCAGATTGACAAATTTTGTTGCCATTCTGCTTCCTGCCTCCATCCAAATTGCCGCGGCTGTGTCTGGAACAAGGACAGACATATGCAACTCCTGCCATTTGACAAGAAGTGATCTAGATGGAGCCCAGTTCCAAAAAACATGCTGTGTTCAGGTGACTTCAGTGCATGGTTATTTTATACTAAGAATAATGCTTGTTGCATGTGGCTGGTCGAAATTCTTATGATACGATTCGAGACTGAACTCACTGATTGCTTTGGTTGTTCATTGGTTTTTTTCGGGCGCGTCGAGCTCACTGACTTTTCGTCCAGGATTGCACTTACTCTACTACAAAGTTATGTGAAGCTTTCAGTCGGTTTCCACGCTGCTGGAGGCAAATGACGTCATCATTCGCGTCGCCCCGTCCATTGCGGCTGCACGTCGACGTAGACCGCCCCTTGTGCATTTCGACGAAGTTTGTTTGTTGTCGTACGTGACGTTTTTGATGGGCCATAGTTTGTACAGTTTGCTGGAACAAATTTCGCCGGGCTGCAGTCTACTTTTCAAGGTCTGATTACTATTGCCATCCCAGTTGTGGTCGGACGCCTTTGTCCTAAACCCCCTGCCTTATCCCATCCTCGTTCTTAGAAAGCGTGCTCACCTTTTCATAGCTATTAACGTGAGAAGAGCCATACGTTTGTCGATACGGATCATAAGTACGATGCAATACTTACCGCGGTAAACATGGATTTTTTGAGTCCCTGGTGCAGTTGGCGTTTGGATATCTGTGCGCGGACTCTCAGATTAGGGCGGAATGGAGTGAAATCACACCACTTCACATGCCTGACAAACTGCTCAATCGCTAGTCGCAACACATTCCTGACGTTTTTCTTTGCTTGTGTGGAAAGCGCTTTTTCAAATTCCTTTGTCAAACTGTCAATTACCCCCAAGTTATCTTGCTTCACAGGGAAGATTCCTTGCTCCTTGAAATGCTTCGCATGTTTCTTGCTTCACGTTTCCATTTTGTCAAAGTATAATTGAAGGAATACCACGGTGTACGGGGAGCACCGGGCGGTATGCACCGGGGATGGACCTTTCTTGTTGCATGGTTTGTTGGTACATCGGCTTGGTAGAAGTTAGGACAGATTATGACCGTGGGCAATTTGGTTGAATGCTGTGGGAACTGTGTACGGGGGCTGTTCCCTTTTTTTCCTTTGGTTCCCTTTTCATGGAGAATTTAGGTTAGACCAAATTTATTATCGCAAAGAGACGGGAAGCAGCTAGGTAGCATGGTGCCGTTAATTACAATCATTGACTCCTTAAAGTTATCATCATCTCCACCGCATTACAGACAGGGTTACGTGCTGGCATTCCTGACTATCGGTCGTTGCCTATCGTTCTTGCGCCTGCATGATTTCGCATGGGAACAGGAATGGGAACCTTATAATTGTCTCCAGGCATTACGTGCGTACCTCTACATGCCTCTCAGTCAAAAATAATGCCCGGCTCGGTGGTTTCGAAAAACGGCATTCGATGTCTGACTTATTTGTCTTGTGTTGATGTTTTTCCCCGTAATCGATGTCGTTGTCTAGTTTTCAACTTCAGAGATTGGCGCATTCAAACATTCAAATCAAACTCAGCCTACGGATAACGGCCCAAATTTATCATCCTTTTGTATCGCAGTAGATTGTATTTCGAGACAGTTCTAAGAGTGCAGATGCAACGTACCCCGACGTACCGACGTTTTTATCGGGCACGCCAGATAAGCACTTGTTATCGTAACGAGAACCTGGCATGCTAAAGCGATCATGCCGTCCATCATGCAGAAATCATGCTGCGATTTGAATACGTCAATACCTGAGTTTTTGTGCATTGACAATATTTCACAGGATGGATCATACAATGCCTCTGATTCTCCGTAGGATCCTGGGTAAGAATGCGATCGCTACTCGTGTCGGTTTTTCTCAAGGCTTGCCTCCACCGGGCAAGGACATGGACGCTATCCCCAAGCGGCATTTCTGAGGACATTACACAAATGATAAAGATAAAACTTGATAAAGGTAAAACTCTGTAAAACTTGGCATAGCCGAGACACACTTATTCTGTACGTCGGACAAAATGGTCCCGAGTTACCTCTGATTACTGAGTTATCATGCCATACCCAATGCTTATATAAATCTTTGCGGCAATAGTCGTTTGTTGTTCACTGGCAATGAGTGGTACCGTTTAAGGTCGGGAACTTCACTGGTCTAGTATGACCTTGCTCGACGCTAGACCGGTCATGTAATTTTCTAAACCCAAATCCGACGCGGACTGCGACGTCGTTTCCGTCTGGCTATATGCCATTTGGGTAGATGCCGCTTCATGCTCCGTGAAGTCGTGCAGACGCCAGGCCGCATTTTTTTATTTTGTATATTTTTTTTTGACCGAACAGCGGCAGACCGTTTGCCTCCCTCCCGCCAACGGCGCTAGTGACACCACTTCCCGCCGACCATGCGAAGTCTGGAAGAAAAAGTCTGCTAATTTTCCCAACCGATCTCAATGGTGTGCATATGGGGAATTTCTTGACGTCACGGGAGTTGGTCTTTGTTTGCGGTCGAATGATCCCGCTTATCTGATAGCGTCCGTTGGGCATGCATTACAGTGCGAGTAACAGGCGTCCTGACATGACTGGCTGGGGAGATAGGCTGGTTTGGACACGGGCGTGACATGAGCCGGATTGAAAATTTGCCCCTGTACCGTGGTGCGTACCTGCCGATGATGAAGTGCTCCGCGCGTAGCGCACTCAAATCGGCTTGCATTTTGAAGGACCGGGCAACGCCAAACCGTTGGCGAAGCGATCACCAATCGAAATAAAAGTACAATGAACATATGAACAGAAGGCTGGGGTGTAAACTGGTATTCTTTTATAAGGACCCTGCCCCCCCCCCCCCCCTCCATATTTGGTATTTATGTTGGCCCGCCAGGTGGTCTGTACCCTTCTCGAACACATTTTTGCTGGAATATTGCAAAAAAAGAGAGGAGGAAAAGGCCGAATATCACTGAAAGCTGGCCTTCTGTGGACGGTATTTAAAGGCTGCTCTTCTGCTCAACTACAGTACTTGTTGATACAGGACACACTTCTTAAAACAAACATTGCCGTTCGTCAAAATAAAGTGAGCTGAATCCAGTGATGATCCCGCAGTTCGGCAGAGGCTGGGTTGTCGGGGCGTTGGGTACCCCACTCCCCCCACTCGCCAATCACAAGACAAATGAACCCCATGACGCACAGTGATGAGCCCGTATTTGTCCTATTTTAACATCAATGCCAGTTCATTGAGGAAATGGTCAAGCTCGCAATGGCACTGCGTTTCCTGGGATTTTTCTTAAATGATGATAGGCTGAGTACAGGGGACCGTAAGATGCAACTTTGTCAGCGCCGCCATTAGCTCCGTGTCTTATAAAGGATATCTTGGTGTTGTCGGAATGGAATGGATGGGATTGGAGTGGGATGGGTGCTTACGTCTGGTTCATGTTGACAGCAAATGGGGCTGGGGCTGCGCAGGTTTAAACGTCATCGTGAATAGGTCGAGTGCATTCGCCATGTACTGGTTCGTTTGACACCCTGTGCATGTCCTCCTGAAAAGAGCAGGTACTTTACCCGTCGTGTCCTCGGAGAACGGCTGGACCGTTGGAGATCGCGTGATGGTTTCTTATCACGGGGATCTCCGGCCAGGCTGGTCCCACTTGCCTTCCGGTGTCAAGGCCATCGCGAAAGGAAGCGAACCTCGGCTTTATCGACGCTGGGCGGGTACAGGTTTTATGTGGACGTTGCGGGGTGCGCGGAGTCGTTGAACAGACTGTACCACTTTTATATGGGGTTTTGAACTGAAACAGCCATCTTTAAGACCTTTCGGTGTGTTCACAATCGTGCCCTTCTCAAGGTCTAAGCCTGTATAGTTTCTGAGGCACACGCCCGCGAAACTAGGGAAGGTATGTCGGGGAGGGTATTTCAAAGTCACCTTGACATTCATGACGTCGTAATGACCTCATTCAAATCCTGTTATTCCACAAACCATGCGACGATCAAGCCCAATACAAATTCAATTGTCGAAGTGTTCACATCTGGTGTTCGTGAGGGCGATTTCCAGATATAACCGCTGTCAGTTGGCTCTCAATCAATGGCGTGCAAGATACGATCCCGTAATCAAACCATGACGCATTGAAAAACATATTTACTAAACAAAGAATTGTGTCGTCTAGAGCAACTTTTGCCTGTTAAAAAGTATACCAATAGTTACAAGTGAGGGTCTTTCGTATATCTGATGCTTGCTTCAATATGTTCAAATGTGAAGCGTTCCCTTTAAAGGCAATGCCACACGTTTGGGGTATGTTACAAAACATATTGCAGTGAAACGTCAGGGCCAGTTACATTTAATATCAGCACCGGGTAGTGCCATTACAGCCTATCCAAGACCACCAAGATATCAATTTGATTATTTTCTTTCCAAATTATGCTCTCGCCGCCTCGTAACAATATCATTTTTCTTCCCTGCAGTCGCGGCTGCCGTCGTCATGACATCCGCCGTGGCACCTCCAGGTGCGAATAAAAGATGTTCATGATTGGCCCAGTGGGCGGCAATGACCTTTTTCCGAGAAGCGCATTGGTTGAGGTTTGAACCAGTGCGTCACTAGGACCATGTAATACTCTCACGCCCAAAGCCAAAGTGTGCCTGGAAAAGAACCACTGGTGAATGCCATAGGAGAGAAACCAAAACCACAGTGTAACGTTTTGTTGAATTGGCGGGATAAAGCTTCATGTTCGCATATCTTTATCTAAGCGAGATGTTTCAAGCCTTCGTAGCATTTAGTGCACAATATTTTTGCATCTAGCATATTGTTTTGTTTAAACAGGACGTTTCAATCTTTGTTAGATCTTATTACATAAACATTTTGACAAATAAGCGTGTTGCAAACATTACAGAACCCACGCGTGGAAAAAGCAAGGCAAATAAAATCTATTTTTTTCATAGTGGTGAGCAGGTAGTCGAATGAGCTTTGTCTTGCAGGAGCGGCTACTTCAAATAGAAATCCTGAGCTTTTCAGAAGGATTTCGAGAAAATTGGTATTGCTCATCAGATCGCACGCGTCTGATCTAACAATAAATCAAAAATACAAAAAGGTGGCATAGTCCCTTTAAGAGGTGTCTTGAGACGGCATGACGGCTTGGAGACGCTGGCGGATGTGTTGGCGGTTGGAGCCGTTTGACCCGGCGGCGCGAGCTTCCGCCGCTGTCAGCTGTGGGCGCGGGCCGGCTCCGGTCTCTGTTCGACTGGATGGAGGAGGCGAGTGATAATGCGCAGGCAAAATTCCTGGTTGTCTTATCTGTTGGAAGGTGAAATGAAACTGCTCACTTTCGCCGGGTCAACGCGTGACGGGCGAAGAAGTCAACTGGTCTGAGCTTACTGTTCCTCCGATCAGTCACGTTGTGGTGGATTTTCTGGTGCGGTATCTACTTAGCCAGTGACGTGCCGTAAATATGCCTCCTTCAGTCTGGTTCAAAGTTTGTCTGAGTCATGCGGACTTTGGTCGTGCTCACGTCACTGCTTGCCCGCTTGCTGAAATGAATCGTGCGCTGTCAATGGCACAACTGGCACCGTATGCGTTCCAACGCGTTCTGTTCGCGAATTTCATATCCAACGTCGTGGTTTTGTTAGGTCTTTGCGACGGATGTCCATTGTATGGTTTGTAAATGAAACCACGTTTGCCATGTGTGCTGATTTGCTGTTAAATGTGAACTTACGTACATGCTCCTCTGTCAATTGAAGTTCTAGGTTATGCGTTTTTCTCATTATACCTTGCTCCGGAGCTACAATTCCGATCCAGGCCATTGACCTTTCAAAAGTTACATGCACCCTTGCGAAAACTCATTCTATGTTACTGCGTGATGGCCCTGGCAGCTGACGTGCCCTTAAAACGCACTTCTCTGCAACTCTCGGACACGGGGCACACGCGTGGCCCGCCGTCGGCCGCCGACTGGCCGCCGCCGGGCGGGCATCCGGCGCGGCCCCGACACCGGCGCGTGCCCGGCCGCCTCCGCCGCCGCCGGGACGAAGGCGAGGCGCGCGCCGCATCCGTGAGGTGAAAACGGCATCGCCGGGCCGCGCCGATCGCCGATAAGATTGGCGTCGGGCGCCGATCGGGCTGGCAGGCCGGCCGAGGTGGCGATAGTGCTGGTCAGGTGCACGCTGTCCTGGCCGCTGGCCATTGTTTCCGGCCGTCGGACGTGCCTTATCGAACGCGAAGGCCTTTCCCCCTGGAGGGAGAGCCCTGCAATCCGCGAACGTTCGCTGCTTCTGCTGCTTTCTCGATACATAAATGGGGTTTTCACGTGTGGCGTGCGTTTATGACGTAGATTGTGTGCTTTGAAGTTCGCCGAGAAAGTCAAGATTTTTGTGAAGTGTGGAGCTTAAGGGTCAGTCGACCACGAAAAATCAGCTATCTCCCACGATAAGCCATTTTAAAACAGATGCGGCATGCACCCGAAGCTAAGCACGTAACCCAAACTGAAGCCAGCATGCAGTTTAATTTGGGAGCGTGGTAATCTGGTGTACAACGAACCGCGAACAGCACGCATTCCCACGAACATGATCCTCCCCACACCAGTGTACAGCACGGCCGAGGGGGCCGGCTGGCATGAGGCGTGTGCGCACCTGCTATCGCCTTCTCGCCGATTGCAGCACGGGTGTATTCTGCTGTCTTTTAAGAGCATACGTCGTTGTTTTTATGATGGGCGAGATCCGCACTGCGAGGCACCAGCTGCATCATGGCTGCTCGTGCGGACCGCTCACTGCGGCGTGTTGGTGGGGGCTGGCATGGACCAGTTCTGCGCGGCCGAGCCCCAGTCACCCCTTTCTCTGCCATGTCGCGGTCTGGCGGGTCTATTCGCCGCTCGTGGGACATACCTGTGTTCTGTACCATGAGTGTAGCTTTTTACGAACGGTTTTCCGCATCGTCCTGGAGTAATTTTAGGCGATTGAGGGAGACCATTGTTTCAGCACTGAATGAGTACCGGTCAGGTTTTCAGCGGCTGGGTGATTGAATTACGAGGTCTTGGACTATATACAAGCTCAATTATCAACTCATCGAATGCGAGTTTCGGTTGCCCGTCAAGTTAATTAAACTGTCAGACGATCTCCTTCAGCGAGCGTTCACAAGTGAACTCGGAGCTACCCGCGGCCTTCCAGCCTGATCACTCGCCGTGAGCGGTGGACCGACAGCCGGAGCTGTAAGACTCGCTCATGAGAGTGCGTCGCTGTCTCTGTAACAGGCGGCCACACTTGCGTCACTGGACGGCAGCCGGCCGGGCCGCTCTCGTGGCGTCCAGAGGCGCCGCGCGGGTCCTCCGGCCGCTCGTAAGCCGCCGGTCTGCCCCGACAGCTGACGTCGCCTCCCGGCGTCCGGCTCGCTCCCGGCGCCCGTGTTGTGGACGGTGGGCCGCGGCATGCTCCCGGCCGGTGTCGTAACGGCCGGCCCCGATCGTGCGGCGTCAGAGGCGGGCGCGGCGTCCTGCAGTACACGGTCCACCGCTCGCTGACGGTGATTCGGTGCACTGTGCACCGTGCATGTGGCCGGTCACGTGACCTTGGCACGCGGTCCACCCCGAGAGAGAGGCGCGCACCCGACGGCGGCCGGTTCGCCGCCCTCCCGGCCGCCCGCCTGGCCGCCGTTGGGGTCGGTGTCGCCGGCGGCCGGCACCGCCCCGTCCCGCGCCGTGATGGGCGGCCCCGCACCACGCAATGCCGCCGTTTGTCACTGCGCCGGCGATGGGCGCTGGGATGAGTTCAGCTCCCGGCCGGCGGGAGGGTGGCGTTTTTGCAGCGCGAGGTGCGGGGGAGGGCGCGCGCGCGCGCTTTGTGAGCTGTTGACGGCAGACCACAACGATGCTTTTATTGTGTCCATGCAGATCGGCGCAAGCGGGGTGTCGACGGGAGAGCACTGGCTTTTATGATTTGGTGATTTAAATGAGCTGACATGAAACAATCCGTGACGCTTGCCGCGACGTGACGTGACTGTGACGTGAGCTATAGAGTCGGCTACAGAATCCGCAAGTAGTTAGCGTCTTGTAAGTGAGCAAAAGCATAACAACACATGCTATCCTGCCTCACTTGCGCAGCTTTGGCCGCCTATCTTCCGAGCTTTGGTCCGTGGGAACTTGTCACGGACCAATTCTTTTTGTTTTACAGGCTTATGATTTCAACACTTTTCACACAGCTGTCAGTTTACTTGTTACGCTATGGAGTTCAATTAGCTTGGTTGTTGACGTGTACGGTTGTTGATGCGGCTCACTGCATCCTCCTTTGGTTACCCGTCCGCTGCCAGCGTATTCCCGCACCGAGAGTTCGCAGCAGCCGAGCGCTGTGGGTCTGTCCGCACCTTGGTTGGTTGTCAGATACCTGTGCCCTGGCCGTCCCGGGCAGTCATGGACCGTTGCCCGGGCTTGCTGTGTCACCCGTGTCCGGCGACGAGTCCCTGGAGTCCCTGTGCGGTCGGACGTTTCATGTCTTTAATGTTCTGTATGTGTTCTGTGGTTTCACCTACGTTTTACCTGACGACACGCGAATTACTTGCACGACCGACGGCCATGCGTCGGTGGGCGCGCGCGCGTGGGTTCCGTAACAAGGAACCCATCCCGCCCGCCGAAGACTGTGGTCCCTCCCGTGCTGTGTGTCATCTCGTCGGACGGCGCACTGTCTCCTCCGACATGTCGCTACTCCGAGCTGGCTGTGTCGATGCTCGGATGGTCGTTCCCTCTTCGTCCCATTGGCACCGACGGCACTGTCCTGTCCGGCACTGACGGCACTGTCCTGTCCGGCACTAGCAACAGTGTCATGTCTGGCACTGACGACACCCTCCTGTCCGTCACTGACGACACTGTCCTGTTCGGCACCGACGACACTGTGCTGTCCGACAGTGACGACACTCTCCTATCCGGCACTGACGTCACTGTCTTGTTCAGCATTAACAACAATGTCCTGTCCGGCACTGACGACACTGTCCTGCCCGGCAGCGAGCCGCTGTGGTTCGACGACGCCTGGCTGGGAAAGATCAAGACGGACGCCGGCGGCAACTGGCGACTCAAGGTGAGTAGAACGACCCCGGAGAACGGGGCGCAACGGCCGGGACGGCGCCCGGTGGGGCTGAACTGGGCTGACGAGCGGGCGGACTGCTGTGAACGGGTACTGAACTGAGGCTGACGGGCGGGCCAACTGCTATACCCGGGTGCCGAACTGAGGCCGACGAGCAGACGAACTACAGTAACCGGGTACCGAGCTCGGGCCTAGGTGTTCCGCCACCGTTTTTGAAGAACGGGGGACGTATGATTATGCTGTGTCTTCGTGCGGCTGTTCCTGGAACGGCAGGGCTTCCAGTGCTGGTGTCAGCTGCTGCACCTGGGTAGAGCATTGTGGCCGTCGCGGACGTCCATTCTTCAAGCATTATAAACAAATGTCCCAACCAGGCTGTTTAAATCATCTGTCTTTGCATTGGTACTGTAGGCGCGATGGTAGTTCACAACCCCAATAGCAGTGGGACACGACCACAACAATCACTTGTCTTCAACCGTCATTGGCTGTTCACCAGTCTTTGAAATTCAAATCCTTTTATGTTTCAAAGTGAACCTTTGACCCGGCTTGTCGCACACAGGATTTACGACTGTGAACGCCTCTGCGGGGTGGCACAGGTGGCCTTTGTCAACCATGGTCGAATTGTTCACAAATAAGAGTGACGATTCATGCTCCATACTAAGAACGCCTCCGCCGTCATCGGCTCACATTAACCAGCATGCATTCTAGCCAACGGGATTGACGATGAGGGAGTGCTTTTTTCTAAGAGGAGTCGTCCTGCTGGATCTCATCGACATCCAATAACAAATGACTCGCGGTGACCCTCTCACCTCAGCTGTAGCCTGTAGCGCTGAACTGTATTAGCAGCTGTCGCCTGCGGTCTAGGCGGACGACAAATCGCGGTGAAATCGGTGCGTGGACCTGTTCCCGGCTATGACGGACAAGACGCCGGAGTGTTAGGTGAGAACTGGAACGCCGGGTGTGACGCGGACGATGCGCCACGGGAACGATCGTACGGCGACGAAGCGCCGATGTCGCCGCCAGCCCGCCCGACCAGACGTCACCTTCACTGTCGACCGGCCCGGCTCCGCGCGGCCGCCGTCTCGCCGCGCCGCGTTTGTCGCTGGACGCTCGCCGCTGCACGGCGGCAGCGCCGGGGCTCGCCGCCGTGCGCTGCGGCGTGACGTCCGGCAGCGGTCGCCGGCGCGGGGTGGCGGCCGGCCGCGTGTGTGTCCACACCGGCGACTCGGCTCCCCCCGGGGCGGCGCGCGTTGGTGCCGTGAGTGGCGGCGGCTCCGCGGGGCTCGTCGCGCCGCTGTCGTTTGGACGTGACTGAAGGTGAACGAGTTCATCAAGCGCCTGCCGCGCGGGGACCGGTTCGGTCGGCCGGCGGAGGGTGTCGCCCGACCGACGCCGGACCGGAGAACGCCCGGCGCGCCGGCCGCCGCAGCTCTCCGCTGAGGGGGACGGGACGGCGCCGCCGGGCCAGGCCGCGAGGGACCGTGCCGCCCGTCTCAGCAGACCGGCCGCCGGCAGGCTCGCCCGCTCGAGGCCAACCGGTTACCGGAGCCATTTCCGGCCGGTGGCGCTGATCTGGCACCGGCGCGCGGCCGCCATCGCTGCAACATGCAGCGCGGCGGCTCGGGCCTCTTCCTGCTGCGCCCTCTCCGGGCCAGGTAGCCGTAGTGTGATCAGACGGCCAAGCCGTCGCGAACGAGCATCCCCGCGCCGCTCGCCTGGCGATCCGGCGAGACTCGGCAGACGACCTGGGCGAGTCGGCCAGCTCATGCTCAGAGCGTGCCGAGACTCGGCGGCCGGAGCTCCGGGCCGCGGCGGCCGGCGAGCGCCGTGCACGGGACCGGCTGCTTGGTATTCCGTGGGCGCGGCGCGGCAGCCCTGACCGGGCCGGCCGGCGGCCGCACCGTCACGCCCAGGGTCATGGCACCGGCGTGATGTCACTGGTGGCCGCTGTTTGCGCCGGCGCGTCCCGCTCGGGCGGTCAACCAGGCGGAAGGGTGACGAGGAGAGAAAAAGAGAGAGAATAGGGGGTGGTGCGGGCTGGAGAATAGGTAGGCTCTTCACCGCGCTGCACGGGTCAAGGACCCGAAATGCGCTGGTGATGGACTCCGTTCAACCTCAACCTGATGCACACGCATCGCCCGGCTCCCAGACGGTGGGGCGTATCAGGGGCAGCCCTCGCAGCCGCGCGGCGCAGAAAGCCGGCCGGCGGCGGCGGCGCCGCGGAGCCTGGCCGACCGCCGCCGCAGCTGCCGCGCCTGGTGCATTATTTGCGCTCCCAATTGGCGGCCAGCCGGCGCCCAGCGGTGGCGTTTTGCGGCGGCACCTGGCTCAGCTCCCACGCGGCGCGAGCGGGCGCGCCAGTTTTGCGGCCGCGCCGCTGGCCGGCCGGACGGCACCCACGCAGGCAGGACGCCGCCGCCTGCGGCCAGCGCCGGCGGCGGCCGGTTTCACGGGACGCGACGGCACCTGGCGCCGTGCTGTTCTGGGCCGGCGGTGTGTGGGCCCGGGCTCAGCGGCCGCCCCGGCCACCGAGCGGCCTGCTTGTCGACGTTAGCTGGGGATCAGCCGGGGCGCCGTGTTTGACGACGCCGGGCGGCTGGACCGGCCGCACCACCGCGTGCCACACGCTTTCCGACGTGTTGGGGAAACGCGCCGCCCGGCCCGCCGGCCGGTCGGGTGTGTAGCGGCGCGTGCGTGGATCTGGGGGCGGACGGATTAGAGGGCCGGCGCGGAATGTAATTGCGACACCGCGGCGGAAGGCGCGGCTGGTGGCTGCGGATCTGACCACGCCGGCGGCAGTCGGTGACTCGGGCGCTGCGTGTGCCGCGACCCGCCCGCCGCCTGACCCAGAAGGCGGTCTTATGTTACGCGTTATGCGTCATTCCCGTGCCGCCTAGGCAGTACCACAAATGGGGTTTGTCTTCGTTCTGCGTGTCGGCTTGTTGATTCCGCAAATGCGGCTCCAGCCACGCATGCTGGGACTAGGAACCCAAGACTTTTTTGTACGGTGGTTTTTGTGAAAATGTCAATGTCACTCACTGTTTCACTGGTAAAACTGCCTGCGGGATTTATTACCGACAGTTTACATCTGATCGCGTCTGCATCCCCAGCCACCATGGTAGATGTTCTTAAATAGTGTTTTTCGTAGAAACCGTCTTCAGTTTGAGATAGGCACGTAAGCTCAGCGGCAGGTGATGTGATCCGGCCAGCGTCCATTGAGTTCAACGTTGGTTTTTCCGCTTGTGAAGTCTAAAGTTGGATATCTAATTTTTGAGTTATATTTGTTCACATGCTTTGTCACGAAGGAGTCCAAGCTTGATCTGTGTCAACGTTATAAGGAATGAAACCCTGTAAAAACGAGCTTCACGTCACGGCAACCGGATTGAGAGCGAGCATGACAGAGGATACGCACTGTCATTAGTGTGAGTGCTGCATTTATATTGGCCGCCAGAAAAAGGGACTTCAAAGGAGCCGATGGTGCCTGGAGAGGCGCACCATTCCTGAGTGCGCCGTTGATTGTGTGGGACGGCGCTGTCCTCTCCTTGGCCCGGCTCTGAAAGGTTGCACAACCCCGAGCCAGCCCATGCCAGCAGCTGGTCCGGAGGGAGGGGGGGGGGGGGCAGCAGTATGACGCCCACGCAGGCCGCTCCCGCGAGGGAGTGGTGTGGAACGGCCGGCGGCGAACCGTTACTCGGCCGGCAGATGGTCAGGAGGCCACCGCGGGGGGGCAAGAGGCCGACACCTTCCGTCGTTGACATAGATGGCTTCCCGCGCCACGCCGGTGCTGACGTCTGACTGCCGAGACGGTGACGATGCTATCGGGGCCGCGTGTCGCACCGAGCGTGTGAAGTGTGCGGCTGTTGACGGCTGGTTGGGTGCGCGGCTGTTGACGGCTGGCTGGGTGCGCGGCTGTTGACGGCTGGCTGGGTGCGCGGCTGTTGACGGCTGGCTGGGTGCGCGGCTGTTGACGGCTGGCTGGGTGCGCGGCTGTTGACGGCCATGCTCCCGGACTCGTCACCGTCGGCGGCGGTGCTCGCCACCGGGACCCGTCCGGTCTGCCTGTGTCGGGGCGTGGGTGGGCGCGCCGGGCGGGAGGCCACCCGCCGCGTGGGACAGCGTCGGGCGGGGCGCGGCCCGCGCTCGACCGACACAGCGGCGCGCTGTCGGCGGCCCGGCGGCGCCGTCGGCGACACGGCCGGCCCCGGCACGCAGGCAGGGGCGGCAGAGCGGCTCGGTCTGTGCACTGACAAACAGTCTGCTGCCTCTCTGTCTCCCCCCCCCCCTCCCCCGGAGCTGCTCCGGTGAGCCGCTTGAACAAGGGTCAGGGTGCAGACTCAGCCAGCCGCAGAACCAATCATCACCGCCGAAAAGACCGGGGGTTTGAACCAGGGTCAGGGCGCAGACCCAACCATCCGCAGAACCAATCACCGCCGGAAAGACCCGGACTAATGGCCATTCTCGTGATGACGCGACTGGACTGCAACGCGCGTAACCCGCTGTGCTGTCCCCGGATGCTGCTCTCAAAGTGTTTACCCTCTTCATTGTCAACTCGGCATGTTCCCCGTGTCGGGGCACTCGTTCCACGAGAACAACACCCTCGAGCCTGTCGGAGGGCCGGCTCGGCGGCTGATAGTCATCCCCGGCGAGCGTGCCGGGAAATCGCGAGCTGTTGTGCGTCGGGTTCGTGCGCGGCAAACGGCCGGTGAAATTCTGCCAGTCACACCGCCGGGGGTAATGCCGCCGTTCTGGAAGCCGACGATCATCGCAGTGCTGGCCGGCCCTCCAGTGCCACCGCACTGCGGCTGACGTACTCGGTCTGAGCGTGGTTTCCAATATATAAACCTGAGCGTGGTTTCCGGAGATAAGTTTCGTTGTGAAAATGTTTCGCGGTATGGAGAATGGGCAATCGCCTTGTAGTGGCCTGGGATGGAATCCCACGTTTATCTGGAAAATACGTGCTTACACTGTGCCGAACAAGGCTCTTCCTTGACTGCTACCCGCCAATCTTGTTTTAGTCGTCTTGTGTAAGACCGTTTGAGCGACCCGAGAACGGCTGCAAGCGCTACATACCAATCATTCAGCTTTCTGAGCCCAGCACCTGATCCAGCGGTATCCGATCCACTCCCGGAACTCCCCTCCGGGTCCCTTCTCACGCTCGCACTCCGGCGAGGGCACGCACGCGGCGCCGGACGAAGGCACGCGGCGTCAGGTGGCGGCGGCGCGCCGGGACCCCCGGCAGCGCGCGCCGTCGAAAGGGAAACGGCTCGTTAGCGTGTGCGAGGGGCGCGGCTGGTGCCCCATCTCCATTAGCCGTGTTTATGGCGGGGCCGCGCGCCGGCCGCCGGGTCAGCGCGCGGGTCAGGGGTCGCCGGTGCCGGCTCCTCGCGAGCCCCGCCGCCGACCGCCACTTTCTCCGTCGCCGGCGCCGGACCGGGCGACCTCGCCGGCGGAGGGGGCGGCGGGCGCGCGCCCCCCCGGTCCCGTGACCCGACCTGACCCGCCCGGCCCGTCCGCCCGCAGGTCAGCAACCTGAAGAAGGTGACCCAGGGGATCAACGACTACCTCGCCGACAGTCTGGAGCTGAACATCGCCCACCTCACGCAGCCCGACGTCAACAAGCTGGGTGAGTAGCGGCCGCGCGCCCGCGGTCACCCTCCGACAGGGCGCTCCTGATTGCTCGGCAGATAGCTCTGCAGCGGCGACGGCGTGACGTCCGCCGCCGCCGCCGCTGCGGTGTCGTAACGTCTCCGTGGGACAGGCGATGGGGCCGCCAAGGCGCTATTTGCGCCGCGACGCCGTCAGACGTCCTCCGACAGGTCCCCGCTCGGAGGAGCCGCCTGTTACAGAGACGAGCCGCGGACGGCCGGCGACGCGACGCCGTCAGACGTCCTCCGACAGGTCCCCGCTCGGAGGAGCCGCCTGTTACAGAGACGAGCCGCGGACGGCCGGCAACGCGACGCCGCCAGACGTCCTCCGACAGGTCCCCGCTCGGAGGAACCGCCCGTCACAGAGTCGGACCGCGGACGGTCGGCGACGCGACGCCGTCACAGAAGTGGGCAAATGGCCGTCTGATGGGTCCCGGCGCGCGGTGCGCTCACACACGCGGAGGAGGCGTGCGTGCGCCGATTACGCCGCACGCGCACGCGCACGCACGCGCCGCCCGTCACACGCCGACTGCACCTGGCGTCCCGGGTGTCACGCGGCACTCGCGATTTGCTAGAAATCCGAGCCTCTCAGCGAAAGTCTATTAATAACGGCGGCACCATGGATAATGAGATAATTTCATTTTCTCTCGAGGAACGTGCGTTGCCAAAACTAATTAGAGAGCAAAGGCCGCCTCTAAACGAATCGGAGGAGGATTTGACAGCGATATCTGTTGTTTGAAGCATCTCGACACATACACGTTTCTATTTTTATTACCGGGAGCGAGCTTCCGCTGATCCATCATCAGCTTGTAAGAGGTTTGTCACTAATCAGCCGGGGATAAACGGTGGCTGCGGCGGAGGTGAAACGGCGCCCAGCGAGCGGCGCTCGAGCAGAGCGGCACCCGTTGTCGCCTGTGGCTCTCTCTCTATCTCTCTCCCCACTGTCGGTCATCAGTCAGTGTCCTGAAATTCAATTTATGGCAGGGTGTTACTGTGTAAAACACCAGCTAAAAGAAAATAACACCGCATCTCTCCAATAAGATCTAAAACGGATCACTCTTCAGCAGCAGCGGGTTGAAACAGTTGACTTGTTCACTGCTCGGTACGAAATGCACACCCATTTATCATAATTCGCCCTGCGGGAATCGAAAAGTAGATTGTGACTCGGGAAGATGCGGAATATATGCATAGGAAATAGGGAGAGTCGTCGTCCAGTTTGAGAGCCATTTTCCACCCTACCCCGGCAATTTGGGGGAAACTGCGGCCTCCCAATCGTGCCTCTGCCCGCCGCTTCCGCCGGCCGGCGTCACATCCCGCGGATGGCCGCCGGCGACGCCTCGGCCATTGTCCTCCCTGATTGTTTTACTAGGCGTGCTCATTACCTCAACACGTTCGTTTTCTCCGGCCGGCCGGGCGGCGCCGCCGCCGGCCAGAAACCCGCGCCGGCTGGACTCGGGCGCACGCGCCGCGTCCGGTGGCCGCCGAATTCACGGCCATTGTCCACCGGTCACCACAATCAATCATAGAATGGGGGCGGCGGGTAGAGATCGGACTTTCCCCCGGATCGAACACAGCACTGCCGATGCTATCTGCCTGGTTTTTGTGCGTGCGTCGCGCGGGCGCCGCGTCACGGCGGCCGCGCCCCCGTCCTCCTCCGCCGCCGCAGCAGCCGTCGCCTCAGCCGCCTTCCACCGCGGCCGCCGCCGCCGCCGCCGGCCTGCACCACCGCCGCCGCCGCCGGCCTGCACCACCGCCGCCGCCGGCGCCGGCTCCCCGACAGCGGTCTGCCCGGCGCGCGGTCCCGTGCGGCCGGCGGGAGGGCTGGCCGCCGATGCGCCGTCGGCGTCGCCGGCGGTGCGCGCCTGTGGCGGGCTGCAGTCGCCGGGCCGGCCGGCCGGCGCCGCCGCTGTACACGGACGGCGGGGTCGCAGACCTCGGCCGCCAGCAGACCGCGACGCCGCCGCCGGACGCGCCGGCCCGCGGGCGCGCCCGTGCAGGGGCTGCCTGGCAGCTCGTGCCGGACTGCCGTCTCGGCGCCCCGCTCCGGTGCTATGTCACCACGGCTGGTGCGGCGCCGGCGGTGATTGGCGAAGCGTCCTGCAGGGTGCGCTGGTGTCGCAGACGGAAGCGCTTCGGCTCCGGTGGCCGGCATCGGAGGTCGAATTCCGCACATTGCCTGCATATTCCAGCGTCGCTATCGCAGCCATCGGCGTGGCCGGGCTGCCCGCTGCGACGCTAATGAGCTCGGCGCTGACGTGCGTTGTAGGCAAACTAACGGCTGTTTGGTGTTTGTCCGTGTTCTCTTGGTTAACCTCCGCCCGCTCCACTCATTGTGACGTAATAGCCGAGTCGCACAGCGTGAGAATCGGTGCGGCTGCTTTTCCTGCACTTACCGGTCTTTCCTCCTCCATTGGTCTGTTATCTATCATTTTTATCCTGACACGTCTCGGCGCAAATGGATCTAGAAGGCCGCGGCATTATTATCCGCATACGTAGCGCGAGTGATCGCATCGTAATAATTGTATAAAATGTCGAAGCCGTCTGAAGTAGCATTGCCTTGCTTGCTTGTGCTCTTCACCGAGTGTTCGTATCTCGTCATCGTCATTGTCCTATGTGACGATGTGAACAAGAGGTGCGGCCACGAAACACACATGAAAAACACAACAGTATAGCTTGCTATTACCCTGTGGTGTTTCCCAATTTCGATGAACGCAAGTAGTGATATTTGTGGATGTACAACTCCGTGCAGAAAACCACCATGAAAGGTACGCTTGACTTCCATTACAGCTCATACCTTTGCACTGGATCACCATTTCTATCGTATTTTCAACCAACCACTCCCGGCATCTTTCTGATCTCTTGGTTTTATGGTTCCAGCAGAGTCTTGTGCTCACCTGACTGCTTGTCACCTGCGTCTGTCTATGGTTCCAGCAGAGTCTTGTGCTCACCTGACTGCTTGTCACCTGCGTCTGTCTATGGTTCCAGCAGAGTCTTGTGCTCACCTGACTGCTTGTCACCTGCGTCTGTCTATGGTTCCAGCAGAGTCTTGTGCTCACCTGACTGCTTGTCACCCGCGTCTGTCTATGGTTCCAGCAGAGTCTTGTGCTCACCTGACTGTTTGTCACCTGCGTCTGTCTATGGTTCCAGCAGAGTCTTGTGCTCACCTGACTGCTTGTCACCTGCGTCTGTCCTTACCTGAGCCACGTCACGTCCGGGGCAACACGCGAGCGTCCGCCGTCCGGCCCGGCCAGCCATGTCCGTTCCTGTCCTGTCCCATGCTGTCCTGTATGGCCAGATCTCGGGTTCTGTCCGGTCATGTCCGGCTGTGTGAGCTGTTGGCTCTGTCCGGCTGTAAGCTGTCGGCTCTGTGTGGCCGTGAGCTGTCGGCTCTGTCCGGCTGTGAGCTATGGTCTATGTCCGGCTGTATGAGCTGTCGTCTCTGTCTGGCTGTGAGCTGTCGGCTCTGTCTGGCTGTGCGCGGCGGCCCAGCCGGCTGTGAGGTATGGTGTATGTCCGGCTGTGTGAGCTGTCGTCTCTGTCTGGCCGTGAGCTGCCGGCTCTGTCCGGCTGTGAGGTATGGTGTATGTCCGGCTGTGTGAGCTGTCGTCTCTGTCTGGCTGTGAGCTGTTGGCTCTGTCTGGCTGTGCGCGGCGGCCCAGCCGGCGGGCTGAGCCGCAGCCGGGCCGTGCTCTGCCTCCAGCTCTGAGCTGGCCGCTGAAGCGGTCCGGACAGCATTCCGCCGCGTCCCGCCCGCCTCCGGCCGGCCGGCCGGCGCGGCGCGGCGCCCCTGCATGCCCGCCGCCGGCACTGCTGCCGCCGCCTCCCGCCTGCGGGCAGCGAGCGGCGGCAGGAGCGCGGCCGGGCACCCGTCCCCGGCTAGCTTAAGTCGGACATGAACCCTGTGGATTTCTATGTGGAGGAGCAGAGCAAAAATCCCCCCACATCTTCCGTCCTCAGAGAATCCGCCGTTGCCTGCAGAAGCGGTTGGCGGGCGGGCGGGGAGAGTCCTCTGATAAGTTGGGAGATCCGTTTTGGTCGATTGATGGGGGTTTCTCGGGAGGCGGCTCACCGTCGCCTGCCTCCTCGGCTGACGCTGGCAAGCTCCTGGCACGTCACGGCTCGGTTGGCGCTGCCAGCTCTCGCGGAAGAGAGCTCCTGATACGGGTCTCGTCCCGGCCCACACGGGGCCGGCCGGCCCAGGGCTGGCGGCGGGGAGCTGCCGCGCAAGGTCGGTCTCTCGCCGGCCGCGTTGCCGGTGGGCGGCCGCCGCAGGCACGGCCACGCGGCAGCGGCACGAGGTGCCGTGTGGTGCGGTGGAACGCCACACCATTGTCCCGCCGCCGACACCGGCCGGCTTTCCTGGTGGCGCGGCATTGTTCGCCGCCGCCCAATGCCGCACGGACACGTTCACGATTCGCAAACCCATCGAGCAACATGCTCTGGTGGATGCATACAGCTCACCCCGGCCAACCGATCGATGCAGTGTGCTGTGCTCCCGACCGAAAGCAATCCATGCTACCGAGCCGTTTTGTGGCGCCCGACGCCAGCGCGGGCCCCCATTGCATGAAAACCGGCCCGGGTGGTGTGCAATGGTGGCCCGGCGGGCAGCGAACTGAGTCGACGTGGGCCGGCGGCGGCGCCGGCCACCGGTGGCTGAGAGACGTGATCGGCATGGATCGGGCAGCCGGTGAGACAGCGGGGCGATCGGAGGGCCAGAACCGGTCGGTCCCCCCCCCTCCCCGCGCCGGCGGCGGCCGACCGTAATGGCAGGGAAGGCGAGC
>NW_023596921.1:31138728-31221802 GCF_011947565.3 Pollicipes pollicipes
TTTTAAAGATAGTGGCGGTTGAAAGTCTATATTGCCACTGTGTCGATATCATCCTCGAAAATGCAATGAAAACCCAGCACCCCTGACGCAGCTAGAAAACAGGTAGACGAAGCCTCAGCACTAAACATACTGCCCCAACTACGTAAATGACAAGCTCAGCTTTCCTTGCTGGGCTTGCTGCTGTTGGACGGCAGCTGCGGACCGTTTACGGCCCACTGTATTTTACAAGTCACAAACTCAGGCAGGGGCTCAATCATCTCGAGACGGCTGTCCTACAGATGCAGAGAGCTTCATCAAAGGCGTACGTAATTAGGACTATAAAACATTGCTCATGATAGAGACTTGCGCGCTTAAGAGTTCCAAAGTAAGTAAATGCTAACCATCCCCTGTTCAGTCCGTGGACACAGCAATACGTGACGCAATCACCAAAGATCCGAGGCCGTACTATCACTACTTACCAGACGTGACAGTCTACAAACTTTACCCCAAGAATGTCTCAACCTACAAGGCCTATGAAAAGATCACCCGATCAATCTCCAGGAGACAATGTAATCCGGCGTCCCCCAGGAGACCAGCTAAGGCTAATTCTCTCTAATCAGTGCCACGATGCGTTCTGTCTTATTGGAAGGGAGACAACTCCCGAGCATTTCCATTGAAACAACTCAGTGTAATTTCAACTGCAAGTGCCGTTCAAAGACCGCGAGCCGCGTCCCAAGATGTAATTACATTGGATTGATAGTCATCATCACTCAATGGATGCATCACGATGCCCAAAAGAATGGCGGCCAAAACACAGTCGGAATCCCACCATGTTTCAAGCGCTGAACAGGCAACAAATGGTAGGTAACACCATTAGTGACAGATACCACAAGTTAAGACGACTGCATGTGCTCGAGGCTGCAGACATCGCGACATGAACCCATCTATCACAGACAATCCACGCGCGGAGGGCCCAAGCCGGCCGTAATCCTTTTGCGAAGGATTACGTTGATCCCACGGATAAGGCCGATTACGCCGAACATGGTGTACCTGGAACCAACGTGAAAGACTAACGGGAGATGATTTAGCTGTTAGCTTTATTTGCTACGACTTTTGTTATAAAATAGCTCTCCTGTAGACAACAAGCACGCATCCTGCATTCGTCACAAGGAAAATGAATAGTTTATGGGCCCGCGTTCCGCATTTACCTCAAAACTGTTCAAAACTGCATGGTATTGCCCAATATTGCACTGTGTGACAGGTGTGATTCCGGTTCAGTGTCTTCAGAATTTGAAAGGATGGCAATTGTGAACTGAATATAAGAGACGTGACAGGAATGTCGGAATTGGGACTTATCTCGCATGAGTTTCGCTTTAGTCCCTAAAGCATCATAAGCCAGTTCAGAAGCAAGCGCTTAATATCCGCAGCATCGAACACATATCGAAGGCAATAGAACCGAAGCGCCGGTTTTACGAAGTGTTTAATGCAAAAACGAAGTGTTTTAATACCAGTGTTTAGAGAGAGAGGAGAGAGAGAGAGGAGAGAGAAGAGGGGAGAGAGAGAGAGAGAGAGAGAGAGAGGAGAGAGAGAGAGAGAGAGAGTTTAACTATCATGTACATATATATATATATATATATATATATATATATTATATATATATATATATATATCTATATATATTTATATAGCATAGTATATATATATCTATATATCGTATATATATATATATATATATATATATACATATATACAACATGCATGTATATATCTGTATGCACATTTACGTATATATATACATGTATACAACTATATACACTTAACATTCTACAGGTCGCACGTGCTCCGAAGCGAACCTAGTTAAGATTTTATTGCGTGCGGTCTCCTCCAATAGTTATGTGCTGCGTATTATATAAAAATTGGCATGTCTTTTTGCTCATGAGATTGGTAAAACTGGCTGGGTATCTCAGCCTTTCCAATCAATATGTCGGAGTGAACAGTGCTCCGCCGAGCAGAAGAGAAACATCCAACACATTTACGACCAAACGGATGGAACGACTCAAGGACAAAAAATGTTTGGAAATAATGCGTAGTGTAGTTGTGGGTGCCTCACTCGACTTTCATAATATATATATATATATATATATATATATATATATATATATATATAATATATATATATGTGGTGTTGTGTGGGTGTTGTGTGTGTGTGTGTGGTGTGTGTGTGTTTGTGCATATATACAGTATTCTTCTCTGCCCATTGGTAGTATATGATGCAATAATGTGTGTGATATAATAACTAAAATAAGATATCGGTGATATAATAGTATATAGCATAGATATATTGTGATGTTATTCCAACAACTGCGAAAGACGGAACCAACTCCCGCCTGAGGTGTCATCTCTCCAGTCTTCTCGCTCCTTCAAATAGAAAATATACCAGCACAGCGGTGTGGCTGCGCTCCAGAGCGTAATGACAGCCTTGGATCCAGGCACGGTAACATCCTAAAAATTAGGCTTGGGAATGTCACACCCTAATGCTTACATGTTCGAAATTCAAAATCCAACACCAATTCCCTGTCGCTTGTGTGGCTATCCATGCGAAGACTCTAAGCCATCTTGTACTGAGCTGCCCCCGCTATCATGAAATCAGAATTTCAATGCTACATAAAACAAATCGCATCATTCCAAACTTTTCTGAGCTCACTCACAGCGAGCAACTCAGCATCTAACTCAGAAGGTAACGGTTTACAAAACAGCACCGGACAGCAGATAGAACAAATTTTCAAGCATTTCTTTTTCGGACCAAACTATTCGCCTGAAAACTTCCAGCGGACGTGGGCGGCAGAAGGGTCATTGGATGGCGTTGCCGGGCCCGGCGTCCGGCCGCCGGCCCGAGACGGCTATATGCAAACCGGAGCGGCGGCGGACGCCTGGCCCGACTCAGTTTGCAGATCGGACGAGTGGGCGAAGGGCTGTGGGTGTAATGGCGGCGATGGCTATATTTTGCTATTGCTAGGAGAGGCGCTCAGATCTAAGCATTGCGCTTACGCGCCATCCAGCCATCTTATCATCTACTGCTTCATGTCCTTAATCGAAATAAAGATCAACCAAAAAAGCAGTAAGATACCAACATTCTATCGTGAGATGCTTCAGATTTATTTGAACTTGCTTTAGTCTGAACAACCCGGTCTTTTCCACGCCCTATCTTGACAATAATAATCGATGCCTATACATTGGCTGTGGGATAGCTCATTTCCAACATGGGCGGATCCGGGCCGGGCCGGGTGCGGTTGTCTGAAATCCCCGACCGGGCGCAGGTTAAGCACAGTTCGGTACGAGATGCATGGCAGCATATGACGGTTTTCACAGCATATCGTGCTTTGACATTAACAAACTGCAATAAAACTGGCGATTATTACGTTGCGCATGTCAAACAGTTCATCAAAACTTCTTCTTTGCCCAGGACCAAGACACACAAAAAACACAGACAAGCCACCCACTAACCCGATACCCGACACAGCAGCCGCCACGAGAGTGGTGGCTGGTGTCAGCTTTCGTGCATTTGGAGGCATTCCTTAGGTCTGGCTGCCAGATGTTGCCAGACATTGCTGTGGTCAAAAAACGATTCCATGACATCAAATGGTGACGTAATGAGGAGCACTTTACAAATTTGTGAAATTCGGCTATTTAGGCAGACTTTTTAAACCTTGAAAGCATACCAATAGTTACAAGTGCGCTTTTTTCATCATACCTGATGCTTACCTCAATTCTTTGAAATGAGGAACACTCCCTGTAGAGTTTTGAGGACATGGTTTGAAAAGCTAACAAAACGTCCAAGATTGTTGCGTTCAGTGCTCATATCATCCGAAATCGCAGCATCCAACGTTCATAACATCCAAATTGCTTTCAATATTGTACCCACTGCAGAGGCTCATAGCATCCAAGCCTGCAACGCTCAAAGTCCTTGCATGCAATGCCTCAGAGCAACAAGCACTCACGGCGCCCGGCTGATAAGCTTTGATTGGCGCATGTTTCTCCAAACCTCTGGACGTCATAAACACTGGAGGCTATGTACTTTAGATGTTGCGGCTTTGGATTCTGCGAGTTTGGATGTTGTGATTCTCTCTACCCAGGGACACTGGACGATTAACCTGGATGTTTCAATTCGCATCCCGTCGTCCTCTCAGCAGCACATGTACATATTCGCAAAGAAGCATTCGAGCGGGTGACCCCATTGCAGCACCATCTACTTGACGGTAAAGTTCTCCGTTCGGGCGACAGAAGGGTGTTTTGTGAGTTGCAGGATGAACATTCTTTTCAAGGATGGATCGTGACGGTCTCAGTGGCGGCAAGCTTTGGGTGATTGTAGACGCAGTCCACTATAACCTGGATTGTTTCATCGACAAACACGCAGGCTTTCTGCATCTAATGAAGAAAATTAAACGATGGGAATTATTGATGGGAATAATGACTAATACAATTACCCATGTTTAATTGGGTAATGGTATTAGCGACCCGCCAGTTTTCACCCTATCAGCTGGCTGCTTTTAATTATATCTTGTTAACAAGTGTTTTCATGACAGCAATGATGGGGGAATCCTTAATCAATTTGGCTTTGCTTGATTTTTTGTTGGTTTCACATTTCTTAGCTGGGAGTGCCGCGGCCTTCAGCTTCTTAGTTACTAACGTTTGTATAAAGTAAGGTTCTGTGTGTCGCGGTAGACGGGGGTCGGCACTCCCGGTCGCTGGTTGATGGGTGATGGGATGGTAGAAAAATAGGTGGGATCCTGTCTATTTTGTCTGAAACACAGATGGGCAGGCAATGTGCTTCGTGTAAGGAAACTGTGGAAAGCAAATTGCATTCCGTCGCCAAACTGACTCATGATCGGGCCGATTTACAAGCTGGCGTTAGCAGTTAAAGTGAACCGCTGATGAAATGCTGTTTTACCGTGCGGCCATTAACCCTCCGTCTGAACCATCCCCTGTCGCTCTATAAATTTGGGAGGTGGATGAGGACAATTTAAGTATTTTTTTCTGGGTGGGGGGCCCGGTCAGTCCCACCACCCAACCGGGGGACGGAGCTGTCCGCGCAAGGACACGGAACTTTGTATGTGCGTTCCAAATACGCAGCACCGCCCTGCCGTTCGTGACCGCTGACTTGGTCGAACCCGCCGGCCGCCCCAACCCCCACGTGACCCTGTTCTCTTCAGATCGGGACGCGCCTGTAATCGCCAGATCGGACCGGTCTGAACCGCACCGGGTGATCCGGCCCATGGAAGCCTGGCCCACCCGTGGAGCAAGGAATGAGATTGTTAACAGGCGGAGAGCAGCGGCATGATCATAGCAAGCCGGCTAGATGCATGCTAATTGAATATTGAGGTTGGGTACCTGTGCATTGCTTTATGCCTGTTTTTTACCAGGAAAGGATCGGTCAGCTATCTTAATAATGGTGCACTGGATGTAACATTACGGGATGTGGATATCTTGTACGTATTCCACTGCGGCGTGGATATTTTTCATGGCTGCATTCAACGCACCAGGCCGTATGACAATCAACGGCCAGTTGTAAGCATCTGCTTTCAGACGGGTGTCTAGGTAAGCTGTTGAAAAGGGCCGCTACCCTTTAATAACCCCGAGGACAAAAATATTCACGTAGGATAGTGCTGTCCGCAGGTTGGACCTGACCATCTCAGGGCCTGTCTGTTGCAGTCGGCGAAGTCCCCAAATCGGTGAGACCCAGCCAAAGGTTCTGGTCTTCCGACGACCCTCACAGCGCCCGACCGCGCGAAGCCCGATGTGGTTTGAGGGGTACTGTCGGCCCAGAACCCCGGACCGTCTGGGATTTCCTGGTCGGCCGCATTCATATGAGGGGCGCCTTTTTCGGTGGTTATGCAAGGTAGTACGTGTACGGCTATCCGCTCCAGAGCCACAGTTATTGTTGCCAGATGGCGCCTTTTCCCTTTGGCTGGTACTGTGCGAGCAGTGACAGTACGGAAGCGATGTGGCATAGCCCATGGCGCATATAGTCATGTCAGTGATGCCAATTTTGCTCAGTGAATGGGAGCTGTAGCTTGGCAGATCCAGGCACGAGGGCAACGCCGATAGCGCGCATAGGACCCATTTGCCTTGTCGGGAATTAGGCAAAGTGCACGTCACCGAAATAAGACATAAGACAGCTCTTGTTGAACTGTAAAGAACGTGTGTTGATTCGAAGGCTCCAAGAATAAAACTGAAATAGAATCCTCAAACATTTTTACGAACATTTTGTCTAATCAATCTTCGGATGAACCGCATACATAATTAGGCTTTATGAAATTGCACTAAGTGGGACTCAGGAAACTCCGCAGGTAAGCGTACACTTGCATGCACGATGGTGCTTTGGTATGCATACGATACTTTCATCAAAACCAACAGCCAGCTGATAAGCATCGAGGATTTCGTCGCACCAAAAACAAAAACCGAACAGGCCTCCTTCGATATCCAGATTTCGAGCAGCAGCTTTTTATCACAGTCAACAATAAGCGGCATATCGAGTGCCACTAGAAGCACTGGGACCGTATGGGCTCTGCTACGAAAGGACCGCGGCCAGAGCTTAGTATTCCGGTCCAAATATCTCCTGAAACAACTGCGCAAGCATAACACTAAGCCGCAGTCCTAAGAGAAGGAATGGTGGGGAGCTGAATCTCTAAACCTTTTCTGAGCTAACGTTGAAAGCATTGAACTCACCAAACAGCTCTTAGCTGAACAGTTTAGGTAGCGAGCCGAAACATTGTTCTTTTCAACTACAGCTGACGCAGGACAGTGATTAATTTGTTTCCGGTGCAATGACTGGATCGGCTGGCTGGTCTTGACCGCACGTGACATGAGCGGAGTACTGCAGCGTAGCGTAGACGCACGGCATCGGTGGCGTCGCTCGTGCGCTGGGCGCCGGCCGGGCTCCGGGAGGGGCTCATGCCGAAGACATGATATCTGCAGGTATATCCTGAAGCTCGGTTGCTGCTGCGATACAAAATTTCATGAGTGCCTGGAAGCAAGCGCTGTAAATTTTTACATACGCGGTGAAAAACATGATCTGGCGTCACATGCCTACAGCACAAAAATGGTAATTCAGAGTGGGATACATTCATGTCAGTCATTTTATTTCATGCCTGTGACACGAAATGTATTCATGCAAAAGATTCACCGAGCCTTGCAGATTCATGTCATGCATTGTTGGCGCCTTGCCATCACTCAGGGAATGCTTTTAGCACGTGCTCCACGTGATCCGTTTTTGGTAGGAGACAGAGGTCTGTGCGCCTTGCCACTTAACTGACAACCTTTGCGCATTGTTTTACAACCGATACGCATCATGTGTGATTCTGTGCGTTACCTGCCCAAAGGCATTCTTCAGATCACTGAGGTCCTGAGGATTCTTCCCGTAGACTCGGAATTTCATACACTCCATGGATAAATTCATAGAGGGGGTGAAATTCGGAGAATGAGGCGGTTACGGATAGTCCGTCTTTCGGCTGATGGTGCGTTCTACGGAATGCTCCTCGGCAGCAAAGTCAAGGGCGCTCATTACGGGTGAGAAGTCACCCGCCATGCTGGAACTCAGCCCCGCATCATATAGCACAACACGTGCTATTTGTGCTCGCAGCTTGCACTCAAGGCATCAGAGTGGTCGAAGGTCAACTGATGATCGTTGATGCCATGAATGGTGCCAGAACCTGGCATACGTCAGCGTGTTCGTGCATTCATGACGTTTATTTCTTGTATTCGTGCTTGGCGTATACGCCGGGCACGAATAATGCGATGATCATATTTGTTCTTGGCCTTTAGCACTACATCACCCACTAGCTGGCGGTATTGGCATGACGTTGGTACGTCGTAATAATTGTCTGGGTGACCTCAAAACAGTCCGGACAAAATAGTCTGCACAGGTTCGTAGGCGTCAGGCTCAGAAACAAGAGAGTTTTGAGCCTTCTAGAGGGCATGGATGTGAACTGCACTGAATTTTTTTTCAGATGGATATCTCCAAACCCCATTCAAATGTGCAAAGTTGGTTTTTGTTGTACTCTGCTCCATTGCTGCGGGTCAGACTATTATGGGTATGTTACCTTAGCGTTGTTCATCGTGCTCCGTAAACGTGTGTCTCTTTGGTGTCACATGGATCATGTGTTCTTCCCATTCCCGAAGCCAAAGTGCGCCTCGAAAAGGGCCACTGTGGTTAAACGCCATAGGGAAGAAATAAAAGCCATAGCATAACGTTTTGTGGAATTCGGGGGATAAAAGCTTCATGTTCGCATATCGGTCTGTCTAAAAAAGTGTTTTACACTTTCGCAGCATTTATTATCCAAACGTTTTACACCTTAGCGTGACGCAATCATTACAAAGCACGCGCGTTGGAAAAAGCAAGGTGAATGAACGCATCAGTTTAATTTCATAGCGGTGAGCAGGGCGTCAAATGAGATCTCCACCAGCAGGGTCGGCTGCTTCAAAAATAAATTATAGGCTGTTCGGAAGGATTTCTAGAGAAGAGGTCTTCCATAGCAAATTGTACGCACATGATGTAACAATAACTGAGGTGTGCAAAAAGTGGGATACTTCATTTAAATCAGTCACGAGGGCTGCGATTTGTTTCTCCCAGAGAAACAAATTTTCCAAACAGGGTCCCAAATCCAAAAAAGCCCTTGGAGTAGGCTGTTAAGATTTTCTTTTCGACGATATTTCGTTAGCATTTTCTTTTCAGCCTATTTACACGCTTATGGCAGCTCCTATTCCCAGCCATGCATGTTGCGGTTTTTAGAGCGTGGATTGCAGTAGCATGAACCTAAAGAATGGTCAGAGGCGTGATTTCGCAACGTGAGTTTGGAACTGAATAGCGAAAATGACTCTGTCAGTCTCTAGATGTAGTTACAAACAGTTTGGTTTCTCCGCAAATCATTGTAAACTCAGGCTAAGCTCTCACGTCTCCTTGAATTGTCAGAGAACCCCCACCAACGCAAGATGCCCTTAGACATCCGCAGTCTAGTCCCTGTCTGAGTTCAGCAAATGCTTCCCTAGCCGACTCTAGGCTCCTTGCTTTCATCAAGGCTGAAACAGAAGACTTGTTAGACACTGTTTCTCTGACTGACACTGGGGGCCATCATTGACTCGATTGCCTCGATTGATATAAATCGTGGGGCCCGGTCTAGACCCTGTTTGGGAAATGGCCCTCAGTTCACGACAGACGCGGAGCCAGCCGTTCCTCAATATAAATGCCCCACCAAAGTTATTTAGCAGCTGCTTCCATTCCATGACTTCGCCCATATTTGTCACGGCTGCGTCAGAGTTGTCTGCCTCCGACTTCCAGGGCTATTTTTGGATTCCGAAGGCCCGTTGTTGCTGGCTTGGCAGGTTTGTTTCCCCTGGATATGTAAGTGGTCCTTTTTCCTTTGGATGTGATGGTGATACGTGCTTGGTCCACTAAGGGACCTCCTTGGCGCCGTCTTCCATCAGGTGGTCAAATTGGGACACATTTTGGGAGCAATCTGTTGATGGAGTTAGGGTTTTATAATAGATCATGGTTCAGCCTTTCAATTCTGTTAATAAGACTATGCCCCGTTGACATGGCTTTCATGTCACACCGGAGGCACTGGAATTCTTTGAACTAGGGGAGGTAATTTCATTGGGCCTCCATAACATTTTAAAAAATGAAATTTGCCTTGTGGCCTCTGGCTGATACAATTTTTAAATGTGCAGTGGGCTGCTAATTAGGATTGCTTCTTTTTGACTGTTCCTCCATGTGCTGCACTGATTTTCTACTTTCCTCAGAATTTATCACAGCCAGTAACTGAGGAGTTGGCTGGGTCAGATGATGCCATGTGGTATCAGGGTGGCATGCTGAACTGTTCAGTTTTCTTTGCAATGAAAGTAGAAAATGGTCAGTTTGAGAAAGCAAGTAATGAATTGGATGTATTTGGCAGTTGTGAATTTCACACTAAGCAAGGCTGAGGTAGTCTTACACAGATAAAACCAGTCCATGCCACCCTACCACATTTATTTTTGCTGCATGCTGGCTTTTGCATTGCATAGAATATGTGGGAATCAACTTCTGGAGCACTAACCAGCTAGATGTTCCAACATTTCCATGGATGTGGTATTCACAAATGCCATTGCTTCATTGGTGGATTTTTTACTAGTGGTTGAGGTTTCCTTGATTTATATGTAAGTTGAGTTAAGTAGATCTGTTTTATTGGAGCATGGTAAACTAGAATGATTGGCTGCTTGGAATCACAAACATTGGCATATAAGGAGCTTTATAATACTGTAGTTATATTGAAAATTGCAAGTTGCAGGCAAGAAATGGAGAGAAAAAATGAAATAAAGCATTTAGTGGAATATGCTTGTTTGTGTATATGGTGGCATGCTCTCCGCATATCTAAAACATGTGCATTTCATTCAGTTATGATGCAATGGTAACATACTCCAGCTTCATGCTATTTATGTAGCACATGTTTTCTGGATGTAAGCCATTTGAAGATGCTAATGTTATGTCATGTATGTTATTACATCATATAAGCAGAGGGTGCTGAATTTAGTATTTTGGTATTTCTGGGCTCATCTTAGTTTTACCATCATTGTTTTGTTGTACTTTCATTTGAACTGCTGCACCAGATAACATATGTGCCAAGAAAAGCTGTTTGCTTTTTATGAAACCAGCTTTTCATAAGGTAGTTTCATCATGTGTCCTAGTAATTTATCCATGCCTTTTCAGACATTGTAATACAATAAGTGTATGTTCAATAACAAGTGGAACTATGGCAAAGCTCCTTGGTTTAGATAAAGTAGCAAGACTTTTTCAAATTATCAAAACAAATGGTGGCATAAGATCCAGCTTATACAAACTATACAGGTATGTACTTTTGTGGCCCAGTGTAAGCATGTGTGCTTCAGAAGTGGGGTGATACAGAATGTATAGACATTGCATGTAAATGGTTATGCTTGTATGCCATGTCTATGGCAAGCTCTTTTAATTTGCCCAATTGGAAAGTGCCAAACAAACAAAGCTGGTGATGTGCTTGCAAGCGAGAAAGGCCTGAAGCTTCTGATTTTTCAGCATTGTGAATTATTGTGCTTGTAATATAATGGCCTGTTGTTGGTAGCTCATAAGCTTGTGCCTTAAGGAGGTCACAGCCTTTCACTGAATATGTTGTGGAAGATTTCTGTGATTTCATTGATTGAGATAGATGTTTGACTTTTTAGCTACAGCTACTTTTTTAAATCACTGAAATGGCTTGCAGCATTTCCTAATTCACTGCATAGATCTTTATTGAGCCATCTCCAACATTTTGTTTTGACCATTGCTTCCTGGTATGGTGAAGGTCATCTATGATCAGAGTAAGCAATCAATAACCATAAACAATGAATAATCATGTAAACCTTCTTTTAATATGTGGCTGCCAGGAATGGACGCAGCCTGTCTGTGTCTTGGAAATGACATGCATCCTTATAAACTTTGATACAGTTAGGTCCTCTTCCATGGCAGGTTTTCTTTTTCAAACTTGAATTGGTGGCCATAAATGATTTAGAAATTATTGATTCTTCACTCACTAAATATCTTCAGACTCACTAATGGTCAGAATCTGCCTTGGGTTTGGGTTAAATGCCTCCCCCTTCCTGCCAAAAAACAACAGGGATTTGCCACATAGGTGTGTTTCTTCCTCTTCAACTTTGTTTTTGTGAGGTTTGAAAACCATTTCAGGTAAATGTATAGAGTCCCAAAATTATGGAAATTTGCTGTATTACATAAACATCTTGTCATGTTGTTTTCTGGCTGTGCTCCAGAGGGGCTGCAAATGGATATATTCTGCAAAGTATGCATACTTGCACAAGACCTGAATCAACATATAAGATCAAGTGTCAGGCAGTGTGCCTTCTGTGATGTGATATAGATGATTGTTTTGAAACTTAATGATATAGCTGGCTTTGCATTTTTTTAGTTTTTGGCAAGGGCCGTGGATGTTAGCTGACACCAGGCAAACATGAAAACCAACAACAAACCAGAGCAGCTGTATTTATGCTTATTATTGGTCCAGGTTAGACTGCGCACCAGGCCGCCGTGCTGCGATGGTGTACTGCAGAGCGCAGCGTCGTGCGGACCCGTGCCCAGCTCGTCACCTGTGCGGTGTGGCGGTGATGACCGGCCCTCGCACACACACACACACACACCTGTTACCAATTTGTCTATTTCTTGAGGCATAACCTTCCTGTGTGATTGCAAGTGCATCGCTTCAAGTTCGCTTCAAGAGCATCTACAGCCTGAACCTATGGCGTCGTGCTCACGTGCTAGTGTTCCCAATTATGTACCGAGACCGGAGCGATGCGTGTGTTTTACGGAGCTGTGATCGGACCGGACACATGTGGCAGACATTCACGGCCCTCACCTCCAGGTTCGACGATTTGAGGCTGGGAGTTCTGGTCGGCTCGGACAAATACGGCAACAAGTACTTTGAAAACGACATGTACTTTGTCGGTAGGTGATATTCGATCGGGCCATGAGTTTGCAAGTGCTTGCGGCTGTTCACAGCCGAATGCTCGAGTTCTCCGCCCAACGCCGCTCATTATCTAGCATGCTTCTGTAAGCTGCGTACGGGAAAACCAGCGCAATTGCAGCAGTTATGAAGGGTTGCCGGCGGTGTCATGGCTACGATGGTGTGACAGCGTGTCGTGCCACGCGGTACTCGCGCGTAACAGAACAACTTGCGGCTGAGATCGCCGGTGGTTGGGCCGCTGCGTGGCCGCTGCCCCCGGCCATCTGTAACGCGTCCTCTGTTTCCGGCGGACAGGCCGCAACCGCTGGGTGGAGTACGCCCCGGCCGTGGGCACCGACTACGACGGCAGTATGGTGCCGCCCGAGTGGTTCGGCTGGCTGCACCACAAGACGGATGAGCCGCCCACTGTGGTACGAGCTCCTCCCGCCCGGTCGACCTCCCTCCGGCCCGATCGAGCTCCCCCTACCCCACCCACCCCCACCGGGTCGCGCTGCCTTCGGCCCGGTTAAGCCCCCCTCCCATCTGGTCGAGCTCCCCCCCCCCTGCCCGGTCGAGCTCCCTTCCGCCGCGTGCGCGGGCCCGCAACCCGCGTGTCTGTTCGCCGTCTGCGTTGGTCCGACTGTATCCAGCGGCCCGAACCGGCCTATTTTCGCAGTGATTTTCGCGTCTGAGGTTCAGTCGTTAGCGTCACTGCACTGGCGTCAGCCCATGGCGGCCTGGCCGTGCCCTGTACTGTGCCCAGTCTGTGGTCCTGCTCTGTTGTCATATCAGCTCGTCCTGCCCTGTCGTGACATGAGCTTGTGATGCGACGTTTAACGGCACGGTCTCGCTCTGCCGCAGAAGCCGCCCGTCAGCCATCCGTGGATGTTGAACCACGAGGCGAATCCGTCGGGATCGACGGACGCGTACTACCCTTACACCACCACCAAACCCAAGATTCAGGCCTGGGTGCCGCCCAAGAAACAGTAGATGCTTGTCGATGGTCTGTTGTATGTATATATGTATAGTGGCCTACACGGGAGACGAATACAGAGGTGAAAAGGCAACGCTTTGCAATGGACCCCACTAACGCGCTGACGTCGGCCGACGCTGGTGACCTAGTGAATGCAGGCCATGAAGCCAGCCGAGCTCCAGCAGTAGGAAAAGCCCTTTTATTCACGTGGTATGGTGTCCCGACACGGTCCGGTAGCTGATGCAGATAATCGTCCGAACGTCTGCTGGAATATAGCAGCTGTTATCCAAGCTGGAACGGCCATGTTCGCTGTGAATCTGCTATGAAACAATTGCCCAAATTACGCTGGGACGGCCTACGTTTCTTGGGAGCCAATAGTCGCTTGCTAGACATATTGGACGGCGGACCCCCTCCATTTTAATGTAGAGCCTGGCTGTCTTGCCTTAGTATGATGTATGGCTGGGGCATGTCCGGTGCCTGTGATTGATGTAAGCCCGTGGCCCTTGCCTAGGTATCATCCAGAGCTCGAACCATTTCGGAGCCTGTAAGCTTGCCAGCCACATAGGCCCGGCTTTAAGCCGCGTACTGCCTGACCCATGGTCAGTGGGGCAGTAGGCCCGACCCCTGGCGAATACGGGCATGGGAGCATCGCTAGCAAGACGCGACGAGAAACGGAGCCGTCCGACAAGGCCGCATGTCCCCTGCCGTCCTGCCGCGGAGCGAGGGCTCGGCCGAGGCTGACCGCGTCAGACAAGGTCACATATCCGCTGCCAACCTGGTACGGAGCGCGAGCTCGGCCGACGGCTGGCTCTGCATCGGACGAGGCCACATGTTCCCTGCCACCCTGTTGCGGAGCGCGAGCTCGGCCGACGGCTGGCTCTGCGTCGGATAAGGCCACACGTCCGCTGCCACCCTGCTGCGGAGCGCGAGCTCGGCCGACTGTGTGTCAACAAGGTCACATGTCCCCTGCCACCCTGCTGCGGAGCGCAAGCTCGGCCGACCGCTGTCTGCGTCGGACAAGGCCACATGTCCCCTGCCACCCTGCCGCGGAGCGCGAACTCGGCCGACGGTTGGCTCTGCGTCGGACAAGGCCACATGTCCCCTGCCACCCTGCTGCGGGGCGCGAGCTCGGCCGACGGCTGGCTCTGTGTCGGATAAGGCCACACGTCCCCTGCCACCCTACTGCGGAGCGCTAGCTCGGCCGACTGTGTGTCAGACAAGATCACATGTCCCCTGCCACCCTGCTGCGGAGCGCGAGCTCGGCCGGCGGCTGTCTCTGCATCGGACAAGGCCACATGTCCCCTGCCACCCTGCTGCGGAGCGCGAGCTCGGCCGACGGCTGGCTCTGCATCGGACGAGGCCTACGTGTTCCCTGCCACCCTGCTTGCGGAGCGCGAGCTCGGCCGACGGTTGGCTCTGCGTCGGACCGCGGCACACAGCGCCTGCTGGCGCTGAAGCGCGCCCTGTGGCCGGTCCGCGCAACGCACCAAGATCCAGGAACCACACAACCACTGGTGCACGTGCCGGCGGGCTAAACAACACACAGCTACAAGGGCGTTATATTCTGCACTAACTCACATTTGCAATCTGACAGAAAAATACACAGCTTTCAAGCCAGTATAAAATATCCAACAGGGCCTGGTGAAAACAACGCCAGGCTGATAGACCAGCGCGTCGCTGACGAACAAGCTTCATTATATTATGGCGATCGAGATGAAAGTGGGCATAGTTTACGTGCATGGACACAGAATTGCATTGAGACCTATCTACCTCCGTGGGCGGGACCGCGGGGCCGGTTCACAGAACACTCACACGCTAAACACCGTCTACCTTGATACCTCTGCCGCGTGTAAAGCACGCCGCCTCACCACCCATTGCGGGGGCGCCCGCGAGCTTGTGATCAGGTGGTCGCAGAGCCGGTGCCGGCCAAAGTATGTAAAGGAGCACTCCAGTACAGCAGAAGGCGAGCAAACATAAAAATGCACGTAACGAGCGCCGCATGACTAAGTGCACGGTCCGCAACTTGGGACACTTGCCGCGATCTCCCCCATGCGACGAAAAGATCTTAACCTTTCAAAGAAATAACCATGGGCCTCATTCACGCCGAACGCCATCTAAGTACTACTGGGAACGAGTGCAGACTATGCAACGCAGTCCAACAAAAAGACAGAGGCACACCACTGGCCTGGCCACGACCTAAATGCAAACCAGCTCCAGCCCGACTGAGAAATATTAAATGTGACCGTCGTATCGACACCGTTGCACCCTTCAGCCCCGTCACGCGGGACCGGCCCATGACGTGCGCGAGGAGCACAAGTCCCGGGTTTCGCTCGGCCATAGCAGCCACAAGAGGCGGCGCGTTCCGGCGGCCACACAAGCCAGCGTAAATGTGACGCCACGTCTGCAATGTTCTGCGCAGAGTGGCGGCGGGCGATGTGCGCACGCCACCTCATCTGACCTCACACGAGCCCAATAAAAACCGCTACACCCGCTAAAAGCCGGAAGGCACCGAGTGGTGCTACCGATGGCGCGCGTCCACGCAGTCTGCCGCGGTGCGGCGCAATCACAGCCAGGTATGGAAGGGAGAGAGAGCGAAGGGGAGGCGTTGGAGCCGCCGCCGGCCGCTCACGACCAGCAGAGGATCACGGCGCCGGCCGCTCACGACCAGCAGGGGATCACGGCGCCGGCCTCTGTAAACGGACGGAGAGAGCGCAGGCAGAGTCAGGCGCAGCCACTGGTCCTTGGGTACGGTAGACGGCCGTCATCATGGCCCTCACCACTCACCACGGCCGTCATCACCGCCCTACCCACGGCCGTCATCACAGCCCTCACCACGGCCGTCATCACCGCCCTCCCCACAGCCGTCATCACAGCCCTCACCACGGACACCATCATCGCCCTTAGCACTGCCGCTCAGAACGTCCGGCGATGCCACTGACACGACAGCATGCCTTGAATAGGACGCAAAGCATTCTGAGACGTGCTGTGAACTTGTGAACTGTAAAGCATGTAATTTCAATCCCAGTCAATGCAGGGCACAGATACACGCGTACAAGACACTCAATTGAATGTATCACAGCATATGAACATGAGCTGCATCACAATACTTCGAGTGACCTCGAACTGCCGAACAATCTTGACATGCTGGAAACAACCACAACTAGGCCTCAAAGCAGTGCAGGATACCGGCAGCAGCCTGCTGACTAGCAGAAGGGGGCGGGGCGGGGGGGGGGGGGGGCGTACCTAGGGCGGGCGCGGCAGGCGTCTCCCGCAGCTGGTCCAGCATCTGGTGCAGCTGGAGCTCGACCACGCCAAACAGGGGCCGCTGGCGGGGGTCGCCGCGCCAGCAGGCCTGGGTCAGCTCCCAGCCCAGGTCACTGCAGCTGCGCGGCCGGCACGGACGCACGCCTGCCGGCACACACACAACACACATCCAGACGGGGTCGCACACGCACACCGTCCCCGAGACAGGTCACGAACAACCCGCCCGTGTCGCCGTCTGAGACAGCAGTTCGACACGAGCCAGAAGTCGCTGATGGTTGGTCATGGAGACTGGCCGGCCTCAGGTAGGGGCATGACCCCTCGCCCGCCTGCCTCACTCGCTGAGACGGGGGTGGCACGCGGTTTAATACGCACGCAATCGCGCCTCGCACGGAGGAACACGAGACTGCGCTCAACACTTTGCCACATAACAGGACACCGGCTTTCTTTACACCCTTGTGTGTGCCGCTGGGCGTTTGCGACACACTCAGCTGCTAGGGCTATATGGCGTCGCCTGCCTATCACCCTGGCAGGAAGGGCGGGCACCGCGGGGAATCGAGTCCCGAACCTCTGGTTTTCGAGACGCGCAGTGGTTAACGCAGACGCGTTAACCACTACACTACCGACACCCCGTGCACCCTTCATCCGCGCCACAAGGAGGGGCATGCGGTGGTGTGGGTAGTATTGGACATGCGGACAACGGCACATGCACCGCCAAAGCAAGTTGTTCGGGCTGCTAAGGCTGTTATAGGATTGGGTTGAAGACAGGCCATGACGCGGCAGACGGCTTGCACTCCCGTCGGCGAGCAACCCATCATCTTAATACACCCTCGGGCGGGGGTCGATCTGACCACCCCAAGGTTTTTCGGGATGATTTCCGAACGCTGCGGCATAGCCGCGCCAAATTTGGAATAGCTGTAGACATTTGAATGACAGATCTTTTGGTACCAAAAATTCAGATGCACCTTGTAAGGTCACTGCCCTATGAAGTCAGGTCATGGATTCAACCGGAGCAATTTCAAGGAAATCGTTCAATATGTTGCGACAACAAAGCGTTACACGAAGCCATACATCTCTGAGATCGCTTTTTAAGCAACAGAACAATTGAAGCGATGAAATTCAATTCACCTAGGGTCAGGTACGAAGGTCAGACCAAGATCAAAGCCAACCTGTTTTTTAACTATAACAGGGACCGCATCACATATTTTCCATGGATTTCTTAAAGGCCAAACATATCGATGATCTTAAATAACGCAGGTCAACATTTCGTTTTCAGGAACATGTCGCTAAGCGTATTCTTTGATACTTGCTCAAATGCAAAAAACAGTCTTGTATGACTTTGGCCACTTCAACCTTAAGATCAAACAAGTTTACCAACCTAACATAAGCACCAGTGACCTTTTGCTTAGAACAGGTTCGATTCGCGGCGGTTGCATGAGACGATTTGGAGGCACTATGGACACCATTCTGAGGTTCGATCTTGTCCGACCTTATGTTACCCGAGGTTCATGACCTAGAAATTTCAAACTTTGACACAAGTGAGCTCTAATACAGGTCAACACACCCTGTGAATTCGGTGTCTCCAGCTCGCTTGCTTTTTAGATCTCAGGGGGGCCAAACTGACCCCCGCCCGAGCGAAGGGTACTCAACTGGCCACCTGGGCCGGTGTAAAATGGTCTCCACGACCAGTTATGGTCTGCCCCGTAGCATGGCTGCGACACCAGGCGTAGCGCCATGATGCCTCGGCGCCGTCGCTGTTTCTGGGCGTGCTCACCTCGCTTGACGCACTTCCACAAGTCATTCTTGTTGTCGCACTGCTCGTAGACGGCCGGCATCCGCACGTCGTCAGAGAGGATGTACCAGAGCAGCACGCCAAATGCGTACACGTCCACGCTGTTGTCGTATTTGCCACTGCCAGAGATCAGGGAGCGGTCAGAGAAGGGGTCCGCAGAAGGCGGTGCCAGGCAAACATTGGACAGGTCAGAAGAGGGCCAGTCAGAAAACAGAGTTGGGCAGATGTGGGCAGCTCAGAAGGGGGTTCAGTCAAGAGGCGGGGACGGAGAGATGTGGGGCAGGTAAAAAGACGAGTCAGTCAGAGACCGGGTAGGTCAGAAACCGGGTACGTCAGAGGCGGGGCAGGTCAGGCGCGGGGGCGGACAAGGGTCAAGGGCCGGTCAGCATTCGAACAGCCAGTGGGAGGCAGGGCTGACCAGAAGCGGGGCTGCGGCGCGAACACCAGAGGATGACGGGTGTACATGGACTTGTGGTGTACATGGGTCAAGTGCAGTACGCACGGTCCAGCATCGTAGACCGGTGTACGAGCACCCATGGGGTTTCGCAGTGGACATCCGACGCGTCTGCCGCTCGAAAACTCAACAAGAGTCGACTGAGACGAGCACATGAATACAAATGGCCTACGTCGAGCTGAGTCCCGCATGCCAAACGTGGACTGGTCTGACTGACGTGGACCGGACTGGCTGCCAACCGTCTCTGAGGCCGTCTCGGCGGCGGGCACCGCCGCCGGCGCACGCAGCCAGGCGGTGGCCGCTCTCACCCGAACAGCTCCGGCGCCATGTGGATCGGCGCGCGCAGCCGGGCGGTGGCCGCTCTCACCCGAACAGCTCCGGCGCCATGTGGATCGGCGCACGCAGCCCGGCGGTGACCGCTCCCACCTGAACAGCTCCGGCGCCATGTGCATCGGCGTGCGCAGCCGGGCGGTGGCCGCTCTCACCTGAACAGCTCCGGCGCCATGTGGATCGGCGCACGCAGCCGGGCGGTGGCCGCTCTCACCTGAACAGCTCCGGCGCCATGTGGATCGGCGTGCCCACCACCGAGCCTGAGATCATGGCCTCTGGCTTGCAGAAGCCCAGGTCCGACAGCTTGCCGCGGTTCGCGTCGTCCAACTGAAAACGGCAGCTGGCTGTCACCGTTCTGCAGCCCTGACACTGGCGTCGGCGTGCCAGCCCTGACGGTCCCGCCTACGAGGCAAAAGGCGATAACAAACACTAAAACAAAGGAGGGGGACGGAATTAAAAACACAAACTCACACAGTGATAAGCGCAACCAAGTATGTACGCAATCGCTTGATATTCTGTCAAGCACGAGGCATACCAAAAAGAATCCCACACACCTGCTTTGGTGCGATATGCCTCGCATGGGATCATTTCAGTGCAATTGGGCGGAGACAGGATGTCAAAATATCTATTGCGGACTGTAGATACTTGCCAATATCTTACATTGTAAAACAGAACAGAAAAACCAGAAATTTAGTTCACAGATGTAGCTTTACAACTTGGCGTTTTGATACTACACGTTCAGAGGGTACAACCACAGATGCTGTCGCCAGCATCTGTAATGACGGCTGCGTGTCACCCTGCCAAGGTTGTCTGTGCCGACCAGAGGCCTTACCAGCACATTTTTCAGCTTGATGTCCCTGTGAATGAGCCCTTGGGAGTGCAGGAACCGAGCGCCCTGAGCCACGTCCATGGCAACCTGGGAACGGATCATAATACTGAGTCACAACACAATAATTACACTTCATGATGCGAATCTGACGCGCCATATCCCTCACACAAACATCGCAAGGCAGGTCGATGTGAGTCTGGTTGCGAGCGGCCTTTTCACCCAAGCGGTCAACACTGGCCTTGACCCGGGCAGGCACTGGACAGGTCGAGGACGAGTCCGCGTCGAGGCGGAGCAGGTCCGGCAGCGCGGGCCGACTGGTCAGCTGACCTTGAGCCGGGTGCGCAGGTCGAGGCCGTCCTGGATGGCCAGGTACAGGTCACTGTGCATGCGCTCCATCAGCAGCAGGGCGGCTGACAGCCGGCTGTGGCTGTAGTTGTAGTCAATCACGATGCCGCGGATGCTCACCACCCGCTCATGCTCCGGCAGCGACCTGGCGGCGCGGCGCGGCCGCGTCATCGTCGCACGAGCCGAGTCACTGGGGCTTTACGACGCGCCCAGCTGCTGAGGCTACACGGCGTCACCTGCCTCGCATCCTGGCGGGAAGGGAGGATACCGCGGGGAATCGAACCCCGTACGTCTGGTTCTCCACAGGCGCAGTTTAACCACTGCACTATCGGTACCCCCGTCGCATAAATCATGACAATCAGTGGCATCACAACAATCATGGGATTCACTGGCATGATGTGACTCACAGCACTGAGTCTATGCCAGGACAATCACATTACGCCTCGCTATGTAGCAGTCACAGCGTATGGAACGAAAGCCGACGAATCAGAGCAGACAGCGCAGTCGGCAGACGCTGCCAGTCAGTAGCTGCCCATAGTCCGTCGCGCAGCTGTCACGGCCAGCGCCGCAGTGTCGCAGTGCGAGTCTCTTAAGTCATAGCGCGTGTCACGGACACAGCCCTATGGGCCACAGCAGTCATGGTAGACATGATCGTAACACATAGAAACACGCACAAATTAAACACGGACTCCACCATAGCACACGAGGGGCGGTACGAAAGCGCAGTATGAAAGAGACGATCGAAGGCAATAAGACACGCAGCAACTTACAAACACAGACGTGAGGCTTCGCATAACTCAAAACATAGCATGCCCCTGACAGACGCCATGAAAAGAAATGGTCGCTAGCGCTACAAGCGGACACGTTTTTGGCTTCCGCAACTCACGTTACCACAGGCGCTTGAGGCGCCGTCGTTTGTTCTCGCCGGTCCGCTATCAGCATGTTCACATTTTCGTGCACGTTTAACTTCGTGTGAACTGCTACTGTCACGAGGAAGCTGAGGCAGTGAGGCCCCATCACCTCTAAGAACACCACCTGGGTCCTGTGACGTCGGTACTTCACCACAAGCTGGCAAATACATCCAGACTGCTTCGCTTCGCAAATCCACAGCAAGCAACGTCACCAGGCAGCCTTCATGATCGTTCGAGCATTTCAAGACGTCCGTGTCTATCCTACCCAGTCTATCCAGACGTGTTCGGGTCACGTTAGCCCCTCGACTTCGACTCACTATCTCCTCGAATCGTCGCAGAAGACGGTCAGTAGCGAGCCTCACACTGGAAACCCCCCGTTCTGGGGTCCAGCCCTGTTTCCACGCGCCCACCCACCGTGTGTAGAAGTACTCCATGGAGAGGTCGTTCCAGTGCCGTTCGTCGGGAGGGATGACCGACTTGACGGCCCAGTCTCGGCGGCCAGCCCAGGCACTGCTGCTGTACACCACGCCGTACTGGCCGCGCCCGATCTCGGCCGACAGCTGCGGCACACCTGAGCGCCGGGCGCCGGCGCCGTCAGAGCCCCAGCCGCGCCGCCACCTCGCCAGCACGGGTCGGCGGCGCGCGCAGGCTGCTGGACGTGACGTCCAGAGGCGTGCGCGCGCTCCTCGTCAATCCGCGCTGTCCGAGTCATCCTGGTTTTGTCGGGCACCACTTGGACCACATCACATGAACCTAAAGCCAAACCTCTTGCATCCCCTGTCTGTATGATAGAATTCAAGGTACATGAATCCACTACTAGCAAATTAGATTTTTCAAATGCCCATAAACCTCCGTGTTTTCCAAGCCCTCGGAAAAAGAAAAATAATACGAAATACACCTACACGGATATATAGACACAGCACTGGATCCGTTACCTCCACACGCGCCAGCGCCCACTTACCGAAGCGCGCGGAGTCGACGTACGCGGCCGCCTGCAGGGCCAGGCGCGCCACGTGCGGCGCGTGCTGCTTCTTCATGCGCAGCCGGTCGCGCTCGGTCTGCTCCAGCTGGCCGGCCAGCTGCGCCTCCAGGCGGCCGATCGAGTGCACGAACGCCTCGTGAGCGCAGCGGAGCCGCTCGCGCAGCTGCCGAAGCGGCCGGCGTCGGTGAGTGCCAGGTACGCAGCACGGTAAGCACTGCACGCAACACAGCGGCATGCAAAGATTGCCCACATGCAAAAATTGTCCACGTACATACATCTGGCGTACAATCACATAGATGACTAGCATGGGCATGGGCTAAGGCAATGACCTAGCATTAGCCGGGGACGATTCTTTTTATCTTAGCACTTCTAATGCTTTTAACACATTCCTGTCTTTCACCAAGTCATCAATAAAAGACCAGCTTAGATGGCAGTATATGCTGGTTGTGTTTCACGCCCTATAGTCGTGGAGGAAAAAGTTTACAACTTTCTGAATCCTCTTCACTCGGCACTTGAGTGCAGCCCCATACGTACAGACAGTGAGCTATGTGGAAAACGTAGGAGTCGATAAACATTATGAGATCATGAGGCGTAAAGTAATACCTGAACAGCGAGATTCGAATTTAGTTGCATTTTTGTTCACCTTTGGCGACATGCTTCTCCCACGAAAGCGTCAAGTCTACTACTGCACCGAGAACTTGGACGCGCCGTGCAGGTAATACGGCCCCTCCGTCTCATAAGTGAAAATCACGGGTTTTCATTTAATCATATTTTGAACCTATCAGGCAACGTCGTTTATGTCCTTGGTCATGTCCAGCCAAGTTTGCGTTGAACCACGCCTGGAGTTCACAGCCTGACATTCCCAGACGACGTTTTGGTGCGTCAAGACTACTGTGGTCTAGCAGCTGAATGTCATGTGCATGTGAGATGAGATGAGGCGTCCATGTGACAGGTGACTGGGAATAGGGTGAAGAAAAGCGGCCCGACTGTGGATCCCTGGGACGCTCCGTGAATGTGGACGACTATGGACGCTCCGTGAATGTGGACGACTGTGGACGCTCCGTGAATGTGGACGACTGTGGACGCTCCGTGAATGTGGACGACTGTGGACGCTCCGCGAATGTGGACGACTGTGGACGCTCCGTAATGTGGACGACGTGGACGCTCCGTGAATGTGGACGAATGGAACGCTCCGTGAATGTGGACGACTGTGGACGCTCCGTGAATGTGGACGACTGGACGCTCCGTGAATGTGGACGACTGTGACGCTCCGTGAATGTGGACGACTGTGGACGCTCCGTGAATGTGGACGACTGGACGCTCCGTGAATGTGGACGACTGTGAACGCTCCGTGAATGTGGACGAATGTGGACGCTCCGTGAATGTGGACGACTGTGGACGCTCCGTGAATGTGGACGACTGTGGACGCTCCTGAATGTGGACGACTGTGGACGCTCCGTAGATGTGGACGACTGTGGACGCTCCGTAATGTGGACGAACGTGGACGCTCCGTGAATGTGGACTGTGGACGCTCCGTGAATGTGGACGACGTGGACGCTCCGTGAATGTGGACGACTGTGGACGCTCCGTGAATGTGGACGACTGGACGCTCCGTGAATGTGGACGACTGTGGACGCTCCGTGAATGTGGACGACTGTGGACGCTCCGTGAATGTGGACGACTGTGGACGCTCCGTGAATGTGGACGACTGTGGACGCTCCGTGAATGTGGACGAACGTGGACGCTCCGTGAATGTGGACGACTGTGGACGCTCCGTGAATGTGGACGACGTGGACGCTCCGTGAATGTGGACGACTGTGGACGTTCCGTGAATGTGGACGACTGCGGACGCTCGTGAATGTTACGACTGTGGACGCTCGTGAATGTGGACGACTGTGAACGCCCGTAAATGTGGACGACTGTGGACGCTCCGTGGATGGGACGACTGTGGACGCTCCGTGAATTGGACTGTGGACGCTCCGTGAATGTTGACGACGTGGACGCTCCGTGAATGTGGACGAACTGGACGCTCCGTGAATGTGGACGACTATGGACGCTCCGTGAATGTGGACGACTGTGGACGCTACGTGAATGTGGACGACTGTGGACGCTCTGTGAATTACCGGTGTGATCGTCAGTCCCCCGGCACCACCCGCCTCGACCACCGCCAGTATAACCAGTGAGGCACAGCGTCAGCAGTGACAACACAACAGAGTTTGTTAGGCTGGGGTGGATGTTTGTGACATAATATCAAATTTCGCGGTCATTTCTTTACTATGCAGTTTTAAGAAATCATCCTCTTAATTCTATGAATTCATGTAATCGGCCTAAAATTCCAGTAATCTGAGAGGCATTCATTGTGCGTATTTCTACACGAAAATGTGTTTTTAGCTTTTCTGGCTTGTAAGCACCAACGTTTTTACGTAATGTTGCACGACAATCCATTGCCAGTGCGGGCGGCTGGGAGCAGTGGGCGGCGGTCAACTGGCGGCGCGGTGCCGGCCCACCTAGGAGCAGCCAGCGGTCTGTTGACACGGTCCCAGCCCACCAGAGAGCAGTCAGTGGTATGTCGGCGCGGTCTCGGCCCACCTGGGAGCGGTCAGTGGTCTGTCAGCGCGGTCTCGGCCCACCTGGGAGCAGTCAGCGGTTTGTCGGCGCGGTCTCGGACCACCTGGGAGCGGTCAGTGGTCTGTCAGCGCGGTCTGGGCCCACCTGGGAGCAGTCAGTGGTCTGTCGGCGTGGTACTGACTCACCTGGGAGCAGTCAGTGGTCTGTCGGCGTGGTCCTGACTCACCTGGGAGCGGTCAGTGGTCTGTTGGCACGGTCTCGGCCCACCTGGGAGCAGTCATTGGTCTGTTGGCGCGGTCTCGGCCCACCTGGGAGCGGTCAGTGGTCTGTCGGCGCGGTCTCGGCCCACCTGGAGGCAGTCAGTGGTCTGTCGGCGCGGTCTCGGCCCACGTGGGAGCGGTCAGTGGTCTGTCGGCGCGGTCTCGGCCCACCCGAGAGCAGTCAGTGGCCTGTCGGCGCGCTCTCGGTCCACCTGGGAGCAGTCAGTAATCTGTCGGGGCGGTCTCCGCCCACCTGGGAGCAGATGATCCGACTGAGGCGCAGCTCGTTGATATTGTCCAGCATCTCGGTGGCAACACGCCGCCGCCAGAGGGCGTCCACGCAGGGCGGCGTCTTCCAGGGCATCACATCCAGCAGCTGCTTCAGCCGCTCCCACAGAGACGTGATGACGCTCGATGACGTCTGCACCGACAGCTCCAGGCTGTAGGCCGAGTTCAGGATCTGCCGGGAAGCGCGCAGGAGTCGGCGCCCGAAGGCCGGAGGTCACAGGACAAGGCTCTGGATGCGCAGTCGGGTGGCGGACCGTCCGTCCCACCCGCGCGTCATGTCGACGCACGCACCGCAATGGACGATTGAGCAAAACACTACAGACTGGGATACCGGCAGCTGTTGTAAATGCATTGCAATATCAGCCCGGCAAAACGGTCCGCGCAGCATTTGCCAAGGCTGTCACTCGATGGTACCCATACACCAGCGCATAAACCGGCATTGCCGACATAGAAGTCATCCACGCTCGGCGTAACCGCCTGTCTCACTGACCAGCCGCAGTCGCACCGGTGGCAGTTCGCCGCCTGGTCGCCTCCTGGCGCCGGCCGCTCACCTGTTTGAGGGCGTTGCTGGCGCCGGCGCTGCCGTCGTCGTGCGCCTCCAGCGAGAGCAGGCAGCGCTGCAGCGTGCCCACGAACCGCTCCTGCATGTAGTCCACGCTGCCGACCAGCTGGCCGGCCACGGCCCGGTTCAGCGCGCCCAGCAGCAGGTTCTGGATCTCGGCCGTGCACTGCTGCAGCTGCCGCGCCGAGCGGACCTCGCCACTCTCCGACACCTCCACATCTGTCCGACAGCGGCGGTCTCAACACACCGACCCACAACACAGCGGACCTCTCCACTCTCCGACACCTCCACATCTGTCCGACAGCGGCGGTCTCAGCACAGCGGACCTCTCCACTCTCCGACACCTCCACATCTGTCCGACAGCGGCGGTCTCAACACACCGACCCACAACACAGCGGACCTCGCCACTCTCCGACACCTCCACACCTGTACGACAGCGGCGGTCCCAACACACACCGACCCACAACGAAACTACCAGGAAGAAGTAACATGTAAACAGGCACTGGACACTTCTCGCTGAGGATCCACCGCACACCAAAGCAGTAACAAAGACAGACGGCAGTACACCATTGACTCACAGCAAGAGCACGAAATCACGTCATGTCAGTCGCATGGCGACGGCGTCTCCCTGTTCTTCTTTGCGTGCGTGCGTGCGTGCGTGCGTGCGTGCGTGCGTGCGTGCGTGCGTGCGTGCGTGCGTGCGTGCGTGCGTGCGTGCGTGCGTGCGTGTGTGGTGTGTGTGTGTGTGTGTGTATGCGTGTCAAGACAAGCTTAGGTCGCGACTTGCACTGATGCGCCACCGAGATCGCGCCGTCGCCCATCGGCGGGTTGCGGGGACCTCACGGGTCGGCGCGCATCGCCGCGCCTGCAGCCGATTGTCGGCGGTTTCATCACCACGCTCTGGCAGAGATTACCCGCACGGCAGTGACCTTCGTCGCGGATCGATAGCGTGAATCAGATGCAGATCAATGACGGGGCGGACATGTCACGGAGGAGCGTCGCCCGCCCGGGCCGCGTGCGTCACCAGGGCCGCGAAAACCGACAGGTCGTACATTTGGCTTGATGGGCGTCCCAGCGAACGGAACTACCACAAATTTCGCCATTATCGGAGAGCGAAACTAACGGAGCACGTGGTGTGGACCCCAGCATAGCCCAGCGGAGAGCAAACACAGCCAGTGGTTTATTGTGTCGGTGAACCCCAACACGCCAAAGACAGAGCTACGCCGGGCCAAGAGCGCGGTGTGAGCCCCAACACACGCAGGAGAGAGCTGCACAGAGCCAAGACGTTCGCGTGGGTGTGAGCCCCAACACACGCCCAGGAGAGAGCTACACAGAGCCAAGGCGTTCGCGTGTGGGTGAGCCCCAACACACGCCCAGGAGAGAGCTACGCAGAACCAAGACGTTCGCGTGTGGTGTGAGCCCCAACACACGCCCAGGAGAGAGCTACGCAGAACCAAGCGTTCGCGTCGTGTGGTGTGAGCCCAACACACGCCCAGGAGAGAGCTGCCACAGAGCCAAGGCGTTCGCGGTGTGGTGTGAGCCCCAACACACGCCCAGGAGATGAGCTCCGCCAGAACCGAAGGGCTTGTTTCGCGTGTGGTGTGAGGCCCACACACGCCCAGGCGAGAGCTACGCAGAACCCACAGGCGTTCGCGTGTGGTGTGAGACCCCAACACACGCCCCAGGAGAGAGCTGCACAGAGCCAAGGGCGTTCGCGTGTGGTTGTGAGCCCCCAACACACGCCCAGGAGAGAGCTGCACAGAGCCAAGGCGTTCGCGTGTTGGTGTTGAGCCCCAACACACGCCCAGGAAAGAGCTGCACAGACTACAGCGCCTTGCGCCTTCCTTGGGTGGCTACAGAAGGACTTGTTAGTTCTGAGCGTAACTGTTTGGGCTCTTGAATTTCAGTGAGGACAGGGAGAGAGGGTTTCTATCGCCACATATTCCAGAATCCAATAAAACAGATCAGGCACAACTGGTCTGAAACGAATTCATGTCTTATCTACCTGGATGGCTACCACCAAAAAATCCACGCGTGAGCGATGTCAGCAAAGAAAATATAACCGCAACAAAACTTTATTTTCAGGAAGTCTTATTTCCTAACTGCTCAAGGCTCTTTTCGCAACCATGGATATATGAATAGCATGAAAAAGAGTGACCTGTGCTGTAACCGTACCGCTGTAACGGGCCGAAGCAAAGGCGATTTCTTCGCTTTGCCCCCTGAGTCCAGTCCCTGTCATCCCAATTCCATTCCGTGCTTGCTACCAAAAACTGAACACACCACAAAGAAACGCACTTTTCTGCCACGAGGCATGCCATATATTTACACCCAATACGCTCCACGGAAATGCATGCCACTGGTTGGAATGTGCCTCTCTACGTCAAAACCTGAAGTGACCATTGACTGCTCTAGCTTTCGGGCATTTACAGAGCGCGATACGAAAGGAATGTTTTGCAAAAGTAGCTGGGTTTCAAGACTGTAGCTGAATTAGTTCAGAAGCTGGAGCCCAAATACTTGTGAGGTCTTATTCCAGCCATCCGCACGCGAATGTAACTGAAGGTGCCATAAGAAGTTATAATCATTTTGCTAAGCACTTGGACAGTTGCGTCACCTCTCCTGGCTCTACATGAAGTTTTTCTCTTCGCCAAGCATTCGTTCTGTGCTCTGCAACAATTAAACAAACCCGGCTTTATCAGTGGGAACTGATCTTATTTTACATGCTTTCAAAACTGGCAAAGTTGAAGGTTCCTCTCTCGAGCATCGCAGCCCGATCATCCGTAACATTGCTGCAAGGCCGGCTGAACAGCATGTCGTAAAAAGGACCTGTCTATGGCCGTGCACCTGCTGTGACTGGACAGATGTTGTTTTTTTAAAGAATATCGAACCCATTAAGCGTGATCTACAATGCAGCATCCGCAAGCGCATCGTGATGCGCGCCAAAGCATCCGCAAATATATGGCGATCTGCGACACAGCATCCGCAAATACATCCCGCAGAATACGCACGAGAGCGGATTAGAGCACGTTCATAGCGGCCTATTTCCAGACGCGAAAGACGTAGAAGTTTTGAGATGACACAATACCATGCTCCGTAGGCCCCGTCTCGGCTTGAACTTTGACCCGAAAGAGAAAGTGATCTCCAAGTCACCATTCGTGTAACGCCTCAAGATATGCACGGGATGGCTCGAAGCGTGAAAGCTTGGGTCGACATCCAGTGTTGACGTTCGTGCCGCTACCAGCCGCCGAGGCTGCACCGCGCCGTACACACGCGGGGCATGCACGCGGCGTACCTCCGCCGTTCAGCGGCGCCTCGTCCCTAACATGGGAAGCAAACCTCGACAGCGCCGCCCGGTGTCCAAGGCCGACACGGACGGCTCACGTCCGCCGAAGCCGGATAAACTGAACGACCAGTCACAAACACACGTCTAGGTGCATCTGACTCGGCGCTTTGGTCGCGCATGTCCGACACGACCAGGCCAGCGGTCCTCGATTCGCGGAAGGTTGTCTCTAGCATCGCTGCTGTCACGATGGAAGGATTCTGTCAGGTGGCCACGGCATGTACCGTCCCAGCCATACTACGGTGGAGCTCAGTCATAATGGGACCGCTTGTCGAGAGTTCTGCCTTACGCAGATGGACCGACACTGTACAAGGCTTAGCTTGCCATATCGACCATACGCTCGCTCTCGCCGCCACGTGAGTACGTCCGAGGCGTCCATGGACTCCAGCCAAGTCCTAATTAATCTTCCCAATCATAGGAATTGCGGCATGCGACCTACGATGACGAGGATTTGGAATCACACTGTGTTAGTTGTTGTTGCCTACCGAGCGACCTCATCTCACTCCGGAACAACGAAAAGTCCGAACTTCGTCACCTCGTCACTCACGTCACCTCCCGACAGCAACAATTATTCACGGCAACGATGCATGAAATATTCCACTTTTCCCATAAATGGACACAACAAAAAAAATAACCGGGGTGCCCACGTGATGGGCGATCAATACGTGTATGGAGTTCACCAATACTGACAACTCTGGCCGCCTGATCAGTGTTCCCACGCGGGCACTGGCGCCAGCTGCCCATGCCATGCGACGGTGTAGAGCGATCTGGCACCATAGGGTGGGTCAAACTGACAGCAGCAGACGGCCACACTGCGGCCTAGGGTATGAGCAAGCTGTCATTTGCTCTACATCTTTGAAGCTGCCTCTGAGTCTGATCTTGCTGCGAAATCAAACGACAAACAAGCAAGAGATTCTACAATGCCAAAACGGCCAACAATCGTAACCCCACCGGATGGATGCTTTGCCCTGCCCCCCCCCCCCCCCCTCTCTTCTCAGATGTTCCGCTGTATGTTCCAGTGCCTCTCTTCGGCATTGCACATTCCAGCGCTTGTCTGGCTCTGTTTACATGAACTGTTTTTTTTCAGCTCGCTAGCGCTGACGTCGTCGCAGGGCCATTCGTTTCCGGAATGGCAAAAAAGGCGCGGCCGAGCCGCACCTTTTTCCTACCGGTGTGGCGCGAGAGGGCCGAATCTTCACACTGTTCTGATTGTCAGTGACCTCATAAAACTCTTCACCTCTGGTGGCCGTTGTCTGGTGAACAAGGTCTGCTACAACTGCTGCAGAACATTGCTAATGGATTACATTGGTGTGCAATGGCTTTGGCGCTCATTGACTTTACTTACCAATAATGCTATCTATACATTAGCAACACGTGCTTCCCAATGCGTGCAGCATGTAGGCATGATGTGGATTTTAGGCCGTTGCCATCATTTTACGCCAGCTGCTTTGCACGGACCCTGCCCAAGCGTTTATATACGAAAATAGTACAGACATCCCAGGAATAGCAAGTTAAGTTCATGCCTGCAAAACTCCTTCCCAAAACTTGCTGCACATTCTTGCAACTCGTCTGCGACACAGGCCTGGGGCGGGGGCCCGGTTCAACACAGCCCGACCTTGCCAGCCGTGGGCAGGATAAAAAGCGCAGCACGTGCGTTATCTCAAGCCAGATCGACCGGGGGCGGCTGGCAACACCGCAGCGGCCGACAGCCCAGCCCGGCGTTGGTGCGACAGCCCAGCCCGACGCCGGTGCGACGGCCCAGCCCGACGCCGGTGCGACGGCCCGGCCCGACGCCGGTGCGACGGCCCGGCCCGACGCCGGTGCGACAGCCCGGCCCGACGCCGGTGCGACAGCCCAGGCCGACGCCGGTGCGACAGCCCGGCCCGACGCCGGTGCGACAGCCCAGGCCGACGCCGGTGCGACAGCCCAGGCCGACGCCGGTGCGACAGCCCGGCCCGACGCCGGTGCGACAGCCCAGGCCGACGCCGGTGCGACAGCCCAGCCCGGCGTCGGTGCGACGGCCCAGCCCGACGCCGGTGCTACAGCCCGGTCCGCCCTGTCTGACGGCGTCGACTCACCGCCGCGTATGGCCACACTGGCGAAGGGCCGGCGACACAGGTGCGCGGTCGCAGCGGCCGCGAAGCGGCGACGGTGCGGCCCGGCCGGCGGCCACCTGACAGCGCCGGCCAACGCCACCTCCGCTCCCCACGCCCAGCTGCTGACAATGCGCCGACGATGACGCTCGTACGCCTGTTTTCTGACACATCCTGACAGCCTGGTCACGGCTGCTGCCTCGGCTGCTCACCTCTGAACTGATGCAGGGCCGCCTGGGCCAGCAGTTCCTCGCGCATGCTAGCCGTGGTGCGGTTGACCAGCTGGGACATCTGCAGCTGGTTCTTGTCGGCGATGCTCATGACATTGTCGAAGAGCTCCGTCTCCTTCTGGCGGGCGTACTGGAGCCGGCGCGGTGTGATCTGGATCTCGCGTGCCATGTCGAACGCCGACAGGATGAAGGCTCGCAGCAGCTGGTTCAGCGCCTGCAGGCGGCCCCGGCCAGCGGTGACGGTCGCACAGGCATTGCGGGGCTGGACACGGCCGGCATTCAGATGGTGGCGCCTGGCACGGCGGGGTCCGACACAGGGGGGTCAGACGCACGGGGGTCCGACGCAGGGGGTCCGAAACAACCTCGACACAGCGGAGACCGACACAGCGGGGCCCGACACAGCAGGGTCCGACACAACGGGGCCCGACACAGCAGGGATCCCAGCCACCCATTCCGCGTGAATAAATATCAGGCACAACCACGGGGACAGCGACAGCACGGCGGGTTTCAGCCGGACCGAGCCGCCGACCAGCTGGCCCGAGTGGTCCGGCCGGCCGGTCGCGCAGCTGTGGCCGTCTTCAGTCTGCAAGGCTGGCGGTGGAAGGTGGCGTTGTGACACAGCACACGGCACAGACTGAGCGGGCGAGGCTCGCCCCCAGCGCCACTGGGTCCTCTACATACCGCCACCTCGGCTCCAGGCAAGGTGTGGCAGATAGTAGCGGAGGTAGAACAAAGACAAGACGGTGTTGCTACTCTGCTAACGAGAATGTCACGTGCCCGTAGAGAACGTGCCCGCAGCAGCACGCGCGCTGCTGCAACACACGCTCAAAACGGCAATGTTTCCAGGTTGTGGTCAGTCTGAACGTTCTGAGCATTTGCTGGAATTATTCAAACCTGCAGGACGCCTACATAGTGAGCACCGTCTGCAAGTATCATTTTACGCGAGCGCATCTACCAAAAAGAGATGTACGTGGTGGAACGACGTTTTTCCACCCCGTATGCCCGTGAAAGTAATTCAGGGATATGGGTACAACACACGCACACGAGCAAACACATGTCAAGACGAACCGTGGCTGGTTGTCATCCTAAAATGCCCGGGCAAAAAATATACTATTTTTGTTTTAAATTCGCTTAGAATTTTCCGCGAACTGAAAAATGGGGGTGTCCTCTCGGACCCATTACATGTCGGTTGGCCCCGCCCTTTTTGCCAGCGGCCCGCTGACGCACGCATGGTGTTGGTAACGGGGGCTACACAGGCGCCGTGTCGGCGCCGCGCGTCTCACGAGTGAGGGTGGCTGGCGCCGGCCGGCCGCCGGTGCTCACCTTGTTGATGCGGTGCGCGGCGAGCAGCAGGCGTAGCTGGAGCCAGGTGCGCAGGTAGGGCGCCAGCGCCAGCAGGCCGGCCGACCCTGTCGCCAGCTGGCAGCTCAGCCACAGCTCGTCCACCGGCTGGCCGGACACCGCCGGCGGGCACGCGCTGAACTCGTACCCTGCCCGCCGCGGGACCACGTCACACCATGGCAGCTGTCCACGTCAAATGCAACAATCAACGGCCCGTGACGTCACTGTGCCGCTCACACCCCGGTGCTTACAAAGAAAGGTACAGGAGCTTTTGTCACGTGTTTTAGTCGATGAAGGCAAACTTCCGAAAAAACGATCCGCTAGAAATATAATAACGGCACACCACTTCACCGTATTTGAGGTGTTCTATACGAAAACCTCATGAAAGATACTCCACTGGCGGCGGGAAGATGAGTTCCCAGCCGGCCCGGAGCACCCCGGACCGCGCTACGGACCGCCACGGACCACACCACGGACCACCACGGACCACATCACGGACTGCCGCGGACCGCATCACGGATCCGCCACGGACCGCACCACGGACCGCCACGGACCGCACCACGGACCGCCGGTGGCACGTTGAGGCTCCGCCTCAGCGACGCCCGGTCAGGCTCGGCACAATCCGCCGAAGGCTATCAGCTGCAAGAGCGGACTCTCACCGACGGCTATCAGCTGGAGGACGAGCGGGGCCGGGCGGTGGGCGGCAGAAGCGTGCCAGGCAGGCGCGGTCGGCGGTGTCGCCGCCGCCGCGCCGCTCGGCCGGCGGCAGGCGGCTGGGCCGCGCCCGGTGCGGCCAGTGCAGCGTCAGGCACGGCCGCGGCGGTGGCAGCGCCGGCTCGTCGTCGCGCGCCGGGCACCAGAAGAACACGGACTGGCCGCCGGTGATGCGGTGCAGGTCGGCCAACTCGGACCGCTCCTGCCGGCAGCAGAGGCCGGTCATCAGCCGTCCGAGAACACCAGCACGGAGCTCAGTGGGCGCTGGAGAGGATGCTGAGCCACGGTCATCTCTGGCTGGAAGATGGTCAGGATGAGAGCTGGTCTGGTGACTCTGGCGACCATTCGCATCGGCACGCCATAACATGTACTCGGCACGCTTGAATGCAGCTCAGCTATCTCCGCGACTGTTTTGTGAAACAGAAAATGATGGACAGTGACCACCAGGGCAGGTGCAGGATAGGCTTCTAACAGCGATGGTGCCGAGCTACTCGCCAAACTGGCAGTGGCAGCCCACACACAACACACACGAGGGTTGTTGTGCGAATACACTGTGGGTCGGAGGATCCTTTACATTGGTAGACAGGCATACAGACTGACGTCAACGTCTCCGACCGCTACCTGGGCAGTGAGGTAGTCTCCAGAGGTGCAGTACAGGTAGACTGGCAGCACATCCTCCAGGTGTCTGTGCACCGTGGCTGGCTGGTCGGACGGCGCCACCACCAGCCGCACGTGGTCACCCCTCAGCAGCGGGTGGTTCAGGCCTATGTTCACCCACACTTCAGACTCGTCCTGTCAGGGGACAACCAGTGACTTGTTGAGCCCCTGACCAGTGGCTGGTGTGAGCCCTTATTCTAGCGACACTTACAGCATTAAGTAAAACGTGCAGCGACTACCAGCTATTTGAACAAAATGCAGTATTTCAGTTGAATCAGCACAGATGGCCGGGCAACAGCAGACAGCTCCTGCCCGCGGTGGGTCTCATGTGACACCAGCTGACGGCCGTGCGGGCACCCACCGAGAGGGGGTGGTCGAGGTGTCGCAGGCACGGCGGCTCGGTATGGCGGCCGCGCTCTGTGTGCTGCACCACCAGGTCGTGCTGCCGCCGCACGCCACCGCGCTCCTCCCTCAGCACGGCGAAGTCATCGCAGGCGCCGCGGATGACAAGCGACGGCCAGCGGCGCTCGGCAGCGGCGGCCAGCGACAGCAGGGGCTCGCCAAGCAGTGCCGCCACCACCGCCGCGCGCGCTTCCGTTCGAGCCGCCCAGCACCACCAAGCAGACGGGCTGCTGCAGCACTGCGCAGTCCTCATCCAGCTGGGCGAACTCAGCAGACAGCTCTGCTGACACTGGGTCATCTGCAGACAGCCCCGGCTGGACTTCAACGCATGGTGGTCACTGCATTTTTAATCATAATGATCATGACCACCATCCTCATAGTGATCATGGTGTTTCCTACATATCACCAGCCACTGCTGATACTGTGCAGCATTTTGTTTAAATGATTGGCCACATGTGCAATCTGGCTTGCAGTCATTTGTTTACAGAGTTCATAAACTGCACATGCTAATGAAACCCTTATGACATAATTTATGCATTTACTAGTTAAAAAATTTGGAGGCATGTAGAAAACATGTCTTTATCACTATCAGCTTTCATAAACTCCACAGCAACTATGCTCCCAACAAAAATGTATCCAGGCTATCATGAAAAGCTAACAGCAGGTGCTGTGATGGCTGCAATGAGTACAGCTGACTTAGTAATTAGGTAGATACAAGATGGTTTCATATGCAGCATGCAAGCCATAAAACAACTCAATGAAATCAATACTATAGGGCAGGACCAATGTAGCTATCAGTGCACTGGATTACTTTTATATTGCATTAAATTGCAACAGTTTATGTACAGTTTATTTATGCATCACAACAGAAAGCAGAAAACAGTTGCTTGGTTAACAAATTATTCATAGTACTGAAATAAAGCAATATCAAAAATTTCATATCCTCCATCAATCATATTGATCACTAAAACAGGCAAAATCATCTGAAATAGTATAAATTGCATCAACTTCCTGAGCATAAAACTAGTTCGGACTGGGCTGAGCTGCAAGGCAGTCAGGCACTTCTTAGTCATGTTACAAAACCAATTTAAATCACATGTCAAGTTTAACATGTAAAATACATGATGTTTCCAAGTAGCATTGGGTAGCAATGTGCTAATCTTGGCTAGTTGTATTAAGTTAACCAATCATAACTGATTTATTTATAGGTTGAATTCATGTACAAAGATATCTTTTAATAATCAATCTAATAGTCTGTAAAACAACTAAGCTCTAACAAATATAGCAAAGCATGGTCATTGAAGACATAGTGCAGTACAGTTGTGATGGTAAGTACTTCAGTCCATACAATGTTTTGGCTGATTTCTGCTGTAATGTATGTGTTATACAAATTAGATGGTTTGCACACCTTTTCTGATAAGTTATCAACACTCCCCATGATAGGCCAAGAGTGTTTGCATGCTGCAGTTCCCATGACAACATGTAAGAATATGGTCACATGCATACCTGCTTTAAAATGGCTCAAAACACAAACTGAAACCTGTTAGAATAGTTTTCAGCACATTTGCTGCATCTCTGTTAAAGTATGCACACGCTTCTCACCTTGAATGGGATTATGATCTCTTTCTTCATGATGCTTTGAATCTGTGAACAGGCTCAAAGCCTGGGCTGAAGAAGCCAGAAGACCTTTCAGGTATTGCTTGTTAAAAACGAACTTTTCTTCATCTTCAAGAAGTAGCTGAGACAGGTGTTTGACTTCAACGTGAGTGGCATTGTTCGGGAACTTAGTACCATTCTGGAAACTGTCTTCATTGCACACCATGTTGTTACTCCTGAACGAATTGGTGACTTGCGTCCTCAACTTGCCATTGCAAACTCGGAGTTTGGAGATGGTGGGTGTACGTCACTACGATGACGGAGGACTAAACATCACCCCAGCCTCCAGCAGACATGCATCCTTCTTGCTGCTATGCGTTGAACCTCTCACCGTCAATTACCACGCACAGGCCACACACCACGCGTCCTCGCGACCCCAGCCCAAGAAAACAACCAGCCAGTCTCAACGCCCACGCGAGTATTTATTCTAGTAGACTGAAAAACGCCACTTCAGGGTAAAAATCTGCTTCAAAGCTACCAAATTAGAGACGTTCTCTTACCGTGCTCTACTCGCCCACCTACCTACCGACCTACCGTGCTCCCAGGAAAATGCCGCTGTGAGCACAAAATTGGCAAGCATAATAATACCTTTTTAACACGGAAGTGGCATGCGTGCAAACGTAGGTGTTGTCGACGTATAATCAAAACGGAATGGAATGAGAGAGGCTAAAATCAGGATGGGCGGGATGAGAGAGAATAAGGTAGAACAGGATAGAGGACAAGATAACAGTACAGAGCAGGAGATGACAGGGTAGAACAGCAGTCTTCATTGAGGCTTAAAGACGCACTCAGCTGCTGAGGCTATAAGAGCGTCACCTGTCTCTCACCCTGGCAGGAAGGGAGGGCACCGCTGGAAATTGAGCCCCGCACCTCTGGTTTCCCAGACATGCTATGGTAAACGCAGACGCGTTAAACACTACACCATCGCCACCATGAGAATAGGACAGCAGACAAGCCAGGACAAGAATGGATATGACATGACGAGACAGGACATAAACGAGGAGGGCAGCACAGTTCAGCATAGCACATAATGAGGATGGGCGAAAGGAAATTGGTCAAAATGAATCGATGAGAGATATGCTTTCCATCCTTACTCAAGTGACATGAACCCCGGCTCTCGCACTTCATCCCGCCTCCTCTTTCCGCTAAGCGCTGGCTAGTGTCGTCGCCATCGCTCCACATATCCTACCTCTGCTGTTACCCTGCATGTGGAACATTCCGCGGCGATACACGGCTGGCGCGGGCGGCGGGCGGCATTCGACGATCCCGCGGACCGCACACGGCGGGCCTGCACGGCTACATCAATGGAGCCATACACCATAAATATGTGCTAAAACACATAGAATTACACATTATACTCCGCACTGCACAAGGAACACGCCCGTCAAAGTTTAGTGCCGCCACAGGACCTGATCTGGTGGGTATGAACATGTAAAGCTGAACAATGTAAGCAAGATCGATTCCAACCAGCTTGCCTGTATTCAACGGAAGCTCTCGGGGGAATCTATATCCGCTCTTCAGCCTTGGGCAGACAATGACACTCATGAAAACATATTTAGGCACGCCTTGAGCAAAACCTGAAGACTCATGTGCCATCTAGCATGCCCATCCCTCGAATGCAGCGAAAGAATAATAGATGACCGATTTAACAATTCAGCCGCTGATAAATAATGCAAGTCGTTGACAAAGAGCACACGCAAAGTACTCGCAATTTGTATGCGATTTCAGTGCGTTTCTTCTAAATGTTGTCATGTCACATGACAACTTACCGTCTCCCCGCATACCTCTTACACATATGCATAGTTATCCCACATTTCGGAATTTATTCAATAGCCACGCTTATGGCATATTGCCTCACTACAACAATATAACGCAAACGCGTACGAATTGCCTAACCGCAAGCCCGCTAACGTGCCCCGTATCACATATTGTCCCGAGCCGACAGCTCTTTGTCATGTTCTGGGCATGTAATTCCAAGATTCGACATGCACTCGCTATCGGCACCCCTGATTTCGCATGAAAAAGTTGGTCACTAGCTGTTTTGAAAATGCAAAATACCCCCATAGCCTTTCTTTTTCTCCAGTTTGTCTCATAATCTAAAATTTTTCCACCCTCCCTCGTAATGCAATGGCATGTTTCCAGAACGTGCTTCAAGAAGCCCGAATGGCTTATATCTCCGTTTCTTGTTGCTCTCATTTTCTTTATGCGTGTCCGAGTCTGTTTTCACGAACATCATTGTCTGGCCAAGTTATCCCGAAAGCTCCCGTTGAATGCAGTCAATCTGGTTGAAATATATTGTTTACTTGCACGAAATCCCAGCTGAGTAACATTTTCAAACATAAAGATGAAAAATTTCGATGCACAGGAAAACTTAAAATCTGAAATGGCACAATGGGGTCAAATATGAACAAAAACGACAAGAATAGCACCAATTGTGAGATCTCATTGAGACCAATCCACGAGTGCGTTTTGCTAGGCTTTCATAGTTTGTAATCGGCAAAGGGATGGGCGTTGTCTTATCGACCCGAGCTATCGGTCTGCTTTGGGAAAAGCGGTGAATCAGTTCAGTTCAGTTCACTGCATTCACTAAAATGCCCAACAAGTGGCTTGTCGCTTGATTCGGTGCAACTGCAAAAGGAGTGTGAATGTAAGTTTCAAAATATGACAACAATGTGACGACATTCGCTCATCAGCCATCTAGTCATTCTCACATCTTCATTAACAACAAAATAATAAGATATGAATCGTGAACAGATGTTACACAATGGCAAGCAAGCATTGATCAAACAACGAGACCATCTAAAAATTATCTGGCCTGGTGTGAAACGCATTGCAGGTGCGAGAGGCTGTGATTGTCGGCGACAGGCGGCAGGTAAGGTGAGACCTTGCGATAGGAAAAAGCCCTGCGTGCCAGCGACAGGCGAAGGGCTGGGAGATTAATGGCGCCACTGCCACCCGGGCAGCACGCTGGCACACAGCGATACGTGGGGTGAACAAGAACCGGGTCACCACCGGATCTCGCGAGTCAGTAAGGACCCTGAATACAGCGGGGCCGTCACGGTGAGTGACAAGGTCATTAACAACGTGCCAGCCCAGCGCTTGAACAGTCGCCGCCATTGAATGTCGCCGACGAGCATCGGTGACGATCCTGACCCCAAAGCTTATCACCCCTTGTACTCTGTTAAGTGACACGCTGCAGCTCCACCCCAGACTGAGAGGCGGTGTAGAAGATGGGGGAAAACATGGAACTGGATGAGAACTTTACGAACTTCGGCGTAGCAACGTAAGGCGGTGACAAATTCATACCAGAAAAGGATGAAGTTACACTTTTTACAGCATGGAATATGCACATCACTCAGAAAAGGTTACTTTCAATGATAACCCCCGACACTTAACGGACGGCCAAGGGCTTAATTTGTGTCACGCAATGTCAAGGTCAAAAGATGAGCTTTTCTTCACTGGTTGTGGTGTGTCAAAAAGAAGGGTTGTTTTGGTGAGATTCATTTAAAGGGAATTAGATGCGAAGTAGGATTGAACCACTTAGATGGTTTCTTCCCATCGAGATATCAAAACGTGTGGTTGGTCTGGATGAGCCAAGCCTAGCAGTTGGGTGTCGTCGGCATAGAGCATTAGAGTTCGTGAGGGAGGTAAGATGGAAGGTCGTTTGTGAAGATGCTGAAGAGGATAGCGCCGACCGAGGTTCCCTGAGGCACGCCACCGGAAGGGGGAGACGATCGCCTCTCACCACCTGCCGCCGACCAGCAGGAAAACTCTCAAACCACTTGGGATCAATGCCATACCAGTGCAGCTCTGTCAGAGGGACGCCATGGCCGACACTATCAAAGGCACGGCTGAGATCAATGGAGGCGATGGCGTCAACGCGCCCAACGTCAATCCGACGTACCGCACACTCAACGGCGTCGACCAGGGCGTCCTCTGTCTGTCTGTTGAATGGCAAGGTCTGTAAGCGTATTGTGATGGAGCTTACAGGTCATGGGCAATGAGGTGGGACGATAGCTGCATGCGCACTACTTTTTCATATAATTTGGACAGTGCAGGCAACATGTATATAAGTCCGAAATTACTAGCGATGTCGCGAGGGTCAGATCTGTGAAGAGGGAGAACAGAGGCAACCTTCCAGGAACCAGGAAAACCACAAGAGGCGACAGAGGCGTTGATGAGATGCAGCGAATGTGGTCCGATAGCGGGGAAGCATTTGCGCAAGACATGCAATGGTATGTCGTCAAGATCCGTCGCCCTGAACGATGACAGTTCGCTCATAGCCCTCAATAGTTCGGACAAAGTCGCAGGACGCAGCCTTGACTGACAGTGATCACACACGGTGGCCCAGATGGAGGAGAGCGACAACCAGGACTGTCCGCTGCCAGTTCGGCAGCCATGCGCGGGCTAACGGAAGCAGAACGCCGGTTAAATTTGTCACCCTTTTATACAGGTGTTCAGTGGCACCCTCTCATTCCCTAGCCGTCAGAAAAGCGAAGGGATGTGAAGTGCACATTCTTCGCCAGAAGCCAGCATGATCGGTGAGCATGGCATGACACGAGAGACCACGCCTCGACCTTTCAGTGGCCTTTCATGCGGTCCCAAGGGCGTCGGTGAGCCGGCAGGTCGGTTTCAGCCTGAGATTGGCGCCATACTCGGTGCCCTTCATCGCACTGCCGCATCAGCCGTCGCAGGCCAGGACTGTCCCCAAGCCATGGACAGTGGGAACGATGACGGGAGATACGGTGAAGACACCGATCAGGGCAAAGGTTCAGGAGATTAATCACCTGCGTTCTGTCTTCTAAGTCGCCGGCCATGTCCATGTGTACTGAGTACGCGCACAATAACGCAATGACCACAGGTTGCATGGATTTAGTTTCCTTCTAGCACTCCAGCCCCCCCCCCCCCCGCACACACACTCACAGCTGGACCCCAGCCCCCCAAACTTTGCGAAGAAACCGGGCAACCTGCGGAAGAAAACCGTTTGGTGGCGTACTTGTGAGGTGGGTCGCGTACATTTAAACTGCTCAGTCCCACCGCCAACCCATTTTGCCCAGGACGTCCCTGTCAGGCTATCTGCATCGAGTGGCATCACAGTGCTGTGACGTGCTGTGGCGCGCACTAGACACATTCAAACAAACGCAGATGTCTTGCGCATGAGGGTCACCCATCCATCCCCCGCTCGAGGTTTGAGAAGATAACGGGCCACATTCGCGGCGAAACCTGTCGGTGGTCGCGATTTGGTGGTAATTGCGGTTATTTCTCCCCGCTCAGCTCATCCCTACCAACTCATTTTGTGAGACTATGCTTATATGATCTGTGCAGGTTTGTTTTTGATGCGTGGTTTAGGAGTCACTATGCGCTATTTTGTCTCCACATTTCACTGTTCCTTTCCATTATCGACTGTGATAGACAAGAGCATCTTTGATGTCAAACTCCAAGCACCAAATTTTGAGCGGATCCGTTGGTGGTAATCCGACCAGAGCCGCATGCTTGAAAGTGCTTGAAATTTTAATATGTGTAACTCTCTTATATCTCGCTCAGCATCGTTGCCCTCCGATCTTCGAGTTGACTTTAATACCTCTACTGACCACACCGCCAACGCGTTTCCGCGCTACTACAGGGCACTGGCTGCCACCCCGTCGTACAACCGCAGCGGCGCATGATGTCAACGTTCAGCATTTTGCGGACCTAGCAGTCCAGCGATAAGATTTCTCTAGTTTGGTAGCTTTGGAGCAGATATTCTCTTCTAGTGGCGTTTTTAAGCCTATCGGAATAAATACGTCGCCCACGCAGGTGTCCTTGGTTCTTGAATGGCGGGCCACAGGAAACCATTATGCTAGCAACGACCCAAACGTGGCGTAACTGGAAACTTGAGCCTGGTCAGTAAACAGTGAGGACGTGTGTTAATCCTATCATGAGTGCATCTACTCGAAACAGCTGCTATGCTCAAATCATCCACGAAGTGGATATACGCAAAATGCCGCCCTTGTATAAATCGACTCAGATCTGAGTGGATTTACACAGAAGCGTACTATTGTGTAAATCCACACGTGAGTAGATTTACGCGAACGCGGCCTCATGAGAAAAACGACTCAGATCTGAGTTGCCTCGCACAGTAGCGCCATACTTGTATGTACACTCCGGAGCGGATTTATGATTTTACTTTATATTTAAGATTCTGTGTAAATGCGCCCATTACATGATATTTGCGGATGTGCCATTCCGCGCAATTCCATTCGCGAGCGCATTTGATCGGGGAAGTGTTCTGTATAGATGCAGTTGTGGTGTGGTTCTGCTTGCGCTCATGCGATCATGCTCATGCTCATGCGAGTTTTGCCCCTCCCATAATTTTTGAGAGGCCCCTTTTCTCTAACTTAAGGCACTGGTAGCTACGGTCGCTAAGCTGTCCGTAGATTAACAACAGTCAGATCAAGGAAGGCTCCGTGATTGAGCAGTAGAGTAATGAATCGGACTCAGCATTTCCTGACTCACTGGCTTAGAATCCAGACCCCATTTTTTACGCCAAGAGACCCGTTTTCTGGGCCATAAAGTCACCTTTATGGATAAGGTAGCCTAGAGCGTGGGTATGTTCTAGATTAGCATCCCCAATGTTGCGTTGAGGAGGTTCCTTTGCTGACTTGGGAGGTCCCCGCTTTGGTCAAGGTCATTATTCTGGGTTAGGAAGTACACTCTATATTCAGCAGGCCCATTTTTGGAGAAAAAAAGACCCTTCCATGCATCAGATGGCCGCGGTTCCGGATCAGCGCGCCCTGTTTTGGGATGACGGAACCCCTTTGGCTAGATTTGAAGGCCACTTGGTGAAAAGGAAGCCTTTTGTTCCGGATCAGTGGGCTCCTCTGCGCATCACGAGGGTCTTTTCCTGGACAGGAGGCACCGTTGTAGGATGAAATCCCGTATGACATTGAGTGCAAGACGATTTAAGTTGGTGGGGCGTCCCTGTAAGGTGGACTTTTTTGTCTAAAAGGCCCCTGAACAATCTTGCCCCCCCCCCCCCCAGCTCAAAATCCGTGGCGCCGCCCCTGGTGTTAACTGCGTCATGACGTGATCTGCAAAGGAGACACAGCGTATTCAGCAGAGCGAACTGGCGAACTGATCTATGATATACTGAAACCATCAAAGGATTCTTTTTGAAGAATCAGGCGCGCAAAAACCTGATAAAATGGGCATTTGCCCATGCACGTGAAAAAGTGCATTATTTCAATTATTGAAGTCGCACATTTACGTGCATCATTGACAATACTGCTAAGAATACCCTGCTTTCTGATCCTCAAAAAAATGCAAACTATGTATGCATATATATATATATATATATATATATATATATATATATATATATATATATATATATATATGCATACAATAACGACATTTATAAACAATTTCTGTGATGTCATGTTGATATTCATCAGCTTGCTTCGGCCGAAGCAGGGTGCCGCAAGAACCAAAAGATGTCGGCAGTAACCGCTACACCTATACAAATGAATAAATGTGACGCTTTGTCTGCAGGTGCAAATTGTTATCACGTCTGCGTAGCATATGGCCAGTATGAGTGAGAGTAACTCTGCTTTTCCGAAATATTTTGTGCTACCTCCCATACGCACGTAGCATTTGTACTCTGCCTCAACCGCAGCCCAGATTTGTCATTTTTCGTGATGCGTTTGAATAAGGGGCCGGTGCAATCCATCCGGCCACTTCCAGGATAAGAACGATAGAGCCTTGCGAAACAGAGCATTGTCCCTGACCAGATCTCGCAGTTTGTTCCCTGCTTGTTAGAACTAGACAATAATTAACCCCTAATTGGACCGGGCAAAGGCTATTATTACCAAGAAATGGGCTTTTTAGCTTTGCGTTCCAATACTTATGCAAAATGCAACATAGCAGCATCAAACATATATACATACATACATATATATATATATATATATATATATATATATATATATATATATATATATATATATATATATATATATATATATATATGTGTGTGTGTGTGTGTGTGTGTGTGTGATGCTGCTATGTTGCATTTTGCATAAGTATTGGAACGCAAAGCTAAAAAACCCATTTGTTGGTAATGATAGCCTTTCACCGGTCCTATCAGGGGTCAATTATTGTCTAGTTCTAACAAGCAGGGAACAAACTGCGAGATCTGGTCAGGGACAATGCTCTGTTTCGCAAGGCTCTATCGTTCTTACCCTGGAAGTGGCCGGATGGATTGCACCGGCCCCTTATTCAAACGCATCACGAAAAATGACAAATCTGGGCTGCGGTTGAGGCAGAGTACAAATGTTACGTGCGTATGGGAGGTAGCACAAAATATTTCGGAAAAGCAGAGTTACTCTCACTCATACTGGCCATATGCTACGCAGACGTGATAGCAATTTGCACCTGCAGACAAAGCGTTATATTGATTCATTTGTCTAGACGTAACGGTTGTTGCCGACATCTTTTGGTTCTTGCGGCACCCTGCTTCGACCGAAGCAGGCTGATGAATATCAACATAATATCACAGAAACTGTTTATAAATGTCGTTGCTTTGTTTGTTTTTGTGACTTGTCTTCAGAAACAAACACGCCGAGGACAAAAAGCAAACCGACCGCTGATGACAAATGCTTTAAGCATGCTGTGTCTGTAACATTTAAGAGCGATGCGTTCATCGAACAACTTTAATGCAAGCCCGGACTGGCATCACCGGTTCAATTTTTCTGAGCCATGTGCCAATCCTTGAGCACTTAGCTACGGAAATGGAATTTCCGACACCAGTTCCCAGATCACCTTGACTATTTACGCACGAAAGATGGCCGCGGGTGCGTCAACGGGACGGGGGTAAGCGGGAAGTCCGGTTGAAGCTGTCATAGACACTGATGGGATGTCCGTGGCCATGAGCCTGCTGATGCTGGCCGCCGCTGGCGTGGTGAGCTGATGGACCCGGGCGGGACAACTGCTTCGGTTTGCCGCATGCCGTCAGACAGCTGCTGAGTGAGAAGTTTTAAATTACATTTTGGTTGTCTGTATTTGGTGGCGTTTTATCTTAGCTTATACAGCGCCTGCGATTACAGGTAGCCCGCACTATGCATAACGCACAGCCCCAGGGTCTGCAGACATCGCCCGTACTGGGTTGTTTGACACGCAGTGAAGGGGCGCAGAGGTAGTGACTGGAGGCGCCGAGCCGTCAGGGACACCCCATCACAGCGCTTTTCCTATGCCCAGCTCGAGGAGGGGACAGGAATCGCTCTGGTCACTCTGTTCGCTACCACAGAGTATCATGTTGGAAGGCAAACTGTAAGTAAAAGTCTATTTGTATGGCGAATGGAATATATCGCGCGTATTCGTGCAGCAGTAGCGTATAGTTGGTTACACGGCCACCACGGGACTACTCCGACACCGTCTTAACATCACATATCTGGCCAGACGTCCGAGAATAGAGTCCGACTGGGCCCCGTGGACTGATGGACCCTCATGTGTCGTTGCTGGCTCCTCCTTCACACCCCTACCGGCGGCTGCCTCGCTCACAGCCGGAACGTGTTCGCGCCGTTGGCAGGCCCAGTGCGTCGCATCGTCAGCGCCCTCTAACGGCGGACGTCGTGTCCTCTGGCTGTGCTGTTCGCGTATGTAGTCAAAGGTGAATGCTGGCTCAATGCGGATCTTGACGGGGGCACGGTCATTTCTCTCGCCGCGTGATGTAATGATCCGGGGCTCGTGACATGTGACCGGCAGGTGCTGTCGTGCTGGCGGGTCTTCGTTTGCGTGGCGATGCATCCAGGCAGCGAGACTGTCTTCACAGACTGTAGGCAGCGGCGATTGACTGCATGGCTGAGGATGATTCACACATGCTTACCAAACAATGAAGTGAGCTAGTGGCTTGACGGTAGGATGAATGTCCCAACAGTCAGGTCAACATGGGGCTGAACAGACGCGAAACCGGGTAACGCCCACTTCGCGGCAAAAATTGCCACACATCTATGGCACTGACAGCTAAAATACGCGACGAGACGTACTTTTAGCTCCTTGACCTAGCTGCATTCCACGGAGAAATGATCTGACAACTGATCCCGGGCATAGATGTACCTGAACGAAATTTATGGTCGGTATCCAAGGCCTCTGCCTGCGTCAGGCTGCGGAAACTGCCCAAACCATGAATCAGGAAGAAAACTGGTTGATCAAGCACGTGCAAATCGTTCAAATGATCAGCTTATTTTGAGTGCGGACACCTGGCAAAGATCAGCGTTTGTTTCGTTTTGACCAACTAAAGCAGATTTAGGGTTCTAAGAGTTTTCCTTTTATTTCGTTATGTTGACATTAAACGCTCCAACGAGCTGTATTTTTAACTAACGTAAGACAGGCGTGGCGTCCTGAGCTTTTGTCCCTGTCTTCATTACGCTAGCATTAAATGCTACCATGCCTTAACCTTCCTAAGAAAAGAATTGCCGGTCTTTTGGGTCACGCGATGGTGGTCCATAAACTCACTACGGTTAAGAGTCGAGTGCTTATTAAGGTCCAATCCAGCAGCCACTTGTCATGAAAATGCTATGACGGCCACGGTAAAGGAACGCATTCAAGCAAGGTGTATTTTAGTCATTCTCATCTTGGTTCCATCGTGGACATCTTGTCAAGGTAAGCATTGCAGGAAAACGGATATAGTAAGGCGAAGCTGGCGATAACGCAACATGAACTTGCTGAACATGGGGATCAGAAGAGTATTATTGATAGCTTTTGTGTCGTTCACAAAGTCACCCTGACCCTGGTATTTTCTAGGTTTCTTATGACCATCACCTGTTGCTGATAATGGGGTACATTGGGCCATATCGTGTGCGCGCGCCCAAGATCCTTGAATATCAAGACGGAAAATATGTGCATACTGGGAGTGAGACCGCAGCTATATTTCGCGTGTAATGGGAGAAGACAGCGGGATAGATTGGAACCTCAAAGAGAGTCAACGTGGAACCATGGGTGAAGTTCATGTTTCTTTGCATTCCTTCCATCCACTCTCCCTCTTACCTCCCTCTCATCCATTGTTTGCCTCCGCCAACTCTGCATCTGGCCCGTATCCCCAAAATACCGCGATTGATATAAGAACGGCAAAAATATTTACGATACAGTCCCCGGTATGGCCATGGACACGATCAAATCGCATGGAGTTCCGCTGAGGCACGTGTCGAACCATGTTGGAACTCGGGGGGTGGCGGGAGCGGAAGGAGAGGGCGCAGTTGCCCAATATCTGGAACAATTTACCATTAGCCTCAAGACGTTGCATGGAGAAAAGTCGAGAAAAAGTAGTGTCTTGATATCCTTCGCGCATCTACCATCATCGACCGTAACAAGCGTTTCAAAGATCGCTCCCATCCAAAGGGGCGGCAAATGGAGGTGGGGGCGGAAGAGATTGAGACCAGTAATCAGTTTAACCAGCGCTTCTCATCGGTTCAGTCTAGACGCTTGAACAACGATCCGCTCGTACAATGTATGCGCACGATGCCTGCTGGCTAGCAAATGCATGTGATCGCGATTATAATGTTGATGTTTCTTTCCACGTCAAGGTGAGCAAGCTACCGGCAGACCTTCTGGACAACTCCAGCCGCCATCTATCCTTTCTAATAGTTCAGCTTTTCACAACAACGGGAAGATGGCGCTACCCATCGATATCCGTGCCTCACAGGACAAGACTCGAATAAGTCGGTCCCCGAAGGATGACGATTTGTTTGTTCAAGGGGTAAGATCAAATATCAGAAGTTCACGTCCACTGGACGCTAAAGTGGACTACTTAATCACGCTCCTAGCAAAGCTGGTCAAGGAACAGATACGGAATGAGCTGCAAGACAAACTCATCAAACGAATTCAAACAGATATCCTGGATCCCATTGACGAGGCCATACCTCAAATGCACGGACATTAGTAACAGTACAGGATTTCCGTATCCTGACATAAAGTCTCCTCATGGTTTAAATCTAAAATAGGTAAACAATAAGTAATACACGATGCTCATCAACGTTCATGTGAGTGATAATAATCCGATACAGGAATGATAGTTTAAGCCTGTTCATGTCAGGCCATAAGTTTGTACCACTTCGATGTCACGACATCACGCAGAAGACTGTTTGTACCTGTGCCAACAACGCTCCCCACGTACAGCCAGAGCATCGCTCCCCCAACCAGCACCCCACTGTCACGAACACAGTGCAGTGATTTTCAGTCGTTTTATTCACATAATCAACAAGACGGGCCATCAGCAGATGACCTGACCGGTGAGAAGCTCGATGAATACCACGACAGGGCTGGTAGTCCTGCTGCCACGGTGGCATATGGTCACTGACCGGAGCACGCGCGAGTCCCGTGCCAGGAGCACTCAAACAGAGCGCCCGCCTCAGAATCGTTGTCTGCTGCCACGGAACTACACAAGCGCTTCCCAGTCGGTAGGGCGCCGGACGGGCACGCGGCGGGTTCAGCCTAGCGGACTACGGAGAACCGTCAGCACAGGTGCTCTTCCTGGTCGTCAGGAGCTGATGGGGCGCCTCGGACTGGGAGATCCCGCCCGTACCTCGGGCATCCTCCGGTGCTGAACGATGAGTGTTGGATAGCAGGCTGCTCTCCACTGGGCCAAGATGCCATGTCACGCAGCAAGTGATCATCCGATGCCACGGCTAGTTAACCTCGACAAATTACATAAATTATGGCGTTAACAAGCGCACATGAGTGCTTCAAATCCCCAATCATTTTACAAAAGATAATCACACAGAGAGAGTAATCGGAATGGACACTGCATACCACAATGCATAACACAGCATAGTCAGTCAGCCTTCTTGGACTTCTTCTTTTTTGCTATCCCAGCAAGCATTTTGTCCTTCTTCTCCTTTTCCTTTTTTTCCTTGTCTATTGCCTTGGCAAGCTTAAATGACAGCACAGACGAGATGAAGAAGAGTGGCGACAGACAGAGGAGTACCTTGAAGAGAAAGTCGTATGGGTCGGTGGCTGCCCACACCAGTATGCTGTCCGCCCAGCCCTGCCAGGTGCTTGTGTCAATCTTGGGAACCGGGGAAGGGCCGGGGGTCGCCTCGTCGGCCATGGCTGTAACACAACACAAATGTGGATTCAGATGTGGCCAGGTGACACATGTGCATAACCAGTTGGCACCTAGTGAGGTGAGAAAATGATAGGATGAGACTACGGATGAGGTGAGAATATCTTTTTGCTGGTCACAAGTTGGAGGCTGCTTTTTCATTTTTGCCTCTTCAAATTCTGGTATACAGAGTAGCGTGTTTCTGTGATCAGATCTTGCGTTGCAGGCAGTCATCTGTGTGCAGTGAGCAGCACAATGGCCTCTTCAGCTAACAATAATACAAATGAGGATATAAATGTGGTTTGGCATAAAGTCTGTTTGTTCATAGTACGGAAAATTGTGCCTGGCCTTTCTTCAGCTTTTAAACAGGTTCAGACCCAGAGCTTCTACCCTTTCTGGCCCAACAATGCACACAACAGTTCTAAGTGAGTAGTTTGAGGTGTGTGCTTGCGTGCCAAAGACAGGATTTAGATCATTGAATTACTTTTCATCCAGACTTAATATTACTTGCACCTATAACTAGACCTAGGGGGCCACTTAATCCATGTAACAAAAAATATAATGTGCAAAGCAAAAAACACAATCTTATTTGTGCTTTGAGCCCTGGTACATGTGTCCAGATAACAGGGGCACCAGGCACACCACAACTGGTCTCAAACCCGCACTGTGTCTGCTTCTGGGTCAGTGCTTCCTGTAAACTTGAAAATCAAAATGTCATTGACAATGTGAGCATCCAAATATTGACTGGTAACACAAGCAGATGATCTCAAAACTAGCATAGCCAATACCAATTTTGAGGTTATTTCTTTCCACGCGTCACAATGGGGCCCATCCTTTATATTCTAGGAAAGTGGGGTGTCATGGCACCTACAGAAGCCCATATTGCCATGGCTTTGCTGGCGACTAGTTGTAATCTAAGACTGAGATAAAAAAACAGCAGCATGGTTGCAACAGATATATATATATATATATATATATATATATATATATATATATATATATATATATATATATATATATATATATATATATACAAGCCACTAGTACTTCAATATTGTCTGATCTTCAAATACATCATTGAGGATAGGCCTACTGGTGTCACATTTTGAATCTGTTGGATTTGACCTGACACATTTATTATTGCTTTTATCCAAAAAATCATATCAATACATGTTTTGTGTGAGGTTTACCAACACTTAAAGCTGGTTGCATGGTAGCATCCTACTATCTCTGTTCAATCCAGTCAAGTGTTGACCCTGTTTTACATTGGCAGTGGTTTTGTGGCCTTACTGGGTTGGCAGTGGTTCTGCAGCATCTCCATGCACTCAACATTAGATTTTATTTAGCTTAACTGCCTTTACATATGCAGTCTCTACAATAGCACTATCCCTCACACCTGTTTCTGACAGGTGTCATGGGAGACATTATTTACTGTCATTGGATGACACATAGAGATACATTTAGGTGTCAGAAATACTCACAAGCATATGGTGCATCTACTAACACCAATATTGTGCGGTTTGCCTGCTATATGGAGTGCATGTTAGCTGTTTCAGAAAATGGGTGTAGGTGTGCTTTGCTACCTAACGCTAGAAAAAATAATTGTACACCATTTGTTGTGTTTAAGGCGGAACATATCATAAATGATCTCAAAATACGTAGAATCATGCTCCTACCTTCAAATTTTAATAAATACGATAGCGTGCTCCTGAGCGCCGCACGCACAGGACCGCCTCAACTCCCCAGTGCCGTTTCTGCGTTGTTGTGTAATTACAATACTTCTGCTTATCAAGAACCATAAAAAATGTATAGGATCAAGGAAACAATAATCATGCAATGAAAATTGTTTCTTATCGCATTAAGGTACGTTTATGAAACACACGGGCCAGAATAGTCCAGAACATATCCTACCCTAACCCAACCCAACCCAACCCAACCAAAAATAGACCGGAACCTAAGCTAAGCTAAGCTAAAATAACCTAACCTAACCTAACCTAACCTAACCTAACCTAACCTAACCTAACCTAACCTAACCTAACCTAACCTAACCTAACCTAACCTAACCCTAACCCAACCCAACCCACCAAACCAACCGAACCTAACCAGACCTGACTGACCTGACCTGACCTGACCTGACCTGACCTGACCTAACCTAACCTAACCTAACCTAACCTAACCTAACCTAACCTAACCTAACCTAACCTAACCTAACCTAACCTAACCTAACCTAACCTAACCTAACCTTCAACCCAGCATCCCATTGGCATCCATGTTCCATGCCATATATAGGTACTGTATAGTGAGCTTTTATTTAGCCACCATGTTCTCATTTTGCTTTACATTCCCCACCCAATCCCCCTGCAACCCATCACCCTGTTGGCGTCGAGGATCAAATTTCAGGGATTCTTGTTACCTTGGCCCTCTACATTTTTATGGTTCTTCATGCTGCTTGACGGGCAGTAATGTTGTGACTGCGCGCAGTAATGGCGCCGGTGTCGCAGCTGCTGTGTGTGTGGGGCACTCCGGAGCTCGCCATCATAATTATAAAACATTTGAATGTAAGAGCATGAATCTACCTGTTTTAAGATTATTTACAATATGTCCTGCCTTAAACACAACAAATGGTGTACAATGATTTTTTCTAACATTAGGTAGGTAGGAAAGTACACCCTGACCACAAAATGTAAGGCCTGCACCCACACTAATAAAATAATAAACCATAAGATACAAAATAAGACAAAAGTACAGGCAACAGTAGGAGTAAGTACAGTGATAACGAAATCTTCATGTAGACGACAATAGAACATAAGTGAAAAGAGCTTGTCATCTTTCTTTTAACTGTACCTATGTCCACACCACTTGTGACATTGAATGCAATCACTTGTCGTGCCACCGAGGGACACACTACGATCAGACTTACAGCTGAAAAATCAAGTCGGATACACTGAAGACTGACACTCACCTGTAAAGTCGCAGGAACCAGCACCGCAGGCTATCTGGCACCAACCGGAAACTACTCGCCCCACCGTAATATTGCTTTACACGGCATGCAGCGGCAGGGTGAGCGACGGAGCGCTCAAGAGCTGGACATATATGGCGCAACAGTGACAAGATAGTTCTAAGAAAACACTGCTAAAATATAAAATATTCTGTTTAACATGCGTGACGGAAAGCACAGACTACATATGCATTGCTCCCATTATTCTTAACTGCAACCTTGCATGATCCCTTAGTAACAGCGGCGCTATCCTATTGTGTCAATGATTTAACTACCCATAAGACCGTGCGAGAGAGATATAGCACTGCCCAAATAATCTTCGAGATAGCGCTTTCAGCTCAAACTCCCATACAGATAAAATGTTCTATTTAACTCCCGTTACAGGTTCGACACATTGGGGTGAGAACGTTTCGAAAAGTAGGAGGGCCAAGCTCAGAGAGTACTTCAGGAACTTAATCTGGAAAGCAAGCCCGCTGCTATGCTAAATATGCATCTAGAGTTGTTTCTCACTGATGCATAATTTTGTCTATTCAACTCATCTATGTCATTTGGCAAACAAGGCTCTCCAGCTCCCCGAAGATTATTCGTTCCTTTTAACATTTCAACCATGTATTTCCTGGGGAGGCGAAATTCCATTAGCAGATAGGCATTTTGGGCCATTGAGGAGGCATCTGCCTCCACAGGGTACGTGCCTAAATATCGCCCGGGCATAGGCTGGTGTGAATTTTGAAAGTGAATCGATGGCTCACAGTGTGACAGATTTTGCACGTCCTTTCATTTCGCTGGCTGCTTTTCAAGAGAAAAGACTTGTCGCAGCATTTTAGGTGAAACCAGGTTTGAAAGCTTCAAACTGCCAACAACAATGTGACAAAAGCCATAAAACTGGAGATTCTCCTTTAAAAACTAAGACACAGAATGGAGGCCCCCTGTCATACATACGTTATCTGGGTGCTGCTCCCGTCCGCCGTCGGCGGCCACTGCCCCTGACACGGCTGTCTCCCGCATGACTGCGAACTAATGGCATGACCGTTTTGTGGCATATTTCTGGATCAGCATTACTACTAACTGGTGTGCAAGACATATGTTGAACACCGGCGACAGTATTTTTCCTAATTCGCTTCCCTTACACCACACCGCCGCAGTAAAAAGTCTCCCGGAAGCTATCTGCCTTAGGTATGAATTAGCCCAACGGACATTTAATTGCCCATCATTCAACCTAGACGTCTTGGTCTGCTTTTGTGTGCAGACAAGGGCACAGCCAGGGTCTCGCCAAGGGGGAGTACAAGAGTTGACAAAAGCCCCTGTTATGGTAACCCTCTCCCTCCCCACCTAAAAATCCCGGGATATAGCTTACTTGTTAACAACGGAAACAGGTTTGTTCGTTTTATCGTTATGTTCACCTTTGTAACCAAAGCAGAAACCAGAGGCTATCAATTCCGTTTGTAAGTTGAAGTTGATAAACTGCAGGAAATTAGACGTTAAACGACCCCCATGGATTAAATATTTCAACGGCGCTCTTAATTTTCATTGGTTTAGTGGACTCTTTCTAAACCGATAGAATTCAGAAGCTTTGTCAGAATTTTTATCTGGGGTCTACAGACATCAAGGACATTGCGAAGGTCGATTGTAGATCAATATGTTTGATCGAAATTTAAGGATAAAAATTTGATTGCGGATTGAGTGGGTCAACAATGTGTATTAACATGGCCAAGCCATGCTTGTCTGAAAATGTTCAACATTCAGTCAGAATCTATAAGCGATGCAATTTACGTAACGTGGTTTTTAAACTTGTGAGCTCGCAAATCTTAGCAACACAAACCTCGACGCCAGGCGTTGCAGTCTCCATCGTCCGCGGAGCGTTAGCCTAGCAATTTGCTTTTAGCCGTGCCTCACCAGTGGACGAAAATAATACCTTTAAACACTTAAATCGATTAATGACACAAGATACGTGACGTAAATTTTGTCATGCGCACTCGCAAATCTTAGTCACAAAAGAACTCGCCCCCAGGCGCTGCAGTCTCCGAAGGCCGCGCGGCGTCGCCCAGTAGTTAATATTGAGCTGTAGCCAACGAAAGGATGAAATGATGGCGGTCCTAAAAAAGTTATCTTTGATCGCTTCAGGACATCAAATCTTACACTGGGAAGGCAGTCTGGGCGCATATTTCACGTAGACGATTTTCAGACCGATGATAAGAGCGGATTGTTCTTTCAAGCACCGCGAAGTTGCGCTGGTATTTAGTGGTGGAAATGGAAGAGAAGCGTAATTTTTTTCGTGTTTCTGTATCTATTAATCTGTCCAGAGGACAGATTAACACGGTGCCCACCGTCTGGTGGCACTTGCAGTGACTGACGCCGTTCGGCTTTACGGAAGCTGCAACCTGAGTCATCGCCGTCCTTGCCCTCGAGGTTGCGGGCGGGCATGTTCAAACTTTTTGGTGTAATTTGTTTCACTAACCCATTCTGAAAAAATGTGCGTGCTCAGGGAAACTTGGAGTGGTCTTGTTCGTTTTTTCATCATTTCGACCCAATCTTTTCAATACTAATGAGACCGCCACCCTGCTCGACAATAATGATACCCTTTATTTCCTTTCGGGCAAGGGGCCCCCTGAGTAGAACACCAGGGGCACATTACCGTTAACGGTCAAGGGCCGAAAGGCCATGGGGCCCCATCGCGAAGTGTCTTCTGGCTGTCATTCTGGCGACGCGGGGCAGGATCTCCTGGTCGATCCGGAGGCTATTAGAGGGCTATATTATATCGCATTGCTCCCCTTTCTTACACGGGAGGCCTTCTGACCCGCCAGTTGGCCTCGGATCAGTACAGGAAACGTCATTGACGCAACAATATCCGTGATCTCCGCAGGCGGTCCAATTATTGTCACATAGACTCCAGTTCCATGTTTTTTCTGTGTTCTTCAGAGATACTTAGAGATAAGATTCAGTCAGAACTGATCACTGATAAAAGACTATGTAATATGGTTTTGAACACGCGCGCTCGCAAGTAATAGCAACAACAGCCCCGACTCCAGGCGTTGCAGTTTCCATACCCGCGCGACGTCGACCCTGCGATTGTGATACTAAGTGGTGGTCAATAAGCAAACGAAAAAAGACGAAGCACTTTTTGGAAGACGGCTGGTGAACTAGATAAATCGGCATGCATGTTTCATGTAGTGCGAAAGTAAGATATACACAACCTTAATCTGGAAAATGAGGGGAGGGTAGTTGACACCGCTGGTCCAACCCCCCCCCCCCTGAAAAGTGGGGGGACCGTGGCCGTCATGCCCCTCCCCCCCTTGTTTCTACACCCACGGTTCCACATTTGTAGAAGGTTTTGAACTAAAAGGGCCGTCTTGAAGAACAGTCCGTGCAGTTCACAGCCATGTCCTTTTTGAGACCCCAAAATCCCTTTACTTTCTGAGCTACGCGCCCGCAAAAATGTGCAGACTTTTTCGGGAAGACTACTTCAAGGTCACCAGCATCCAGGACGTCAAACTAACGTCATTCAAATCCTGCCATGCTATTAGCCATGCAGCGATCAAGGCCAAGAAAAATATAATTGTCGAGTCGTGCATATCTGACGTCCGTGAGCACGATTTCCAGATATAACGGCCGCCAACTGACTCTCAGCCAATGTTGTGCAAGGTACGATGGCGCAATGAAACAATGGCGTATTCAGAAGCATGTGTGCTAAAAGGAGAAATCGTGTTGTCTAGAGTCGTCTTTTTACTTAAAATATGCCAATAGTTATAAGTGACCCTATTTCGTCATATGTGATGCCTGATGACTGATGCCGTCAACATCTTAAAATGTGGAACATTGCCCTTAACGTTGGCGTAACATCACTGGTGCCGAGGCTTCAGTGCGCGACGGGCCGCTTGGCCCCTGACGTCACAGTGAGGGACAACCGGAACATCGAGACATTTGTATAGATAGTGCAAAATCCGTCGGCGGGAGGTGCATATGACGAGCCAGCCGCTTTCGTATAATCTTATGACGTACATGATGTGCTTTCCAAGCCTATGCAGCTAAGTATCAAGATGCAATGGCCTGGAAAGTGAACACGCGCACACAAGACCTATCTGCCATGGGGCGGCGTGAACATCAGGCTGTCTTGGTGCCGACAGCAAGCTGTTGGTGGCAGATGTATATAACCAGTGAGCCGATTCCGTGCAATTAAGCGGCGAGTATGATGATGTATGCAGCAGCCTTAAGCGGTAGTCCATTACGATACGCTGTGGCCTTGCAAGGCCTCGCACCCCGCGGTCGTGCCGCCGCCTGGTGGTGCGAGTCCGAGGCTAGCGTGGCGAGTCTGTTGTCTGCTGCAGTTAAAGGGAGCGTCCAAACTTTTTTTGTGCTGTCACTTATTGTTACACCAAGCGCTCACGGTTTGGTCAGCAATGCCAGTTTTTGCTCGAAATGCTTTCTGGTAGCTCAGAACTTTTATTTAAAGTAGCCGACCCTGCGGTAGAAATCTAATTTGACCCCCTGTTCACCACTAGGAAAGAAGTACCTTTCATTTGCTTTGATGCTTCCGATGTGTGTGTTCTGTAATGTTTGTAGCACATTTATGTGTCAAAGTGTATGTGTAATCATGCTACAAAAGTTTGATACACTTTGTTTAGACAAAAATTAATGCGAAAATGAAACTTTTATCCCGCGAGTGGAACAAGTCATACTATGGCTTTTATTTCTCCCTTTTGATGTTCACCAGGCTGGTTCTTTCGAGGCACACTTGGCTTTGAGAATGAGAGTATCACATGATCCATGTGACGCACTGGTTCAAACTTCAGCCAGCTTACTTCTCGGTAACAGGACCTTGCCTGCGGGGAAAATCACAAACGTTCTTTTATTCGCTCTAGTGGAGGTGCGCGTGGTACGGGGCACATAACGACTGTGGCTCCCAATCCAGGGGAGAAGCGTAGTGGCACTAGATAGTAATGTTGCAAAGCGTGAACAGCGTAATTTGGACTCGAAAATAATTCAACTTGATATCCTTATTATGTTTTGATGATGCCGCGCTGGCACTGGCCAGAGCTATTCCTGGGCGCAAATGGTCCTGAGGTTTCACTACAGTATGTTTTCAAAGTGTGCCGCAAAGATAAGGCATTCCCTTAAAGGGGAATGTTTCACGTTTAAGATATTGAACCAAGCACCAGATATGGGAAAACAAGTAGACCTCTCCCGGCAACGCAAATTATCCATTTAGTAAGCATGCTCCATGAAACGTTTTTATTTGATTACGTCATCTTACCTTGCGCAATATTGATTGAGAACTAATTGACACCTGGACACCTGGAAGTCGTGTTCACAAACGCTAGATTAAATTAATCGACCATTGCATTTGTCTTTGCCTTGACCGCCACATAGCTCATAAAGCATGGGGCGGTAGGATTTGAATACGTTTTTATGACGTTATGAATGCCAAGGTGACTTTGGAGACCTGATATTTAGGCTGTATATCTCCGACAGTCCGCGGGTGCTTTCGTTTTGTTTTTTCTTTGTTTTTGTATTCGTTTTGTACGTTTTTGCTTTGTACGCTTAAAACATTTTACCCGCTAGTCATATACCTTGTAGTTAGCACATCATCATACTCCCATTAAAATTTACGCATTCGGCCCCCTGTTTATATGCCCCCGCCCACAGCAGTTCGTCCATTGCCAGTACGAAGGCAGTCCGATATTCCGGCTGCAGCAGCTTTCACGTAAGGGTTTTCAATTTCCACCATTTCACTGTAATGGCTGATCAAATACGCGTGCAAAGCATATCATCATATCTGGCGTTTACTTCGCTCGATCGCTAGTCATATGTACCTGCTGCTGACAGTTTGTTTATTGTCATTACGAAGAGAATCCGATGGTCCAGCCATCGTATCCCGTGCAACTACCGTGTGTTCATTTACACTCGTCATGCTTTTGCATTGCACGCAGTTTTAAGCGGCATAGGCTTGCAAAGCACATCATATTTACCCTGGAGCTTTACGTAGTCGGCTCGCTGATCACATGAGACTCACTATCTGTACGAGGATGTCAGATGTTCCGAGTGTCTGCGGTGTTGCGCCCCACGGCTAGCGACCGCGTCGCATTGCAGTCTCGGGACAAGTGACGTCATTGCTCTGTACAAAGGCCGAGAAAACCCGAGTCATGGCAAAGCTCATGCATGGCATCTCCTGCATAAGGCCTTTAGACTCGGTGGTACTGTTCTGTAACCACACAAGAATTTTCTCCCTACTGCCATCTGCCTCAACCGCGGAGTCGAACACTTCCTTTTCAAATAATGGCCGGCAGGTGGCCGCAACAGCATTATCGTCTCAAGCACGTGGCCTGGGAATTTCCGCAGCCTTCTGGGCGCCGCGGACGCTTTCGTTCGCGTCCTTATACAGAACTTCATGGGCATCGTCCCAAAGTTTACTGGATTGGAGGACGAGGTCCCCGAGCCCTCTCAGTTTACGAGCCCAGCCTATGCAGTTCACAGCAGTTGGCTCACGCAACCGAAACGCACGGAAGTGACGTTTCTCGGGCCACGACATCCGCCGCTCTTTCCTCCACCCTTTTTTCTGCATCTTCATGACGCCCCGTTCATCTGCGGAAAGTTGCATGCGCCTGCCATTAGTGGCTGAACTACCCCCTGGTGGCCCCGTCCAAGCATCGATCACATATTTTGTGCAGGGGTTCCTTTGCGGGCTAACTCGGGGAGCGCCCGCGGTACATGTTTCGTCCCACCAATATCCACTCCTTCATTTCATAGCTCTAAAATGGTCTTTCTTAGCCGTACTGGTTTTAGTCAAAATCAAACCAAAATCGGGTTTGGTGAAACGAAAGCCTCGAAGGACAAGGAAAATACAATGGCGGAGCGGTATTATCCGGCCATGTCGACCAGTCCGCCCTGGCAAGCTTGCAGACAGCTGTAGCTGACATGTCACAATCACCATTGTTTGACATCAACTGACGCCCCACATATTGACGAGGCTATTACGCGATATTTGCCTGAACAATGCGCATGCATTGTGGGTCCCCCTGACTGTTTTCAGGCGTCGCCCTGCCTTCTCCCACGTCTCCCCAGACCGCGGTCACCCACCGGAGGTTGAGCTAGCGATCGCCCCAGCTGGCAAACACACCCGAGCACCTACACATTCCTCACCAACTCGGTATAAGCGGGCTCTGTAGGCGAAGTAAACCTCCGGGTGTCAATTTACCTGACACGGCTGAAGTATTGCCCCAACTTCAACTCATGTCTTGGATACAGCAATCAGAAATTGTCTATGCGTTCAGAAGGGACTCCAGCATGGCAAACCCAAAGCACATCTTGTTGTGCGGCGCCTGGTGCATATCAGTCTGACTCAAGCTGCATGACTTTTAATTTGGCTCTCTCCGAACGCCGTGGCTTCAGCAGAGCTTATATGGGGATATCCACCAGGAAATTGTGGCTATAGTGGCCATGCCGTTAGTATGATATATCAAGCGCCGAGTGAAGCCAAATGATTCCATTTACCGTACCATGTGGAGTGCAGTTGATTATCCTGATTGATAATCGGCTGTGGCTAATCAGCTGTGGTTCTAAGGGTTGTAGCACAGCCCCAGTAACCACAAACATTGCCATTTGGTGCTGTCTTTTAAAGCAATATCAAAATGCTGGGTCAATAAATAGCTCTGACCAACGATCTAGCCTGCATTCGGCCATGATGACATCACCACTTCCTCTATAATCGGCATCCGGGAACTCGGCCGAGAACAGAGGATATGCATGCTTTTCAGCCGCCTCATTTCGGCGCATCATGTTCATTTGCAATACATACAATGCTGGCATGAAGTGGGGATCTGCTGACTCGATCCATGTCACCATGAGACGGCGATTCGTTTCGCATAAGACCAGTTTGATAGGTGGGTACCTCGTTACGGCGGCCCCAGCACCTCCTCGTTACGGCGGGCCTAGCACCTCCTCGTCACGACGGCCATAGCACCTCCTCGTTAAGGCTGCCCCAGCACTTCCTCGTTACGGCAGCCGAGCATCTTCTTGTTACGGCAGCCCCAGGACCTCTTCGTTACGGCAGCCCCAGGACCTCCTTGTTACGGCAGCCACAGCATTTCCTTGTTACGGCAGCCCCAGGACCTCCTTGTTACGGCAGCCACAGCACTTCCTTGTTACGGTAGCCCCAGCACTTCCTTGTTACGGCAGCCCCAGGGCCTCCTTGTTACGGCAGCCACAGTACTTCCTTGTTACGGCAGCCACAGCACTTCCTTGTTTCGGCAGCCACAGCACTTCCTTGTTACGGTATCCCCAGCACCTCCTTGTTACGGCAGCCACAGCACTTCCTCGTAACGGTAGCCACAACACCTGCTCACGCTACATCCATTGCAGAAACCACATGCCTGATTCGGTGCTGAAGCATCTGTGCACTGTGGATGTTGTACGCTCGCGGACGCAACAGGAAAACACGTGTTGAGAATCGTAACATCGGTATGGGTCAGGTAGAATCAGGATCCGCGGCCCTCATGGATGCATCTTGATGATTGATGATTTTGATGATGTTGGGATTGATGATTGGGAAGGATGCCCCTTCTTGATGATTGGGAATGCAGTTACATCCCCAATATCCCAGAAAATAGCATCACGCCTATTGCGTTGCATGGCAAAAATTAAAGCATGGATGTCAGTTACATCACCATTGTTTTGGGGACAAATGCTTCTTCTTCCTTCTCTCCTGGCTTCAGCCCATGGATGCGTTCGCTTAGTCCGGATAGCAAAGATGTGACGTGACAAAGGACGTGACGTCACAAACATTCACTGCCGTCCGCATCGTTTTGGTCGTTCGCTAAGAGGCGAAGCACGTAGATTCTATGTAACGTAACATAGAATCTATTCCTGACGCGCAGAATATTTTGGGCGTGCCCGGCCCCACTGAGGCAGCTGAAACAACAGATAAGAATTGTAAAATGCTAAGAAACGAAAAAAAATTACATGCGGTATGAAATGTGATGTTTTATTTAAGTACCTTAATTTCAGAATTACTTTCATTACATTCAAGCGTCAAGACATGTTCCATTCCATTCATCTAAGTAACGAAAAAAATTACATGCCGTATGAAATGTGGTGTTTTATTCAAGTGCCTTAATTTCAGAATTACTTTCATGACATTCAAGCGTCAAGACATGTTTCCAAGCCAACGACCGCCCAAATATTGCCGCAGGTTACATGTCAACAGAACGACATCGAGACTTTGCGTCACGTAACCTCACGCATATCTGATGCCGTCCTCGAATACTGGAACAAACTCAATCCAAAATCGAAACCCAATATCACAGAGAACTGAATGCCCGACAAACAGTGTCCGGAATCCTCCATTCTAGACACAGCATCTTCTGCTTACCTGAAACATGTGGGCATATAGTTTTAGACTATTCAAAGGTTACCTAGATGTACTTGTATATCACGAACACTCGGACAACCTTACGCAGACATATGGGTGGCTCTCAGAAAACGTTCGGGTAGCCGTCCTGATCAGCCGATCATGTCGGTGGGCCCTCCAGGATGTGACTTAGGGCACTGGCAAATGCGATTTGTGCCTCATTTCCTTCCGTGTAGCGAAATACCGCAAATGTATGAAACCGGTCATTGCGATCAAGTTATATCAACACAGCCAACCAGTGCGTCCCATTTCCGCGACAAACGAAATGTGGGTCCTTGCTTTCTCAACGAGTGACAATTCGCATTTTTAGAAAACAAGCAAACTATGATGTTATGCTAAGGTAACCAAACATGAGAACTATGCAGCAAGCGCATCATGTCACTCATTTATTATCGGTTCACTCTGGGAAAACTACATGCTCATCCGATGCCCAAGGTCTGATAACTTTCGTAACAGTTTCAAATGAGCGTAATTTGTAAAGCATTACACATTATCTTGACGACAGTAATCTCCCATCTCCGTTCATGCTAAACGGGGTAGGCTGTGGCTAATCAGCTGTGGTCCTAAGGGTTGTAGCACAGCCCCAGCAACCACAAACGTTGCCATTTGGTTCTGTCTTTTAAAGCAATATCAAAATGTTGGGTCAATAAAAAGCTCTGACCAACGATCTACCCTGCATTCGGCCATGATTCAAAAAATGTCCAAGGTCTGATAACTTTCGTAACAGTTTCAAATGAGCGTAATTTGTAAAGCATTACACATTATCTTGAAGACAGTAATCTCCCATCTCCGTTCATGCTAAACGGGGTGGGATGATGTACCGCTATGCAACGATGCGACCGAGGGGAAAATGTTGCAGGGTGCTGTAAATCATATGGGCTGGAAGACCGGAATTCGGATCCATCTCACACAATTCATGATGAACAGCCGACGCCCCGTAGGACTCAAATGCTGCCATCTTCACGCTTCGCAGGCCAAAGAGACATACACTGCTCCACAGGCTATCTTTAACACAAAGCATCGTGCTGCAGTACCAAATTCATTGCATCATACTCTGACGTCACTGGTCTTTAATGGAGTGTTCATGCAACAGGAAACTCAGTTCGTATAGGCAAACGAGTCATGAAACATAAGCACGAACATGAGCATGACAAGTACATCAAACATCCAAGGCCTGCCAAGCTTATGCAATGTCAAATGTGGCTCGTCTTTTCTTGAACGTTCCCAAACCGGCGGACTCAGTTAGCACCAGAAAACGCAACATGGAACATGACCACGAACACGAACATACACATGGTACGTTCATATAATACCCAAGAGCTGGTAAGCAGATCTGCTGAGGTACTGAATTAAAGGATTGGCTCTAAGAGAGGGAAGATACGTATGCACCTTTGCGGCACAATCATTAGTTAAAGTCACTAGATCACGCTGCATTGCTCACAAGTTGTCCAATAATCACTAATCCAGGAATATTTGCATGTTGTTCTAAAGGTATTTAATCTTTGCCCAACCTTAACACGCGTTCATGTGAGTTCACGTAATAAGTTCACGTACAGGTCAACCCAACCCGTGAACTTAGCGCCACAAGCTCTCTTAGTTTTCAGATTTCGGGAGGTTCAAATTCACCCCTCCCCTAGCGTGTGGTATTCAACCAGCCATCCGGGCGCATCCTAATCCATCCGATAGAAATACTCCAAACGCAGGCAAGATTGGCATTGTGCTGGTTCTTCGGTATTGCGCCGAGAGTTCTTATGCTGAGAATAATCGATCATCGTTATAGCGGGGCACTAGCTAAAAGGGTTATGGCGAGAAAACTAGACGATTCAGAGCTGTACCCATGGTTATGAGAGACTTTGAGCATGGCTATAGCCGGAGCATATGTTCATGGTCATAGTTTCATCGAATGTCAATGGGCACAGCTTAGAAACGACGGGTTTTCTTTGAAAACAATTTCCGAAAAAAGCTAGGTCAGAGTCCTGACGGTTAGAGTGTGAGCGAAGAGAAGAGTTGTCCTGCATCTGGGAGGCAAGAGCTTGCGGTTCGCTGGTAACGCATATTTTGTGAGACATGCTAGTGGAGTGCTGTTGGCAGAGCTGACTGGCAGTAGGCTAGACCACTTCCTCACGCGCGTCCAAGATCTGATCTAATTTGCAACAGCCGTAGACAACGCGCAGCGCAGAATTCAAGATGTTTTGGAGGCGGTTTGTGTTTTTCTCCGGCCCGCTGCCAAAGGCGGCGAGGCAATAGCGAACGTGCGAGAGGGCCAAGGCATTAACCATAGGTAAAACTTATACAAATATATACATATATGTATATATATATATATGTATATATATGTATATATATGTATAAATAAACTTTGCTCACGTATAAACTTTATTTAATCGCATGGAAGCCATCATTCTATAAGATGTCACAACGAAAGGGAAGATAAACCGTTTCAGATCTTGAGCAGCAATGGCCACCACAAAGGCTTTATGAAATTAAAGTTCAGGGAACACATTTACCAGGAACGACCAAAAGACAAGCAATTTGCGGACACATCATTCCCATACAGCAAGTGCCTGTCCATTAAGCTCCGACGAATCCGTGGGGCTACATCAGCCATTTTCATAAGCCACACATCGCTATGGCGAAAATCCACGACAGTCGGACCACCGGCGATTAGGGGAATGCAAAGGGCGGCGCACTCCACAGTCTCTACATCCGGCGAAACGTTCCCGAAAAGAGGGAATGAGCCATCCATCGTCCACCAAGGGCAGAAACACGGGCGGACGGTGATCTTGGGTGAAAACGATGTGTACACGGCGTAGGGGTGAAAAGGGGTCTTTTCTGTCACGAACGAAATTTACAACAGCCGAATTGTTACCTGGGGCGAAGTCTATCACAGGCTGCAACAATGTAACTACAAATGCGATAAACCACACCAAACAAAGGTAAATGAAGCGCAATGCGCCATAGAATTAACTTTTTTGTTTCGGAGGTTTCCTTTGCATTATAGTATCATTTGCTGGTCATGCCAAAAGTCCCGGTGACAAGGATGTAGGTCCTAGTGCATGAGTGGCCGGCGCAGTGGGCTTAAAGCCGATGAGCACGTCGTCCGGTCCACATCTAAGACGTCGCACGTACGGAGAAACGCGAGACCATGTTTAGCCAGTGGCTGTATCACAACCACAAATGGCACGAAACAAACCGCAGGGATTATCTCACGACATACCGGGGAAATGCCGGTGCTGGAGAAAGAGCTCTTGCAGGGTTTAATCCATCCACAAAAATCACTCTCCACCGCTTTTCTATCAGGTGTACACTCAGATACGACAGTTGTAATAGCCTTATTCCTCGGAGAAAAACCAGGAGAATGGAGATATAGATGAGTTCATCTTTCGGCAATAGCAGAAGTGTCGTGTCGTGAAGTGTGTGTCGAAGCAACAGCAGAAGTGAATTCAAAATTGCCTCCCGATGATCCTACTGGATTTTTAGTTGCTTTTTTTTAACAGCAAGCCACAGTTTTTACAGGATTTTGTTTTTACATGTGCACGCATGGTCGCGTATTATAATTCTTAGATAGACACTCTATCGTAATAATGGCTGGTAATCGCTCTTTGTTTAACCCCCTGAGTGTTGGTGTTCGAGAAAAACTTTGGCTTGCTGTTTAAAAAAAAAACTCAAAAATTGAGTAAGATCATCGGTAGACAGTTTTAAATTCACTTCTGCCACTACTTCGATAAAGGCATCTATATCCGAACTGTCAACTGTCAACCTATCTTTATTTGGATTCTCCTGGTTTTTCGCCGGTATTACTACTTTCTTATCTATGTGAATAATGCTCCTCGTTAATACACTGAACAATTTACAGTTGTACACTCTTCTGAGCTTACAAATTGCGTAACCTTAAGTTGGAACTTGCTACTTTGTTTCATGTCTCAGCCAGGGTCCATGGCGCTAGTTGTTTTCAACAATGCCCAAAATCCAGATATCCAGCATCCACAAAACGCGTCTTGGAAATTCTGACTCCCCAGTCTAACAACCAACCAGAAATCAAAGACTGCATAGCCTATTTCATGGCCAGAGTTACACGAATGGTGGTCAACATATCCGCGTAACAAGCCATGTTTAGCCCCATTGTTTCATTATGTCGAGCTCCGGACGCTGCTTCTGTTGTGTTATATGACGACCTTGTTCAGTATTTAGTAACAATGCTGATTCCGGCACCGCTCATGGACCAAAATCGCGACTTTACCGATAAGCATTTCGATAGTATGCATGTCATAACCGTCCATAGCATCTCTTTGCTGGCCTGTTGTGAACACATTGACGCACAGCACACCTTATGTTCCCACTTTGAGCCTTTGAGGGATCACATATCACAAACTCGTAAAAATACAGTAAAGCGTGTAATACTTCCTGCATTCACTCGCACCGCGCCATTACAATGCTCTGCATCTAACATAGTGTGCAGCGCCAGTCACTTACTGCAGTGGCGGTGAGCTGATGACTGGAACGTCGCTCTTTCGATCAGTGGTACTGCCAAATGTCGACACGGGAACGGCCGGATGTCCGGCACCGGGGGGGGGGGGGGGGGGGGGCGTGGCCGAGACAGGGGCGGCCGTCGGTAACAGGAGAGATCGCGCGTTCGGTACTGGATCGGCCGCGTGCCGGCACAAGGGGGGCAGCGTGTCTGACAAAGAAGCAGTCGTCCAGCGTCAGGGCGGTCGTGTTTCCAGCACAGGGATGCCGCATGTCCGTCACAGTAGAGGTGGCATGTCCGGCACCGGAGAGGCAGCTCCAGCTCCAGAAAGAGGAGCCTGGAAAAAGACGAATTAGGGCCAGGGCTAATAAATGAGCTGTGCTCAAACGCCATGTTTGGTATCCTCATCGCGCAGTAAATATTTTTCCCCATGTATGTCTAGTAACGCTATCCTGACATCAAAAGGACACGATGTGCATAACAAATACAGCAAGAAGCATTTGATGAAATCATAGGCATCGCATGCATGCACATAAAGCCTTACCTGAAGACTCAAAATCTGACATAATCTCTATGTGATTCATAGCTAAAAACCATATGGCTATCAAGTTTTCAGAGAAGCATCACCATAACCTGTCGTCGTCGTGAACGGATGAACACCAGCGAGCGATAAGAAGCGCGGATGTAAACCATTCACCCTTATCGAAGCACGTTCCGGACACAGGCCATTGCATCGCGTGGCAGGAGGGGGAAACTTTAAGTTATGAGACAATTTGGAGAAAAAGAAAACATTGAGGAGGGTATTTTCATTTCTCTAACCACCAGTGACAAACTTGTCAACACTCAACTTGGGTATCGATGGCGAGTGTACGTCGAATTTTCATATGATAGGACTAGAACAGGAAAAAATACAATCAGTTTGTGACAATGTGTATCAAGGGACGTGATAGCGGATTTCGGAATACAGGAAATTTGTACACGTGTCCGACATCTGGTTTTAATGTTGCAATGTGCCGGATGCGTGGCTCTTGAATAGATTCCGAACTGTGGAATAGCTATGCACATGTTTAAGGGGCATGCACGGTGTCAGCTGTGATGTGTCACGATAATATTCGGAATAAATGCATTGAGATCGTATCGCAAGTGTGAGCGTACTGAATGTACAGTTTGCCAATGGTCTCCTTTATTTATCCGTGGCTGAAACGTAAAGCCGGTCATCTAATCTACTTTCGTTGCCTCAGGGGGATGTTTATGTTAGACTGCATGTGACTTTTTAGGTTTTTCTTAATGCGTCCTGGCATCTGTTTCCATGAATAGCATTGTCCGACCAACACTGAAGAAGCGATAGAGATTACGCCGAAAGCTCCGGTTGAATGCGATCAGGCTGGTTGTAAGATTATCTTTTTCACTTGTGCAATACACCAGCTCATTAATGTTTTCAAACATAAAGGCGTATTTGACTTAACTATCCCTGCCAGGGTGTAGTTTCCTTTTCAGCTGCACGGGGAGTGAGTTGGTCAAATCCGGGGACGAACCTGCTTACTGGCGCATTTTAGTGGCAGGTTGCATCATTTTTAGGGCCCAGCCCTCCCCCCTCCCCCTCACTAATTTGGCCCAAATACGCCGCTGCTCCTGACCCTAAAAAAAGTGCGTCAAATCTGCAGAGATAACTGTTTTCAGTGCATTTTGGAGACGGGTTGAGACTTTTTTCCTCTTGAGCTCCCTGCCACCCTAATCCTAAGTATTTTGTAAAATTACATGCCTGTAACTGCAGACCTACCAACTATCATGGTCCCATAATCACCTGAGAATAGCATCACGCAAATCAGAAGAAGATATAGGTATGCATCTATATAGCAGTGATAATATCATATAACATTTATTTATGTCATGTATCACTTATATTTATCTATTTCATATTTGTATGCATTTTAGGGTATTTCAGGTTGTTTTCTTGCATGTAGGGTTAAATGAAAGTGATGGAAATCTTCAAAAGTATTATATCTTGGCTCGAATTTAGTTGTGAGCTATTGCGGGAGTATTTTTGGCCCTATCCAGTGATGATTCAAGTTATACTGCCCGCAGCAAGTTGCGCTATTTTGCTGCGACGTCTTACCGGCGAAGGAAAGCAGTGCGGGGAATATTTACATCCGAAAAGGTGGCCACGTTATAAGTTGCCTACATGCCAAGAAACCCTTGAAATGTGTCGACATTCACTTCGACGTGAATATCCGATGAAACGGTTGCAAAACCTGGCGATCGACACTAGCACATTCAACTGATAGCGGCAGTCTTCCCACCGTGACCACCAGCACTAGGCGTGTCGAACATGCCTAACGCGAGTGCTGCGCCTGCACCCCGCCCTGCGGCAGTCAGCCGGGATTTCCATCGCAGACAGGATTAGTCACGCAAATCAACTCACACTTTTTGCTCCCGAAGCCGTTCACGTCCAACAACGTCTGGGGACACATAACATCGACCCTGGATCGATTGCCGAAATATTGTTTCGACGATCGACGCCAAACAAAATTATGATGATGGCCAACATCTATAGTCGGGGCAAAACAAGCAACCGTTTTAGACCAGGGCATTAGCTTCCTTTTCTGTTGAGGGGTGGAGGGATTCAATCTTCATAACGTCGTTGAGAGGAATAAGAGAATGCACAATAAAGCACCTAAGCGCGTAACGGTAAATGATGTAAAAATTTAACGTTTCGGTATGGAAGATAGAGCTGTAGCTATACTTCTTCAGCTTCACAGGGCAGGCGCCTTTACAAAAAGTGAATGCGATCTGCGAGGCTTCCATGTATGATTGCTGAGCCAACGCAAATGACCTTTAAAGTGTAGAAGTATATTATATATATATATATAATATATATATATATATATATATATATATATATATATATATATGCGTGCGTGCGTGCGTGCGTGCGTGCGTGTGTGCGTGCGTGCGTGCGTGCGTGCGTGTGTGTGTGTGTGTGTGTGTGTGTGTGTGTGTGTGGGTGTGTGTGTGTGTGTGTGTGTGTGTGTGTGTGTGTGTGTGTGGGTGTGGGTGTGTGTGTGTGTGTGTGTGTGTGTGTGTGTGTGTGTGTGTGTGTGTGTGTGTGTGTGTGTGTGTGTGTGTGTGTGTGTGTGTGTGTGTGTGTGTGTGTGTGTGTGTGTGTGTGTGTGTGTGTGTGTGTGTGTGTGTGGTGTGTGTGTGTGTGTGTGTGTGTGTGTGTGTGTGTGTGTGTGTTTACAATGAATAACGCGAACACGAGACACGAAATACCGGAAGTTTTTTAATTGTCCCCCATGACGACTTTCACAAATGTGACCACCTTCGCAGTCATTTTAAGAAATCAACACCCTTGAGCTCAAGGCGATGCCATACGTCAACCTGGCAATTTCCTTTATTTACGCGAACAATGCTTCAAAATATTTTGTTACATCTATTTCGCTCCCATAATGCATGTGAAATGTCAGTTACAAGTTGTTTGATCATTGCGTAGTCAGGATGTAGGTGTGACGTCTAGATGAGGTCATACTAGTTCAATAAGATATAAAAAGTTAGTCATGAGATACATGTTTCCAGACTACGTACTACTACTAAGAAATTGATTACACTGCTGCGCAAATAGCTACTGTTCTGTTCACTTCTTATTTGAAATGTAAATTTAATCATTTTCAAAGTGGTGAAGGCTTCCACTTGCCAGCCATAGGGAGGAAAGCAAACCTTTCCATAATAACTAAACGTCTTGTTTAAAGCACACCTTTATTTGCGCATGCTTGAAACAATCTTGCACGATTCATCGACGCTTAGGAGTTCAGGAAGCCCACAACGTCCTTATTCTAAATGTCGCAAATACTGGGACACAAGTAAGACATTGATCACAGCATCCCTACTCAAAACAGTAGTCAGTTTATATTGTTGGTGTCTTGCGGCATGGTGGCACAGCTGCTTGTTCCAACATTTCTGCACAGTAATCCTGGCGGTTCTCCTCACTGAGAGGACGGCAGACCTCCTCTTTTCGCGCCTTCCCTTTAGGTGTCTGTCTCTGAGCATTTCATCAGTCCCTGGCAATCGGAGCAAAAATGGTGAGTGTTATAGTTTTCATCAACGTTTAACGGAGGCAAATTCAGCCTTCATGATAGCTTTTATGAAACTCTACTCATACAGCATGGAAATAGGCCTGGACTTCAATACGTAAAATGGAATAGCTGCGGGGATTCAATACTTGTTTACTTACACGAACATAATTCCTTTCCATGACATAATGTTACTAATGTGGACTTGTATACGTAAGGAAGATCCTGTGATGATGACAAGTTGATGCGATATGGGATTCATTCCCAGGCAACTATGATGCATAATGAAACGTCATTGCCATCCAACTTCTGTGGTTTGGTGTTCTTAGAAAGGTGCCAGCGTCATCCTAAATTACTGCCCAACTTACTTGGAAGCAAAACATGGTAGGCACAACCAGGAAACAGTTTGTAGCCTTCGTAGCAGCCAGTAGCTTGTAGCTTTGTAGCTAACCTTCGTTAGCCGCGCTGCCGAGACAGGAGAGCAAATGTAGAAACACCTGAGAAGTTGTTTCTGAAAAATGGGGGCTGAAATCTGAGGAAGTGTCGGGACTGAAATGGCATATAAGCTGTTTTGCAACTAGCGGCGACCCCATGCGACCCTACTCTAGAATCACGAGAAAAATGAGATAAAAACTGATTCCTTTTACACAAATTACAAGTTGATATACCAATACAGCACATACAAACGACATTGTGCATAACACCCTTCAAAAATACAGTTTGAGACAAGTCATACACAAATACAACACACACAGTCAGATGAACCGAACAAGAGCAAACGACGTGCCGAAGCGAGTTAAGGTTGTGGAAACTATTTTGTCTCTTCCACGCCACGTGAACGGCACCTAGAAAATGAAACTGTGACGAAACTAAGGAATGACAGGCTGGTAAGTGATGAACAAGTGCTTTGATGAATACTGGGATAAAGTGGATTTTGGGTGATGCACAGATGCAGAACCATCGCGCAAATGTCCACCACCGCGCACCGCGCGACAGGCAGGCGATACAGCAACAGGCAAAGACGAACACTTGACATGATTTACCGATAAAAAGTTTAAGAGCCTTAAGGGGTTTCAATGTCAGTCTCCTGTTTTCTATTGCGATCGGCCGTCGCTTAAGTCCGATTAACGGTAGTATTACCATTTTCGTCAAGCTAGGGTGGGTGTTGGCTCTTTACAAACTCGGCTACGCCAAGACCTAGGCATATCATGGACTGCCTTAAACATTCTGTTGTGAGATTGCAAAGAATGTAACAGCTGCGTACAGCAGGATACCTGTTTTCAAACAAACCGGCACAGGGTTGTTTATTTTACAGTACTCCCCGCGCCTTTCCTAACTTATAAACTAGCTGACGTGACCACCTACCCACAGCCTTCCGAAAATCATCGAGATCCCCAAAGGGACAACTACAGTCCAAACGTGCATTTTTTTGTACGCCCTTCTTAATGCTCAATATGCAACCTGCAAGATGCCCTCCAGGGACCTTCCGAATGGGCCGTCCCAATCTCGCTTCTGATAAGGAAAGACCAACACTTACCGCATGCCTCAGAATGACGTCGCGTGGGTGCCTTCGGAGCATCACCGGTGTGCCAGTTACGTGTATTTTAATAGGCGGTTTGCGCGTTCAGGTTGACTTCCACTCCGATCTTACGCGAGTGGGGTGGAACAGCGGACCTCCTCAGCCATCAGGAGTGTCAGCCGCTGTCGAATCACGGCATGACTTCCACTCCGATCTTACGCGAATGGGGTGGAACAGCGGACCTCCTCAGCCATCAGGAGTGTCAGCCGCTGTCGAATCACGGCATGACTTCCACTCCGATCTTACGCGAGTGGGGTGGCACAGCGGACCTCCTCAGCCATCAGGAGTGCTAGCCGCTGTCGAATCACGGCATGACTTCCACTCCGATCTTACGCGAATGGGGTGGAACAGCGGACCTCCTCAGCCATCAGGAGTGTCAGCCGCTGTCGAATCACGGCATGACTTCCACTCCGATCTTACGCGAGTGGGGTGGCACAGCGGACTTCCTCAGCCATCAGGAGTGTCAGCCGCTGTCGAATCACGGCATGACTTCCACTCCGATCTTACGCGAATGGGGTGGCACAGCGGACTTCCTCAGCCATAAGGAGTGTCAGCCGCTGTCGAATCACGGCGTGCGACAAAAGGTATTCCCGGCACGAGATGCCAATGAAGCCCGGGATATTGACCTCACGTTCCCGTTATTGGCATGCTAACACGGAACCTTTACCACTCAGCACGATACCATACAACAGACTGGTGCCGCCGACAGCGGACTGCGCGTATTTTTCATCAGACTGCGCCAGCATCCACGCGACTGCGCTCAGTCGTCAACAGTCTGCTTCATCACCGCCAGCCTGCACTCCCGCCACACCAGACTGCACTCGGTCGGCTTTGGAGTAGTCTGCTGCGTTGCCCGTAGGCCGGGCGCCGGCTGCCACCCTGTAGGCGTCCGATCCAATCAATTTACGATCGCTGCAGCACTCCGGATTAATCCCTATACTTTAGCCGTTTGCCCGGGTTGGGCGAAGAAGGCGAAATAATGGTGACGTAGTGCGCCGAACGGGGCCGTTTGCCTCAAATGACGCCGGGAATGACTCTTTGTGCAGGACTAATTTGTACGCCTTTGAAACGCAACGCCGTGCCGGCGGGCCACATGTGGTACGCGTGGGCATACCAATCCATAAAGGGCGGGGGCGTATAGCCCGTTCATAATAAAGTATCACGTGTCCGCGTGTGTGTGGCATTTTCGCGGAAGCACCGGGGCTTCCTGACACTACTTCACGCCCGCGTTTTGGGCTACACTCCGCAGTGCTGCTGACAAGTTGCCCATTATATTTGATTAAGATGCCCTGCTGCACCCACAATGTCTTCTTTTGATTCGGATGAACTTAGATCAAAATAAGTGCGTAATGTTTCTAACGGCACATTTAAGTTACGAACGTTACGTGAAACGGCCATGGATGTAAACTGAAACCCCAATGATCATCTGGAAAAGGCGAATACAAACGCTCAGTATTTGCTGGTTGATATCGCAAAGCATTTGCAAGTTACTGATGTTTCGAAACTCCTTGAGCATTATTTACGATGGATGTTATCTTTAATATGATAAAACTCACAGGGTACGAGCGATTTTACTCGCCCCCAGGGAAGTGGGAGGGTAGCGGGGGCACACATCCTTATAATTCTGAGGCTGTAAGCTTTACTGCAAAACAGAAACTAGTGAATGGCTTTCTAAAACAAAACAAAGGACTTTTTACTTGATTTTAAAGACTAATCGTGACAAGGGATCAATACAAACTTCATTCTTGAAATAGAATAACTGGAGTAGTCTGATTCTGCATTTACAAATTCACCATGCTTAAGCAAAATAGAAAAAGCGCTTCTGTCACAAGCCAGAAAGCACTTTGCGTACAGCATAGGCGAATCCGTAGTCTAAATCAGCTTCATCATAAAAACGGACACCGGTCTGAGGTCAAATGGAGTCATCTTAATTAACAGTAGAGTGTGGTCCGGTCAAATTATTTGCATCCAGCCCCCGGCTTTTTAGCCTACCGTGCGCTCAAAATGTCCTTTCTCTCCGACTTGGACCACTTCATGTTGAAGCTCAAAGCAACAGGAAATGCTAGTTCGGAGCTTTTATGATCCTCTCAGTGTTTTCATTCGACTACCAGGTGATGGTGGCAGGAATTTGTGAAGTCAAGGCGAACTGCATTCGCCAACGATATGTGATATTCACAACATGCAGAAATCGCTTACGTACACCACGCATCTTCAAATCTACCTCCGTCGGCCTGTTCTTAATCATCAAAGCATGGGCCACCGAAGAAGGGAACGAACAAAAGAAGTCGGATGAAGAGGTGAGAACCTCCGATAAATATCCTATCTTTTTGACACAACTTATAGGATGTCGTGGCATTTACTGCTCATTCGTGTCTTTCGTACCACGCATTCGGCCTTTACGCTGTAATAATTCTCTAAAGTTATCGCTGTAACATGGACACTTTGGGAGGCGGGTGCACTAAAGTGGCACTCAAACTGCAGCAGTCCTTTGGGCCATAGTGCTGCAGTGCCGTGGCTCGAAAGCAAACCGCGCTGCAACGCTCCCGTTGTTCTGGTCTGACAATTGCACAGCAGGGGCGGGGACGACCAAGCCCTGGAACAGCAGCCGGACTCGAGACCGAGCCGTTCCCCATACCACCGTGGCGAGCAGCTTTATCAACGTTATGAACTGCACGACGCCGGGGGCAGTGGTGTGGCCTGCAGAACCAGCGGTGCACAGCAGACCGGGTTCTGATCTGGATCAGTGCTGTGGCCTGCAGGACCGGCGGTGCACAGCAGACCGGGCTCTGACCGGGGTCAGTGTTGTGGCCCGCAGAAACAGCGGTGTACAGCAGACCGGGCTCTGACTGGGGTCAGTGCTGTGGCCTGCAGAACCAGCGGTGCACAGCAGACCGGGCTCTGACCGGGGTCAGTGCTGTGGCCCGCAGAACCAGCGGTGTACAGCAGACCGGGCTCTGGCCGGGGGCAGTTCACACGGCCAAAACGGCCAGGGCCCCTCGGTCAGGTCCTAAGACCTGGTCCTGATCAGACCGGTAGCGTCCCTGAGCCCGGGTCCTGGGCAAATCGCTGGTGTCCCTGAGACCGAGTCTTGGGCAGACCGGCCGCGTCTCCGAGACCTGGGTCCGTGAGGAACCGGCGGCGGCGTCAGGCGTCTGGATTCTGATGGAATACGGGTGGTATTGAGAATCTCTGAAGTGATAAGAACCAACGGGTGGAAGCCGGGAGTCACTGCTACATGTGTCTGTCCAACCACTAATATATGCATGGACTGTGAGATATTTATCTCCAGTTACGAGCATCGCTTGTAAGACCTTGTTCAAACACTAGGTGCTGTATTCGCATCTTCCATTATTGCTCTCTGGCCGATGCCATTGCCTGATAGTTTATCCAGCATCACGTCTTAGGTTGAAATGGTTCGCTGCCAATGCAAGCTGGAGGAGGGCCTTTCACCCCTCTCGCTAAAGATGACCATAAACCCCTGAGTTGCACAGGTTACCACCTTTGCCCTAATCTTGAAACCCCATTATTTTTTCAAGATGATCCTTAGGAACTGTGATTTGAGCCCACTGTCAGAAGCGTGCATAATCACTGACCGCTACAGGCAGCCACCAGAACAGCCAACAGATAGCTACAGTCACCAGAACAGCTAACAGGAAGCTGCAAACAGCCACCAGACAGCTACAAACAGCCACCAGAACAGCCACCACACAATTGGCGGAGCGAAGTGCACAAGCAGAGCGACCAGACTGCCCACGTGAGGAGTTTGAATCCCAGCTGTCGCACTGTACAGCACTATGTGAAGAGGTGAGCGATGACGTGCGCCGTCTTCCCTACGAAATATGTCTTTGCATTGCTGCAGACGCGTACCATACGCGAAGTACCTTGACACAGGCTACATGGTGATATCTGATTTAGGAAAAACACGCCTACGTCATTGGACGCATCACCAGCCGAGCGCAATCCTACGGTGCTCTCGTTTTCTGATGTTTGGTGGTCCCGTAAGGATTTCTGGACTGCTAAAGTCTCCGCTTCGCCAGGTGAGGGGCGAGGTGAGAAAAGTAATTCCAGAGGCCAGTTTTAGTTTAAAAATTACCGTCGCTCCTTGCCAAAAAATAACTTTGCCAAAAAGTTTTCTCCGCTTACCGAGTTTTATAAACGGTCCTGACAGCCGACGTCAATTTCACCTTCGACGGCTTTTTAGACTCGAAATCAGCTGTTGCTTATCACAAGCACCAGATGATATTTGGCTGGAAACAAGCATTTTTTATCTTAGAATATTGTAAAATGGTGGAATGATGTAAATGTCATTTAATATGCTATTTTCATGTGTTTGAAGTTAACTTTAACAATTGCATTAAGTATGCCATTCATTGCTTTTATATCTCAGTAATATTTAAACATCTGTATTCCATGTCGAAATCCGAAGGTTTACCGTGGCCGTACCTAGTGACCATGGTGAACAAGATACGTGCAGGCTGTTTGCATGTGATTTTTGTTAAGACTCATTGGTTATGAAGCATTTGGAATCCCATCAAAAGTAGAAGGAACTTCTCATCGCCATACGGAGCAGGAACGAAGTAAGTGCAGTTGACTTCAGGTGCATGCTGAATAGGATGCTACCTAGTGTATGGCCAGACATTCAGACGCCGTCGCCGCGGTCGCAACTATTTCGCATTTAGGGTGCCTTTTCACTCTAACTTTCCCCCAAATTGTGCCCGTGCAACGCAAGTTTTTCACACTAGCTGTTCAGAAATATAACTCGCTTACTAGGTGTCCCCCCTCCTTTAATGAGCTCAGGGGAATAGACTATGTGACATTTATGTACGTCCCAGTTAGCCTCCTACTTATCTCGAATTGTCAGCTGTAGGACTTAGGCCAGTAGACATCATGCCGGATGTAGTATTTATGGGAGTAGATAGGCACGCTGGCCAGTGAGGCACTCCTGACTTCATTTGAAAAAGGCATACACCCTTAGACAGCTATTGACATCCGCTACCATACTCACTAGCACGTTTATAGGGCTTACGAATTTTCTGAATTGCCAGATGTTCCAGAAGTTAATTACTGCTGTGCTGTAACTTGATTCGCTTGCTTTTAGCCGCCTTTGACAAAATGATAGCCCATACGCAGATATATGGTCATAACGTCAAGAACCAGAGCGCGCCAACCACCCCCATTCCGCCACTGCATGCCGACAGGAATTTCAAGGACGGCACGCGCCACGTACTTGACACGACAGTATTAACAGCGACATGTAGCGGTGATGAAGTGAAGCGAAACTTTTTCTATTGAGCGCATGGGCTCCTAATTGAACATGAGTGCACACGAAGGCAGTCCGTTCAATGGGCAACACGATTTGGCTTTGTTTCGCTGCACGGAACGTCATATGTGCTTAACCAGAAATGTCCCAAAATGAGAGCGTTTTTTTTTCCATTCTAGCCCCGCCTCGCCCCGCCATCTTCTCTGATGGTTCGATAGTTCTTGAGTAAAGAATAGAAATGTAACCGGGGCGATCGACCACCAGCGAACAACATTTTGTGAGATACTGCGCAATGTCACAAGGATTGGGTCCATATTTGCGAGAGTTGGGAAAATATTGAACATTTACTCCACCTCTTGAGGGAAGTTCTGGACTACATGCCTGGCAAATATCAATATGTGGTTTGCATTCACCCAGACCAGGGGTCGGGAAGGTTAGTCGCCATTCCCTTTGTGATCCAGCGTGATTCGTGGGGCCTGCTATGCAGAGCCTGATGTAATGTCCGGATTGAATGCATGGGAATCCGTCATGCTAATTAGTGACTGCCAAGTTTGTTGATTCTAAATGTGCCTGCCCAGGGGCACGACTTGGCTACGAAAGGCGAGTGGATTAGGGGGGGGGGGGGGGGGCTGGGGACAAGCGCTAATTTTGACCAAGCGCTAATTTCTTTCCTGTGCCTGTCATCAACAACGCCATGTTAAAACTCAGTGACTGGAACGGTCAGCGGCATTGAACAAAACAGCTTTTGTCTTCCAGAAACTGCACGGTGAATTCAACGGCGCTGGTGGCGCACAGAGGCGCGCTTCAGCGTGGGCGGAAGTTTTGGCGATCGCCACTTCAATCGGCTTATGCAAGCCTTCAGTAATTCAACAACTTAAGAAAAACTGCATAAACAATGTTGGACAAAAAACAGAGGCAAGGAGCACCTGCGTTGCCGCCCAATGTCTGTGCCTAACTCATTAACTCGTTTAAGTCCTGACGTGTTTATTTCAACTCAGAACACTGTATTCGCAAGAGATCGTTCGTCTTTCCCGATCACATTTGTTCTAGAACTTTTGTAATGTTTTTATGGCGATTATAAACGTGGTTTCTCTTTAGGCCAAGTAACTCTGTACGCCAACTCAACTTGTCAAACTGATCGAAATGTCAGGCTCTTCAAGTATGTGCACAGGCACTTTAGCACTTACGTAGTGTTTAGCAGCCAAATGCCGATCTTGCATCGCGTTCCTATCTTTGCCCTAGACAAGATGGAAAGAAGATGCCGGACGGGTAGGGGGTGGGGGCACCGACACCCAGCTAAATGACCTGGATGAGGTTTTGCTGGATGTCATCGGTTAGTATTACTGGCTGCAATGGTGACAAATGCCTGTGCTGTCATACGGTGAATTGGCATTCAAGCAATGACGTAATGAGGAGCATGTGTTTTAAACAGAGATTAGTATTTCCACTTAGAAATATACTAATAGCGTAGCAATGGTGTGCTTTTTCCTAATATCTGATGTTTGCTTCAATATTTTGTGACGTGGAATATCCCCGTCTAGCATGTCCGAAACATGGAATATCCCCGCTGACGTCACGTGATGCTCGGCACGGTCCGACATGTCCTGTGACGTAACCTGATCTTAACTTAACTTAACCTAGATCTTAACGTGACCTAGCGCGACCGCTGCTACGGGCGGGTGGCTGGGTGGATCGGGAGACAGTTGCTTTAACCAAATGAGCTTTAGGGACGGAAAAACAAAACAAACGAAAGCGTACGCGTCAGTGTACACAAAGGTTAACTCCGTAGCACGACGTATGATTCGAACCTCAACGTAACAAGTAACTGCTCCCGTGGAGTCATGGCCATGTTGCGGGCAGACGGTGCGCCAGATGAGCACTGGTTGCTCATTCAATGCTGTCTGCTGTCATTGCAGAAATCCGGAATCCCGTCCTGGCAACCAATCCCCAATGTTATCATAATATCATGCATTGGGGCCTCAGTATCATTAATTGATGCTTCAATAGAGATAAGGAAAGTTACGCAGTAAATTTAATAAAATAGCGATAGCGATAAAATCCAATAGTGATAAGGAAAGTCACGCTGATCCTTTTTCTGACTGGCTCGGAGTCAGCCACAGGGAAACGCTGGTCATGATGAAAAAGTTCCGATTTACCGGATTTAATTGGTGATAAAGATATAAAAATTGAACTAACTGGTCTCAAAGTTGCGAAAATGGAAACAAGTGACAACAGACCATCACAGTTAGACGGAACTCAAAGCTAAGTATTAGTCTGCAGTCGCTAACGCTTGCAGTGTGAGCTTGTGTAGAGCACATGTCGAAACATCGACGCTTCGTTGCATGGGCAGGCTGAGCTACAACATGCTCCCAAACATAGCAGCTTTAATCAGGAAACTTTTTGGCAAGCCACAGAAATATACTACAGATCACTCGTGACATAATGTTTTTCCAGCGCCCCTTGGATTAACGATCTTCACAATTCTTTTCTGTCAAGATTTGCTCAACATAATGAACAGCATAAAATGTCAAACAACTAGGCTTATTATTAGTCGCAAGATATATAGCTGGCCACAGCATCTTGCGACGAACGTGATCGTGCTGCCAGACGGCTTTTAAAAACATCACGCCTTTTGAGACAGACGAGTTCGAATGCTCGCAACACGGTTATGAATCGGGTTCAGTGCAAGGCTGTGGGTTGCCTTTGCTTGTGTTCTTGTCGTGAGAGGCTCAATGGCTTGAAAAAGGTAGCCAATCGTGACTTTCTCTAAGGCGCTGAGCAGCTTTTCTAAAAAATATACCGTGGAGGACATCCCCGGCAAATCCTTACGTTTTCTAACAGCGTTCTCTCCTGTGCCGGATTCTCAACAGTCCCAGTAATCGAAATAGCGACGCCCCAGTGGGCGGCTCGCCGCCGCTACACTGAGGTCCTGACGCCGCACGCGCTGTTAAGATGCGGGGCGATGTAATGGCGGTGTGCGGGTTAATGCAAAAAGTATTTCACGCCTGGCCCAATATTTTACGAGCTCGTGATATGTGATCATAGCTGGAACATGTCACGTACTGTGCGTGAATATGCCCATAACGGGCTGGCGGACAAATGCTATGGCCGGTTATGATATGTACGCTGCCCAAATGTCCTTTTTTCAAATCGCAATCTTGCTCCTCGAGTGGCGCTGAAATCATGACTGTTACGAAACAATAAACAGGAATGTGATATGACGATATAGTCTCAGCGCCCCAAATCTGAAATAATCAGCCAGTCTCGCTGAAGATTACCCGTTACGTGCACATTGACAACCCGCTACCCACGCAACCCAGGCTATGAAATAGGTTATCCAGTGTAGTGGATTTCTGATTAGTGCTTCTGGATTGGGGATCAAATATTTCCAAAGCGCGCATTGCAGGAGCCTATGGCAAACTATGAAGCTCCATTTCGGACCCCGTAGTTAAGGACGCAGGTCGTAGCTGCGTCTACAATATCAGTGAAGCTCAAATTAAGATGGCAACATCAAAAAGAGTGAACGATCTAATATTAAAAAGGGGGAGAGGATTTTTGCGAATGGACTTGAGTCTGCAAAACCGACGTGCTCATTGGCGGGATTATCCCGCTGTTCCGACCACTTGTGCACTAAGACCTGTGTCTTAAGAACCGGGACTTTTGGCACGGCCAGCAAATGACCCTTTAGTGTAAGTGGAACTCCCGACACGAAAATGCCTGATGCTTGTGCCACGTTGCCTTTCATTTGTCTTTTTCGTGTGGTTTATCACATTTAGAGCTATATTACAACGGTTTGTGGTAGATCTGGCGCCAGGTGGTAATTTAGACTGTCTCACATTTCGTCGGTGACAGAACTCTTTGTCAACTCCTGCGCCGCGCACGGGAGCTGACACCGCGGCGTGCCCTCCCCCGCCGCCCACCTGGGAGCGGCCGTCTGCACGGCGACGGAGTGTAAGCTGCCGATCCACCCATCTGGTCCCGCCCGGCCCGTGCACGAGCGCCGGCCCCGGACCGCCAACAGGCACGGGTCGGCGACGCTCGCGCTCGGCTGCGGCGCTCAGTAGCAGTGACGGCCGGCTACCGGTCTCCGTCCTCGTCTGTATATTTATCGACTCTGCAGGCCTGACGTGCGTCAACACGGTCTTGGCATCTCGCCACCACCCGTGAAGAATGCATAAAACACTCGCCGTCGACTGCAGGACGACGCAGACCGCCAGCAAATCAGAGCTGCGGCGCTATTTCCAACCAGCGATGTGAATAGTTGTGCAATCCGTTAGAAAGAGGTACCGAAGGTTGCGTTCGGCGTGCACGGGGCGTATACACAGTTTTAAAAAATAAAATTCGAGTGCCGTTATCAGATGGGAAAAACAGATATTCGCAGGAACGTCAAAAGATAAAGGTGCCAGCAGTGCCATTGACGGGATTTACCATGGATAGAGGCAAATCGGAGCATAGGGAGTCATTTTAGGCAAGGGGCTAATTCGTCGTAATAATGGTCCTGTTTTTTTCTTATATGGAGATCTCTTTTTGGGTCCGTTTTATTTTTGACAACCCATAGGGGTGTTTAAAGTTACCTTTTTTTAAATTACTTAAGTACTAGACCTTTGGCCTCATGGCACCTCCGTCACCTCAAGGGAGGGAATGGGACGGTAGCGTGGGCTCGAGGCCCCCTTCCCTCTTCGTTACGTCACTAAGTGCCAGGTGGTTAATATGACCGACCATACTGAAATAATGCACAAAACTGCGACATACCAGTTGAAAAAGGTTAATCAATGGAGCATGAATGAACGGTTATTGCAGTATGCACGCCAGATGACTTGTGGCGCTGATTATGATAATGCCAACAAATATGCAGTGGCATAAATCTAAATCTGCTACTGCTTTCTCCTAGAACCTCTGATCACCCAGCACGCCGAGCAATGTTTTTCGGCTTCAAAGTTTTTACATCCGCCTTTACATTAATCCTTGTCAAGATTAAGTCCGAAAGTTTTGAAGAGATGCATTTTCAGAAGTAGAGTTCACGCTTAGCACCTCTTGGTGCGCTCTGGCACCTCACGCTCCAGCACCTCACGCTCTAGCACCTCACGCTCTAGCACCTCACGCTCTAGCACCTCACGCTCTAGCACCTCACGCTCTAGCACCTCACGCTCTAGCACCTCACGCTCTAGCACCTCACGCTACAACACCTCACGCTCTAACACCTCACGCTCTAGCACCTCACGCTCTAGCACCTCACGCTACAACACCTCACGCTCTAGCACCTCACGCTATAACACCTCACGCTATAACACCACACGCTCTAGTACCTCACGCTCTAGCACCTCACGCTCTAGCACCTCACGCTATAACACCACACGCTCTAGCACCTCACGCTCTAGCACCTCACGCTCTAGCACCTCACGCTCTAGCACCTCACGCTCTAGCACCTCACGCTACAACACCTCACGCTCTAGCACCTCACGCTCTAGCACCTCACGCTCTAGCACCTCACGCTACAACACCTCACGCTCTAGCACCTCATGCTCTAACACCACACGCTCTAGTACCTCACGCTCTAGCACCTCACGCTCTAGCACCTCACGCTATAACACCACACGCTCTAGCACCTCACGCTCTAGCACCTCACGCTCTAGCACCTCACGCTACAACACCTCACGCTCTAGCACCTCACGCTCTAGCACCTCACGCTCTAACACCTCACGCTCTAGCACCTCACGCTACAACACCTCACGCTCTAGCACCTCACGCTCTAGCCACCTCACGCTC
>NW_023596921.1:31222719-31271360 GCF_011947565.3 Pollicipes pollicipes
GTGTACACCTGATAGAAAAGCGGTGGAGAGTGATTTTTGTGGATGGATTAAACCCTGCAAGAGCTCTTTCTCCAGCACCGGCATTTCCCCGGTATGTCGTGAGATAATCCCTGCGGTTTGTTTCGTGCCATTTGTGGTTGTGATACAGCCACTGGCTAAACATGGTCTCGCGTTTCTCCGTACGTGCGACGTCTTAGATGTGGACCGGACGACGTGCTCATCGGCTTTAAGCCCACTGCGCCGGCCACTCATGCACTAGGACCTACATCCTTGTCACCGGGACTTTTGGCATGACCAGCAATGACTATAATGCAAAGGAAACCTCCGAAACAAAAAGTTAATTCTATGGCGCATTGCGCTTCATTTACCTTTGTTTGGTGTGGTTTATCGCATTTGTAGTTACATTGTTGCAGCCTGTGATAGACTTCGCCCCAGGTAACAATTCAGCTGTTGTAAATTTCGTTCGTGACAGAAAAGACCCCTTTTCACCCCTACGCCGTGTACACATCGTTTTCACCCAAGATCACCGTCCGCCCGTGTTTCTGCCCTTGGTGGACGATGGATGGCTCATTCCCTCTTTTCGGGAACGTTTCGCCAGATGTAGAGACTGTGGAGTGCGCCGCCCTTTGCATTCCCCCTAATCGCCGGTGGTCCGACTGTCGTGGATTTTCGCCATAGCGATGTGTGGCTTATGAAAATGGCTGATGTAGCCCCACGGATTCGTCGGAGCTTAATGGACAGGCACTTGCTGTATGGGAATGATGTGTCCGCAAATTGCTTGTCTTTTGGTCGTTCCTGGTAAATGTGTTCCCTGAACTTTAATTTCATAAAGCCTTTGTGGTGGCCATTGCTGCTCAAGATCTGAAACGGTTTATCTTCCCTTTCGTTGTGGCATCTTATAGAATGATGGCTTCCATGCGATTAAATAAAGTGTATATGTAAGCAAAGTTTATTTATACATATATATACATATATATATATATATACATATATGTATATATTTGTATAAGTTTTACCTATGGTTAATGCCTTGGCCCTCTCGCACGTTCGCTATTGCCTCGCCGCCTTTGGCAGCGGGCCGGAGAAAAACACAAACCGCCTCCAAAACATCTTGAATTCTGCGCTGCGCGTTGTCTACGGCTGTTGCAAATTAGATCAGATCTTGGACGCGCGTGAGGAAGTGGTCTAGCCTACTGCCAGTCAGCTCTGCCAACAGCACTCCACTAGCATGTCTCACAAAATATGCGTTACCAGCGAACCGCAAGCTCTTGCCTCCCAGATGCAGGACAACTCTTCTCTCGCTCACGCTCTAACCGTCAGGACTCTGACCTAGCTTTTTTCGGAAATTGTTTTCAAAGAAAACCCGTCGTTTCTAAGCTGTGCCCATTGACATTCGATGAAACTATGACCATGAACATATGCTCCGGCTATAGCCATGCTCAAAGTCTCTCATAACCATGGGTACAGCTCTGAATCGTCTAGTTTTCTCGCCATAACCCTTTAAGCTAGTGCCCCGCTATAACGATGATCGATTATTCTCAGCATAAGAACTCTCGGTGCAATACCGAAGAACCAAAACAATGCCAGTCTTGCCTGCGTTTGGAGTATTTCTATCGGATGGATTAGGATGCGCCCGGATGGCTGGTTGAATACCACACGCTAGGGGAGGGGTGAATTGGAACCTCCCGAGATCTGAAAACTAAGAGAGCTTGTGGCGCTAAGTTCACGGGTTGGGTTGACCTGTACGTGAACTTATTACGTGAACTCACATGAACGCGTGTTAAGGTTGGGCAAAGATTAAATACCTTTAGAACAACATGCAAATATTCCTGGATTAGTGATTATTGGACAACTTGTGAGCAATGCAGCGTGATCTAGTGACTTTAACTAATGATTGTGCCGCAAAGGTGCATACGTATCTTCCCTCTCTTAGAGCCAATCCTTTAATTCAATACCTCAGCAGATCTGCTTACCAGCTCTTGGGTATTATATGAACGTACCATGTGTATGTTCGTGTTCGTGGTCATGTTCCATGTTGCGTTTTCTGGTGCTAACTGAGTCCGCCGGTTTGGGAACGTTCAAGAAAAGACGAGCCACATTTGACATTGCATAAGCTTGGCAGGCCTTGGATGTTTGATGTACTTGTCATGCTCATGTTCGTGCTTATGTTTCATGACTCGTTTGCCTATACGAACTGAGTTTCCTGTTGCATGAACACTCCATTAAAGACCAGTGACGTCAGAGTATGATGCAATGAATTTGGTACTGCAGCACGATGCTTTGTGTTAAAGATAGCCTGTGGAGCAGTGTATGTCTCTTTGGCCTGCGAAGCGTGAAGATGGCAGCATTTGAGTCCTACGGGGCGTCGGCTGTTCATCATGAATTGTGTGAGATGGATCCGAATTCCGGTCTTCCAGCCCATATGATTTACAGCACCCTGCAACATTTTCCCCTCGGTCGCATCGTTGCATAGCGGTACATCATCCCACCCCGTTTAGCATGAACGGAGATGGGAGATTACTGTCTTCAAGATAATGTGTAATGCTTTACAAATTACGCTCATTTGAAACTGTTACGAAAGTTATCAGACCTTGGACATTTTTTGAATCATGGCCGAATGCAGGGTAGATCGTTGGTCAGAGCTTTTTATTGACCCAACATTTTGATATTGCTTTAAAAGACAGAACCAAATGGTAACGTTTGTGGTTGCTGGGGCTGTGCTACAACCCTTAGGACCACAGGCTGATTAGCCACAGCACTACCCCGATTTAGCTCATGAACGGCGATGGGAGATTACTGTCGTCAAGATAATGTGTAATTGCTTTACAAATACGCTCATTTGAAACTGTACGAAAGTTATCAGACCTTGGACATCGGATGAGCATGTAGTTTTTCCCAGAGTTGAACGATATAACATGAGTGACATGATGCGCTTGCTGCATAGTTTCTCATGTTTGGTTACCTTAGCATAACATCAGTTTGCTTGTTTTCTAAAAATGCGAAATTGTCACTCGTTGAGAAAGCAAGGACCCACATTTCGTTTGTCGCGGAAATGGGACGCACTGGTTGGCTGTGTTGATATAACTTGATCGCAATGACCGGTTTCATACATTTGCGGTATTTCGCTACACGGAAGGAAATGAGGCACAAATCGCACTTGCCAATGCCCTAAGTCACATCCTGGAGGGCCCACCGACATGATCGGCTGATCAGGACGGCTACCCGAACGTTTTCTGAGAGCCACCCATATGTCTGCGTAAGGTTGTCCGAGTGTTCGTGATATACAAGTACATCTAGGTAACCTTTGAATAGTCTAAAACTATATGCCCACATGTTTCAGGTAAGCAGAAGATGCTCTGTCTAGAATGGAGGATTCCGGACGCTGTTTGTCGGGCATTCAGTTCTCTGTGATATTGGGTTTCGATTTTGGATTGAGTTTGTTCCAGTATTCGAGGACGGCATCAGATATGCGTGAGGTTATGTGACGCAAAGTCTCGATGTCGTTCTGTTGACATGTAACCTGCGGCAATATTTGGGCGGTCGTTGGCTTGGAAACATGTTTTGACGCTTGAATGTCATGAAAGTAATTCTGAAATTAAGGCACTTGAATAAAACACCACATTTCATACGGCATGTAATTTTTTTCGTTACTTAGATGAATGGAATGGAACATGTCTTGACGCTTGAATGTCATGAAAGTAATTCTGAAATTAAGGTACTTAAATAAAACATCACATTTCATACCGCATGTAATTTTTTTTCGTTTCTTAGCATTTTACAATTCTTATCTGTTGTTTCAGCTGCCTCAGTGGGGCCAGGCACGCCCAAAATATTCTGCGCGTCAGGAATAGATTCTATGTTACGTTACATAGAATCTACGTGCTTCGCCTTTTAGCGAACGACCAAAACGATGCGGACGGCAGTGAATGTTTGTGACGTCACATCCTTTGTCACGTCACATCTTTGCTATCCGGACTAAGCGAACGCATCCATGGGCTGAAGCCAGGAGAGAAGGAAGAAGAAGCATTTGTCCCCAAAACAATGGTGATGTAACTGACATCCATGCTTTAATTTTTGCCATGCAACGCAATAGGCGTGATGCTATTTTCTGGGATATTGGGGATGTAACTGCATCCCCAATCATCAAGAAGGGGCATCCTTCCCAATCATCAATCCCAACATCATCAAAATCATCAATCATCAAGATGCATCCATGAGGGCCGCGGATTCTGATTCTACCTGACCCATACCGATGTTACGATTTTCAACACGTGTTTTCCTGTTGCGTCCGCGAGCGTACAACATCCACAGTGCACAGATGCTTCAGCACCGAATCAGGCATGTGGTTTCTGCAATGGATGTAGCGTGAGCAGGTGTTGTAGCTACCGTTACGAGGAAGTGCTGGGGCTGCCGTAACAAGGAGGTGCTGGGGATACCGTAACAGGAAGTGCTGTGGCTGCCGAAACAAGGAAGTGCTGTGGCTGCCGTAACAAGGAAGTGCTGTGGCTGCCGTAACAAGGAGGCTGGGCTGCCGTAACAAGGAAGTGCTGGGGCTACCGTAACAAGGAAGCTGTGGCTGCCGTAACAAGGAGGCCCTGGGGCTGCCGTAACAAGGAAGTGCTGGGGCTACCGTAACAAGGAAGTGCTGTGGCTGCCGTAACAAGGAGGTCCTGGGGCTGCCGTAACAAGGAACTGCTGTGGCTGCCGTAACAAGGAGGTCCTGGGGCTGCCGTAACGAAGAGGTCCTGGGGCTGCCGTAACAAGAAGATGCTCGGCTGCCGTAACGAGGAAGTGCTGGGGCAGCCTTAACGAGGAGGTGCTATGGCCGTCGTGACGAGGAGGTGCTAGGCCGCCGTAACTAGGAGGTGCTGGGGCCGCCGTAACGAGGTACCCACCTATCAAACTGGTCTTATGCGAAACGAATCGCCGTCTCATGGTGACATGGATCGAGTCAGCAGATCCCCACTTCATGCCAGCATTGTAATGTATTGAGAAAGCATACTGATGGCGCCGAAATGAGCGGCTGAAAAGCATGCATATCCTCTGTTCTCGGCCAGTGATTCCCGATGCCGATTATATGGAAGTGTGATGTCATCATGGCCGAATGCAGGCTAGTCGTTTGTCAGAGCTATTTATTGACCCAGCATTTTGATATTGCTTTAAAAGACAGCACCAAATGGCAATGTTTGTGGTTACTGGGGCTGTGCTACAACCCTTAGAACCACAGCTGATTAGCCACAGCCGATTATCAATCAGGATAATCAACTGCACTCCACATGGTACGGTAAATGGAATCATTTGGCTTCACTCGGCGCTTGATATATCATACTAACGGCATGGCCACTATAGCCACAATTTCCTGGTGGATATCCCCATATAAGCTCTGCTGAAGCCACGGCGTTCGGAGAGAGCCAAATTAAAAGTCATGCAGCTTGAGTCAGATATGCACCAGGCGCCGCACAACAAGATGTGCTTTGGGTTTGCCATGCTGGAGTCCCTTCTGAACGCATCAATTTCTGATTGCTGTATCCAAGACATGAGTTGAAGTTGGGGCAATACTTCAGCCGTGTCAGGTAAATTGACACCCGAGGTTTACTTCGCCTACAGAGCCCGCTTATACCGAGTTGGTGAGGAATGTGTAGGTGCTCGGGTGTGTTTGCCAGCTGGGGCGATCGCTAGCTCAACCTCCGGTGGGTGACCGCGGTCTGGGGAGACGTGGGAGAAGGCAGGGCGACGCCTGAAAACAGTCAGGGGGACCCACAATGCATGCGCATTGTTCAGGCAAATATCGCGTAATAGCCTCGTCAATATGTGGGGCGTCAGTTGATGTCAAACAATGGTGATTGTGACATGTCAGCTACAGCTGTCTGCAAGCTTGCCAGGGCTGGTCGACATGGCCGGATAATACCGCTCCGCCATTGTATTTTCCTTGTCCTTCGAGGCTTTCGTTTCACCAAACCCGATTTTGGTTTGATTTTGACTAAAACCAGTACGGCTAAGAAAGACCATTTTAGAGCTATGAAATGAAGGAGTGGATATTGGTGGACGAAACATGTACCGCTGGGCGCTCCCCGAGTTAGCCCGCAAAGGAACCCCCTGCACAAATATGTGATCGATGCTTGGACGGGGCCACCAGGGGGTAGTTCAGCCACTAATGGCAGGCGCATGCAACTTCCGCAGATGAACGGGGCGTCATGAAGATGCAGAAAAAAGGGTGGAGGAAAAGAGCGGCGGATGTCGTGGCCCGAGAAACGTCACTTCCGTGCGTTTCGGTTGCGTGAGCCAACTGCTGTGAACTGTATAGGCTGGGCTCGTAAACTGAGAGGGCTCGGGGGACCTCGTCCTCCAATCCAGTAAACTTTGGGACGATGCCCATGAAGTTCTGTATAAGGACGCGAACGAAAGCGTCCGCGGCGCCCAGAAGGCTGCGGAAATTCCCAGGCCACGTGCTTGAGACGATAATGCTGTTGCGGCCACCTGCCGGCCATTATTTGAAAAGGAAGTGTTCGACTCCGCGGTTGAGGCAGATGGCAGTAGGGAGAAAATTCTTGTGTGGTTACAGAACAGTACCACCGAGTCTAAAGGCCTTATGCAGGAGATGCCATGCATGAGCTTTGCCATGACTCGGGTTTTCTCGGCCTTTGTACAGAGCAATGACGTCACTTGTCCCGAGACTGCAATGCGACGCGGTCGCTAGCCGTGGGGCGCAACACCGCAGGACACTCGGACATCTGACATCCTCGTACAGATAGTGAGTCTCATGTGATCAGCGAGCCGACTACGTAAAGCTCCAGGGTAAATATGATGTGCTTTGCAAGCCTATGCGCTTAAAACTGCGTGCAATGCAAAAGCATGACGAGTGTAAATGAACACACGGTAGTTGCACGGGATACGATGGCTGGACCATCGGATTCTCTTCGTAATGACAATAAACAAACTGTCAGCAGCAGGTACATATGACTAGCGATCGAGCGAAGTAAACGCCAGATATGATGATATGCTTTGCACGCGTATTTGATCAGCCATTACAGTGAAATGGTGGAAATTGAAAACCCTTACGTGAAAGCTGCTGCAGCCGGAATATCGGACTGCCTTCGTACTGGCAATGGACGAACTGCTGTGGGCGGGGGGCATATAAACAGGGGGGCCGAATGCGTAAATTTTAATGGGAGTATGATGATGTGCTAACTACAAGGTATATGACTAGCGGGTAAAATGTTTTAAGCGTACAAAGCAAAAAACGTACAAAACGAATACAAAACAAAGAAAAAACAAAACGAAAGCACCCGCGGACTGTCGGAGATATACAGCCCTAAATATCAGGTCTCCAAAGTCACCTTGGCATTCATAACGTCATAAAAACGTATTCAAATCCTACCCGCCCCATGCTTTATGAGCTATGTGGCGGTCAAGGCAAAGACAAATGCAATGGTCGATTAATTTAATCTAGCGTTTGTGAACACGACTTCCAGGTGTCCAGGTGTCAATTAGTTCTCAATCAATATTGCGCAAGGTAAGATGACGTAATCAAATAAAACGTTTCATGGAGCATGCTTACTACATGGATAATTTGCGTTGCCGGGAGGAGGTCTACTTGTTTTCCCATATCTGGTGCTTGGTTCAATATCTTAAACGTGAAACATTCCCCTTTAAGGGAATGCCTTATCTTTGCGGCACACTTTGAAAACATACTGTAGTGAAACCTCAGGACCATTTGCGCCCAGGAATAGCTCTGGCCAGTGCCAGCGCGGCATCATCAAAACATAATAAGGATATCAAGTTGAATTATTTTCGAGTCCAAATTACGCTGTTCACGCTTTGCAACATTACTATCTAGTGCCACTACGCTTCTCCCCTGGATTGGGAGCCACAGTCGTTATGTGCCCCGTACCACGCGCACCTCCACTAGAGCGAATAAAAGAACGTTTGTGATTTTCCCCGCAGGCAAGGTCCTGTTACCGAGAAGTAAGCTGGCTGAAGTTTGAACCAGTGCGTCACATGGATCATGTGATACTCTCATTCTCAAAGCCAAGTGTGCCTCGAAAGAACCAGCCTGGTGAACATCAAAAGGGAGAAATAAAAGCCATAGTATGACTTGTTCCACTCGCGGGATAAAAGTTTCATTTTCGCATTAATTTTTGTCTAAACAAAGTGTATCAAACTTTTGTAGCATGATTACACATACACTTTGACACATAAATGTGCTACAAACATTACAGAACACACACATCGGAAGCATCAAAGCAAATGAAAGGTACTTCTTTCCTAGTGGTGAACAGGGGGTCAAATTAGATTTCTACCGCAGGGTCGGCTACTTTAAATAAAAGTTCTGAGCTACCAGAAAGCATTTCGAGCAAAAACTGGCATTGCTGACCAAACCGTGAGCGCTTGGTTGTAACAATAAGTGACAGCACAAAAAAGTTTGGACGCTCCCTTTAACTGCAGCAGACAACAGACTCGCCACGCTAGCCTCGGACTCGCACCACCAGGCGGCGGCACGACCGCGGGGTGCGAGGCCTTGCAAGGCCACAGCGTATCGTAATGGACTACCGCTTAAGGCTGCTGCATACATCATCATACTCGCCGCTTAATTGCACGGAATCGGCTCACTGGTTATATACATCTGCCACCAACAGCTTGCTGTCGGCACCAAGACAGCCTGATGTTCACGCCGCCCCATGGCAGATAGGTCTTGTGTGCGCGTGTTCACTTTCCAGGCCATTGCATCTTGATACTTAGCTGCATAGGCTTGGAAAGCACATCATGTACGTCATAAGATTATACGAAAGCGGCTGGCTCGTCATATGCACCTCCCGCCGACGGATTTTGCACTATCTATACAAATGTCTCGATGTTCCGGTTGTCCCTCACTGTGACGTCAGGGGCCAAGCGGCCCGTCGCGCACTGAAGCCTCGGCACCAGTGATGTTACGCCAACGTTAAGGGCAATGTTCCACATTTTAAGATGTTGACGGCATCAGTCATCAGGCATCACATATGACGAAATAGGGTCACTTATAACTATTGGCATATTTTAAGTAAAAAGACGACTCTAGACAACACGATTTCTCCTTTTAGCACACATGCTTCTGAATACGCCATTGTTTCATTGCGCCATCGTACCTTGCACAACATTGGCTGAGAGTCAGTTGGCGGCCGTTATATCTGGAAATCGTGCTCACGGACGTCAGATATGCACGACTCGACAATTATATTTTTCTTGGCCTTGATCGCTGCATGGCTAATAGCATGGCAGGATTTGAATGACGTTAGTTTGACGTCCTGGATGCTGGTGACCTTGAAGTAGTCTTCCCGAAAAAGTCTGCACATTTTTGCGGGCGCGTAGCTCAGAAAGTAAAGGGTTTTTGGGGTCTCAAAAAGGACATGGCTGTGAACTGCACGGACTGTTCTTCAAGACGGCCCTTTTAGTTCAAAACCTTCTACAAATGTGGAACCGTGGGTGTAGAAACAAGGGGGGGAGGGGCATGACGGCCACGGTCCCCCCACTTTTCAGGGGGGGGGGGTTGGACCAGCGGTGTCAACTACCCTCCCCTCATTTTCCAGATTAAGGTTGTGTATATCTTACTTTCGCACTACATGAAACATGCATGCCGATTTATCTAGTTCACCAGCCGTCTTCCAAAAAGTGCTTCGTCTTTTTTCGTTTGCTTATTGACCACCACTTAGTATCACAATCGCAGGGTCGACGTCGCGCGGGTATGGAAACTGCAACGCCTGGAGTCGGGGCTGTTGTTGCTATTACTTGCGAGCGCGCGTGTTCAAAACCATATTACATAGTCTTTTATCAGTGATCAGTTCTGACTGAATCTTATCTCTAAGTATCTCTGAAGAACACAGAAAAAACATGGAACTGGAGTCTATGTGACAATAATTGGACCGCCTGCGGAGATCACGGATATTGTTGCGTCAATGACGTTTCCTGTACTGATCCGAGGCCAACTGGCGGGTCAGAAGGCCTCCCGTGTAAGAAAGGGGAGCAATGCGATATAATATAGCCCTCTAATAGCCTCCGGATCGACCAGGAGATCCTGCCCCGCGTCGCCAGAATGACAGCCAGAAGACACTTCGCGATGGGGCGCCATGGCCTTTCGGCCCTTGACCGTTAACGGTAATGTGCCCCTGGTGTTCTACTCAGGGGGCCCCCTTGCCCGAAAGGAAATAAAGGGTATCATTATTGTCGAGCAGGGTGGCGGTCTCATTAGTATTGAAAAGATTGGGTCGAAATGATGAAAAAACGAACAAGACCACTCCAAGTTTCCCTGAGCACGCACATTTTTTCAGAATGGGTTAGTGAAACAATTACACCAAAAAGTTTGAACATGCCCGCCCGCAACCTCGAGGGCAAGGACGGCGATGACTCAGGTTGCAGCTTCCGTAAAGCCGAACGGCGTCAGTCACTGCAAGTGCCACCAGACGGTGGGCACCGTGTTAATCTGTCCTCTGGACAGATTAATAGATACAGAAACACGAAAAAAATTACGCTTCTCTTCCATTTCCACCACTAAATACCAGCGCAACTTCGCGGTGCTTGAAAGAACAATCCGCTCTTATCATCGGTCTGAAAATCGTCTACGTGAAATATGCGCCCAGACTGCCTTCCCAGTGTAAGATTTGATGTCCTGAAGCGATCAAAGATAACTTTTTTAGGACCGCCATCATTTCATCCTTTCGTTGGCTACAGCTCAATATTAACTACTGGGCGACGCCGCGCGGCCTTCGGAGACTGCAGCGCCTGGGGGCGAGTTCTTTTGTGACTAAGATTTGCGAGTGCGCATGACAAAATTTACGTCACGTATCTTGTGTCATTAATCGATTTAAGTGTTTAAAGGTATTATTTTCGTCCACTGGTGAGGCACGGCTAAAAGCAAATTGCTAGGCTAACGCTCCGCGGACGATGGAGACTGCAACGCCTGGCGTCGAGGTTTGTGTTGCTAAGATTTGCGAGCTCACAAGTTTAAAAACCACGTTACGTAAATTGCATCGCTTATAGATTCTGACTGAATGTTGAACATTTTCAGACAAGCATGGCTTGGCCATGTTAATACACATTGTTGACCCACTCAATCCGCAATCAAATTTTTATCCTTAAATTTCGATCAAACATATTGATCTACAATCGACCTTCGCAATGTCCTTGATGTCTGTAGACCCCAGATAAAAATTCTGACAAAGCTTCTGAATTCTATCGGTTTAGAAAGAGTCCACTAAACCAATGAAAATTAAGAGCGCCGTTGAAATATTTAATCCATGGGGGTCGTTTAACGTCTAATTTCCGCAGTTTATCAACTTCAACTTACAAACGGAATTGATAGCCTCTGGTTTCTGCTTTGGTTACAAAGTGAACATAACGATAAAACGAACAAACCTGTTTCCGTTGTTAACAAGTAAGCTATATCCCGGGATTTTTAGGTGGGGAGGGAGAGGGTTACCATAACAGGGGCTTTTGTCAACTCTTGTACTCCCCCTTGGCGAGACCCTGGCTGTGCCCTTGTCTGCACACAAAAGCAGACCAAGACGTCTAGGTTGAATGATGGGCAATTAAATGTCCGTTGGGCTAATTCATACCTAAGGCAGATAGCTTCCGGGAGACTTTTTACTGCGGCGGTGTGGTGTAAGGGAAGCGAATTAGGAAAAATACTGTCGCCGGTGTTCAACATATGTCTTGCACACCAGTTAGTAGTAATGCTGATCCAGAAATATGCCACAAAACGGTCATGCCATTAGTTCGCAGTCATGCGGGAGACAGCCGTGTCAGGGGCAGTGGCCGCCGACGGCGGACGGGAGCAGCACCCGGATAACGTATGTATGACAGGGGGCCTCCATTCTGTGTCTTAGTTTTTAAAGGAGAATCTCTAGTTTTATGGCTTTTGTCACATTGTTGTTGGCAGTTTGAAGCTTTCAAACCTGGTTTCACCTAAAATGCTGCGACAAGTCTTTTCTCTTGAAAAGCAGCCAGCGAAATGAAAGGACGTGCAAAATCTGTCACACTGTGAGCCATCGATTCACTTTCAAAATTCACACCAGCCTATGCCCGGGCGATATTTAGGCACGTACCCTGTGGAGGCAGATGCTTCCTCAATGGCCCAAAATGCCTATCTGCTAATGGAATTTCGCCTCCCCAGGAAATACATGGTTGAAATGTTAAAAGGAACGAATAATCTTCGGGGAGCTGGAGAGCCTTATTTGCCAAATGACATAGATGAGTTGAATAGACAAAATTGTGCATCAGTGAGAAACAACTCTAGATGCATATTTAGCATAGCAGCGGGCTTGCTTTCCAGATTAAGTTCCTGAAGTACTCTCTGAGCTTGGCCCTCCTACTTTTCGAAACGTTCTCACGCCAATGTGTCGAACCTGTAACGGGAGTTAAATAGAACATTTTATCTGTATGGGAGTTTGAGCTGAAAACGCTATCTTGAAGATCATTTGGGCAGTGCTATATCTCTCTCGCACGGTCTTAGTCTTATGGGTAGTTAAATCATTGACACAATAGGATAGCGCCGCTGTTACTAAGAGATCATGCAAGGTCGCAGTTAAGAATAATGGGAGCAATGCATATGTAGTCTGTGCTTTCCGTCACGCATGTTCAACAGAATATTTTATATTTTAGCAGTGTTTTCTTAGAACTATCTTGTCACTGTTGCGCCATATATGTCCAGCTCTTGACCGCTCCGTCGCTCACCCTGCCGCTGCATGCCGTGTAAAGCAATATTACGGTGGGGCGGGTAGTTTCCGGTTGGTGCCAGGTAGCCTGCGGTGCTGGTGCCTGCGACTTTACAGGTGAGTGTCAGTCTTCAGTGTATCCGACTTGATTTTTCAGCTGTAAGTCTGATCGTAGTGTGACCCTCGGTGGCGCGACAAGTGATTGCATTCAATGTCACAAGTGGTGTGGACATAGGTACAGTTAAAAGAAAGATGACAAGCTCTTTTCACTTATGTTCTATTGTCGTCTACATGAAGATTTCGTTATCACTGTACTTACTCCTACTGTTGCCTGTACTTTTGTCTTATTTTGTATCTTATGGTTTATTATTTTATTAGTGTGGGTGCAGGCCTTACATTTTGTGGTCAGGGTGTACTTTCCTACCTACCTAATGTTAGAAAAAATCATTGTACACCATTTGCTGTGTTTAAGGCAGGACATATTGTAAATAATCTTAAAACAGGTAGATTCATGCTCTTACATTCAAATGTTTTATAATTATGATGGCGAGCTCCCGAGTGCCCCACACACACAGCAGCTGCGACACCGGCGCCATTACTGCGCGCAGTCACAACATTACTGCCCATCAAGCAGCATCAAGAACCATAAAAATGTAGAGGGCCAAGGTAACAAGAATTCATGAAATTTGATCCTCGACGCCAACAGGGTGATGGGTTGCAGGGGGATTGGGTGGGGAATGTAAAGCAAAATGAGAACATGGTGGCTAAATAAAAGCTCACTATACAGTACCTATATATGGCATGGAACATGGATGCCAATGGGATGCTGGGTTGAAGGTTAGGTTAGGTTAGGTTAGGTTAGGTTAGGTTAGGTTAGGTTAGGTTAGGTTAGGTTAGGTTAGGTTAGGTTAGGTTAGGTCAGGTCAGGTCAGGTCAGGTCAGGTCAGGTCAGGTCAGGTCAGGTCAGTCAGGTCTGGTGCGGTTTGGTTCGGTTCGGTGGGTTGGGTTGAGTTGGGTTGGGTTGGGTTGGGTTGGGTTGGGTTGGGTTGGGTTGGGTTGGGTTGGGTTAGGTTAGGTTAGGTTAGGTTAGGTTAGGTTAGGTTATTTTAGCTTCGCTTAGCTTAGGTTCCGGTCTATTTTTGGTTGGGTTGGGTTGGGTTGGGTTAGGGTAGGATATGTTCTGGACTATTCTGGCCCGTGTGTTTCATAAACGTACCTTAACGTGATAAGAAACGATTTTCATTGCATGATTATTGTTACATTGATCCCATACATTTTTTATGGTTCTTGATAAGCAGAAGTATTGTAATTACACAACAACGCAGAAACGGCGCTGGGGAGTTGAGGCGGTCCTGTGCGTGGGGCGCTCAGGAGCACGCTATCATATTTATTAAAATTCGAAGGTGGGAGCAGGATTCTACATATTTTGAGATCATTTACGATATGTTCCACCTTAAACAAAACAAATGGTGTACATTTATTTTTTCTAGCGTTAGGTAGCAAAGCACACCTACACCCATTTTCTGAAACAGCTAACATGCACTCCATATAGCAGGCAAACCGCACAATATTGGTGTTAGTAGATGCACCATATGCTTGTGAGTATTTCTGACACCTAAATGTATCTCTATGTGTCATCCAATGACAGTAAATAATGTCTTCCATGACACCTGTCAGAAACAGGTGTGAGGGATAGTGCTATTGTAGAGACTGCATATGTAAAGGCAGTTAAGTTAAATAAAATCTAATGTTGAGTGCATGGAGATGCTGCAGAACCACTGCCAACCCAGTAAGGCCACAAAACCACTGCCAATGTAAAACAGGGTCAACACTTGACTGGATTGAACAGAGATAGTAGGATGCTACCATGCAACCAGCTTTAAGTGTTTGTAAACCTCACACAAAACTTGTATTGATATTATTTTTTGGATAAAAGCAATAATAAATGTGTCAGGTCAAATCCAACAGATTCAAAATGTGACACCAGCAGGCCTATCCTCAATGATGTATTTGAAGATCAGACAATATTGAAGTACTAGTGGCTTGTATATATATATATATATATATATATATATATATATATATATATATATATATATATATATGTATATATGTATATATATGTTGCAACCATGCTGCTGTTTTTTAACTCAGTCTTAGATTACAACTAGTCACCAGCAAAGCCATGGCAATATGGGCTTCTGTAGGTGCCATGACACCCCACTTTCCTAGAATATAAAGGATGGGCTCCATTGTGACGCGTGGAAAGAAATAACCTCAAAATTGGTATTGGCTATGCTAGTTTTGAGATCATCTGCTTGTGTTACCAGTCAATACTTGGATGCTCACATTGTCAATGACATTTTGATTTTCAAGTTTACAAGAAGCACTGACCCAGAAGCAGACACAGTGCGGGTTTGAGACCGTTGGTGGTGTGCCTGGTGCCCCTGTTATCTGGACACATGTACCAGGGCTCAAAGCACAAATAAGATTGTGGTTTTTGCTTTGCACATTATATTTTTTGTTACATGGATTAAGTGGCCCCCTAGGTCTAGTTATAGGTGCAAGTAATATTAAGTCTGGATGAAAAGTAATTCAATGATCTAAATCCTGTCTTTGGCACACAAGCACACACCTCAAACTACTCAGTTAGAACTGTTGTGTGCATTGTTGGGCCAGAAAGGGTAGAAGCTCTGGGCCTGAACCTGTTTAAAACCTGAAGAAAGGCCAGGTACAATTTTCCATACTATGAACAAACAGACTTTATGCCAAACCACATTTATATCCTCATTTGTATTATTGTTAGCTGAAGAGGCCATTGTGCTGCTCACTGCACACAGATGACTGCCTGCAATGCAAGATCTGATCACAGAAACATGCTACTCTGTATACCAGAATTTGAAGAGGCAAAAATGAAAAAGCAACCTCCAACTTGTGACCAGCAAAAAGATATTCTCACCTCATCCATAGTCTCGTCCTATCATTTTCTCACCTCACTAGGTGCCAACTGGTTATGCACATGTGTCACCTGGCCACATCTGAATCCACATTTGTGTTGTGTTCCAGCCATGGCCGACGAGGCGACCCCCGGCCCTTCCCCGGTTCCCAAGATTGACACAAGCACCTGGCAGGGCTGGGCGGACAGCATACTGGTGTGGGCAGCCACCGACCCATACGACTTTCTCTTCAAGGTACTCCTCTGTCTGTCGCCACTCTTCTTCATCTCGTCTGTGCTGTCATTTAAGCTTGCCAAGGCAATAGACAGGGAAAAAAAGGAAAAGGAGAAGAAGGACAAAATGCTTGCTGGGATAGCAAAAAAGAAGAAGTCCAAGAAGGCTGACTGACTATGCTGTGTTATGCATTGTGGTATGCAGTGTCCATTCCGATTACTCTCTCTGTGTGATTATCTTTTGTAAAATGATTTGGGATTTGAAGCACTCATGTGCGCTTGTTAACGCCATAATTTATGTAATTTGTCGAGGTTAACTAGCCGTGGCATCGGATGATCACTTGCTGCGTGACATGGCATCTTGGCCCAGTGGAGAGCAGCCTGCTATCCAACACTCATCGTTCAGCACCGGAGGATGCCCGAGGTACGGGCGGGATCTCCCAGTCCGAGGCGCCCCATCAGCTCCTGACGACCAGGAAGAGCACCTGTGCTGACGGTTCTCCGTAGTCCGCTAGGCTGAACCCGCCGCGTGCCCGTCCGGCGCCCTACCGACTGGGAAGCGCTTGTGTAGTTCCGTGGCAGCAGACAACGATTCTGAGGCGGGCGCTCTGTTTGAGTGCTCCTGGCACGGGACTCGCGCGTGCTCCGGTCAGTGACCATATGCCACCGTGGCAGCAGGACTACCAGCCCTGTCGTGGTATTCATCGAGCTTCTCACCGGTCAGGTCATCTGCTGATGGCCCGTCTTGTTGATTATGTGAATAAAACGACTGAAGATCACTGCACTGTGTTCGTGACAGTGGGGTGCTGGTTGGGGGAGCGATGCTCTGGCTGTACGTGGGTAGCGTTGTTGGCACAGGTACAAACAGTCTTCTGCGTGATGTCGTGACATCGAAGTGGTACAAACTTATGGCCTGACATGAACAGGCTTAAACTATCATTCCTGTATCGGATTATTATCACTCACATGAACGTTGATGAGCATCGTGTATTACTTATTGTTTACCTATTTTAGATTTAAACCATGAGGAGACTTTATATCAGGATACGGAAATCCTGTACTGTTACTAATGTCCGTGCATTTGAGGTATGGCCTCGTCAATGGGATCCAGGATATCTGTTTGAATTCGTTTGATGAGTTTGTCTTGCAGCTCATTCCGTATCTGTTCCTTGACCAGCTTTGCTAGGAGCGTGATTAAGTAGTCCACTTTAGCGTCCAGTGGACGTGAACTTCTGATATTTGATCTTACCCCTTGAACAAACAAATCGTCATCCTTCGGGGACCGACTTATTCGAGTCTTGTCCTGTGAGGCACGGATATCGATGGGTAGCGCCATCTTCCCGTTGTGAAAAGCTGAACTATTAGAAAGGATAGATGGCGGCTGGAGTTGTCCAGAAGGTCTGCCGGTAGCTTGCTCACCTTGACGTGGAAAGAAACATCAACATTATAATCGCGATAACATGCATTTGCTAGCCAGCAGGCATCGTGCGCATACATTGTACGAACGGATCGTTGTTCAAGCGTCCAGACTGAACCGATGAGAAGCGCTGGTTAAACTGATTACTGGTCTTAATCTCTTCCGCCCCCACCTCCATTTGCCGCCCCTTTGGATGGGAGCGATCTTTGAAACGCTTGTTACGGTCGATGATGGTGGATGCGCGAAGGATATCAAGACACTACTTTTTCTCGACTTTTTTCCATGCAACGTCTTGAGGCTAATGGTAAATTGTTCCAGATATTGGGCAACTGCGCCCTCTCCTTCCGCTCCCGCCACCCCCCGAGTTCCAACATGGTTCGACACGTGCCTCAGCGGAACTCCATGCGATTTGATCGTGCCCATGGCCATACCGGGGACTGTATCGTAAATATTTTTGCCGTTCTTATATCAATCGTGGTATTTTGGGGATACGGGCCAGATGCAGAATTGGCGGAGGCAAACAATGGATAAGAGGGAGGTAAGAGGGAGAGTGGATGGAAGGAATGCAAAGAAACATGAACTTCACCCATGGTTCCACGTTGACTCTCTTTGAGGTTCCAATCTATCCCGCTGTCTTCTCCCATTACACGCGAAATATAGCTGCGGTCTCACTCCCAGTATACACATATTTTCCGTCTTGATATTCAAGGATCTTGGGCGCGCGCACACGATATGGCCCAATGTACCCCATTATCAGCAACAGGTGATGGTCATAAGAAACCTAGGAAATACCAGGGTCAGGGTGACTTTGTGAACGACACAGAAGCTATCAATAACACTCTTCTGATCCCCATGTTCAGCAAGTTCATGCTGCGTTATCGCCAGCTTCGCCTTACTATATCCGTTTTCCTGCAATGCTTACCTTGACAAGATGTCCACGATGGAACCAAGATGAGAATGACTAAAATACACCTTGCTTGAATGCGTTCCTTTACCGTGGCCGTCATAGCATTTTCATGACAAGTGGCTGCTGGATTGGACCTTAATAAGCACTCGACTCTTAACCGTAGTGAGTTTATGGACCACCATCGCGTGACCCAAAAGACCGGCAATACTTTTCTTAGGAAGGTTAAGGCATGGTAGCATTTAATGCTAGCGTAATGAAGACAGGGACAAACGCTCAGGACGCCACGCCTGTCTTACGTTAGTTAAAAATACAGCTCGTTGGAGCGTTTAATGTCAACATAACGAAATAAAAGGAAAGCTCTTAGAACCCTAAATCTGCTTTAGTTGGTCAAAACGAAACAAACGCTGATCTTTGCCAGGTGTCTGCACTCAAAATAAGCTGATCATTTGAACGATTTGCACGTGCTTGATCAACCAGTTTTCTTCCTGATTCATGGTTTGGGCAGTTTCCGCAGCCTGACGCAGACAGAGGCCTTGGATACCGACCATAAATTTCGTTCAGGTACATCTATGCCCGGGATCAGTTGTCAGATCATTTCTCCGTGGAATGCAGCTAGGTCAAGGAGCTAAAAGTACGTCTCGTCGCGTATTTTAGCTGTCAGTGCCATAGATGTGTGGCAATTTTTGCCGCGAAGTGGGCGTTACCCGGTTTCGCGTCTGTTCAGCCCCATGGTGACCTGACTGTTGGGACATTCATCCTACCGTCAAGCCACTAGCTCACTTCATTGTTTGGTAAGCATGTGTGAATCATCCTCAGCCATGCAGTCAATCGCCGCTGCCTACAGTCTGTGAAGACAGTCTCGCTGCCTGGATGCATCGCCACGCAAACGAAGACCCGCCAGCACGACAGCACCTGCCGGTCACATGTCACGAGCCCCGGATCATTACATCACGCGGCGAGAGAAATGACCGTGCCCCCGTCAAGATCCGCATTGAGCCAGCATTCACCTTTGACTACATACGCGAACAGCACAGCCAGAGGACACGACGTCCGCCGTTAGAGGGCGCTGACGATGCGACGCACTGGGCCTGCCAACGGCGCGAACACGTTCCGGCTGTGAGCGAGGCAGCCGCCGGTAGGGGTGTGAAGGAGGAGCCAGCAACGACACATGAGGGTCCATCAGTCCACGGGGCCCAGTCGGACTCTATTCTCGGACGTCTGGCCAGATATGTGATGTTAAGACGGTGTCGGAGTAGTCCCGTGGTGGCCGTGTAACCAACTATACGCTACTGCTGCACGAATACGCGCGATATATTCCATTCGCCATACAAATAGACTTTTACTTACAGTCTGCCTTCCAACGTGATGCTCTGTGGTAGCGAACAGAGTGACCAGAGCGATTCCTGTCCCCTCCTCGAGCTGGGCATAGGAAAAGCGCTGTGATGGGGTGTCCCTGACGGCTCGGCGCCTCCAGTCACTACCTCTGCGCCCCTTCACTGCGTGTCAAACAACCCAGTACGGGCGATGTCTGCAGACCCTGGGGCTGTGCGTTATGCATAGTGCGGGCTACCTGTAATCGCAGGCGCTGTATAAGCTAAGATAAAACGCCACCAAATACAGACAACCAAAATGTAATTTAAAACTTCTCACTCAGCAGCTGTCTGACGGCATGCGGCAAACCGAAGCAGTTGTCCCGCCCGGGTCCATCAGCTCACCACGCCAGCGGCGGCCAGCATCAGCAGGCTCATGGCCACGGACATCCCATCAGTGTCTATGACAGCTTCAACCGGACTTCCCGCTTACGCCCGTCCCGTTGACGCACCCGCGGCCATCTTTCGTGCGTAAATAGTCAAGGTGATCTGGGAACTGGTGTCGGAAATTCCATTTCCGTAGCTAAGTGCTCAAGGATTGGCACATGGCTCAGAAAAATTGAACCGGTGATGCCAGTCCGGGCTTGCATTAAAGTTGTTCGATGAACGTATTGCTCTTAAATGTTACAGACACAGCATGCTTAAAGCATTTGTCATCAGCGGTCGGTTTGCTTTTTGTCCTCGGCGTGTTTGTTTCTGAAGACAAGTCACAAAAACAGGCAAAGCAACGACATTTATAAACAGTTTCTGTGATATTATGTTGATATTCATCAGCCTGCTTCGGTCGAAGCAGGGTGCCGCAAGAACCAAAAGATGTCGGCTACAACCGTTACGTCTAGACAAATGAATCAATGTAACGCTTTGTCTGCAGGTGCAAATTGCTATCACGTCTGCGTAGCATATGGCCAGTATGAGTGAGAGTAACTCTGCTTTTCCGAAATATTTTGTGCTACCTCCCATACGCACGTAACATTTGTACTCTGCCTCAACCGCAGCCCAGATTTGTCATTTTTCGTGATGCGTTTGAATAAGGGGCCGGTGCAATCCATCCGGCCACTTCCAGGGTAAGAACGATAGAGCCTTGCAAAACAGAGCATTGTCCCTGACCAGATCTCGCAGTTTGTTCCCTGCTTGTTAGAACTAGACAATAATTAACCCCTGATAGGACCGGTGAAAGGCTATCATTACCAAGAAATGGGTTTTTTAGCTTTGCGTTCCAATACTTATGCAAAATGCAACATAGCAGCATCAAACATATATGTATACATACATATATACATACATATATATATATATATATATATATATATATATATACGCTGCTATGTATATATATATATATATATATATATATATATATATACATAGCAGCATCAAACATATATATATATATATATATATATATATGTATGTATATATGTTTGATGCTGCTATGTTGCATTTTGCATAAGTATTGGAACGCAAAGCTAAAAAGCCCATTTCTTGGTAATAATAGCCTTTGCCCGGTCCAATTAGGGGTTAATTATTGTCTAGTTCTAACAAGCAGGGAACACACTGCGAGATCTGGTCAGGGACAATGCTCTGTTTCGCAAGGCTCTATCGTTCTTACCCTGGAAGTGGCCGGATGGATTGCACCGGCCCCTTATTCAAACGCATCACGAAAAATGACAAATCTGGGCTGCGGTTGAGGCAGAGTACAAATGCTACGTGCGTATGGGAGGTAGCACAAAATATTTCGGAAAAGCAGAGTTACTCTCACTCATACTGGCCATATGCTACGCAGACGTGATAACAATTTGCACCTGCAGACAAAGCGTCACATTTATTCATTTGTATAGGTGTAGCGGTTACTGCCGACATCTTTTGGTTCTTGCGGCACCCTGCTTCGACCGAAGCAGGCTGATGAATATCAACATGACATCACAGAAATTGTTTATAAATGTCGTTATTGCATGCATATATATATATATGCATACATAGTTTGCATTTTTTTGAGGATCAGAAAGCAGGGTATTCTTAGCAGTATTGTCAATGATGCACGTAAATGTGCGACTTCAATAATTGAAATAATGCACTTTTTCACATGCATGGGCAAATTCCCATTTTATCAGGTTTTTGCGCGCCTGATTCTTCAAAAAGAATCCTTTGATGGTTTCAGTATATCATAGATCAGTTCGCCAGTTCGCTCTGTTGAATACGCTGTGTCTCCTTTGCAGATCACGTCATGACGCAGTTAACACCAGGGGCGGCGCCACGGATTTTGAGCTGGGGGGGGGGGCAAAATTGTTCAGGGGCCTTTTAGACAAAAAAGTCCACCTTACAGGGACGCCCCACTAACTTAAATCGTCTTGCACTCAATGTCATACGGGATTTCATCCTACAACGGTGCCTCCTGTCCAGGAAAAGACCCTCGTGATGCGCAGAGGAGCCCACTGATCCGAAACAAAAGGCTTCCTTTTCACCAAGTGGCCTTCAAATCTAGCCAAAGGGGTTCCGTCATCCCAAAACAGGGCGCGCTGATCCGGAACCGCAGCCATCTGATGCATGGAAGGGTTTTTTTTTCTCCAAAAATGGGCCTGCTGAATATAGAGTGTACTTCCTAACCCAGAATAATGACCTTGACCAAAGCGGGGACCTCCCAAGTCAGCAAAGGAACCTCCTCAACGCAACATTGGGGATGCTAATCAAGAACATACCCACGCTCTAGGCTACCTTATCCATAAAGGTGACTTTATGGCCCAGAAAACGGGTCTCTTGGCGTAAAAAATGGGGTCTGGATTCTAAGCCATTGAGTCAGGAAATGCTGAGTCCGATTCATTACTCTACTGCTCAATCGCGGAGCCTTCCTTGATCTGACTGTTGTTAATCTACGGACAGCTTAGCGACCGTAGCTACCAGTGCCTTAAGTTAGAGAAAAGGGGCCTCTCAAAAATTATGGGAGGGGCAAAACTCGCATGAGCATGAGCATGATCGCATGAGCGCAAGCAGAACCACACCACAACTGCATCTATACAGAACACTTCCCCGATCAAATGCGCTCGCGAATGGAATTGCGCGGAATGGCACATCCGCAAATATCATGTAATGGGCGCATTTACACAGAATCTTAAATATAAAGTAAAATCATAAATCCGCTCCGGAGTGTACATACAAGGATGGCGCTACTGTGCGAGGCAACTCAGATCTGAGTCGTTTTTCTCATGAGGCCGCGTTTGCGTAAATCTACTCACGTGTGGATTTACACAATAGTACGCTTCTGTGTAAATCCACTCAGATCTGAGTCGATTTATACAAGGGCGGCATTTTGCGTATATCCACTTCGTGGATGATTTGAGCATAGCAGCTGTTTCGAGTAGATGCACTCATGATAGGATTAACACACGTCCTCACTGTTTACTGACCAGGCTCAAGTTTCCAGTTACGCCACGTTTGGGTCGTTGCTAGCATAATGGTTTCCTGTGGCCCGCCATTCAAGAACCAAGGACACCTGCGTGGGCGACGTATTTATTCCGATAGACTTAAAAACGGCACTAGAAGAGAATATCTGCTCCAAAGCTACCAAATTAGAGAAATCTTATCGCTGGACTGCTAGGTCCGCAAAATGCTGAACGTTGACATCATACGCCGCTGCGGTTGTACGACGGGGTGGCAGCCAGTGCCCTGTAGCAGCGCGGAAACGCGTTGGCGGTGTGGTCAGTAGAGGTATTTAAGTCAACTCGAAGATCGGAGGGCAACGATGCAGAGCGAGATATAAGAGAGTTACACATATTAAAATTTCAAGCACTTTCAAGCATGCGGCTCTGGTCGGATTACCACCAACGGATCCGCTCAAAATTTGGTGCTTGGAGTTTGACATCAAAGATGCTCCTGTCTATCACAGTCGATAATGGAAAGGAACAGTGAAATGTGGAGACAAAATAGCGCATAGTGACTCCTAAACCACGCATCAAAAACAAACCTGCACAGATCATATAAGCATAGTCTCACAAAATGAGTTGGTAGGGATGAGCTGAGCAGGGAGAAATAACCGCAATTACCACCAAATCGCGACCACCGACAGGTTTCGCCGCGAATGTGGCCCGTTATCTTCTCAAACCTCGAGCGGGGGATGGATGGGTGACCCTCATGCGCAAGACATCTGCGTTTGTTTGAATGTGTCTAGTGCGCGCCACAGCACGTCACAGCACTGTGATGCCACTCGATGCAGATAGCCTGACAGGGACGTCCTGGGCAAAATGGGTTGGCGGTGGGACTGAGCAGTTTAAATGTACGCGACCCACCTCACAAGTACGCCACCAAACGGTTTTTCTTCCGCAGGTTGCCCGGTTTCTTCGCAAAGTTTGGGGGGCTGGGGTCCAGCTGTGAGTGTGTGTGCGGGGGGGGGGGGGCTGGAGTGCTAGAAGGAAACTAAATCCATGCAACCTGTGGTCATTGCGTTATTGTGCGCGTACTCAGTACACATGGACATGGCCGGCGACTTAGAAGACAGAACGCAGGTGATTAATCTCCTGAACCTTTGCCCTGATCGGTGTCTTCGCCGTATCTCCCGTCATCGTTCCCACTGTCCATGGCTTGGGGACAGTCCTGGCCTGCGACGGCTGATGCGGCAGTGCGATGAAGGGCACCGAGTATGGCGCCAATCTCAGGCTGAAACCGACCTGCCGGCTCACCGACGCCCTTGGGACCGCATGAAAGGCCACTGAAAGGTCGAGGCGTGGTCTCTCGTGCCATGCCATGCTCACCGATCATGCTGGCTTCTGGCGAAGAATGTGCACTTCACATCCCTTCGCTTTTCTGACTACTAGGGAATGAGAGGGTGCCACTGAACACCTGTATAAAAGGGTGACAAATTTAACGGGCGTTCCGCTTCCGTTAGCCCGCGCATGGCTGCCGAACTGGCAGCGGACAGTCCTGGTTGTCGCTCTCTTCCATCTGGGCCACCGTGTGTGATCACTGTCAGTCAAGGCTGCGTCCTGCGACTTTGTCCGAACTATTGAGGGCTATGAGCGAACTGTCATCGTTCAGGGCGACGGATCTTGACGACATACCATTGCATGGCTTGCGCAAATGCTTCCCCGTTATCGGACCACATTCGCTGCATCTCATCAACGCCTCTGTCGCCTCTTGTGGTTTTCCTGGTTCCTGGAAGGTTGCCTCTGTTCTCCCCCTTCACAGATCTGACCCTCGCGACATCGCTAGTAGTTTCGGACTTATATACATGTTGCCCGCACTGTCCAAATTATATGAAAAAGTAGTGCACATGCAGCTATCGTCCCACCTCATTGCCCATGACCTGTAAGCTCCATCACAATACGCTTGCAGACCTTGCCATTCAACAGACAGACAGAGGACGCCCTGGTCGACGCCGTTGAGTGCGCGGTACGTCGGATTGACGTTGGACGCATTGACGCCATCGCCTCCATTGATCTCAGCCGTGCCTTTGATAGTGTCGGCCATGGCGTCCCTCTGACAGAGCTGCACTGGTATGGCATTGATCCCAAGTGGTTTGAGAGTTTTCCTGCTGGTCGGCGGCAGGTGGTGAGAGGCGGTCGTCTCCCCCTTCCGGTGGCGTGCCTCAGGGAACCTCGGTCGGCGCTATCCTCTTCAGCATCTTCACAAACGACCTTCCATCTTACCTCCCTCACGAACTCTAATGCTCTATGCCGACGACACCCAACTGCTGGGCTCGGCTCATCCAGACCAACCACACGTTTTGATATCTCGATAGGAAGAAACCATCTAAGTGGTTCAATCCTACTTCGCATCTAATTCCCTTTAAATGAATCTCACCAAAACAACCCTTCTTTTTGACACACCACAACCAGTGAAGAAAAGCTCATCTTTTGACCTTGACATTGCGTGACACAAATTAAGCCCTTGGCCGTCCGTTAAGTGTCAGGGGTTATCATTGAAAGTAACCTTTTCTGAGTGATGTACATATTCCATGCTGTAAAAAGTGTAACTTCATCCTTTTCTGGTATGAATTTGTCACCGCCTTACGTTGCTACCCCGAAGTTCGTAAAGTTCTCATCCAGTTCCATGTTTTCCCCCATCTTCTACACTGCCTCTCAGTCTGGGGTGGAGCTGCAGCGTGTCACTAAACAGAGTACAAGGGGTGATAAGCTTTGGGGTCAGGATCGTCACCGATGCTCGTCGGCGACATTCAATGGCGGCGACTGTTCAAGCGCTGGGCTGGCACGTTGTTAATGACCTTGTCACTCACCGTGACGGCCCCGCTGTATTCAGGGTCCTCACTGACTCGCAAGATCCGGTGGTGATCCGGTTCTTGTTCACCCCACGTGTCGCTGTGTGCCAGCGTGCTGCCCGGGTGGCAGTGGCGCCATTAATCTCCCAGCCCTTCGCCTGTCTCTGGCACGCAGGGCTTTTTCCTATCGCGCGGTCCCACCTTACCTGCCGCCTGTCGCCGACAATCACAGCCTCTCGCACCTGCAATGCGTTTCACACCAGGCCAGATAATTTTTAGATGGTCTCGTTGTTTGATCATTGCTTGCTTGCCATTGTGTAACATCTGTTCACGATTCATATCTTATTAATTATTTTGTTGTTAATGAAGATGTGAGAATGACTAAATGGCCGATGAGCGAATGTCGTCACATTGTTGTCATATTTTGAAACTTACATTCACACTCCTTTTGCAGTTGCACCGAATCAAGCGACAAGCCACTTGTTGGGCATTTTAGTGAATGCAGTGAACTGAACTGAACTGATTCGCCGCTTTTCCCGAAGCAGACCGATAGCTCGGGTCGATACGACAACGCCCATCCCTTTGCCGATTACAAACTATGAAAGCCTAGCAAAACACACTAGTGGATTGGTCTCAATGAGATCTCACAATTGGTGCTATTCTTGTCGTTTTTGTTCATATTTGACCCCATTGTGCCATTTCAGATTTTAAGTTTTCCTGTGCATCGAAATTTTTCATCTTTATGTTTGAAAATGTTACTCAGCTGGGATTTCGTGCAAGTAAACAATATATTTCAACCAGATTGACTGCATTCAACGGGAGCTTTCGGGATAACTTGGCCAGACAATGATGTTCATGAAAACAGACTCGGACACGCATAAAGAAAATGAGAGCAACAAGAAACGGAGATATAAACCATTCGGGCTTCTTGAAGCACGTTCTGGAAACATGCCATTGCATTACGAGGGAGGGTGGAAACATTTTAGATTATGAGACAAACTGGAGAAAAAGAAAGGCTATGGGGGTATTTTGTATTTTCAAAACAGCTAGTGACCAACTTTTTCATGCGAAACCAGGGGTGCCGATAGCGAGTGCATATCGAATCTTGGAATTACATGCCCAGAACATGACAAAGAGCTGTCGGCTCGGGACAATATGTGATACGGGGCACGTTAGCGGGCTTGCGGTTAGGCAATTCGTACGCGTTTGCGTTATATTGTTGTAGTGAGGCAATATGCCATAAGCGTGGCTATTGAATAAATTCCGAAATGTGGGATAACTATGCATATGTGTAAGAGGTATGCGGGGAGACGGTTAGTTGTCATGTGACATGACAACATTTAGAAGAAACGCACTGAAATCGCATACAAATTGCGAGTACTTTGCGTGTGCTCTTTGTCAACGACTTAAATTATTTATCAGCGGCTGAATTGTTAAATCGGTCATCTATTATTCTTTCGCTGCATTCGAGGGATGGGCATGCTAGATGGCACATGAGTCTTCAGGTTTTGCTCAAGGCGTGCCTAAATATGTTTTCATGAGTGTCATTGTCTGCCCAAGGCTGAAGAGCGGATATAGATTCCCCCGAAAGCTCCCGTTGAATACAGGCAAGCTGGTTGGAATCGATCTTGCTTACATTGTTCAGCTTTACATGTTCATACCCACCAGATCAGGTCCTGTGGCGGCACTAAACTTTGACGGGCGTGTTCCTTGTGCTGTGCGGAGTATAATGTGTAATTCTATGTGTTTTAGCATATATTTATGGTGTATGGCTCCATTGATGTAGCCGTGCAGGCCCGCCGTGTGCGGTCCGCGGGATCGTCGAATGCCGCCCGCCGCCCGCGCCAGCCGTGTATCGCCGCGGAATGTTCCACATGCAGGGTAACAGCAGAGGTAGGATATGTGGAGCGATGGCGACGACACTAGCCAGCGCTTAGCGGAAAGAGGAGGCGGGATGAAGTGCGAGAGCCGGGGTTCATGTCACTTGAGTAAGGATGGAAAGCATATCTCTCATCGATTCATTTTGACCAATTTCCTTTCGCCCATCCTCATTATGTGCTATGCTGAACTGTGCTGCCCTCCTCGTTTATGTCCTGTCTCGTCATGTCATATCCATTCTTGTCCTGGCTTGTCTGCTGTTCTATTCTCATGGTGGCAATGGTGTAGTGTTTAACGCGTCTGCGTTTACCATAGCATGTCTGGGAAACCAGAGGTGCGGGGCTCAATTTCCAGCGGTGCCCTCCCTTCCTGCCAGGGTGAGAGGCAGGTGACGCTATTATAGCCTCAGCAGCTGAGTGCGTCTTTAAGCCTCAATGAAGACTGCTGTTCTACCCTGTCATCTCCTGCTCTGTATTGTTATCTTGTCCTCTATCCTGTTCTACCTTATTCTCTCTCATCCCGCCCATCCTGATTTTAGCCTCTCTCATTCCATTCCGTTTTGATTATACGTCGACAACACCTACGTTTGCACGCATGCCACTTCCGTGTTAAAAAGGTATTATTATGCTTGCCAATTTTGTGCTCACAGCGGCATTTTCCTGGGAGCACGGTAGGTCGGTAGGTAGGTGGGCGAGTAGAGCACGGTAAGAGAACGTCTCTAATTTGGTAGCTTTGAAGCAGATTTTTACCCTGAAGTGGCGTTTTTCAGTCTACTAGAATAAATACTCGCGTGGGCGTTGAGACTGGCTGGTTGTTTTCTTGGGCTGGGGTCGCGAGGACGCGTGGTGTGTGGCCTGTGCGTGGTAATTGACGGTGAGAGGTTCAACGCATAGCAGCAAGAAGGATGCATGTCTGCTGGAGGCTGGGGTGATGTTTAGTCCTCCGTCATCGTAGTGACGTACACCCACCATTCTCCAAACTCCGAGTTTGCGAATGGCAAGTTGAGGACGCAAGTCACCAATTCGTTCAGGAGTAACAACATGGTGTGCAATGAAGACAGTTTCCAGAATGGTACTAAGTTCCCGAACAATGCCACTCACGTTGAAGTCAAACACCTGTCTCAGCTACTTCTTGAGATGAAGAAAAGTTCGTTTTTAACAAGCAATACCTGAAAGGTCTTCTGGCTTCTTCAGCCCAGGCTTTGAGCCTGTTCACAGATTCAAAGCATCATGAAGAAAGAGATCATAATCCCATTCAAGGTGAGAAGCGTGTGCATACTTTAACAGAGATGCAGCAAATGTGCTGAAAACTATTCTAACAGGTTTCAGTTTGTGTTTTGAGCCATTTTAAAGCAGGTATGCATGTGACCATATTCTTACATGTTGTCATGGGAACTGCAGCATGCAAACACTCTTGGCCTATCATGGGGAGTGTTGATAACTTATCAGAAAAGGTGTGCAAACCATCTAATTTGTATAACACATACATTACAGCAGAAATCAGCCAAAACATTGTATGGACTGAAGTACTTACCATCACAACTGTACTGCACTATGTCTTCAATGACCATGCTTTGCTATATTTGTTAGAGCTTAGTTGTTTTACAGACTATTAGATTTGATTATTAAAAAGATATCTTTGTACATGAATTCAACCTATAAATAAATCAGTTATGATTGGTTAACTTAATACAACTAGCCAAGATTAGCACATTGCTACCCAATGCTACTTGGAAACATCATGTATTTTACATGTTAAACTTGACATGTGATTTTAAATTGGTTTTGTAACATGACTTAGAAGTGCCTGACTGCCTTGCAGCTCAGCCCAGTCCGAACTAGTTTTATGCTCAGAAGTTGATGCAATTTATACTATTTCAGATGATTTTGCCTGTTTTAGTGATCAATATGATTGATGGAGGATATGAAATTTTTGATATTGCTTTATTTCAGTACTATGAATAATTTGTTAACCAAGCAACTGTTTTCTGCTTTCTGTTGTGATGCATAAATAAACTGTACATAAACTGTTGCAATTTAATGCAATATAAAAGTAATCCAGTGCACTGATAGCTACATTGGTCCTGCCCTATAGTATTGATTTCATTGAGTTGTTTTATGGCTTGCATGCTGCATATGAAACCATCTTGTATCTACCTAATTACTAAGTCAGCTGTACTCATTGCAGCCATCACAGCACCTGCTGTTAGCTTTTCATGATAGCCTGGATACATTTTTGTTGGGAGCATAGTTGCTGTGGAGTTTATGAAAGCTGATAGTGATAAAGACACATTTTCTACATGCCTCCAAATTTTTTAACTAGTAAATGCATAAATTATGTCATAAGGGTTTCATTAGCATGTGCAGTTTATGAACTCTGTAAACAAATGACTGCAAGCCAGATTGCACATGTGGCCAATCATTTAAACAAAATGCTGCATGGTATCAGCAGTGGCTGGTGATATGTAGGAAACACCATGATCACTATGAGGATGGTGGTCATGATCATTATGATTAAAAATGCAGTGACCACCATGCGTTGAAGTCCAGCCGGGGCTGTCTGCAGATGACCCAGTGTCAGCAGAGCTGTCTGCTGAGTTCGCCCAGCTGGATGAGGACTGCGCAGTGCTGCAGCAGCCCGTCTGCTTGGTGGTGCTGGGCGGCTCGAACGGAGCGCGCGCGGCGGTGGTGGCGGCACTGCTTGGCGAGCCCCTGCTGTCGCTGGCCGCCGCTGCCGAGCGCCGCTGGCCGTCGCTTGTCATCCGCGGCGCCTGCGATGACTTCGCCGTGCTGAGGGAGGAGCGCGGTGGCGTGCGGCGGCAGCACGACCTGGTGGTGCAGCACACAGAGCGCGGCCGCCATACCGAGCCGCCGTGCCTGCGACACCTCGACCACCCCCTCTCGGTGGGTGCCCGCACGGCCGTCAGCTGGTGTCACATGAGACCCACCGCGGGCAGGAGCTGTCTGCTGTTGCCCGGCCATCTGTGCTGATTCAACTGAAACACTGCATTTTGTTCAGATAGCTGGTAATCGCTGCACGTTTTACTTAATGCTGTAAGTGTCGCTAGAATAAGGGCTCACACCAGCCACTGGTCAGGGGCTCAACAAGTCACTGGTTGTCCCCTGACAGGACGAGTCTGAAGTGTGGGTGAACATAGGCCTGAACCACCCGCTGCTGAGGGGTGACCACGTGCGGCTGGTGGTGGCGCCGTCCGACCAGCCAGCCACAGTGCACAGACACCTGGAGGATGTGCTGCCAGTCTACCTGTACTGCACCTCTGGAGACTACCTCACTGCCCAGGTAACGGTCGGAGACGTTGACGTCAGTCTGTATGCCTGTCTACCAATGTAAAGGATCCTCCGACCCACAGTGTATTCGCACAACAACCCTCGTGTGTGTTGTGTGTGGGCTGCCACTGCCAGTTTGGCGAGTAGCTCGGCACCATCGCTGTTAGAAGCCTATCCTGCACCTGCCCTGGTGGTCACTGTCCATCATTTTCTGTTTCACAAAACAGTCGCGGAGATAGCTGAGCTGCATTCAAGCGTGCCGAGTACATGTTATGGCGTGCCGATGCGAATGGTCGCCAGAGTCACCAGACTAGCTCTCATCCTGACCATCTTCCAGTCAGAGATGACCGTGGCCCAGCATCCTCTCCAGCGCCCACTGAGCTCCGTGCTGGTGTTCTCGGACGGCTGATGACCGGCCTCTGCTGCCGGCAGGAGCGGTCCGAGTTGGCCGACCTGCACCGCATCACCGGCGGCCAGTCCGTGTTCTTCTGGTGCCCGGCGCGCGACGACGAGCCGGCGCTGCCACCGCCGCGGCCGTGCCTGACGCTGCACTGGCCGCACCGGGCGCGGCCCAGCCGCCTGCCGCCGGCCGAGCGGCGCGGCGGCGGCGACACCGCCGACCGCGCCTGCCTGGCACGCTTCTGCCGCCCACCGCCCGGCCCGCTCGTCCTCCAGCTGATAGCCGTCGGTGAGAGTCCGCTCTTGCAGCTGATAGCCTTCGGCGGATTGTGCCGAGCCTGACCGGGCGTCGCTGAGGCGGAGCCTCAACGTGCCACCGGCGGTCCGTGGTGCGGTCCGTGGCGGTCCGTGGTGCGGTCCGTGGCGGTCCGTGATGCGGTCCGCGGCAGTCCGTGATGCGGTCCGTGGTGGTCCGTGGTGTGGTCCGTGGCGGTCCGTAGCGCGGTCCGGGGTGCTCCGGGCCGGCTGAGAACTCATCTTCCCGCCGCCAGTGGAGTATCTTTCATGAGGTTTTCGTATAGAACACCTCATATACGGTGAAGTGGTGTACCGTTATTATATTTCTAGCGGATCGTTTTTTCGGAAGTTTGCCTTCATCGACTAAAACACGTGACAAAAGCTCCTGTACCTTTCTTTGTAAGCACCGGGGTGTGAGCGGCACAGTGACGTCACGGGCCGTTGATTGTTGCATTTGACGTGGACAGCTGCCATGGTGTGACGTGGTCCCGCGGCGGGCAGGGTACGAGTTCAGCGCGTGCCCGCCGGCGGTGTCCGGCCAGCCGGTGGACGAGCTGTGGCTGAGCTGCCAGCTGGCGACAGGGTCGGCCGGCCTGCTGGCGCTGGCGCCCTACCTGCGCACCTGGCTCCAGCTACGCCTGCTGCTCGCCGCGCACCGCATCAACAAGGTGAGCACCGGCGGCCGGCCGGCGCCAGCCCGCCCTCACTCGTGAGACGCGCGGCGCCCACACGGCGCCTGTGTAGCCCCCGTTACCAACACCATGCGTGCGTCAGCGGGCCGCTGGCAAAAAGGGCGGGGCCAACCGACATGTGATGGGTCCGAGAGGACACCCCCATTTTTCAGTTCGCGGAAAATTCTAAGCGAATTTAAAACAAAAATAGTATATTTTTTGCCCGGGCATTTTAGGATGACAACCAGCCACGGTTCGTCTTGACATGTGTTTGCTCGTGTGCGTGTGTTGTACCCATTCCCTGAATTACTTTCACGGGCATACGGGGTGGAAAACGTCGTTCCACCACGTACATCTCTTTTTGGTAGATGCGCTCGCGTAAAATGATACTTGCAGACGGTGCTCACTATGTAGGCGTCCTGCAGGTTTGAATAATTCCAGCAAATGCTCAGAACGTTCAGACTGACCACAACCTGGAAACATTGCCGTTTTGAGCGTGTGTTGCAGCAGCGCGCGTGCTGCTGCGGGCACGTTCTCTACGGGCACGTGACATTCTCGTTAGCAGAGTAGCAACACCTCTTGTCTTTGTTCTACCTCCGCTACTATCTGCCACACCTTGCCTGGAGCCGAGGTGGCGGTATGTAGAGGACCCAGTGGCGCTGGGGGCGAGCCTCGCCCGCTCAGTCTGTGCCGTGTGCTGTGCCACAACGCCACCTTCCACCGCCAGCCTTGCAAACTGAAGACGGCCACAGCTGCGCGACCGGCCGGCCGGACCACTCGGGCCAGCTGGTCGGCGGCTCGGTCCGGCTGAAACCCGCCGTGCTGTCGCTGTCCCCGTGGTTGTGCCTGATATTTATTCACGCGGAATGGGTGGCTGGGATCCCTGCTGTGTCGGGCCCCGTTGTGTCGGACCCTGCTGTGTCGGGCCCCGCTGTGTCGGTCTCCGCTGTGTCGAGGTTGTTTCGGACCCCCTGCGTCGGACCCCCCTGCGTCTGACCCCCCTGTGTCGGACCCCGCCGTGCCAGGCGCCACCATCTGAATGCCGGCCGTGTCCAGCCCCGCAATGCCTGTGCGACCGTCACCGCTGGCCGGGCCGCCTGCAGGCGCTGAACCAGCTGCTGCGAGCCTTCATCCTGTCGGCGTTCGACATGGCACGCGAGATCCAGATCACACCGCGCCGGCTCCAGTACGCCCGCCAGAAGGAGACGGAGCTCTTCGACAATGTCATGAGCATCGCCGACAAGAACCAGCTGCAGATGTCCCAGCTGGTCAACCGCACCACGGCTAGCATGCGCGAGGAACTGCTGGCCCAGGCGGCCCTGCATCAGTTCAGAGGTGAGCAGCCGAGGCAGCAGCCGTGACCAGGCTGTCAGGATGTGTCAGAAAACAGGCGTACGAGCGTCATCGTCGGCGCATTGTCAGCAGCTGGGGTGGGGAGCGGAGGTGGCGTTGGCCGGCGCTGTCAGGTGGCCGCCGGCCGGGCCGCACCGTCGCCGCTTCGCGGCCGCTGCGACCGCGCACCTGTGTCGCGGCCTTCGCCAGTGTGCCATACGGAGGTGAGTCGACGCCGTCAGACAGGGCGGCGGGCTGTAGCACCGGCGTCGGCTGGGCCGTCGCACCGACGCCGGCCGGGCTGTCGCACCGGCGTCGGCCTGGGCTGTCGCACCGGCGTCGGGCGGGCTGTCGCACCGGCGTCGGGCCGGGCCGTCGCACCGGGTCGGGCCGGGCCGTCGCACCGGCGTCGGGCTGGGCCGTCGCACCGGCGTCGGGCTGGGCTGTCGCACCAACGCCGGGGGGCTGTCGGCCGCTGCGGTGTTGCCAGCCGCCCCCGGTCGATCTGGCTTGAGATAACGCACGTGCTGCGCTTTTTATCCTGCCCACGGCTGGCAAGGTCGGGCTGTGTTGAACCGGGCCCCCGCCCCAGGCCTGTGTCGCAGACGAGTTGCAAGAATGTGCAGCAAGTTTTGGGAAGGAGTTTTGCAGGCATGAACTTAACTTGCTATTCCTGGGATGTCTGTACTATTTTCGTATATAAACGCTTGGGCAGGGTCCGTGCAAAGCAGCTGGCGTAAAATGATGGCAACGGCCTAAAATCCACATCATGCCTACATGCTGCACGCATTGGGAAGCACGTGTTGCTAATGTATAGATAGCATTATTGGTAAGTAAAGTCAATGAGCGCCAAAGCCATTGCACACCAATGTAATCCATTAGCAATGTTCTGCAGCAGTTGTAGCAGACCTTGTTCACCAGACAACGGCCACCAGAGGTGAAGAGTTTTATGAGGTCACTGACAATCAGAACAGTGTGAAGATTCGGCCCTCTCGCGCCACACCGGTAGGAAAAAGGTGCGGCTCGGCCGCGCCTTTTTTTGCCATTCCGGAAACGAATGGCCCTGCGACGACGTCAGCGCTAGCGAGCTGAAAAAAACAGTTCATGTAAACAGAGCCAGACAAGCGCTGGAATGTGCAATGCCGAAGAGAGGCACTGGAACATACAGCGGAACATCTGAGAAGAGAGGGGGGGGGGGGGGGGCAGGGCAAAGCATCCATCCGGTGGGGTTACGATTGTTGGCCGTTTTGGCATTGTAGAATCTCTTGCTTGTTTGTCGTTTGATTTCGCAGCAAGATCAGACTCAGAGGCAGCTTCAAAGATGTAGAGCAAATGACAGCTTGCTCATACCCTAGGCCGCAGTGTGGCCGTCTGCTGCTGTCAGTTTGACCCACCCTATGGTGCCAGACCGCTCTACACCGTCGCATGGCATGGGCAGCTGGCGCCAGTGCCCGCGTGGGAACACTGATCAGGCGGCCAGAGTTGTCAGTATTGGTGAACTCCATACACGTATTGATCGCCCATCACGTGGGCACCCCGGTTATTTTTTTTGTTGTGTCCATTTATGGGAAAAGTGGAATATTTCATGCATCGTTGCCGTGAATAATTGTTGCTGTCGGGAGGTGACGTGAGTGACGAGGTGACGAAGTTCGGACTTTTCGTTGTTCCGGAGTGAGATGAGGTCGCTCGGTAGGCAACAACAACTAACACAGTGTGATTCCAAATCCTCGTCATCGTAGGTCGCATGCCGCAATTCCTATGATTGGGAAGATTAATTAGACTTGGCTGGAGTCCATGGACGCCTCGGACGTACTCACGTGGCGGCGAGAGCGAGCGTATGGTCGATATGGCAAGCTAAGCCTTGTACAGTGTCGGTCCATCTGCGTAAGGCAGAACTCTCGACAAGCGGTCCCATTATGACTGAGCTCCACCGTAGTATGGCTGGGACGGTACATGCCGTGGCCACCTGACAGAATCCTTCCATCGTGACAGCAGCGATGCTAGAGACAACCTTCCGCGAATCGAGGACCGCTGGCCTGGTCGTGTCGGACATGCGCGACCAAAGCGCCGAGTCAGATGCACCTAGACGTGTGTTTGTGACTGGTCGTTCAATTTATCCGGCTTCGGCGGACGTGAGCCGTCCGTGTCGGCCTTGGACACCGGGCGGCGCTGTCGAGGTTTGCTTCCCATGTTAGGGACGAGGCGCCGCTGAACGGCGGAGGTACGCCGCGTGCATGCCCCGCGTGTGTACGGCGCGGTGCAGCCTCGGCGGCTGGTAGCGGCACGAACGTCAACACTGGATGTCGACCCAAGCTTTCACGCTTCGAGCCATCCCGTGCATATCTTGAGGCGTTACACGAATGGTGACTTGGAGATCACTTTCTCTTTCGGGTCAAAGTTCAAGCCGAGACGGGGCCTACGGAGCATGGTATTGTGTCATCTCAAAACTTCTACGTCTTTCGCGTCTGGAAATAGGCCGCTATGAACGTGCTCTAATCCGCTCTCGTGCGTATTCTGCGGGATGTATTTGCGGATGCTGTGTCGCAGATCGCCATATATTTGCGGATGCTTTGGCGCGCATCACGATGCGCTTGCGGATGCTGCATTGTAGATCACGCTTAATGGGTTCGATATTCTTTAAAAAAAACAACATCTGTCCAGTCACAGCAGGTGCACGGCCATAGACAGGTCCTTTTTACGACATGCTGTTCAGCCGGCCTTGCAGCAATGTTACGGATGATCGGGCTGCGATGCTCGAGAGAGGAACCTTCAACTTTGCCAGTTTTGAAAGCATGTAAAATAAGATCAGTTCCCACTGATAAAGCCGGGTTTGTTTAATTGTTGCAGAGCACTGAACGAATGCTTGGCGAAGAGAAAAACTTCATGTAGAGCCAGGAGAGGTGACGCAACTGTCCAAGTGCTTAGCAAAATGATTATAACTTCTTATGGCACCTTCAGTTACATTCGCGTGCGGATGGCTGGAATAAGACCTCACAAGTATTTGGGCTCCAGCTTCTGAACTAATTCAGCTACAGTCTTGAAACCCAGCTACTTTTGCAAAACATTCCTTTCGTATCGCGCTCTGTAAATGCCCGAAAGCTAGAGCAGTCAATGGTCACTTCAGGTTTTGACGTAGAGAGGCACATTCCAACCAGTGGCATGCATTTCCGTGGAGCGTATTGGGTGTAATATATGGCATGCCTCGTGGCAGAAAAGTGCGTTTCTTTGTGGTGTGTTCAGTTTTTGGTAGCAAGCACGGAATGGAATTGGGATGACAGGGACTGGACTCAGGGGGCAAAGCGAAGAAATCGCCTTTGCTTCGGCCCGTTACAGCGGTACGGTTACAGCACAGGTCACTCTTTTTCATGCTATTCATATATCCATGGTTGCGAAAAGAGCCTTGAGCAGTTAGGAAATAAGACTTCCTGAAAATAAAGTTTTGTTGCGGTTATATTTTCTTTGCTGACATCGCTCACGCGTGGATTTTTTGGTGGTAGCCATCCAGGTAGATAAGACATGAATTCGTTTCAGACCAGTTGTGGCCTGATCTGTTTATTTGATTCTGGAATATGTGGCGATAGAACCTCTCTCCCTGTCCTCACTGAAATTTCAGAGCCCAAACAGTTACGCTCAGACTACAAGTCCTTCTGTAGCCACCCAAGGACGGCGCCAAGCGCTGTAGTCTGTGCAGCTCTTTCCTGGGCGTGTGTTGGGGCTCACACCACACGCGAACGCCTTGGCTCTGTGCAGCTCTCTCCTGGGCGTGTGTTGGGGCTCACACCACACGCGAACGCCTTGGTTCTGCGTAGCTCTCTCCTGGGCGTGTGTTGGGGCTCACACCACACGCGAACGCCTTGGCTCTGTGCAGCTCTCTCCTGGGCGTGTGTTGGGGCTCACATCACACGCGAACGCCTTGGTTCTGCGTAGCTCTCTCCTGGGCGTGTGTTGGGGCTCACACCACACGCGAACGTCTTGGCTCTGTGCAGCTCTCTCCTGGGCGTGTGTTGGGGCTCACACCGCGCTCTTGGCCCGGCGTAGCTCTGTCTTTGGCGTGTTGGGGTTCACACGACACAATAAACCACTGGCTGTGTGTTGCTCTCCGCTGGGCTATGCTGGGGTCCACACCACGTGCTCCGTTAGTTTCGCTCTCCGATAGTGGCGAAATTTGTGGTAGTTCCGTTCGCTGGGACGCCCGTCAAGCCAAATGTACGACCTGTCGGTTTTCGCGGCCTCTGGTGACGTCACGCGGCCCGGGCGGGCGACGCTCCTCCGTGACATGTCCGCACCCGTCATTGATCTGCATCTGATTCACGCTATCGATCCGCGACGAAGGTCAATGCCGTGCGGGTAATCTCTGCCAGAGCGTGGTGATGAAACCGCCGACAATCGGCTGCAGGCGCGGCGATGCGCGCCGACCCGTGAGGTCCCCGCAACCCGCCGATGGGCGACGGCGCGATCTCGGTGGCGCATCAGTGCAAGTCGCGACCTAAGCTTGTCTTGACACGCATACACACACACACACACACACACACACACGCACGCACGCACGCACGCACGCACGCACGCACGCACGCACGCACGCACGCACGCACGCACGCACGCACGCACGCACGCACGCAAAGAACAGGGGAGACGCCGTCGCCATGCGACTGACATGACGTGATTTCGTGCTCTTGCTGTGAGTCAATGGTGTACTGCCGTCTGTCTTTGTTACTGCTTTGGTGTGCGGTGGATCCTCAGCGAGAAGTGTCCAGTGCCTGTTTACATGTTACTTCTTCCTGGTAGTTTCGTTGTGGGTCGGTGTGTTGGGACCGCCGCTGTCGTACAGGTGTGGAGGTGTCGGAGAGTGGCGAGGTCCGCTGTGTTGTGGGTCGGTGTGTTGAGACCGCCGCTGTCGGACAGATGTGGAGGTGTCGGAGAGTGGAGAGGTCCGCTGTGCTGAGACCGCCGCTGTCGGACAGATGTGGAGGTGTCGGAGAGTGGAGAGGTCCGCTGTGTTGTGGGTCGGTGTGTTGAGACCGCCGCTGTCGGACAGATGTGGAGGTGTCGGAGAGTGGCGAGGTCCGCTCGGCGCGGCAGCTGCAGCAGTGCACGGCCGAGATCCAGAACCTGCTGCTGGGCGCGCTGAACCGGGCCGTGGCCGGCCAGCTGGTCGGCAGCGTGGACTACATGCAGGAGCGGTTCGTGGGCACGCTGCAGCGCTGCCTGCTCTCGTTGGAGGCGCACGACGACGGCAGCGCCGGCGCCAGCAACGCCCTCAAACAGGTGAGCGGCCGGCGCCAGGAGGCGACCAGGCGGCGAACTGCCACCGGTGCGACTGCGGCTGGTCAGTGAGACAGGCGGTTACGCCGAGCGTGGATGACTTCTATGTCGGCAATGCCGGTTTATGCGCTGGTGTATGGGTACCATCGAGTGACAGCCTTGGCAAATGCTGCGCGGACCGTTTTGCCGGGCTGATATTGCAATGCATTTACAACAGCTGCCGGTATCCCAGTCTGTAGTGTTTTGCTCAATCGTCCATTGCGGTGCGTGCGTCGACATGACGCGCGGGTGGGACGGACGGTCCGCCACCCGACTGCGCATCCAGAGCCTTGTCCTGTGACCTCCGGCCTTCGGGCGCCGACTCCTGCGCGCTTCCCGGCAGATCCTGAACTCGGCCTACAGCCTGGAGCTGTCGGTGCAGACGTCATCGAGCGTCATCACGTCTCTGTGGGAGCGGCTGAAGCAGCTGCTGGACGTGATGCCCTGGAAGACGCCGCCCTGCGTGGACGCCCTCTGGCGGCGGCGTGTTGCCACCGAGATGCTGGACAATATCAACGAGCTGCGCCTCAGTCGGATCATCTGCTCCCAGGTGGGCGGAGACCGCCCCGACAGATTACTGACTGCTCCCAGGTGGACCGAGAGCGCGCCGACAGGCCACTGACTGCTCTCGGGTGGGCCGAGACCGTGCCGACAGACCACTGACTGCCTCCAGGTGGGCCGAGACCGCGCCGACAGACCACTGACCGCTCCCAGGTGGGCCGAGACCTCGCCAACAGACCAATGACTGCTCCCAGGTGGGCCGAGACCGTGCCAACAGACCACTGACCGCTCCCAGGTGAGTCAGGACCACGCCGACAGACCACTGACTGCTCCCAGGTGAGTCAGGACCACGCCGACAGACCACTGACTGCTCCCAGGTGGGCCCAGACCGCGCTGACAGACCACTGACCGCTCCCAGGTGGACCGAGACCGCGCCGACAAACCGCTGACTGCTCCCAGGTGGGCCGAGACCGCGCTGACAGACCACTGACCGCTCCCAGGTGGGCCGAGACCGCGCCGACATACCACTGACTGCTCTCTGGTGGGCTGGGACCGTGTCAACAGACCGCTGGCTGCTCCTAGGTGGGCCGGCACCGCGCCGCCAGTTGACCGCCGCCCACTGCTCCCAGCCGCCCGCACTGGCAATGGATTGTCGTGCAACATTACGTAAAAACGTTGGTGCTTACAAGCCAGAAAAGCTAAAAACACATTTTCGTGTAGAAATACGCACAATGAATGCCTCTCAGATTACTGGAATTTTAGGCCCGATTACATGAATTCATAGAATTTAAGAGGATAATTTCTTAAACTGCATAGTAAAGAAATGACCGCGAAATTTGATATTATGTCAGACAACATCCACCCCAGCCTAACAAACTCTGTTGTGTTTGTCACTGCTGACGCTGTGCCGCACTGGTTATACTGGCGGTGGTCGAGGCGGGTGGTGCCTGGGGGACTGACGATCACACCGGTAATTCACGGAGCGTCCACAGTCGTCCACATTCACGTAGCGTCCACAGTCGTCCACATTCACGGAGCGTCCATGGTCGTCCACATTCACGGAGCGTCCACGTTCGTCCACATTCACGGAGCGTCCACAGTCGTCAACATTCACGGAGCGTCCACAGTCCACATTCACGGAGCGTCCACAGTCGTCCACATCCACGGAGCGTCCACAGTCGTCCACATTTACGGGGCGTTCACAGTCGTCCACATTCACGGAGCGTCCACAGTCGTCAACATTCACGGAGCGTCCGCAGTCGTCCACATTCACGGAACGTCCACAGTCGTCCACATTCACGGAGCGTCCACGCTCGTCCACATTCACGGAGCGTCCACAGTCGTCCACATTTACGGAGCTTTCACGTTCGTCCACATTCATGGAGCGTCCACAGTCGTCCACGTTCACGGAGCATCCACAGTCGTCCACATTCACGGAGCGTCCACAGTCATCCACATTCACGGAGCGTCCGCAGTCGTCCACATTCACGGAGCGTCCACGTTCGTCCACATTTACGGAGCGTTCACAGTCGTCCACATTCACGGAGCGTCCGCAGTCGTCAACATTCACGAAGCGTCCGCAGTCGTCCACATTCACGGAGCGTCCACAGTCGTCCACATTCACGGAGCGTCCACGTTCGTCCACATTCACGGAGCGTTCACAGTCCACATTCACGGAGCGTCCACGTTCGTCCACATTTACGGAGCGTCCACAGTCGTCCACATCTACGGAGCGTCCACAGTCGTCCACATTCATGGAGCGTCCACAGTCGTCCACATTCACGGAGCGTCCACAGTCGTCCACCTTCACGGAGCGTTCACATTCGTCCACATTCACGGAGCGTCCATAGTCGTCCACATTCACGGAGCGTCCCAGGGATCCACAGTCGGGCCGCTTTTCTTCACCCTATTCCCAGTCATCTGTCACATGGACGCCTCATCTCATCTCACATGCACGTGACATTCAGCTGCTAGACCACAGTAGTCTTGACGCACCAAAACGTCGTCTGGGAATGTCAGGCTGTGAACTCCAGGCGTGGTTCAACGCAAACTTGGCTGGACATGACCAAGGGCTTAAACGACGTTGCCTGATAGGTTCAAAATATGATTAAATGAAAACCCGTGATTTTCACTTATGAGACGGAGGGGCCGTATTACCTGCACGGCGCGTCCAAGTTCTCGGTGCAGTAGTAGACTCGACGCTTTCGTGGGAGAAGCATGTCGCCAAAGGTGAACAAAAATGCAACTAAATTCAAATCTCGCTGTTCAGACATTACTTTACGCCTCATGATCTCATAATGTTTATCGACTCCTACGTTTTCCACATAGCTCACTGTCTGTACGTATGGGGCTGCACTCAAGTGCCGAGTGAAGAGGATTCAGAAAGTTGTAAACTTTTTCCTCCACGACTATAGGGCGTGAAACACAACCAGCATATACTGCCATCTAAGCTGGTCTTTTATTGATGACTTGGTGAAAGACAGGAATGTGTTAAAAGCATTAGAAGTGCTAAGATACAAAGAATCGTCCCCGGCTAATGCTAGGTCACTGCCTTAGCCCATGCCCATGCTAGTCATCTGTGTGATTGTACGCCAGATGTATGTACGTGGACAATTTTTGCATGTGGGGAATCTTTGCATGCCGCTGTGTTGCGTGCAGTGCTTACCGTGCTGCGTATCTGGCACTCACCGACGCCGGCCGCTTCGGCAGCTGCGCGAGCGGCTCCGCTGCGCTCACGAGGCGTTCGTGCACTCGATCGGCCGCCTGGAGGCGCAGCTGGCCGGCCAGCTGGAGCAGACCGAGCGCGACCGGCTGCGCATGAAGAAGCAGCACGCGCCGCACGTGGCGCGCCTGGCCCTGCAGGCGGCCGCGTACGTCGACTCCGCGCGCTTCGGTAAGTGGGCGCTGGCGCGTGTGGAGGTAACGGATCCAGTGCTGTGTCTATATATCCGTGTAGGTGTATTTCGTATTATTTTTCTTTTTCCGAGGGCTTGGAAAACACGGAGGTTTATGGGCATTTGAAAAATCTAATTTGCTAGTAGTGGATTCATGTACCTTGAATTCTATCATACAGACAGGGGATGTAAGAGGTTTGGCTTTAGGTTCATGTGATGTGGTCCACGTGGTGCCCGACAAAACCAGGATGACTCGGACAGCGCGGATTGACGAGGAGCGCGCGCACGCCTCTGGACGTCACGTCCAGCAGCCTGCGCGCGCCGCCGACCCGTGTTGGCGAGGTGGCGGCGCGGCCGGGGCTCTGACGGCGCCGGCGCCCGGCGCTCAGGTGTGCCGCAGCTGTCGGCCGAGATCGGGCGCGGCCAGTACGGCGTGGTGTACAGCAGCAGTGCCTGGGCTGGCCGCCGAGACTGGGCCGTCAAGTCGGTCATCCCTCCCGACGAACGGCACTGGAACGACCTCTCCATGGAGTACTTCTACACACGGTGGGTGGGCGCGTGGAAACAGGGCTGGACCCCAGAACGGGGGGTTTCCAGTGTGAGGCTCGCTACTGACCGTCTTCTGCGACGATTCGAGGAGATAGTGAGTCGAAGTCGAGGGGCTAACGTGACCCGAACACGTCTGGATAGACTGGGTAGGATAGACACGGACGTCTTGAAATGCTCGAACGATCATGAAGGCTGCCTGGTGACGTTGCTTGCTGTGGATTTGCGAAGCGAAGCAGTCTGGATGTATTTGCCAGCTTGTGGTGAAGTACCGACGTCACAGGACCCAGGTGGTGTTCTTAGAGGTGATGGGGCCTCACTGCCTCAGCTTCCTCGTGACAGTAGCAGTTCACACGAAGTTAAACGTGCACGAAAATGTGAACATGCTGATAGCGGCCGGCGAGAACAAACGACGGCGCCTCAAGCGCCTGTGGTAACGTGAGTTGCGGAAGCCAAAAACGTGTCCGCTTGTAGCGCTAGCGACCATTTCTTTTCATGGCGTCTGTCAGGGGCATGCTATGTTTTGAGTTATGCGAAGCCTCACGTCTGTGTTTGTAAGTTGCTGCGTGTCTTATTGCCTTCGATCGTCTCTTTCATACTGCGCTTTCGTACCGCCCCTCGTGTGCTATGGTGGAGTCCGTGTTTAATTTGTGCGTGTTTCTATGTGTTACGATCATGTCTACCATGACTGCTGTGGCCCATAGGGCTGTGTCCGTGACACGCGCTATGACTTAAGAGACTCGCACTGCGACACTGCGGCGCTGGCCGTGACAGCTGCGCGACGGACTATGGGCAGCTACTGACTGGCAGCGTCTGCCGACTGCGCTGTCTGCTCTGATTCGTCGGCTTTCGTTCCATACGCTGTGACTGCTACATAGCGAGGCGTAATGTGATTGTCCTGGCATAGACTCAGTGCTGTAAGTCACATCATGCCAGTGAATCCCATGATTGTTGTGATGCCACTGATTGTCATGGTTTATGCGATGGGGGTACCGATAGTGCAGTGGTTAAACTGCGCCTGTGGAGAACCAGACGTACGGGGTTCGATTCCCCGCGGTATCCTCCCTTCCGGCCAGGATGCGAGGCAGGTGACGCCGTGTAGCCTCAGCAGCTGGGCGCGTCGTAAAGCCTCAGTGACTCGGCCCGTGCGACGATGACGCGGCCGCGCCGCGCCGCCAGGTCGCTGCCGGAGCATGAGCGGGTGGTGAGCATCCGCGGCATCGTGATTGACTACAACTACAGCCACAGCCGGCTGTCAGCCGCCCTGCTGCTGATGGAGCGCATGCACAGCGACCTGTACCTGGCCATCCAGGACGGCCTCGACCTGCGCACCCGGCTCAAGGTCAGCTGACCAGTCGGCCCGCGCTGCCGGACCTGCTCCGCCTCGACGCGGACTCGTCCTCGACCTGTCCAGTGCCTGCCCGGGTCAAGGCCAGTGTTGACCGCTTGGGTGAAAAGGCCGCTCGCAACCAGACTCACATCGACCTGCCTTGCGATGTTTGTGTGAGGGATATGGCGCGTCAGATTCGCATCATGAAGTGTAATTATTGTGTTGTGACTCAGTATTATGATGCGTTCCCAGGTTGCCATGGACGTGGCTCAGGGCGCTCGGTTCCTGCACTCCCAAGGGCTCATTCACAGGGACATCAAGCTGAAAAATGTGCTGGTAAGGCCTCTGGTCGGCACAGACAACATTGGCAGGGTGACACGCAGCCGTCATTATTACAGATGCTGGCGACAGCATCTGTGGGTGTACCCTCTGAACGTGTAGTATCAAAACGCCAAGTTGTAAAGCTACATCTGTGAACTAAATTTCTGGTTTTTCTGTTCTGTTTTACAATGTAAGATATTGGCAAGTATCTACAGATCGCAATAGATATTTTGACATCCTGTCTCCGCCCAATTGCACTGAAATGATCCCATGCGAGGCATATCGCACCAAAGCAGGTGTGTGGGATTCTTTTTGGTATGCCTCGTGCTTGACAGAATATCAAGCGATTGCGTACATACTTGGTTGCGCTTATCACTGTGTGAGTTTGTGTTTTTAATTCCGTCCCCCTCCTTTGTTTTAGTGTTTGTTATCGCCTTTTGCCTCGTAGGCGGGACCGTCAGGGCTGGCACGCCGACGCCAGTGTCAGGGCTGCAGAACGGTGACAGCCAGCTGCCGTTTTCAGTTGGACGACGCGAACCGCGGCAAGCTGTCGGACCTGGGCTTCTGCAAGCCAGAGGCCATGATCTCAGGCTCGGTGGTGGGCACGCCGATCCACATGGCGCCGGAGCTGTTCAGGTGAGAGCGGCCACCGCCCGGCTGCGTGCGCCGATCCACATGGCGCCGGAGCTGTTCAGGTGAGAGCGGCCACCGCCCGGCTGCGCACGCCGATGCACATGGCGCCGGAGCTGTTCAGGTGGGAGCGGTCACCGCCGGGCTGCGTGCGCCGATCCACATGGCGCCGGAGCTGTTCGGGTGAGAGCGGCCACCGCCCGGCTGCGCGCGCCGATCCACATGGCGCCGGAGCTGTTCGGGTGAGAGCGGCCACCGCCTGGCTGCGTGCGCCGGCGGCGGTGCCCGCCGCCGAGACGGCCTCAGAGACGGTTGGCAGCCAGTCCGGTCCACGTCAGTCAGACCAGTCCACGTTTGGCATGCGGGACTCAGCTCGACGTAGGCCATTTGTATTCATGTGCTCGTCTCAGTCGACTCTTGTTGAGTTTTCGAGCGGCAGACGCGTCGGATGTCCACTGCGAAACCCCATGGGTGCTCGTACACCGGTCTACGATGCTGGACCGTGCGTACTGCACTTGACCCATGTACACCACAAGTCCATGTACACCCGTCATCCTCTGGTGTTCGCGCCGCAGCCCCGCTTCTGGTCAGCCCTGCCTCCCACTGGCTGTTCGAATGCTGACCGGACCCTTGACCCTTGTCCGCCCCCGCGCCTGACCTGCCCCGCCTCTGACGTACCCGGTTTCTGACCTACCCGGTCTCTGACTGACTCGTCTTTTTACCTGCCCCACATCTCTCCGTCCCCGCCTCTTGACTGAACCCCCTTCTGAGCTGCCCACATCTGCCCAACTCTGTTTCTTAACTGGCCCTCTTCTGACCTGTCCAATGTTTGCCTGGCACCGCCTTCTGCGGACCCCTTCTCTGACCGCTCCCTGATCTCTGGCAGTGGCAAATACGACAACAGCGTGGACGTGTACGCATTTGGCGTGCTGCTCTGGTACATCCTCTCTGACGACGTGCGGATGCCGGCCGTCTACGAGCAGTGCGACAACAAGAATGACTTGTGGAAGTGCGTCAAGCGAGGTGAGCACGCCCAGAAACAGCGACGGCGCCGAGGCATCATGGCGCTACGCCTGGTGTCGCAGCCATACTACGGGGCAGACCATAACTGGTCGTGGAGACCATTTTACACCGGCCCAGGTGGCCAGTTGAGTACCCTTCGTTCGGGCGGGGGTCAGTTTGGCCCCCCTGAGATCTAAAAAGCAAGCGAGCTGGAGACACCGAATTCACAGGGTGTGTTGACCTGTATTAGAGCTCACTTGTGTCAAAGTTTGAAATTTCTAGGTCATGAACCTCGGGTGACATAAGGTCGGACAAGATCGAACCTCAGAATGGTGTCCATAGTGCCTCCAAACCTTCTCATGCAACCGCCGCGAATCTAGGTACCTGTTCTAAGCAAAAGGTCACTGGTGCTTATGTTAGGTTGGTAAACTTGTTTGATCTTAAGGTTGAAGTGGCCAAAGTCATACAAGACTGTTTTTTGCATTTGAGCAAGTATCAAAGAATACGCTTAGCGACATGTTCCTGAAAACGAAATGTTGACCTGCGTTATTTAAGATCATCGATATATTTGGCCTTTAAGAAATCCATGGAAAATATGTGATGCGGTCCCTGTTATAGTTAAAAAACAGGTTGGTTTTGAGCTTGGTCTGACCTTCGTACCTGACCCTAGGTGAATTTAATTTCATCGCTTCAATTGTTCTGTTGCTTAAAAAGCGATCTCAGAGATGTATGGCTTCGTCTAACGCTTTGCTGTCGCAACATATTGAACGATTTCCTTGAAATTGCTCCGGTTGAATCCATGACCTGACTTCATAGGGCAGTGACCTTACAAGGTGCATCTGAATTTTTGGTACCAAAAGATCTGTCATTCAAATGTCTACAGCTATTCCAATTTGGCGCGGCTATGCCGCAGCGTTCGGAAATCATCCCGAAAAACCTTGGGGTGGTCAGATCGACCCCCGCCCGAGGGTGTATTAAGATGATGGGTTGCTCGCCGACGGGAGTGCAAGCCGTCTGCCGCGTCATGGCCTGTCTTCAACCCAATCCTATGACAGCCTTAGCAGCCCGAACAACTTGCTTTGGCGGCGCATGTGCCGTTGTCCGCATGTCCAATACTACCCACACCACCGCATGCCCCTCCTTGTGGCGCGGATGAAGGGTGCACGGGGTGTCGGTAGTGTAGTGGTTAACGCGTCTGCGTTAACCGCTGCGCGTCTCGAAAACCAGAGGTTCGGGACTCGATTCCCCGCGGTGCCCGCCCTTCCTGCCAGGGTGAGAGGCAGGCGACGCCATATAGCCCTAGCAGCTGAGTGTGTCGCAAACGCCCAGCGGCACACACAAGGGTGTAAAGAAAGCCGGTGTCCTGTTATGTGGCAAAGTGTTGAGCGCAGTCTCGTGTTCCTCCGTGCGAGGCGCGATTGCGTGCGTATTAAACCGCGTGCCACCCCCGTCTCAGCGAGTGAGGCAGGCGGGCGAGGGGTCATGCCCCTACCTGAGGCCGGCCAGTCTCCATGACCAACCATCAGCGACTTCTGGCTCGTGTCGAACTGCTGTCTCAGACGGCGACACGGGCGGGTTGTCGTGACCTGTCTCGGGGACGGTGTGCGTGTGCGACCCGTCGGATGTGTGTTGTGTGTGTGACGGCAGGCGGGCGTCCGTGCCGGCCGCGCAGCTGCAGTGACCTGGGCTGGGAGCTGACCCAGGCCTGCTGGCGCGGCGACCCCCGCCAGCGGCCCCTGTTCGGGCCGTGGTCGAGCTCCAGCTGCACCAGATGCTGGACCAGCTGCGGGAGACGCCTGCCGCGCCCGCCCTAGGTACGCCCCCCCCCCCCGGCCCCGCCCCCTTCCGGCTAGTCAGCAGGCTGCTGCCGGTATCCTGCACTGCTTTGAGGCCTAGTTGTGGTTGTTTCCAGGATTGTCAAGATTGTTCGCGCAGAGTTCGAGGTCACTCGAAGTATTGTGATGCAGCTCATGTTCATATGCTGTGATACATTCAATGAGTATCTTTACGCGTGGATCTGTGCCCTGCATTGACTGGGATTGAAATGTACATGCTTTACAGTTCCACCAGTTCACAGCAAGTCTCAGAATGCTTTGCGTTCCTCATTCAAGGCATGACTTGTCGTGTCAGTTGGCATCGCCGGACGGTCTGAGCGGCAGTGCTAAGGGCGATGATGGCGTCCGTGGTGAGGGCTGTGATGAGGGCCGTGGGGAGGGCGGTGATGACGGCCGTGGTGAGTGGTGAGGGCCATGATGACGGCCGTCTACCGTACCCAAGGACCAGTGGCTGCGCCTGACTCTGCCTGCGCTCTCTCCGTCCGTTTACAGAGGCCGGCGCCGTGATCCCCTGCTGGTCGTGAGCGGCCGGCGGCGGCTCCAACGCCTCCCCTTCGCTCTCTCTCCCTTCCATACCTGGCTGTGATTGCGCCGCACCGCGGCAGACTGCGTGGACGCGCGCCATCGGTAGCACCACTCGGTGCCTTCCGGCTTTTAGCGGTGTAG
>NW_023596921.1:31271381-31278542 GCF_011947565.3 Pollicipes pollicipes
GGCTCGCCGCGGCTCGCCGGCGGCGAGTAGCGGGCGCCAGAGCCTGGGCTGCTGCTGCGACAGACTGAGCTGGCGGACCGCCGACGCGCCACTTAAAGGGAATGCTCCACACTTGTATGGCGTTTTAAACTGAAATAGCCATTTTGAGAACATTTTGATGCAGTTTACGGGTACGCCCCTTCTAAGACCCAAAACGCTCTGGTTCCTGACTTACACGCCCGCAAAGTACGAAAAGGCTTATTTACAGCCAACTTCAAAATCACATTCTGATTAATGACGCCGTAGAAACGTCATTAGATCCCGTGATATTACAGGCAAGGTTTTGCTTATGGTCAAAAAAGCATGGCCACTGCTACATTCGCAAAGGCGATGATACTGCACATGTGGTACAGTCCGCGGAAGATGATTGGCTGTTAGTGAGATTTTACTGCTGAATGCGTGTCGCGAACACAAGCGTGAGCAATTTCGGGTTGTGCAACACTCATCGTGAACGGGTCATTTTTCCTTATTTCTAGGCCACAGGTCAATGTTATAAAAAAAGAACGCCACTGTCTGCAAAAAAGTACGGCACTCAAAAATGGACACTCCCAAAATTATCAAAAAGAAGACGCGACACCAAGTCTTTTTTCTGCTGTTTGCCTCAATAGGCGAGCATTGCTCCTGAGTTATCAGTATCATAGTCACTGCAACTTGCGCGGGATGCTAGGTGCTGAGAAAGGTGGAAAAGTATTGCTGTTAGTATCTTGGACAGCAGTTAATAATATGTTTATCATGAGCCTTGTGTGCACTGGCAGCTTCATCACTTCCTTGCATTTTGCCCATCCAACCATAACTACATGCACTTGTCATGTCTCCAGCCCTGTGCAAGGTCAGCATTTTTGCAGTGTCATTTCACCAGATGTAAAATTTTCCTGTCATTTTTAATAAAGCAGCCTAATGACTGCAGCATGTTGCTTGACCATGGAAGTGAAAGATGTGTTTGCATCTTTCTCACCTGCGTTTTCTGGATTCACGAAGCAGGCTGACCAAGCGATGCCACCTATTGGTTGTCTGCTTTGCTGAAAGTGATTTGTATATTGTAGCATGTGCTTTTGGTCAGTCACATGGGAAGGGAAGTCATATGGATGGGAAGTCAATGCAAGAGCGCATGTTTGACCCCTCTTTTCATACTAAAATTTATTATAAAAGCGGTATGGATTGCAGTCGAAAAAAATATTGTTGATCATAATGTCATGCCACAGTACAGCACCGAGATAGTGCCACAATAAAGCTATTGACCAGTGCCACACACAAAGTACCACATTGGTTGAGTACTCTATGTTAAGCCTACGAGATAGCAGCTTATAATTTATGAATGACTGGTAAAAATTTATGTAACAATGCCATAGGACTATCTACGGCAAGAATGTCGTTGCACGACAATGGTTATATCAGGATTAAATATTAATTGCATGAATAGTCCTAAGCAAAAAAGCATTCTTAGTGGCCGAACCTTACCATCTTTGCCATAGCAATAGCAATGCTTTCACAATGAATGCATGGCAACGTTACAAATTTATTAATTTTCGCATGACACCACATTTCCGTTACAAAAATAAACACAATGCTGCAGTTTGTAATTTTGGCACGACACCCCACTTCCAGTGACAAACAATAGGACAGTAGACTACTGTACACATCACATGATACCAATGTCAGGATTACAAGTCGCTCTGCGCAGACGATGGGGGTCAACACTAACGGTGTTGACAAATAATCAACAGCAAAGCAGCAACAGCAGCAGCACAGCATATCGTGCTTTGATGTTAATAATCTCGCCATACAAGCCTGGCAAGTCGCTACGTTGCGCATGTCCAACAGTACACGAAAGCTTTTCTTACGGCCAGCACGCAAGACAAAATACATACACAAATAACCCACGCCACTAATTGCGCCCCCCCCCCCCGACACATGCCCCGCGACGATAATGGCCGGTTGGCCTCCAGCTTTCCGTGTGTTTCGAGGTATCTTTAGGTTCTGGCTGCCAGATGCTGCCAAGGTTTTGCTGTCGTCACAAAACCCATTTCAGTGACGCCATCAAACAATGACGTAACGGTGCCCATTTTTATAAACATTGAAATTGTGCTACTTAGCGTCGTTTTTGAACCTTGAAAGTTCACCAATAGTTACAAGACAGTATTTCCCACCATATCTGGTGTTAACTCAATATCTTCAAATGTGGAACATTCCCTTTAAACTCGGCGAACAGAAGCGCACACAGGCGACAACCTGCCGGCATGTTAGGCAGAGGGAACTGTGAGAGTCGAGGAGGTTAGATTATGATAATTGCAGTGTTACGAAGGTATCAGGATATGCAATACCTCACTGGTCTTAGGCCCTGTTCCATCTGTCGTCAGCATGACCGTCAGCTGGAATGCGTGCCGCCATGCGTGCAGATGGAGCGTTCGATATGGGGGTTGACGGGAAAGTATTTTTCTTAAACTTCCCTTTTTCCTTTACCTTTTAACTTCATTTCAGTTTGACACGCTGCCTACAACATGGTATAGGGAAGCGTGACACCTGTTTTGGTGTCACCATCTTTTCTATCCGTAAGTTCGGTACTTCTTTTCATATCCCATCCTATTGCAACTTTTCTTTCTCATTTGAATTGTGACTCCCTGTTTGCGGAAAGATCTTTTTTCACTGCCTCTTGTACTGACATCAAGTGCTCTCCTTTTTTCAACTCCGACTTGGACTGACGGTGTCTATTTCGAGACGCGATGAGCGTTGTCATTGTTTTCCATGTCTACGTTCTCCATACGCTGGGCAACTTGGTTCTTGGGCAAAAAAGTCGAAAATCGACCTTCTTACATGTCGCCAATTTGGGATTTGTCATATAGCAGTCGACAAAAAGGCATTCGGCAAACTGGTGTGTGAATTTTCTATCCGCACCCGAAGGCAGTATATCCACCTTTTTTGCACTTTTCACGCAGGGTGAGTGGCAGTTTACTCCCCAGTGCAATTCATTACACAGGTCCTGAGAGCCCACCAGATCAATGTTTTTGAAACGTGTTCTAAAGGTGCAACACTCCCTTTGAAAGAATGCTCCCACGTTTTGAGATATTGAGGCAAACGTTAGATATGACGGAAAAGCTCACTTATAAGTATTGGTATCCTTTTAAATGCAAAAAACTTCTCCAGACATCACAATGCCACGGCTTAGTAAATACGCTGCTCAATGCGCCATCGTTTAAATACGTCCATGGAAAATCTTATTAGACAGAATCGCTGCCAGGGGTCGTGTCAGAACTGTCACTGTAGCGGACGGGATGACTCACTTGTAGCACTTCAACGCGCCACAAGGTCGCTTGTTCATTTTTACTCGCGTGATATACCCTGCCCGACCATGACGTGCGTGATGTTTTTGATTTTTTGTCATTGCGTTCTTGTATATTTGTACGTGACTTTTTACTTCCACTCACGTTCTCGGTTGGTTACGACGGCGTTTTTGCCTTATGTTATTGGGATTCCCAACGTCATGCCCGCCATAGCTAACAGGACTGGCCCAGGTGTGCCATAAATATCACAATATTATATGCACAAAAGGGGATTCAGGAACAGGACCTGCATTCAACCCGTTCAGCTGGTTGAAAGCCAACTGCAGTCCATTGATGCGGTGATTCGTGCTGACGTACCTTGCATAGCTAAGTCGATGGCCAATATTTTCTTGACCTCAAAGGAAAGGGACTGCTCCACATTTGAAGATGTTGAGATAAGCATCAGATATGACTGGCAAATCTTTCTTGTAACTATTAGTAAGCTTTCAAGGTTCAAAACTACCCCAAGTAGCAAAATGTCGATGTTTGTAAAATGCGCCCCATTTCGTCATTGTTTGATCGCGTCATGGAATGGTTTTGTGACGACAGCGATACCTGGTAGCATATGACAGCCAGACCTAAAGAATATCTCGAAACGCACGAAAGCTGGCGCCAACCGGCCATTCTCATCGCGGGCGCTGTGTTGGGTGCCGTTTTAATGAATTGCTTGTTTGTGGATTTTTTGTCTTGGTACTGGTCGTAAGAGAAGCTTTGGCGGGTTGTTTGACATGGACAATGTGGTGATCGCCACAGCTTTTATGGCAGATTGTTAATATCAAAGCACGATATGCTGTGAAGACTGTCATGAATCTCGTACCGAAAAACCTGCCCAAGGACTGTTGAGCATGTTCAAATGCTGATATTGTCGACTTATCCTTGCCTGCAGCGCTGTAGTCCTGACATTGATATCTGGTGTGCCCAGTAGTTATCTTTCTCAGTTATTTGCAACTGGAAATGCAGTTGCCGACAAAAATTAATAATATTTGACATTGCTAAAAAATTGATTGCCAAAGCATTGTTGTTTCTATGGTAAAGATGGCAAGGTTGAGCTACCAGAAATATTTTGCTTGCTTAGGATTATTTATGCAATTACTAGTTAACACTGATATAAACCATTGTGGTGCAACAGCATTCCTCGCTGGGTGATAGTCCCTTTGGCGTTGTTTGAATTAGTTGTTACGTCATTCATAAAGTATAAGCTATTATCTCAAAGCATTGACATAGAGTAGGTCCACCCAATGTTGGTACACTGTGTAATGGCATGGTAAACAGTGTCTTGTGGCACTACCTCAGTGCCGTGCGGTACTGCAACATGGCAAAATGAACAATGAGCATGTTTTTGTACTGCAATCCCTGCTGCTGTCATAATAAATTCCATCGTGAAAAGATCGGTCAAGCATGAATTCTTATATTAACTCCGCATCTGACATATGACTGACCAAAATCACATAATGCAATATACAAATCACTTTCAGCAAAGCACACAACCAATAAGTGAAATCACTTGCTCAGCCTGCTTTGGGAATCCACCAAACATGGCGACAAAAATGCAAACACGTCGTCTGCTTCCAAAGCCTTGCAACATGCCCGACCATCAGGCTGCTTTACTGAAAAATATTGTTCACATAAGGAATAACACATGCATAATAAGAAAATATTACCTATAGTAAAATGACACTGCAAACCTGCCGACCTTGCACAACGTTGGAGACATGGCAAGCGCATGCAGTTGTGGTTCGGTGGGCGAAATGCAAGGAAGTGATAAAGCTGCTGGTGCGCACAAGGCTCATGATAAAAATATTTTTAAGTGCTATCCAGGAAACCAACAGCAATACTTCTCCACCCTTCCCAGCACCCAGAATCTCACCTAAGTTGCAGTGACCGTGACAATGATGACTCACAAGCAATGCTTGCCTACATACACAATTTGTTAAGACAGTCGTATGTGCGTTTATAACAATACAACACTATGTTTTCAGAATTGTTAATTGAAATACAAGTTTTGCAAAGCTGTGTCATGCGAGCTTATACCAAGCATGTGCATCAATGAGCTGTGTTGACCAATCCGTACTGCCTGAATGAATTACTAATATAATGATATACAATGGATTAATTTCCATGCTGTAGTACCTCAATGGGTTCAAAATGTTGGCAAGATCATAATAAAATAGCAAATTGCCTTTCAACACCCACTTAAGAACAATGGGTTGTTTGTTCAAACACAAACCTAAAGATAAAGGCAGATATCAATATATCGCATTTTACTGGGAGTCATTACATTTCAAGAATACCAAAACAATGTTCTCTCTCAGAAATACAAACCTCGCACGCACACTGCCCAGCACATCAAGATCAATACAAGGCACTGGCACCCACCATCGGTGATCACACCCATTTCAAGCGCCTGATTCGCAATCTAATGTCAAATGAGTGTGATCCCACACTTGCAAAACCGCGGGACTCTCAAACTGCAGGTTTTCTCGCAACTTTCGCACAGGTTTTCCGTTATAACATCGCGTTTCACCGTGCGCTCCCCTAAAATAATGTACCGACGGGGGTTCATGGTAATGCAACTCAAGAAGTTGTATTGTTAAGACACAGTTTTTTTGTTCAAGATTTAAATATGTCCTACAGGAAGTGTTAGACATTTAGTATAATATGCATTTAAAATTGCTGAAATATTGCCCTAATTTCATAATGCCTTGCTAACCCATAAACCCGGGCATGGTTCTTTGCTCCGGTATACGAGGCACCAACCGAGCTTTGACCTATGGTCTAGAAATAAGGAAAAATGCCCCGTTGGCGACGAGCGCCGCACAACCACAAGTGCTCACGCTTACGTTCGCGACAGGCATTCAGCAGCGAAATCTTTCTAACAACCAATCACCTTCCGCAAACTGTATCATACATGCCGCATCATCGCTCTTGCGAATGTATCATCAACCATGCTGTTTTGACCATAAGCAAAAAAAAGCAGCCTGTAGTATAATGGCGAGCGTATGACGTTTCGATGACGATATCAATACCAAGGTGACTTTGAAGTAGTCTAATAATAAACCCTTTCGCACTTTTGCGGGCGTATAACTCATGAACCAGATGGTTTTGGGTCTTAAAAAGGGCGTGACCGTGAACTGTATCAAAAGGTCCTCAAGATGGCTATTTCAGTTCAAACCCCCATGTAAAGATGGAACATTCCTTTTAAACGCAGTACGGCCAAAAAGGAGGTGGAATTCCTCTGACATATCTGTAATTACGTATGACGCTAAAAACACGTCCAGGACACTTCAGAATGGGGTCCGCGAAATAGTCTGCACAAGTCCGCCCACTCTTAGCTCGGAAATGAGAGAATTTGGAACACTTTGAAAGGCATAAAAACATCTGCAGGTCGTTAGCCATAACGTTAGCATTTTCAAATCCTGCCGTCGTTTGGTGCGCGTAACGCCGGTCGTGCGTGTGCTGAAATGGCACGATGAACAGGCAATCCTGCTGCTGGGCAAGAACTGGCCATGGTACGCCCTCTGCAATAATACACGGAACTGCCTGAAATGCCTGTTTTCATATGGCGAGAGCGCGTCCTGCTACAGAAGCCAGAGGTTCAGTGGCAGGAGTGCAGCGACCTGTAACGTGTCCGAACCGAGCGCGCCCGTCGAGTATTTTTAGATTTTGAGTCATTGTCAAGTGGAACGAAGCGCCGGGCGAATTACGAGACGCTGACACTGTGTCCGAATTTCGAGCGCGGACGAGGGAGTGCTTAAAGAAATGTTTCATATTTGATAGCACTGAAGCAAGCATCAGATATGATGAA
>NW_023596921.1:31279127-31309127 GCF_011947565.3 Pollicipes pollicipes
GCACAGAAGATGTCACCATGAAGACGGGCATCGTGAAGTTGTCAAGTCTCCACAGCAGCTACGAAGCGTCAGTGAATGTTCACGTGATACAAGGTCTCGATGGTGCATCAGTGCGTACTAACTGGAACGCGGTGAAGAAACGGTGGCCGCATATGAGGACCGCACCATTCCCAAATATGAAGAACAGCAGTTTCCACATCCTCATCGGTCTGTGTGCGAAGACAACTCAGCTATTTTTGCCGCTTAGCACCGTGAAAGGCGCTGCCTCTGACCCAGTGGCAATTTTGACTCCCTGGACTGGACAGCGTTTGCCTCTATCGAAGAGAAACACGTCGGATCTGAATCCTCTGACCTGAAGATGAAGAAGAACAGGACTCACGTGTCAAAGATATTGAGGACTCACATCGCAAGAAAAACATGTCAAGAGGAAATAGAAGCGATTAAGTCCAGACCGATTTAGAGGTCATTCAAATCAGAGAGTCAGAAGAGAGCCTCACGCCACGCGAAAAGCAGGGGCGCTGAAAAAGGTATCGGAGTCACTCTCGTGCAACGGTCATCGGTACCAGGCGGCGGTCCCGCGGAGAAACGGAGAGCCACAGGTGATGAGCAACTACAGCGCCGCAATGTAGCGTTTTGTGCGGTTGGAGCAATCTCTGAAGTGACTCGGTGGCGAGCTGCCGGCTAAGTACGGTGAAATTCTTGAAGGGTACGTGAAGAAGGGCTACATGTCAAGAGTCCCCGTCTCGGAAAGGACAAACATTGGCGAGAAGGAGTGGTTCCTGCCACATTTTCCAGTCATCCGAGAGGAGAAGGCGTCAACAAAAATCCGGATCGTGTACAATGCACCGCTACGTATCGAGGAGTGAGCCTGAATTCACAAGTTCTCCCTGGGCCGTCTCTCTACACCGATCTCGTCGAGACTGCTCGGCTTTCGGCTGCACCGCATCGCGCTAATCGGCGGCGTCTGCGAGATGTTTTTACAAGTTGAGTTCGCGTCAGATGACAGAAAATACCACCGAGCGTTGTAGCGAAATATGAAGGACGAGGAGCCCACAGTATACGAAGTAAACTGCTGGCTGTTTGAGAACGCGACCGCTCCATTCGTCGCACAGTTCGTGCTGAAAGAAAACGCTCGAAAACATACAGAAAAGTATCCACTGGGTTCGGATGTGCTGCTGAAGCACTTCTACATGGATGACGGCATTCAATCGTTCATGGCAGTACAGGAGGTCATCGAAGCTAAGAAGCAGGTCAGGAGTATTCTCGAAGATGGTGGGATGAAGATTAAGAAGTGGATGTCAAACAATGCGAAAGTGCTGAAAGCGATCCCCGTCGAGGGTAGAGCTATCAGCTCGCGCCACTTCTTTGAAGATCAGGGCTCGGTGCCGACGAAGACTCTCGGAGTAGTTCGGACAACAGATGAAGACCGTCTCTCCATAGACACGTCAAAACGAGGAATCCTGTCTGAAAACTTGACCAAAAGGACATGTCTGAGGGAGATGGCCTCTGCCTTCGACCCACTAGGTTTGTTCGTGCCACTCACCATTCGAGCAAGATGTTGTTTCAGCAGGCATGGATCAGCGGAGTAGAGTGGGATGATATACTGCCGGGCAACCAGCAGCTGAAGTGGTCTGAGTGGTTTGCCGACCAGCAGTAGCTTAGTAGTTTCTCGGTGCACCGCTGGAATTGATCCCACTATTTTCACTTGCCTGTCGAGATGGGTAAAACTCTTTTACTTCAGAAACTTTTTGCCATTGCGCAGACTGGTCTTCACTTGGCATATGATGCGGCTGCTGGAGCTGCTCCTGCTGCTGCGCATGCAGCAGTGTGATGGCTTCCGCCACATCCATCAGCCGCACATCTTGGGAATGACCTGCACGTGACGCCACGGTGCTTTCCCCTGAGGGATCTGAAACAGATCCTTTCTGACTTACAAAATCCGTATCTTCTCGACACATCCCAGCTTTGGAACTCCGCGCACTCACGCAGCAGGTGACGCGCTTGGCACACACAGCAGCTTGGTTGCGTCTGATTTGCATTACGTGACTTGCTGATCCTGTTGGTGGCATGCGCTCTTCTTCCCCTCTTTTTCTGTCTCATTGTTTCTGATTTCTTCTGTAACTTGTGACACGTAACGCACCCGAGGACGCAAGACTTTATCATCTGTCTCGCTGCAGGAATCCAAAACCTCGTTCTCAGCTCAGCTAAGGTGTGTTCTACGCCCAGTCCATGTTCAGCTTCTCCATGGGCATGCTGGATAACCAGCCTGCCAATGGCGTGCTTTTTCGGCAGAAGCATCAGATATTTGCTTCAAAACTCAGCTCGGATCGCTGCAGTCGGCCGCCGTCTTGGATGGTCCCATCTTCATCCAAGAATGGGCTGAGCTGTTTCACAGCACTCCGGCGGCATGTTCTCTGCGGTCGTGCGCCCGACATCTTCACTTGTTGAAGCTGCTCTATTTCATCTCGGAACGCATCCTCCTGTGCCTGTTGAACCCAGAACTTCTCAGCTTCTTTTACTTCCCCTGGGTTCAGTTCTCCGTCCGGTGGAGAGGTACTCGTTTGGGAGATCTTCTCGCGTAGAACCCTGATGAATCTCTACACACAGGCTGTAACTCTCAACAGTCTTGTCCAGCTTGAGAAGTTTGCTGGGTTTAGCCGCCAGCTGGGACCTGACGGAGCTCGTACAGCAGACACATTCTCCTGCTAGTTCTTCTTGATCTCAGACTGGCCGAACTCTTCTGTGGCGAATTCTTTCTTTCGTGGCCATCTGCTTTTGTCTCTCGGCAGAAACTTTGGTCCATACAACCACAGCTGACCCTCCGAAATATCCTTTAAATTCAAGCCCCTGGTGGGTGCGTCCGCCGGGTTGTCCGACCCTAGCACGTGCTGCCACTGCTCGGGTGTTGTCAGCTCATGAATCTCCGATACCTTGTGAGCGATAAACGGCTGAAAACGGCGGACCTCATTTCGAATCCAGCATAGCGCGTCCATCGAGTCAGACCAAAATTGCACGTCTTCAATTGTATTTCCCATTGCCGTGCACAGCGTCTTTACAAGTCTTAATCCCAGCAGTGCGCCCATCAGCTCCAGTCTTGGGATTGTCTGCTTCCTTGCTCGCGGCGCCACCCTCGCGCGTGCCAGCGCGAGCTGAGAGGATCGTTCGCCGCCGCTTTCGGACACGACGTAGATGGCTGCGCCATATGCTTGTTCTGACGCGTCACCGAACACGTGAATCTCCTGAAGGAAGACTTCTGAGAAGGGGTGAATGAAGCGCGGCACTGAGAGATTGCTGAGCAGCTGCAGGTCGGCAAACCACTCAGACCACTGCAGCTGCTGGTCCCCCGGCAGTATGTCATCCCAGTCTACTCCGCTGATCCATGCCTGCTGAGACAGCATCTTCGCTCGAATGGTGAGTGGCACGAACAAACCTAGTGGGTCGAAGGCAGAGGCCATCTCCCTCAGACATGTCCTTTTGGTCAAGTTTTCAGACAGGATTCCTCGTTTTGACGTGTCTATAGAGAGGGCGGTCTTCATCTGTTGTCCAAACTTCCTGCCGAAACTAAACGTTTTGCCGAAAAAGCACACCATTAGCAGGCTGGTTATCCAGCATGTCCATGGAGAAGCTGGACATGGACTGGGCGTAGAGCACACCTTAGCTGAGCTGAGAACGAGGTTTTGGATTCCTGCAGCGAGAGAGATGATAAAGTCTTGCGTCCACAGGTGCGTTACGTGTCAGAAGTTACAGAAGAAGCCAGAAACACAAGAAATGGCGCCGATGATAGATGCACGGGTGCGTCCGTCTCTCCGAGCCTTCGGCAGATGTGCTGTTGACTACGCCGGACCATTCTGGACAAAGCAGGGACGAGGGAAGGCGCGACAAAAGCGCTACCTATGCATTTTTGTCTGCCTACAAACCAAGCCCGCGCATCTGGAGATGGCCTACTCACTGGACACTGCCAGCTTCATACGCGCTGTGATGTGGTTCATCTCGCGCCGAGGTGGCCAGCCGAGATCCGATCCGACAACGGGGAGAAGCTTTGTGAGGGCCGCTAAAGAACTGAAGAGAGAAGTTCAGGAGCTCAACAGCGATACGATTCAAAGAGAGCTCTCGAAATACGGGACGAAGTGGATCTTTAACCCTCCTGGCGCACTTCATTTCAATGGAGCGTGTGAAGCGTTGGTCAAGGTGGCCAAGAAGGCGCTGGTGAAGACTTTGGAACGAGCGGATCTCACCGATGAGGAGCTGAACACAGCGTTCTGCAGAGCTGAAGGACTGCTCAACACCCGCCCACTGACAGCTGTCTCGTCTGATCCAAGCGACCTGCCGCCGCTGACACCGGGAGACTTCATTACGGGTCCATCAAGAGTTGAGATGACGCCTTTAGTGAGCACGGATGGTTGCAACCTCCGACAGCGCTGTAGACGGTTGCGGCAGCTTAGCACAGATTTCTGCCGTCGTTGGGTACGAGAATACTTGTCGACTCTGCAAGCGTGGCAGAAATGGACTGAAGTCAGAAGGAACCTGCGAGAAGGAGAAGTGGTCCCGCTTATTGATCCTACATGCCGCGAGGAACCTGGCCGATGGCGCGAGTTGAGAAGACGTATCCAGGACCAGTCGGCCTGGCCAGAGTGGTTGATGTGAAGACGTCAAAGGGACTATTTAAGAGGCCAGTCACCAAAATCATCCGCATGGAAATGGAGCAGTGATGTTCTCATGGGGATGTAGAAGTGATGTTCCGAATGACGAGAGGGGTTATTCAGGGTTGGGAGGAGATGTTAAGGAGGACCTGTTGTATGTTGTACACGAGCGTTGCCCGCGCGACGGCGTATTTTTTTCAAGAAGGAAATAAAGCAGCTTTGGACAGATGAAATAAAGAATTTGTCGTGTTTTAATAGTAAGAGCAGTTAAATTATTTTGCAACATGAGAGTTCATTTATTTAGAGTTCGGAGAGTTCATTTATTAAGCACTTAAGTTGATTATAACGTAAAACACAACGCGAGGACATATCACAACAACATGCATCATTCCCGAAATGTAGGCGTGAAAATTCAGGAATCACCTTTTGAATGCAATTTAAATGCTGAACATCACCACTTGAACCCTCATTTTCAACGAATCTTAGTCAAATTAGTTGATTACAAGACTTGACAAAACAACTCTGAGTTCTTATACTTATTTAATTATTTTTGTTTTTCTTGGTCTTATGCGGATGTGATGCAACTTTATTTTTCCTTCCGATCCCATGATCTTTAAGGATCCATCCAGGGCTTAAAATGTTAACCAATTTATCTGCAAACTGTTTCAACTGCAAACTTGCACAAATTCAAAACATAAATTGGTTTGATTTGCTAGTCACCAAACATGTTTGATATGCACCTAACAGCGAACAATTCATGAGGAATGAAGGAGACAGCTTGAAGGATCTGGAGCATCTTCCACTGCCTCATAAGTTTCAACTGCTGTGAACTGAATTTTTCACTCCCGTACTGTCTTTTTGCGATGAAATTTTTCACTCCAACCCTAGCTCAAAAGCGATTCTAGCTCACTGGTAATCAGCCATCATTCAGGCACCCACTGCTGTCTATGGAATTGTAAACGTTGCCCTTGTGATGCCTTTTGACCATGAACAATGTCGTTTTTGATATTCCTCACATGACGCGTGTTTATGTGTGAGGCTATACACCTTCAGTGCATATGCCTTTTGAATTGACCGACTTGGCTAGTTCAAAGAACCTCAGTGGTTCGGATAGACAATCTTTGTTTTGTAAACGTTGCCCTTGTGATGCCTTTTGACCATGAACAATGTCGTTTTTGATATTCCTCACATGACGCGTGTTTATGTGCGAGGCTATACACCTTCAGTGCATATGCCTTTTGAATTGACCGACTTGGCTAGTTCAAAGAACCTCAGTGGTTCGGATAGACAATCTTTGTTTGCGGGAAGCATGTCCACATACCTGCATTGTAGTGGGTTTGGCCGGAATAGAGGCCCACATTTTCCCATGGTGTCCCCTATCGGTGTAAGAGCCTTCTGCATGGCATTTGATCGGCCAGAACTGCGGACAAGAGCCGTTTAAGACGCGCTACAGCCTTTCTGACTCTCAAATCGGGCTCTTAATCCTCGGGCGAACCCGACCCGAGGGGCCATTCCGCCCCCCTGGGCTCAAAGGGGGAACGCACCACCTGTGCCCCCGCTCTCCTGCCTGCGCCACTGCTCAGGAGTTTAGTGGTGAGCAGTAGAGCCACATTGGTCTAGGATGCTTCCTACTTGCTCATGTACCTACGCTGTTTCCGGTGGTTTATATGTTTATCTACTAAGAACCCTATTGCCCTGAGACTCTCCCTGTCGGTCTTTGGTTTTTCCTGTTTTCTGGAGAGCGCAACGTTCTTTTTGCATATGCTGCCCTGTTCTTGTACTTCCAATAGTGCATGATCTCACATTGTTGATGGGCCCCATCTGCAGATTCCCTTTTCTTTGCCACTTTTATCGACCAAATTAATCGCAGAACCTTTTTAAAACTGAAACAGTTTTGGACATCCATTTTCAACGTCCTGTTAGTAATTATCTTCTTGATGCTTTGGGGGGAAATGACATGTCGGGAGAGCGGCAGCCACCTAAAAGAATGCAAATAGACGCCCATGGTCGTTATCATACATTCTTATGTCCCCCGGAAAACGGCTTAAGGACAAACGTCACGGGTACATGCAGTTGCAACTATCTTTGACCAAATTGGAGGTGGACAGTACGAAATAAGCAGCGCGAAATGCACACACCATAAAAATGTCTCTGGCTCGAAACGACCGTTTCCTACACGTTTAGCATTCCGCTGGTAAAGGGATTGTTCCGCATTAATATGGGGTTTTGAAGTGTAATAGCCATCTTAATAAGACCTTTCGGTGCTGTTCACCACCCTGTCTCTCCTAAGACCAAAGCCTGTCTAGTTTCTGGGATACACGCTCGCGAAGATGGGGAGAGTATTTCGGAGACAGTATTTCAACGACGGTTTGGCATTCATGACGTCATAATAATGCTATTCAAATCCTGGCATTCCATCAGTCATGCGGCGGTCAAGGCCAAGACAAAAGGTAGTTATCGAGGCGTTCATATTTGGCGTCCATGAGCACGATTTCCAGATCTAACGGCTGGCAACTGGCTGTCAATCAAAGTTGTGCAAGGTATGATGACGTAATTAAACGTGAAGACATGAAACATCAAACATGACGCATTGGGGAGCATATTTACCAAACAGAAAATTGTACTGTCTAGGACAGTCTTTTCCACCTAAAAAGCATATCAATAGTGATAAGTGAGCTTGTTTCATCATATCTGATGCTTGCTTCAGTGCTATCAAATATGAAACATTTCTTTAAGCACTCCCTCGTCCGCGCTCGAAATTCGGACACAGTGTCAGCGTCTCGTAATTCGCCCGGCGCTTCGTTCCACTTGACAATGACTCAAAATCTAAAAATACTCGACGGGCGCGCTCGGTTCGGACACGTTACAGGTCGCTGCACTCCTGCCACTGAACCTCTGGCTTCTGTAGCAGACGCGCTCTCGCCATATGAAAACAGGCATTTCAGGCAGTTCCGTGTATTATTATGCAGAGGGCGTACCATGGCCAGTTCTTGCCCAGCAGCAGGATTGCCTGTTCATCGTGCCATTTCAGCACACGCACGACCGGCGTTACGCGCACCAAACGACGGCAGGATTTGACAACGCTAACGTTATGGCTAACGATTTTCTGAACTCAGTTGAAAGGGCTGTTCCGCATTTGCATTGTTTTTTGAACAAATGTAGCCATTTTAAAGATTTGTCCCTGCAGATGTTTATTATGCCTTTCAAAGTGTTCCAAATTCTCTCATTTTCGAGCTAAGAGTGGGCGGACTTGTGCAGACTATTTCGCGGACCCCATTCTGAAGTGTCCTGGACATGTTTAGTGTCATACGTAATTACAGATATGTCAGAGGAATTCCACCTCCTTTTTGGCCGTACTGCGTTTAAAAGGAATGTTCCATCTTTACATGGGGGTTTGAACTGAAATAGCCATCTTGAGGACCTTTTGATACAGTTCACGGTCACGCCCTTTTTAAGACCCAAAACCATCTGGTTCATGAGTTATACGCCCGCAAAAGTGCGAAAGGGTTTATTAGTAGACTACTTCAAAGTCACCTTGGTATTGATATCGTCATCGAAACGTCATACGCTCGCCATTATACTACAGGCTGCTTTTTTTTGCTTATGGTCAAAACAGCATGGTTGATGATACATTCGCAAGAGCGATGATGCGGCATGTATGATACAGTTTGCGGAAGGTGATTGGTTGTTAGAAAGATTTCGCTGCTGAATGCCTGTCGCGAACGTAAGCGTGAGCACTTGTGGTTGTGTGGCGCTCGTCGCCAACGGGGCATTTTTCCTTATTTCTAGACCATAGGTCAAAGCTCGGTTGGTGCCTCGTATACCGGAGAAAAGAACCATGCCCGGGTTTATGGGTTAGCAAGGCATTATGAAATTGGGGCAATATTGCAGCAATTTTAAATGCATATTACACTAAATGTCTAACACTTCCTGTAGGACAAATTTAAATCTTGAACAAAAAAACTGTGTCTTAACAATACAACTTCTTGAGTTGCATTACCATGAACCCCCGTCGGTACATTATTTTAGGGGAGCGCACGGTGAAACGCGATGCTATAACGGAAAACCTGTGCGAAAGTTGCGAGAAAACCTGCAGTTTGAGAGTCCCGCGGTTTTGCAAGTGTGGGATCACACTCATTTGACATTAGATTGCGAATCAGGCGCTTGAAATGGGTGTGATCACCGATGGCGGGTGCCAGTGCCTTGTATTGATCTTGATGTGCTGGGCAGTGTGCGTGCGAGGTTTGTATTTCTGAGAGAGAACATTGTTTTGGTATTCTTGAAATGTAATGACTCCCAGTAAAATGCGATATATTGATATCTGCCTTTTTCTTTAGGTTTGTGTTTGAACAAACACAACCCATTGTTCTTAAGTGGGTGTTGAAAGGCAATTTGCTATTTTATTATGATCTTGCCAACATTTTAAACCCATTGAGGTATTACAGCATGGAAATTAATCCATTGTATATCATTATATTAGTAATTCATTCAGGCAGTACGGATTGGTCAACACAGCTCATTAATGCACATGCTTGGTATAAGCTCGCATGACACAGCTTTGCAAAACTTGTATTTCAATTAACAATTCTGAAAACATAGTGTTGTATTGTTATAAACGCACATACGACTGTCTTAACAAATTGTGTATGTAGGCAAGCATTGCTTGTGAGTCATCATTGTCACGGTCATTGCAACTTAGGTGAGATTCTGGGTGCTGGGAAGGGTGGAGAAGTATTGCTGTTGGTTTCCTGGATAGCACTTAAAAATATTTTTATCATGAGCCTTGTGCGCACCAGCAGCTTTATCACTTCCTTGCATTTCGCCCACCGAACCACAACTGCATGCGCTTGCCATGTCTCCAACGTTGTGCAAGGTCGGCAGGTTTGCAGTGTCATTTTACTATAGGTAATATTTTCTTGTTATGCATGTGTTATTCCTTATGTGAACAATATTTTTCAGTAAAGCAGCCTGATGGTCGGGTATGTTGCAAGGCTTTGGAAGCAGACGACGTGTTTGCATTTTTGTCGCCATGTTTGGTGGATTCCCAAAGCAGGCTGAGCAAGTGATTTCACTTATTGGTTGTGTGCTTTGCTGAAAGTGATTTGTATATTGCATTATGTGATTTTGGTCAGTCATATGTCAGATGCGGAGTTAATATAAGAATTCATGCTTGACCGATCTTTTCACGATGGAATTTATTATGACAGCAGCAGGGATTGCAGTACAAAAACATGCTCATTGTTCATTTTGCCATGTTGCAGTACCGCACGGCACTGAGGTAGTGCCACAATGACACTGTTTACCCATGCCATTACACAGTGTACCACATTGGTTGACTACTCTATGTCAATGCTTTGAGATAATAGCTTATACTTTATGAATGACGTAACAACTAATTCAACAACGCCAAAGGACTATCACCAGCGAGAATGCTGTTGCACCACAATGGTTATATCAGTGTTAACTAGTAATTGCATAAATAATCCTAAGCAAGCAAAATATTTCTGGTAGCTCAACCTTGCCATCTTTACCATAGAAACAACAATGCTTTGGCAATCAATTTTTAGCAATGTCAAATATTTATTAATTTTTGTCGGCAACTGCATTTCCAGTTACAAATAATTGAGAAAGTAACTACTGGGCACACCAGATATCAATGTCAGGACTACAGCGCTACAGGCAAGGATAAGTCGACAATACAGCATTGACATGCTCAACAGTCCTTGGCAGGTTTCGGTACGAGATTCATGACAGTCTTCACAGCATATCGTGCTTTGATATTAACAATCTGCCATAAAAGCTGGCGATCGCCACATTGTCCATGTCAAACAGCCCGCCAAAGCTTCTCTTACGACCAGTACCAAGACAAAAAATCCACAAACAAGCAATTCATTAAACCGGCACCCAACACAGCGCCCGCGATGAGAATGGCCGGTTGGCGCCAGCTTTCGTGCGTTTCGAGATATTCTTTAGGTCTGGCTGTCATATGCTACCAGGTATCGCTGTCGTCACAAAACCATTCCATGACGCGATCAAACAATGACGAAATGGGGCGCATTTTTACAAACATCGACATTTTGCTACTTGGGGTAGTTTTTGAACCTTGAAAGCTTACTAATAGTTACAAGAAAAATTTGCCAGTCATATCTGATGCTTATCTCAACATCTTCAAATGTGGAGCAGTCCCTTTGAGGTCAAGAAAAATATGGCCATCGACTTAGTTATGCAAAGGTACGTCAGCACGAATCACCGCATTAATGGACTGCAGTTGGCTTTCAACCAGCTGAACGGGTTGAATGCAGGTCCTGTTCATGAATCCCGTTTTGTGCCATATAATATTGTGATATTTATGGCACACCTGGGCAGTCCTGTTAGCTATGGCGGGCATGACGTTGGGAATCCAATGACATAAGAAAAACGCCGTAACCAACCGAGAACGTGAGTGGAAGTAAAAAGTCACGTACAAATATACAAGAACGCAATGACAAAAAATCAAAACACACGCACGTCATGGTCGGCAGGTATATCACGCGAGTAAAAATGAACAAGCGACCTTGTGGCGCGTTGAAGTGCTACAAGTGAGTCATCCCGTCCGCTCCAGTGACAGTTCTGACACGACCCCTGGCAGCGATTCTGGTCTAATAAGATTTTCCATGACGTATTTAAACGATGGCGCATTGAGCAGCGTATTTACTAAGCCGTGGCATTGTGATGTCTGGAGAAGTTTTTTGCATTTAAAAGGATACCAATACTTATAAGTGAGCTTTTCCGTCATATCTAACGTTTGCCTCAATATCTTCAAACGTGGAGCATTCTTTTCAAAGGGAGTGTTGCACCTTTAGAACACGTTTCAAAAACATGATCTGGTGGGCTCTCAGGACCTGTTATATGAATTGCACTGGGGAGTAAAACTGCATCACCTGCGTGAAAAGTGCAAAAAAGGTGGTATACTGCCTTCGGTGTGCGGATAGAAAATTCACACACAGTTTGCCGAATGCCTTTTTGTCGACTGCTATATGACAAATTCCACATTGGCGACATGTAAAAGGTCGATTTTCGACTTTTTGCCCAAGAACCAAGTTGCCCTGTGTATGGAGTAACCGTAAGACATGGAAAACAATGACAAAGCTCATCGCGTCTCGAAAATAGACACCGTCAGTCCAAGTAGGAGTTGAAAAAAGGAGGGCACTCGATGTCAGTACAAGAGGCAGTGAAAAAAGATCTTTCCACAAACAGGGAGTCAACAATTCAAATGAGAAAGAAAAAGTTGCAATAGGATGGGAATGAAAAGAAGTACCGAACTTACGGATAGAAAAGATGGTGACACCAAAACAGGTGTCACGCTTCCCTATACCATGTTGTAGGCAGCGTGTCAAACTGAAATGAAGTTAAAAGGTAAAGGAAAAAGGGAAGTTTAAGAAAAATACTTTCCCGTCAACCCCCACATCGAACGCTCCATCTGCACGCATGGCGGCACGCATTCCAGCTGACGGTCATGCTGACGACAGATGGAACAGGGCCTAAGACCAATGAGGTATTGCATATCCTGATACCTTCGTAACACTGCAATTATCATAATCTAACCTCCTCGACTCCCACAGTTCCCTCTGCCTAACATGCCGGCAGGTTGTCGCCTGTGTGCGCTTCTGTTCGCCGAGTTTAAAGGGAATGTTCCTCATTTGAAGATATTGAGTTAACACCAGATATGGTGGGAAATACCTTCTTGTAACTATTGGTGAACTTTCAAGGTTCAAAAACGACGCTAAGTAGCACAATTTCAATGTTTATAAAAATGGGCACCGTTACGTCATTGTTTGATGGCGTCATGAAATGGGTTTGTGACGACAGCAAAACCTGGCAGCATCTGGCAGCCAGACCTAAAGAATACCTCGAAACACACGGAAAGTTGGCGCCAACCGGCCATTCTCGTCGCGGGGCATGTGTCGGGGGGGGGGGGGGGCGAATTAGTGGGTGGGTTATTTGTGTGTTGTTTGTCTTGGTGCTGGCCGTAAGAAAAGCTTTCGTGTACCGTTTGACATGCGCAACGTAGCGATTGCCAGCTTTTATGGGAGATTATTAACATCAAAGCACGATATGCTGTGCTGCTGCTGTTGCTGCTTTGCTGTTGATTATTTTGTCAACACTTTATTGTTGACCCATCGTTGCGCAGAGCGCTGTAATCCTGACATTGGTATCATGTGATGTGTACAGTAGTTACTGTCCTTATTGTTTGTCACTGGAAGTGGGGTGTCGTGCCAAAATTAACAAACTGCAACATTGTGTTTATTTTTTGTAACCGGAAATGTGGTGTCATGCGAAAATTAATAAATTTGTAACGTTGCCATGCATTCATTGTGAAAGCATTGCTATTGCTATGGCAAAGATGGTAAGGTTCGGCCACTAAGAATGCTTTTTTGCTTAGGACTATTCATGCAATTAATATTTAATCCTGATATAACCATTGTCGTGCAACGACATTCTTGCCGTAGATAGTCCTTTGGCATTGTTACATAAATTTTTACCAGTCATTCATAAATTATAAGCTGCTATCTCGTAGGCTTAACATAGAGTACTCAACCAATGTGGTACTTTGTGTGTGGCACTGGTCAATAGCTTTATTGTGGCACTATCTCGGTGCTGTACTGTGGCATGACATTATGATCAACAATATTTTTTTCGACTGCAATCCATGCCGCTTTTATAATAAATTCTAGTATGAAAAGAGGGGTCAAACATGCGCTCTTGCATTGACTTCCCATCCATATGACTTCCCTTCCCATGTGACTGACCAAAAGCACATGCTACAATATACAAATCACTTTCAGCAAAGCAGACAACCAATAGGTGGCATCGCTTGGTCAGCCTGCTTCGTGAATCCAGAAAACGCAGGTGAGAAAGATGCAAACACATCTTTCACTTCCATGGTCAAGCAACATGCTGCAGTCATTAGGCTGCTTTATTAAAAATGACAGGAAAATTTTACATCTGGTGAAATGACACTGCAAAAATGCTGACCTTGCACAGGGCTGGAGACATGACAAGTGCATGTAGTTATGGTTGGATGGGCAAAATGCAAGGAAGTGATGAAGCTGCCAGTGCACACAAGGCTCATGATAAACATATTATTAAGTGCTGTCCAAGACACTAACAGCAATACTTTTCCACCTTTCTCAGCACCTAGCATCCCGCGCAAGTTGCAGTGACTATGATACTGATAACTCAGGAGCAATGCTCGCCTGCATACAAAATGTATGAAGACAGTACAATGTGCACCCATATTTTCAGAATTCTTTAGGGAAAGACAACTTTGCAAAGCCATATAATGTGAGCCTATACGGAGCATGTCCATTAATGAGTTGCACACACACCAGCCCCCACTGGCAAAATGAATTGCTGATATAATGGCATGCAATGCATCAATTACATGCTGTAATGCCTCAATAGGTTCACAATGTTGGCAAGATCATAAAGAAGTACCAGTACCAGTACTTGCCTTTGTACTCCCCTGCAACATAAATGCTAGTGTTTCCCTGAATTTGCCAGCATTCCTTTGTCCTGTTCAAACACGAACATAAAGATAGAGGCAGGTATCAATATCAATAGGCATCAATATATCACATCTCATTGGGAGTCAGTAGACTGACGAATACCAAAACAATGTTCTCTCTCAGAAGAACAAACCTCGCACGCACGCTGCCCATCACAGCAATACCAATACAAGCCACTGGCACACACCACCAGTGATCACACGCATTTCGAGCCCCCGATCCACACTCTTGCCAAATACGTGTGCTCTCACATTTGCACAGCTCGCGGGACTATCGAATTGCAGATTTTCTCACAATATCCGCACGGATCTTCAGTCACAGTACCGAATTTCACCGTGACCTCCCTTCGAAACAAAGTTCCAACGGGGGTTCGTGGTAATGAGGCTCAAGAGGTTCTGCTTGTAAAACACAATTTGTGTTTGAGCTTTAAATTTGTACCATACGTGTGAAATACTTAGAAAACTATGTCTAAAATCACTGTAATATTTCACCAATTTCATAATGCCTTGCTAACCCATAAGCCCGTGCAAGGTTCTGCGTTCCTGTACACAAGGCGCCAACCCAGCTGTCTGAAAGAGATCCGTTAGTACAAGAAGAAAAAATGCCAGCAGCAGAAAAAAGACTTGGTGTCGCGTCTTCTTTTTGATAATTTTGGGAGTGTCCATTTTTGAGTGCCGTACTTTTTTGCAGACAGTGGCGTTCTTTTTTTATAACATTGACCTGTGGCCTAGAAATAAGGAAAAATGACCCGTTCACGATGAGTGTTGCACAACCCGAAATTGCTCACGCTTGTGTTCGCGACACGCATTCAGCAGTAAAATCTCACTAACAGCCAATCATCTCCCGCAGACCGCACCACATGTGCAGCAGCATCGCCTTTGCGAATGTAGCATTGACCATGCTGTTTTGACCATAAACAAAAAACGGCCTGTAATATCACGGCGATCTAATGACGTTTCCATGGCGTCATTAATCAGAATGTGATTTTGAAGTTGGCTGTAAATAAGCCTTTTCGTACTTTGCGGGCGTGTAACTCAGGAACCAGAGCGTTTTGGGTTTTAAAAAGGGCATGTCCGTGAACCGCATCAAAATGTCCTCAAGATGGCTATTTCAGTTCAAAACGCCATACAAATGTGGAGCATTCCCTTTAAGTGGCGCGTCGGCGGTCCGCCAGCTCAGTCTGTCGCAGCAGCAGCCCAGGCTCTGGCGCCCGCTACTCGCCGCCGGCGAGCCGCGGCGAGCCTACACCACAGCCAGGGCAATGCAACACCGGGTACTCCAAAGTTTTGACTAGTAGGTATCGACACATACTATAAGTATACCAGAATCAGAATTAACACCAGATTTAGGATGTTGTACCGAAAGTTCGCAGTGCTGTGCTAGCGGCATCTTTGGTTTGTTTGCGGCGATTAAGAATAATCACATTTTCAGTCGCAAAAGACTTGAATTGTGGTGCGGTATTGCGGATGGTGGTTGGAGGATCAGATTGTGTTCGAGTAATTTCAGATGCCTCTTGGCTAATCAGATGTATGTTGTTCTTTGCCAAGTCACATTATGTCTCAGTTTACATATAATAACTCATTTAAACATTCCGCAGCGAAACTGATAATGTAAAGATTCAGCTATTGCACATCTTGCCAGTTATGAGTGTTGTGGCCTAGGCTACCGGCTGTTGAAGGCTTGCGGAATGCTGCATGCGAAGTGATTGGCCAAGGCGTGCTCAGGTATATTAATGCTGGAGCTAAGGGTCTCGTTATTTTTTAATGCATGAATATTGAGATTGTTGTCTGATTGGCACTTGAATATTCCACATAAGCATTGATAGCCTTCGTCCGCAGTGGCGTTACCACCCATGAAATGGGCCAACCAGTAATTATGCCAGTTCAGCACAGCTGTGTGATTGCATTAGATGTGTTTATTGAGACATGAAAGGCCTTATAATGTAATGGAAATGTTTGGTATGATGCAATGTTGTGCACATACCTGATATGACATTTCACCAAAGGAGTTATCTGCCTGCACTGTTTAGAAAAGGTCATCTTATGTCAAAAATTGGCTGAGTTTTCTGGCATCATTCAACTTATGTGAAATTATAAGTTAGGTTTTTTTCCAGATCAGAAGAATCAATGTGTGCGGCAGATTGGTGGGCTGTGCTGAGGGCGACCCTACCTCACCTCCACCTAATGTGTGTTTTTCATTGTGTCTGGACACCTCATTTTGATTTAAGGCTATTTAAAGTTGTAGTTTTGTGCCTTTCCTTCAAAAGTCCAGCCAATGTCATCAAATAATACCCAAAGCAGGTCATCACGATGTGATAGTCACTTTTACCTTAGTTTGTTTTGTAATATTCTAGCAACAATATGAGAAGGGCAAGCCAACGTTTGCTAGTGCATTTCAACATTGTTGGAGGAGGCCACCATCACAAAATGCAATCGCTCCATGCAACTGCATGCAGCATAAACCTGGCATTGAACAATAACCTGTGCTTGGTAAATGTATCCAATGTAAGCAGCAAATGTAGTTAATGTATCTAATGGGTGCATTGGTTTGTGTTGTACCTGAAATGTACAGCTAGTCAGCAAAATAAATCATCTTTATGATTTGTGCTAAGTCTTATGCTGAAATAATTATGCTATGGCACTTATCATTATATTGCTTACCATCCCGCTTTTAAGCACAACTGCTTCCCAATCAGCGGTGCTCGCAATGTTACTATGCTATTCGTTGCTGCGCTGGTCCTGAGGCGGCACTGCCGGCCCTGCACAACAGTGGCCGCCAGCATCACAACTTAAGAACCTAACACAGTGCCCTGGTCCTATCTCCTGGGTGCGCGTTGGACGGCCAGCCTTGGACGGCTGCCGTCGCGATAGGTTCCATGTGCCAGGTACAATAATCCTATGTGTCCTAGCCATAGGCTGTTGCATGTAGCCCGACGGCTGCGATAACACCTGTCAGGTATATTTGATGGACACAAACAGATCTCATGTGTATTTCTTGTAATAGCTCGCAGTACATTTCACAGCACAGCAGATGCATCTTCAGGCTATACATAATATGCATATATATATGTATATATATATATATATATATATATATATATATATATATATATACATATATGTTTATACATAATCAGGATTAATGCCTGCATTCAATAGTCTATTTCCCCAGTGTGGGATTTGTCACTCCGTGTTCCATCTCAACTCTGCTGAAAAAGAGTGTTGGCGGCCTCAGCGGGGATTCGATCCCACGCCCCGGACATCGTCGGCGCGTGCATGGGTACTGCGCTTGCCTGATAGCTCGAAAATGAGTGCAAGGCGCACACTTTTGATCTGGAAATTAAAAGAGAAGTTCAAGCTTCATCTTGTGCACTTTGTTGCTGCCATATTTTATACTAGACTTTGGACCCCCGCACCACAGCAGTGCCCCGGCCGGCGCTCGAGCGCACGGTGGCACACGAAGCTGAGCAGGGCGTTGCCCGCGGTAGCGCGCACCGAGGCGCCCACGTGGTTCTCGTCGAGGCACTCGTGGCGCACGGCCTGCGTATGGAGCGCGCGCTGCGCCGCCAGCGGCAGGCAGACCGAGTGGTAGAAGCGCAGCGTGTCCGCCAGGGAAGATGTCCACGGCTGCGCACCGAGTGCCTGCAACAGCCGAGAAGTGCTAGGTGACAGTTCAACAGTTAACGCGTGCGTCTCGCGCGTAGGCGGAGATGCCCTGTTGTGCATTTTGAGGCCTGTGGATGCCTTGAACCTTGAATAGCACGTACGCTTGCGGTCATTGGTATGGTATGCAAAGATGTCGAAACAGTCCGACCTGGGGATGATGTGGAGGGCATCACACAATTTCAAATATTGCGGCACACTAGATAGCCTGTGATTCAATTATTTCAAGGCAGTGCCCGATATTTGGGAAACATTTGAAAAGCATGCTATAGTGCAACCTCAGGATTAGTTGTGTCTGATAATAGTGCTAGGTAATGCCACTGCAGTACCGTCAAGATATGATAAGGATAAAGGTTTCATTATTTTCGAGTTCAACTTACGCTATCATCGCTTTGTAACGGCCTTATGCGCTTCTTCCCGCGGTCGCGACCACCATCGTCATGTGAACGACCGTGCGCACCTCTACTGGTGTAAATAAAAAAGCGTTTGTGATTAGCCCAGCGGGCAAGGGCCTGTTACTGCGAAGTTGCTTGGTTTTAGGTTGAGCCAGTGGGTCACTTGGATCATGGGATGCTCCCACTCCCAAAGCCAAAGAGCGCCTGGAAAAGAATATCTGTGGTAATGGTATAGAGAACGTCACGTTCGCACATATTTTTGTCTAAACGAGTGTTCCAAGCTTTTTTAGCATTTATTGCACAAACAATTTGGCACCTTTGTGTGTCGCAAACATTACGGAGCACACAGGTCGAAAAACAAGTCAGATGAAATGCATTACTTTCGTGGCAGTGAGCATGGAGTCAAATGAGATTTCTGCCGCAGGGTCGGCTACCTCAAACAGAAATTCTGAGATTTTCAAAAAGGACTTCGAGACAACTGGTATTACTGATCAACTTATACGCATGTGATGTAACAATGAGTGAAAAGTACACAAAAACTGAGATAGCTACTCCTCGCAAAGCCCACTCGATGTGACTTTAACCTTGGGCAACCCTCGTCAGCGGCAGGACATGAAAGGAAGTGTTCCACATTTATATCGGGGCTTTGAACCGGAATGACCATCTGAATAAGACCTTTTCGTACTGTTCACAACCTTGCCCTTTCAAGACCTAAACCCATCTAGTTTCTGAGCTATACGCCCGCGAAAATGGGGAGAGTATTTTGCGGGGGTATTTCAAAATCACCTTGGAATTCATGACTTTGTAATGACGTCATTCAAACCCAGCCATTCCATAAGCCATGCGGCGATGAGGTCAAAAAATGTCAGTGTCAAGGCGTTGATATCTGGCCTTCGTGAGCACAATTTCTAGATATAATGGCCGTTAATCAGCTTTAAATCAGTGTTGTACACGGTACGACGACGTGACAAACCATGACGTATTAAGGGGCATGTTTACTAAATAGAGACCTGTGCTGTCTAGAGCCGTTTTTCACTTGTAAAGTGTACCGACAGTTATTAGTGATCTGGTCTCATCGTATCTGATGATCGCTCCAATATATTCAAATGTGAAACATTTCCTTCAATACCTGGGCCTTAACCACCTGTTGAACATTTCTGATATGTCAGCGTCGTAATCTCTCACGTCGATTATCAATATCACGTTAGTTATCACGATTATCACGTCGAATATCACGATGCCGCGAAACCCGAAGCAGGCAGCCATGCTGGAACCACCGGTCCTGTGTAACGATCTTGGGCGAACACTTTGCAGCTGAGCTGAGCCTCTTTCAAAAATAATACCCCGGGCAAGTTTGAAAAGGTCGCCGGAACTTGTAACATTCTTACACGAGCCATTTGATAACTTCAGAACCAACAAGCGGAAACAGTTATTCGAGACAGTCGTGGGAACGACTCCATAGTTCAGAGACTGGGCATAGATAAAATTGTAAGTCCCAAGTCGGGTCTCAAAAGGGTTTAACCTTGCGGCAATTCCTTATGATGGCCGAACAGTTAGGTAAACACATCCAAAAATACAAAGGCGAGCTCACCAACGCTGCAGAGGAGAGTAACCTCCACGTATTCTGACAAAATTTAGCGCAAAACCTGCAACGCACAGGGAGCAGCGAAAACATGTGCTTGCTCTCAGCGCCTCGAGGATCCGCCGCCACTGCCCAAGAGTCGCCCATGGGCGCGCGCACTTGGCAGCTGCCTACCTGTCTGTACACGTCGAATACGACGGCGTTTGACGACAGGATGACGCCGCCGATGAGAGAATTCTTGCCGCTGCTCTCGGTCATCTCCGGCCCGTCCAGCTTCCATACCACCTTGGTGAAGGCCGCCAGCGCCTGGACGTGGCGCGCGAACGGCAGCATATCCTTCCGGAAGCGCAGCACGCGCTCCTGCAGCGGCATACGCGTCTCATCCTGGAACGGCTTTGCATACCAGTAGCCGGCCGTCAGCACCACAAGGTCGGGGCAGGCGCCGCCCCGGCCACACTCGTCGGCCAGCGCGTTCAGCACGTTCAGGTACGCGTCGTCCGCGTGCGCGCGCCAGAAGAACTCGACGCGCAGGAGGGGGCTGGCTGCTACGAGGCTGCAGGCGAGCTTCTGCCAGTGTGTGCGCGTCGAGTCGAACAGTTTGAAGCCCTCCGTGCAGAGCGCCGGGTGGCCGACAACGTGACGCGAGGCGTTGGCCACGTCCGGGAACAGATCCTGCACGGGCCGGCCCTCGAACTGCAACTCCAGCTCTGCCGACAGCCATTCGAGCAGGATGCGAGCGCGCGAGTCGCCAACCAGGACGAGGTGTGCCGGCCGTTGGCGCGAGTTGGTGAGGCGCCGCAAGCAGACGCGCGCGTCGCTGACGCCCAGGCTGGAGGCTCCGCAGCGCGGCGGCGCCGTATCCTCCGCCTCCCAGAAAGGGCGCGAGTCGGACAGGCTGAAAACCCGGCTGCAGGTGTGGTCAGAGTGCAGATCAAGGCTGGGGACGGAGAAGAAGGCGGAAGCCACGTCCCCTGTCGGCACAGACACATCTGATCCGATGGGTGGTGTCATCACCGATATCAGAATGTGTATGGCTGCATCAATGGCGCGACAGCCGTCATTTCCACCTGCATTTGCTGTTTTACACGATCGGTCTGGCTGCGGTCGCACTCGCATCAGTTCCTCAGTTCATCTGTACGGACTGTGCGAATGTGACAAAAATAAACAGAAAGATAACAAAAAATGTCCCCGTCCCCGTCCTCCCTCTCCCTCTCCCTCCCCTCTCCTCTCCCTCTCCCTCTCCCTTCCCTCTCCCTCTCCCTCCGCCCTCTCCCTCGCCCTCTCCCTCTCCCCCTCTCTCCCCCTCTCCTCCTCCCCTCTCTCCCCTCTCTCCCCCTCTCTCCCCTATTCCCCCATACTCTCTCCCTCGCTTCTTATCGCCCTCTCGCCCTTCTCTCCCTCTTCTCTCCCTCTCTCTCCCCCCTCTCTCCCTCTCTCCGTCTCGTCGTCTCTCCGTCTCTCTCGTCTCTCCGTCTCTCTGTCTCTCTGTCTCTCTGTCTCTCGTCTCTCTGTCTCTCTGTCTCTCGTCTCTCTGCTCCTGTCTCTCTGTCTTCTGTATCTCTGCTCTCTGTCTATCTTGTCTCTCTCCTCTCTCTCTCTCTCTCTCGTCTCTCTCTCTCTCCTCTCTCTCTCTCTCTCTCTCTCTCTCTCTTCTTCTCTCTCTCTCTCTCTCTCTCTCTCTCTCTCTCTCGTATTCCCAGATGTTTTCAAGCTCACCTTCTTCCGCTCCATTCCTGACAATAAACAGAAGGGTACAAATGACAGCGGATGCGAGTAGCAACCACCTAGACTTTGATTCCATTCCTGCGCATGTCTGTAACATGAGGAGTGTCTTAGCGAGCAGGCTGTGAGAACCATGTCCATTGGATTAGGGGATGGCAAGGGCGGCTGCTAAACCTCAAACTTCGCGGCATCTAGCTTAAGTTTGATTTCTAAGCGTTTCACTAGGTGACACTCATCATGTAATGAAGTGACCATTCTTTCTTTGTTGCGTATAATTTCGATAGCCGGAAACCTGAGGAACTCAGTGACATCTATTTTGAACCTATCTGGTTAACCGGTAACGTTCCTAGGAGGCCATTGTTCAGGCGTGCTCGGGACGAGTACGATTTTGTAGACGAAGGCGATATTTTTGAAGCCGAGTGAATAAGTAGGCCTTAAGTATAGCTTTCATCGTAAGGAAAAGGTCAGCCTAGGTCATTGACCCTGTCTGATATCCAGTATGACGATGACTTGTGAGAAGTCACAAGGGCTTGGGTATTCCGTGCAGGTCTCTGGCCGAACGGCAGTCAAGGCCGAGGCCACGGTCGCGCCGGCGGGACCACCGCGCTCTGGCAATGGGCGGTGGCGGGAGAGCAGGACGAACAGCTGCCTGCACCAGGATTTCAACGAGGGCACCCAGCCCGACGAGCCATTGCAGGACCACAGTGCATGATGCCAGAGAGGGAACAGGCAGAAATGAATGAAACTTAAAGGGAATGTTCCACATTTGAAGATACTGAAGCCAGAGCCACAGCCATCGGATACCAAGAAATAAGCTCACATATGCCTATTGGTATGCTTCCAAGAGGAAAAGGCTGCTCTAGTTGATGGCTGTTGCTATCACCTCAGCGCCTCTCTGAAACAAGGGGCTCACACAAATTCCGTTGGTATCTTGCAAAGGAATGTTGGTGAAAAACTAATAACATAATAGCTCGTCATGAATATATTTCCATCGACTGGTACACTTGCCATTTCATTCACGAATTCATATAAATCACTTGTGGTGTACTCATTTCGTGAGACGGCCCAGCACAGGAACGCAACTGATCAACTTTCTATTAAAATTCTGTCCATTTTTAGATCCTAGAATTCTTTGCGTGAGTTCCTAACTAGCAGGTTCCTTTTTCAAACATAAGGATAGATTACTCAAATACTGCCGATCGACTGTTGTTACGAGTTCTGTTGTGCCTCGTGTAAGGCATCCTACATAGGTTCCACATTTCGGAGCTTGCGTCGTCGCGTTCAGCAGCATTTGGATCCATCTGTCCGGAGGGGAAGATCGTTTGCAAGACCTGACTCCTCCCCACAACACATTCCAACACCAGAACATTCATTGATATGTGACACCCCAGTTTTGGCTTTCAATTTTAGTACATTGTGCAGCACATCTTCTTCGCTTGATTTGAAAATCTCAGAGTCTTTTTACGCTTTTAAGGAACGTCCAACGCTAAATTCGATGATTTCATCATATCCATTAGAAATTGTGCTAAACTAAACGATTCACGCCTGGAGGATTGCGGACGGGTGGTCGTTTGTTATTACATGACCTTGTGTGGCATTTTCAATTAATTTGTGTCATGTGCGTGTGTTGTACCATCGTGTTACCATTAGATACACTAAAGTCATGCGTTCGGCACTCAGAGACACCCAGGCTTGTTAGGTTTCCAAACATTCCAAAGGCTAAGACCGTTGTTCCTCCTCAGTTGCTCGCTACTTTCTCCTCAGCCGTTGCTGTGATTTCTATAAAAAATGCCACAGCTGAATTCCGGGCATAAAATCACTCAATATTGGTACCTTCAGCGAACTAAAAACATAGTTTGCTACTTCGGCCCTTTCACCTGTCGGTTTGTCGTGAAATGACCAGGTGCTGATGATACCACGGAGGTCAGACGGGGATCACCTTTATCCGGATGCGTTTCCACTGGCAGCCCAGTGGGAAGGAGCAGGAATCTCGCGCTCAAATACCATCCCCTCACACAACAAGGCATCCAGTGAGTCGGCGAGGACGGTGAGCACGGGTGCCGCGTCAGAGGCTCCAAAACCTGATGCGGCGCGTAGGCAACTGTGCTGAAACTAAAAAACTTTAAAGAAAAGCTTTTTAACTTGTCGCCTAAAAAACTTAGCGCAACAAAGTGGGTTATAAGAAAAAGTCAAAAGACAAAGAGCCAGTGGAGAAAAAATCAAATGATAACAAATTAATTGGCAAAGAGTCAAACAGGATAAAACTCAAACAGAAGCAAGGCAATGGGTCCAAAGTCAAAACGACATCGAATAAAATGGCATAAAAGTCAAAAGCATTTGAGTTAAATACAAAAATTCAAACAGCCAAGAATTTCAAGGCCTTTAAAGCTGAAAAAGGTAGAAGTCAAAATGATAAACATTTAAAGCAACAAGTCGAACAACAAACATTCCAAAGGAATAAGCGTGAAAATGGACAGCGGCGGAGCAGTGTACACAAATCGCTTCCCTGACTTTCACAGGGTTTCAGAACACGCCGAGGGCCCCTGGTCGTGGGGGAGCGCCGAACGGAAGAAGAGATGAAGCCCGTCCCGTTCAGCCGGTTGGAATAAGGCGCTTATCGGCTCCTTGACTGTGCAAAAGGAGCATAGGCCGGGTCCCAGTTTTGGATCGAAGAGGGCCATCTCGCGTGATGGCAAATGTCTGCAATCATGATGATTTCTGTGATATGATTCCTTTTAACCTTTCTGCTTTAGATCCCCTCAACCATAAAAAACCATCGTGACACAAGAGCATTCCTCCGACGGGAAGTGCCGCGGTTTTTGAGCTGGTGAGAACTTTTCAAGTGGCTTTGAGCACTAGACAAAACTCTTCGCGGGGCAGCCTCCTGGACGAGGCTTTCTAATAGGTCTCCCAAGCTATGGAGGGAAGAATAGAAGTGAACCCTGCAACAACTTAATCATCATTATATATTCCAACACTCCATAACTGTGCTGCATTTCCTTAACATGGAGAAAATTTCATAGCAGGGACTCTACGTCAGTGAGTCAATGAGTCCGTCATTGACTAAAAGGCATAACAGATTACCCCTGTCCCCGCCGATAATCACAATCGGCCAAACAATAACACCCGCACCGGATTGCAATGCGAGTTACACGGTGAAGTGCTGACCCACAGATGATATAACGGTTGCAGCGGATATCATGGACGCGTTTATGCCACTCTGGCTGCTTTTCAACTGCCGTCTAGCACTTCTGAGGCGCGTTTTCTCTTCGCAGTATTCTGCGCCTGCTCGGGTGCACCGTGCCGCTGCAATGGGCGGCCAGGTGGCCGGCAGATGCCAAGCCGCCGAGCGCCTGGTCGCCCGGCCCGGCCATCAGATGGCGCTATCATCGGTTTCTCCTGAATGCGACAAATAATTTCATTATTTTTTAACTACAATTCATGTATATATATATATATATATATATATATATATATATATATATATATATATATAAACTGAGCTTTACCATACGATTGAAAACTGGCAAGGTGCCTCAAGTTGAGATAACTTAATGTTGGTCTCGCCTAGTTGATGTTGGTAGGCGAAATCAACGAAGTGACGAAATCTTCAAAACAATGAGCCACAAGAGATTTGATTGCATGGTTTTGCCATACAGCACCCCAAGACCCATGCTCAATTTAACAACGGTGATGACCACTGGTTTATGTTCCTCGCCACTGGTTGTTACCTATCAGGGGTGGAACTTTGTATCTCTTGGGGGTCATGTCCCCCTAATGTTGAGCTGCCTCCCAATGTTGAGCTGGGTCTCTTCAATGTTGGGCAGGGCCCCCCTTATATTTGGCTGGGCCATCGCTATATTTTGCTCGGCCTTCACAACATGGAACCTGACTCCCGATACCCTATCAGTTTTTTTTAGCTAAAGTTAATTTAAGATTTGGTATGGACTCACAAGGGCCTATGTGAAACAAAACCCGCAAAAAATCGGTCTTGCGACTTCTGACTGGCACAGGCCACCATCTCATTGTGAGTGCAGATCGCTGTATCATCGTTTTCATGTCTTTTGTCATTGGCAAGAGGGTCTTAACTAACGCAATAGGCCTTTTGACATTCGAGGCCCCGCTCCTGTCCCTGTTCAGCAAAGGTGCCTGTAGGTTCCGGACACGCAGCTTCAATTTAGTTCCTTAAACTCATCTCATCATCCTTTTCTGCTTGCCTCTGCCGCGCCGTATTCATCCCCCGCTCTTTTCCTCTGTGTGAGCTCTCCCCGCGAAATCAACCGGCAGTGCGCCACATGAGCCCATCGAGGATACTGCTTGGTTTGCATATAGATCTTAGTTATGCTCGATTATGTGTCGTAATTGTGCATCATGCATGCTACTTTTAAATGTATTGAGATTATGTGGTTGCGGAAAAGATGTTATTTATACGTGTTTATAGGTTGCTTTATCGTTGCAGAAGCCGGCAGGATGATGGACGAATACAGCTTTGCGTAGTGCTGGAGCGACTTCATCTGCACGCGGAGCCAGGAGCTATTTCTTGCCGCGTTGCAAGCCGTGAGAATGGGTGTGGATGCTCCAGTGCCCATGGCCGACTTTAGGCTTTTTGGCGACACGGGGCCCGTGTTGGGCACTAGGAGCCCCTGATCAGTATAGGAGTCAAACCAATGCACGCCCTTTCGTATTAATATTTGCAGGCTAGGCCCCACACCGACTTGGGAAAGATGCCCCTCAACCAACACCGGCGCACGACGGGGCGTTCGGTATTTCCTACTGGTTTCTGTTCCTTTATCTCCGGCCTGCCCTTTGGACCCTTCGATCGGACCCCTGATTGTCGCTCCCTTCGGAAGCAGAGGTCTCCTCGGGACCTCGGGACCCAAGGACTTGAGGTAGATCAAATGTCAATGTCCTACCGATGGTGGTTCTTGGTTCCTTCCTACCGTCCTTGGTTCCTCGTGAAAACATAAACATGTGGAATTGTTGCGCCCTCTTGATTTTGAAGCCGCTGGAAATTGGAGGCTATTGTGGTGTCTCTAGAAGTGGGCACCAATTCAAAATACAAGTTGTGATGCCCGAAATGGGCGCATCAGATATTTCTTCGACGAGAGACCCTACTTAGGACTTGGTCAGGGTGTAAGGCATAGAAGTTGCATTAGCCCCTGATTCTGGTGCCCTCTGAAAATGGAAGTGTGGGGTCCCTGGAATGCCCCGTTTGGATTGGGTGCATATTTAATAATAAAAGTTATGATGCCCCAAAATAACAGTTTTTGCGACCCATCGCCGAATGAGCCGGTCTCGCATTCCCCCAAGGAAAGATAAGAGCATTGTGGTGCACTGAACTTTGTTGTCCCTTGAAAACAAACGTTTTGGGACCCACTGTGGCGCCCCATCAAATCAGAGGCCTACTTGAATAATGTACATGATTTTCCACGCTGAAGGACTTGTGGTGCCCTTTTTGGAAGGGGTCGATCCAAAATTAGGTCAGGATAGACGGCATAGAAATCGTGGCGTCGCTTAAAATTGAGGTTTTGGCACCCTTCCAACCGCTCGCTTGGACTTCATGCCTAACGTAAATAACTGTTGTGATACTGCGAAGTGAAGGTTTTGATGTTCCTACCCCGAATGGGTCGATCCATGACTTTGTCGATTGAACGTCACGGATATTGCAATTTGCCCTGCAATTTGCTGTCTATTAAAAATAAATGTTTTGGGACCCTTCGACGTGGCACCTGGAACTGAATATCTCCGGCAAATAAAGGTTATAACCACCCAAAATGAAAAATGCTACTGCCACTTTGCCGAAAGCTGAGGGACGTATCGCTCCGGAATTTCGTCACGGTGAAACACACAGAAACCACTTATGAAAATAACGGTCGTGATGTCTCGAAATAAACGTTTTGGGGCACCTCGCCAAAGTTCTAGGATTTCGTTCGGGGTAGGAGGTGCCTCTTGAGAATGAAAGCTTGCGTCCCCTTGTGGTGCCCTCTGGAATTGGGTGCATCTCGAAACAAAGCATGTAGTGTGAGAAATAATGGTTTTAGTGCTCCTTTGCCGAATGGGCCGATCCAGGAATTTGTGAAACAAGGCACCAATATAGTGGTGCCCCTGGAATTTGGTGGCTCCCGAAAGCGTAAATTTGGAAATTTTCCTTTGCGGTGTCCCTGGAATTTGGTTCTTCTTGGAAATGTAGGCTATGTGGTTTCTAAATGAAGTTTTGGTGTGGCCTAAGGCGCTCGCTCATGAGTGGCTTGAGGGCGGGTGGCATGGCCCCATACCACCGACCACCCACCCTTAGCGTACACCCCTATCTGTGTTTTTCATTACAAGCAGGCATTACGTCATCAAATTTAGACAGTTCCGGAGCATTGCCATCGTGTCATTCAATGAACTATCTTTTTAGCCCCATTGATTGGCACTTCTTGGAGGAGCCCCATAGCCACTTAAAATCGCTGCCTTCCCGCAGCCTCCTGGAGCGGCCTAGAAGCGGCACCATTTGTGGACACGTGCGGTGTCCACTATGACAGGCAGGTGCTGTGGCCAGGTAGTGGCTGGTTCAATGAGTCATCTTTGAACCAACACAGGATGAAAAATAGGTATCTTGGATTGTCAGCAGCTGTGAGACGATTATGCAGAAATATTTCTAAAACATAAACGACCATCGTCTGTCCCATGGCCATTCTCAAGACATGGGCTCTGGAGGATGAGCGCAGCTTGTTATATAGAGTACAATCAACATACTTGTGTAGTACCACAACTTTGTTTAATCAGCATCTCCATGTGTACTGAAGGTCGTCAACTTAAAATAATAACTCCGGACATAGTGCCGAAAACAGGAACTGCAGGCATTTCTTCCTAACACCAACTTAAGGTGGACACAATTCGTGAAAAATGCTGCTTGGAAACAGGGCGGGCAGGGTTCACGGGCACGGCCCCTCAATGAAAAACGCGAAGTTCCACCGCTGTTACCCACCTTGGTGCAACAAATGTGCAGGGGCTCTCCTCTCTCACACACCACAGCCAACGGTATGAGACGACCTTCGATAGGCACGCTGCTGTCACGTCCGATGGCCACCTCGGGCACAACTGATCTGATCGGGCACAACTGATCTGATAGCCAACTGATCCGAATCGTGTGCACCGCGCGACACGGTGCAAAGTCATAAAGGCGTGACCGCCGCTGGCACCGGCTAGGCCCAGATTAGAGAGGCAGCTTTTGAATCCGCCAGCCCGGCACATCTGACTCGGCAAGAACCCAGGGGTTTTCATGACGTGGCGGGTTTCTGCGGTTAAAGTTGTTTGCGACCGAAATAATGCATTTTCACTGGTGCATAAGCTTACAGCTCTCCAAAAATCAGGGTGTCTTGCCATCAAAAGATACAACTATCGAAAAATTTAGCCTTAGTTTTGATAGCAGGGTCATTAGTGACAGAAAGCCGGTGGCATAGCCTGTTTGCAGATGGCACACCAGGAAACCAGGTTGCACAAATCGGGCAACTTTATTGAAACATGTCACCAAAAACGTCAAAACTAATTGCCCAAGTTTTGAAAGCTTAGCCCTTAGGCCTCAATGACTGGAAATTGCATGATGTTCGTGCAATTATGCGATCTTACTTGCGATCTTACTAGGTCTGACCTTGCAGAGAACACAACCATCCTCGCTTACGGGAGCAGCCGTCGGAAGCCACACATCAGTGAGATCGTCATGATTCAGATGCGCGAGCATTCCCTCAACACCCAACAGGAGCAATCGTGTGATATGAGCACGAGCAAGATGTGAAATGTCAGGTCACCTGAGCTGATCTTACTGTTTCCACTTTATTGTTCAAGGTATTTCTGTATGGTATTGATGTCACTTTTTTCCAAATTTACACACGTTGAAAGGGTGCTAAGAGAACAAAACATTAAATGTTGAAGCCATTTTCGCTTGGAACGAACTAGCGAGGCGTTATACTAATGGGCGTTAACATCTATTTGCACGCATGAAACGAAGGCTTTAGCGCCCTTGTGCCACGCTGGTTTCACAAAATTTGATCTTGACATCTAGCTGATGTGTTCCTTGAGCGAAGAGGAATAATGACGCTTCGAATAGGATGGGTATCATAATTGTGCTGATGTTAGCGTCAAACGGATCCTCGCTGCGATAGTGACACGATGGTGATGTGTAAACGTGATGGGAGCTTGCTTCACCTTACTCGCCCCATCGGACTTTAGTTTCACCTTCACATTCTGTGTTTGACCTGACTCAATAAAGAATAAAATTTCGAGACATGTGAACTTGAAATGTTTACCAAACAAACCTATACGTGAAGTCGCTACCTCGTCACAATTTGCTATAAATGCATCTGATATTGCACGTCTCTATAGGTTGAACGGTGTCTAGCATACGCTTATCAAAAGAACTGATTTTCTGACAAAGGATTTCCACATCCTGCAGAAGCCACTGCAGCTGAT
>NW_023596921.1:31311627-31344298 GCF_011947565.3 Pollicipes pollicipes
CTTCTTAGAGATCAGAACAGGCCATTGACCTAAGACGAGCTGGGTCGAACGCTTTGTTTTAGGAGCATACTGCCTAGCGTAATCTTTGTCGCTTATTCAAATGAAAACGCAGAGCAGTCTTGTATCATTTTGGTCACCATGACCTTCAAAGGGTCAAACAAGGTCAATGACCTCAAATGGGCTTGTGACCTTTTGCTCAGAGACAGTTCCCTAGGTTCTGGGGCGCTTTGGAGACCAACCTGGAGTTTGACCTTGTTTGACCTTATTCAACCTGAAGGTCATGACCTAGGAAGCTGAAACCTTAGCCTAAGTGGCTCACGTATAGGTCAAGGACACCCTGTAAATTTGGTGTCTCCAGATTTTTTAGTTCACAAGATCTCAGAGGGGGGCGTCAAATTGCCTCTCCCCCCCCCCCCACACCCGAGCGAAGGGTGTCTAGCCAGGCCAACCGGGCGCGTGTTAAAACAGTAATTTCATGACAGTATTATGAGCATAACAAATTATTAACACCAATAATTTGATGCTGCACTTTCCAATTCTCTTCCACAGCACTTTTAAAACAAAACAAAGCAAAGGAATTCAATAACAATATAACAACAGAAAATTCAACAAGCATAAAACACTCAAACAACACAACATTGAACTCCTACACATCAGTCCATCACCAAGTCAAACACAATAGACATACTTCTGGCTTCTGTTAACGTGGGGTCGGGGAAAACAAACATTTTGTCGCTGTTTCTCACAAAATACCAATGCCTTTTTCCATGAAAGTAGCGTATGCCTAACCTAAAGAGGCCTTACACCATCTCATCCTGTATAACCAGTTTGCATCACAGCAGCAGTTGTGAGTTACTGATTCTTGCACAATTCATATTGCCACTTGCCATGCACTTGACCTAACTTAGAGTAGCCCATATGATGAACATCATCTCAACTCACCTATCTGTTGACAGCAGCACTTGTGATAAAAATATGATATTTTAAGCTAGTTCTAAGCTGGTTTCAACTTGCATTTTTATTCAGTTCATTTGTGCATGCTTGTTGACATCGGACAAAGTTGACGACATGCAAATCAAAACACTTTAAACCACTTTGAACAACCTATTTTGATTGTCATGGTTAGCCCATGTCAAGGACAGTAATGGGTATGCTCCACAAAACAATCTCTTCTCCAAAAATAACATAACTTTAAGATGGCCATGCCAGTATTGCTGCCTGCCTTTTCAGCTGCAGCAAATGTATCCATTCGGGCTTGTTTATCCATATTTAATGACAAAGTTTGAGATTCTGGCTTGACATTTTAAATGGGGTGGTCTGACTATTTGTTACATACCAATATTCAACTGATGTTATAATTGCTATGCAGCTTAGAGTATCCCCGTGTTAAAAATATAGTGCATATATACAGTACGGTCATTTGCCGGTCACCAAACCATGACAACTGTAGAAAACATGTGGTTAAAGCAGCCATGAGGGACCACTTTAAGAAATTTGGGGCAAATAACCATGAATGTGGAACAAAATAAGCCCACTGCATGCCTTGTGGCATCATAATTTGTCTTATGGCAAAACTCGATGCATTAAAACAGAAAATGGCTAGCCCTGGTTACCAATCATGTGTTCAAAGCAGGTAAGGTAAGCAATTACTTGGTCCACAGGAGACTTGCCGGCTCTTTCCTACTCCCCCAAAAATAAAAATTCAGTACCTTTTGCATGGTCTGCTGGCAGACAGAGTCATCCGACTCACCCCCCAAATTAAATATCAATCATGCCCACCAACCGTCGAGATTAAAATCCGAATCAAGTAAGAGGTGCACATGATAAACATGTCCGGAGGGCAGAATTTGGCCATCAAACACTTCTGTATTAGCTGCGTCAGATTTGTCCCAAGGCTCCATGTGGCAGCATATTATAATGCTGCCATACAGAGGCAGCATTCGGCAAGACCATTCTAAGCCTTGCCAGGTAGCACGGTAAGTCAGACACTCGAAAAGCTTGGATTTATCCTTATTGAGCACCGCCATGAACCAAGAAAGCAGTTAACCGAAGGTTTAAGAGGGCAAAAATGGCGGTAAAAATAAGTTCCGTGCTTCAAATTGTCTCCTTTATTCCCTGTGAATTGTTCACGCTTGGGTGTAAATCAAGCACGTTTGGGCGGCTGGCGAATTAGTCCAATTTATGTATGAAATACGTACAAGCTTGCAGTTGGAGCATCCTGCAGAGAAATTGGTCAATATTTTAAGCAACAGATGGTATCTCTAAAGACAATCGAAAAGGAAAAAGGAAAAAAGTGGCATAACACTGGTATGATAGCAGGAAAAACATAAGTAGCTAAATGAATAGAAAGACTGGTACTTTTGTCGCAAAATTTTTTGAATCAGCTGATTTGGCTTAAATCTGTTAATATAAGTGCTCAAATGGTGATATGCATCCCGTAAGTTTAATTTAAGAGACATTTCTTGAACTTTTCACTCATGCATTTCGGGAGGGATGCAATTTAGTGGTCAAGTTTCCTTGGGAAAAAAGTGCGTCGAGTAAAATTCTCTACCAGGCCTTGCTGGTGCTTGCTCCAGGCTCTGCTTTCGTGGTGTGGTGGTGATACCAAAAAAAATAGGGGATGCGTGAAAACCTTGCATTTGGCGCACAGCTGCAGATTGTGATGCATTTTGTAAACAAACCGAACTTAATGCGTGCAAGCGGGTGGGGTCGCTGGGGTTCTTGGGCTTGGAGGTACCTGGCGCCCTCGCTCTATGCATACATTGACATGATTCAGATGTAGGTGAGGCACGACATAGCCATAGATGTCCAGGTTCTGCAGAGCCCCGTTTATGATTGGTGGTTTCAAGTGAGCTCGGTTTTGGATGACATCTGAAAACCTCAGAAAGGGAAATAGGGGTTTGGCATGTGCGATTAGACAATGTCAGGCAGGAGTGAAAAATTCACGTAAATTATGGGGAAAAGGAGTGAAAAATTTCTACTCATAGAGTGTTGCTTTACACCCAAAGTCGGCAATTCTAGGACACTGCTTAGCAAATGTGACCCCAAACAGAGCGGAGGGCCCTCCATTCAAATAGGAAGTGTCCAAAACCAGATGTAGAGGTCCCCTAACGACCAAATAGGTCCGAACATCTAATCAGAAGAAGCCCGACATGAGCCCGTAAGGCCCTCAATTCAAATAATAAATATCCAGAACCCAGTGTGGGGGCCCCGAAAGATGGAGTGTATCCGAGCAAGTTGTCAAATTGTAAGAAGCAGCTAACGGATCTCAAAAATGCTGTGTATCTGAGCCACGCAGCACGTCACTCCTGCTGGCCTCCAACAGCGTACACAGCTCGGTACCCTGCCCTCCAAGCTACGCGCCCCCTCGCCGTTTTTCCCTGCCCAACACTGCTGTCGTAAAAACGTTCCTCTTTCCGCTGTTCCTCGCCCCTTGCGCCCACTTCGCCGCTTCCACCGCGCACCAGATGAAGGTTTCCCTTCACACAAATAACCCCGATAGAAGCGCAGGGCCTTGAACTCAAACACTAAGGCCTAATGTGCAGGAGCTCCCGAGCAGTCCAGTGTGGCCGAGGAGGCGAATAGAGGAGGCCCCGACAAGTGTGTAGGGCCCCCATTCAAATAGGACGTGCCCAAGACCCAATGGAGAGAGCCCCGAACGTTGGAATGTTTCCGAGCAGGTTATCAGATAGGTCCCCACAAGAATGTAGCTCCCCCCCCCTCCCATTCAGATAAGAAGTACCGAAGACCCAGTGTGGACGGTCCCCGAATGATCGCGTGTGCCCAAGCAGGCTATCAGATTGGTCCCCGCCAAGAGCGTAGGGCGCTAAGCAAGTGACAGAGAATTAGAACCGCCCTACACCAATGTAGAGGGCCCCTGGCCATATCGGGGTGGGGAGAGGGGTAGGTAGGTTAATCGACACCCACGTAAAGGGCCCCTGAGTAGCCGAGAGTACACCAGTAGGTTGAGGTATGGGGCCCCGGCTATGTAGCCCACAGAGCCACAGAGCCAGAGCCAGCGAATGGAAAGACTCCATGAAAGGGCCCTTGGTTGATAAGATTTTTCCGGCACGCTAGCAGGAAGGGCTCAACAACAGTGCAGGACCCTCCGAGCAAATGCAAACAAGTCAAGGGCAGCGTGGAAAGCTCCTTAACGACCGGAATGGCGCTGCAGGCGGACATACATGTCCCCAAAAACAGCATAGGATCCTTAGGCAGCGTAATAATGCTTAAAATTCCCAATTCACAACTTTTTCAATCGTTGAAGATTTTTTTTTGCTTCTCGCAGGCGCTTCACTTGCGCTTGCAAATGTTCTTGGTCGCCTGGAAATCCAGGAATGTCTAAGCTTGTTGCGTTTTGTGTCAAAAAAATTGCACGTGTTCGGCCCATTATGGAGCTCACTTGGAGCCAATGGGCCCCTTCCAGGCCCAAGGGGGTGGGGGGCACGGCCCCGTAGCCCCCCCCCCCTGGATCCGCCCCGGCCGCCTGGTTTTAGGTGACATGAGCGATAATAAAAAAACATGTCTATGATGTTGTTGTCTACGCTGGTGGCGAATATCATAAAGATGCTGCGTCATTCGTCGATTCGGAGGGAGAATTATTGCATCTGGTAGACGTGTCCTCTTGGCTGGTATTCCAGCTTATTCAGGCGGAGCTAGCTAGTGGTTAAACAAGCAAATTGATGACTGGAAAGTCAACGACGTTGTTGCTGTTGTTGTCAAAGTTGTCACTGCTGACCTATCGTAATCAATGTTTGCTCCCGGTCGCTTCTCATCACGGTCAACGGCTCAGTCATGAACCATTCCGCATGGCTCGGTGTTGCACCAGTCGTCCCTTCATCTTCCTTTATGACGGACCCAAAGGCGCTGCGTAGGCAGGTGGATGCATCAGTTGTATGCTCATTATCAAGACGATGCAGTCGTGTTTTTGCGATAATTCCCAACCCCTCTTTAACCTGGCTTCCCCGCTGGTGGGCTCAACCTCGTAACCGAAGGTTTTATCCGCTATGTTCATCAGGTGACAGCTTGAACGTGACGGGATTCCCAAATAAAAATTATGCTTAATAACTGAATGTTTCGAGCACGCAGTTTGACCATATCCAGGCGTGGGCCTGCACCACTTCCACTGGCCATTCCATCCCTATCAATCCTGAAAATGCTGCTGACGAGTGGCCACGACTGACTCCAGAGCGACAGATCTCGGCGCCCCTGCCGACCGCGGCCAAATGTTCGCTGCAGCCGGTCGCCGGCCCGGAGACGAACCGGGCCGCATTAGGCGCCTTAATCGCGCCCGGCCCGTCGCGAGGCTCTCTTAATTTCGTCGGCACCGCATCCGTCAGCGGGCCGCCGCTAAAGCGCCCCGAATTAGCCCGAGTGGGCCCGGCCAGGCCATCCGCGGCAGCCCGCCGCCGCCCCTCCGGATCCTGCGCCGAGCCGGCCGCCTTTGGCAAACGGCCGCCATTATCATAATATCCTTCATGCGCATTATCCGGATGAGGTCATTATGTGGTGGTGTGTTTCGCCGATGGCGGCGGTCGCGAGAGATGGGGAGACTCACGCGAGCACCGCCTCTGGACATTTGGGGGCCGGGGGGAAGCCTGGCGAAGGGGGGGGCAACGGTGACAGTGTGTCGAGGATGGCGTGCGAACGGGCGCGGCAAATCGCGCCTGGGGATCGGCATACCCGTGATGTTGCGGCTTAAAGGGACCTTAAAGAAGTGGCAAACGTTGCAACGGCGCGCGGGTACAACCACTAAGTGTATCGAGGTTTGAAGCAATATAAGACGAACGGCAGTCACCAGTTCCCGCAACCAATCAGTGCTAGGTAAATGCGTTTTAAATCTCTATAATCTTGTTTCAGAACTTAGCTTAAGCTACCGCCAGGTCGTTCTGATATTCTTCCTGTTGCCTTTTTGAAACCCTGGGAGGTTTTACAGCAATTTTTAGGGAAATGAGCGAACTAGCCCATGGTTTCTCCAGCCAGCACTCTCCAACGTGAGGCGGTAAGGCGATAAGAAAAACAGACGTTGACGTATCGATGTCCGCGAAAGCCCATGGGCAATGCGTGCATGCTCTGAACACGATGCACAAAAAATAAAGCAAACGACGTGCAGCATGCCCAGAAGTTGGGTGGAGCTTTGTTTCTCTTTGGGTGACCTTCGACCCCATGCTTGTTAACGAGTCTTCATTTTTTATCGAAACCACCAGAAGTTCTGCCACGTCCCAAGTATAGATGATTGGTGGACACCTTTGGTCTTAAGTTCCCTAAAGATTTGCGTGAACCTGTACTTCCTGTCCTCAGGGAACAAAGACTCGCAAAGTGAACTCCACACACACCAGTAACGGCAGCCGCAACCTGCATAAGACACAGCTTGCTTAAGGCAAACACGCTTTAGCAGACATAGGAATTGAGCTACATCGCAGATAGCAGCAGGAGATTCCGCCATCCGCCTGCTCCTAGCCCGCCTCGCTGCCAGCACCTGTTCAGAAGCCGCCGCGCGCCGGCCGGCCGCCGCCGTGTCACCGGGAGCTGGGTCTTTGCTGGTGAGAGGCTGCGCACAAGCGTCGAACGCTCGTGCCGTCGAGACACGGGCATCTGCAGGCAGTTCCCTTCTCTGACGTGGTCGCCTGTGCGCTGTGCGTTGCGTGGCTGTATCGCCGTGCGCTGGGCGCTGTGTGGGTGTGTCGCTGTGCGCTGTGTGGCTGTGTGGCTGCGCGCTGCGTAGCCTGCGCTTTCATACGCTGTGTGGCTGTGTCGCCGTGCGCTGTGCGCTGTGTGGCTGTATCACCATGCGCTTTGTGGCTGTGTCGCTGTGCGCTGTGCCTTCGTTGCAGCTCACGGTGAGTGAGGCTCTCACGTCAGCGCTGTCGAGGCCCGACCGCTCTCCGCCGGCCCGCTGTCGGCACCTGTCGCCGCACCGCTGCGCGCCGCGCGCTGGGCTGGCCACCCGGCGGAGCGACGCCGCAGGTGCGCGCGGAGACCGGTAGTCCCCCCCGGAGCGCGGAACCAATCGGCTCTTTGTCGCCTGCTTGATTGCCGACGATTCATCAGCGGCGAGCGGCGCGGTTTGTCACGGCCTTGGCGGCCCCGCCCGGTAAACAGGGCGGCTGCGGCGTCGGCCCGGCCCGGCCCGGCCGCCGACCGCCGCCGGACCGGACGTTCACCCGGCTGGAGCGGCACGAGACGCCTCCTGGTGCTCAGGACCGGCCGAGAAGCGCCAAACTGACTTCATTATCGGATGCTCAGCGGTCGTCAGCGGATGCTCAGCGGTCGTCAGCGCGGGCGTTGCGGTGACTGATGTGCGGTCGCCTGGTCTGTGCGCGTGCCGTGTTAGCCTGGTCCGCCCGCCGGCAGGCGTATACTGATGCCTGCTGCGCGGCGGCCAGTTCAGCAGGTCCCGGAGGTCAGGCTGGGCTCCTCACCAACAGGCGTGGTTCGTAGCGTATTGCTTTTCATAATACTTTTTCATAATACTTGAAAAGAGATGAGGCATGCACGTGTTCTCATTATCAATAAATGTGGCCCGGCTGACGGCTCATGTCTGCTCTTTGGTCAGCGGTGATCAGGGATTTACCTCGTCTCCTCATAGTGGTGAAGTGCGCTGCTTTTTTGAAAGGTAAACTAAACGCCAGTTTCAGCCTTCGCGAATTTTACTGGGAGTGAGAGAATTTCCTTACAACTTCACGAGGACGTCTTCAGCGATGTTCGCCCGACGGTGCTCTCAGCGGTTTGGTCCTTTCACGCCAGCATTTTTAGACATTTCGTATTTAATCTGCTATGCATGAAAACTATGATGAATAGCACATTGTCTGTTGGTAGGTTTATCAAAATAACAGATAACTTTCTGGTAGCCACCCCCTGTTTACCGGGCGGGGCCGCCAGGTATGTATTCGTCATGCGCGTGTTCGCCATTTTACGTATGCGAATTTGGACGCATGGGACCAAATCGTCAAGTACCACAAACGTTAAATAACATATAAGTATATGACGACGAAGCGAAAACGCTTCCGGAGTAAATTTTCCCGCGTAAGTTGACGGAACTGACAACATCCCATGGCTAATGTTGATCGAAGTTTTGTGCAGCTCAGATCTGGCACCAAAGTAGCTCCCTGCCCGATAATGCTGACATGAAAAGGATTATCACGACGGCGAGAGAACACAGCGACAAGCAAGTGCGATTCAGCTGACTAGGGTTGGGTAGCTCTTGCGGCTCACATCGATACTGTCGGCATGCACACCAGGATTCACTGCGGAAGACACCAGGATAACGAGCGGTTAATGGATCCAGCTGCGCCTGAAGTGACTCGATTCACATAGGAGTTTCACATTCACATTCACATAAAAAGGACTGATGTAATGTATCAGGACCAATGCAGATTCGGACAGCATATTATGCATTCACGAATGGTCAGCCTCGCCGTTGGGAGAGTTTGGCACAACATAGTTTGGCAACAGCCAGAGTTTGGCACAACAAAGTGCGTGTAAAGGCATACAGCCTTCAAATAATAAGCAAAGTGGCACCGGTCCGATATGGTCCGGTCTACTGCCACGCTCATGCGCTGGTTGTCACGCTCACGCGGGCGTTGTCACTCAGTTATCCACACGCAGTTTGCACAGTTCGTGAAGACCTACATAGGTAAACAAACAACAGTTTTCGTTACGACATATTTGGCACATTCCGGGCCGAAGACTTGTGGTTCTGGACGTGGACACCAGCACCCGTAATCTCTCGGTAAGTGACGGGTGCATAATCGCCCATGTGGATGTCCAAGTAATTTCCTAAGCATAAGTGTATAATTATCTGCATCTGCCCATCACCGGGTGGAAACCTATCTAGTAGTTCTCACCCTGCTACACACAACGGACAAATGGCACGAGACCCTTCCCTTGTTACGCCACCTGCTTTTGCTCGGGGTGCCAACAACACAATTATCTATCATGTAAACAAAGTACTTGTGAATAGGACCCCATCCCGGTAACACCTGTTCGCGTCCACAAGGGAGAGGGGAGGGGAGAGTTGGCTTGCGGAAACACTCCTGATGACATACAGCATGGATATTCTGGGGATGGATAATGCATGTTAAGCTTGGTATCGGATGCGTACCACACTGGATGCCACTGGTTGAATCCGGTTTTCAAACATGTGTGTCTGAAATACATTGGTTCCGGCCCGTCTTTTGTATCAGGGTTGTTTCCGATGTATTTTATCGAGCAGTCAATCTAAATTTGGAAGGCAGAATTCCTCAATGCTCGTAGGAAAACGTACTATGTGCGTTATCATGCCTTGTCACGGCTCGTTCGCATTATCGATATCTGCTTCGTCATCACCGCAAATTGAGCTGGATGAGCTCAGGCACGCTGGATCCATTAATGGCTTGCAAACGAACAGAATAGGTTTCAGAGGCCCTCAAGGGCCACACAATGATTCTGAAAATGGCCTTAGTTTTGACTGGAAACCCCCAAATATATTTATTGAAAGACTGCAATTTACTGCAAATTGCAAAATACGTGACTGCAATTTTACAAGGGTCTAAGCATAGCACATGGCATGCTGACAAAACATTCACTGTGCGTATTTTCCTTACTGCTCCAAAAGCCAGGAAAGTTTGCTTTTTGTTCTCATTGGAGCTGATGAATGCATGCGTTCAATATAGCTCACAAATAGTTTATTGATTTGTACCACATGCATCGCTTAGGAAATAGAATATTGCAATGTTCAGCATGCCATAGGATCTTTCAATATTTCCCTGTAAAACGACACAGATCAATGACGCAGATCGCTTTGTACTCGATACTGCAAGCATGATTAATGCCGGCTAGTTGAAATAGCTAGTTGCCTTTCTCTGTGAGTCGCATCGCCATCCGATGGTGCCACCTGTGGTGGTGATTACTTTGAAGGTCTGCACATCACGACTGTGCTTCAGAAGCATTCGGCTCTGGCCTCCGATGACCTGACCATAAAAGGAAATCAAAACTTGCTTATATAGCCAAGATTGTAAAAAATGGGATTTTCAAAACTAATAGGACTTAGAACTGCCTGGTTTGATATTTAGTACGATATCAGCTTCGAAGAAGCGTATCGTTCGACGAAGCAATGCAGAGTCAGCAGCCCTTCCGTGTAAATGTTTCGCCCAAAGGCAAACAGTGATTGGAAGACAACGCTGTCTCACGTGTTATCACTTGAGCTCCTCGTCTCGACATGCGTTGAGCTCTCCTTGAGCAGAAGTGCACCGAGTCAGTCCATCACGGTTTGCAAGAGAATGTCGTTATCACCGTGAGTCGTTTATGGATGTCATGGTGTACTCAGCGCAGCCTCTTCAGGCTGCTATCCAGCTCGTATCGTTGAACCATCATGCACGTGACGCTGCTGTGTGAACAAGTCTCATCACGTATCCACAGTCCTCGACCGTTCCGTGTTCTCTTGACTGTGCAGGCGCTGCATGGTACAGCGTGCGCCGCTCACCGGCATGTTGTTATACGGCTGTGAAATGCCAGGTGGTCTGACCCGCCTGGTTCGGCGCGGTGGATTGGTTCTGGTTGGTGATATGCGAGTTTTACAGCACACCAGAGCTGGTGATGAAAAACAATGTCGGGGGTTGTCAGGTATATGTTTGCGCTGGTGCTGCTACCCCATTGAATTACTTTCGACACTTCGGGTGTATATCCCAGTACCATAAATGAAGCCTCGGATCGTTTTGAGAGCGCTTCAAAAGGGAGCATCTCACCTTTATGTACTTTCCACTTATTGTTACATCAGACGCGTACGATTCGATCAGAAGCATATTTTTTAAATCGTTCTGAATAGCCGAGAATTTCGACTTGAACTTGTCGACCCTGCGGGAAAAATCTCTTTTGACCCCTGTTCATCACTACGGAAGTCAAAGATTAAATTTGCCTCGCTTTTTCCAACGTGTGTGTTCTGTGATGTTTACGACACACTAATGTGTCAAAATGTTTGCGTAATAAATGCCACGAAAGCTTGCAGCACTCCGTCCAGACAAAACGTTGTTTTATTATCACCTTTAGAGATGAGCGCGGTCGTTGTCTTAACGGCGGGGTTCGCGACTGGAGGGAGGAAGCGTAGTAGCACTGGTAAGTGCTATTACAAAGCGTGGACAGATAACGCAATTTGGACGAGTAGCAAGTCCTGAAGTTCCTCTAGAGGATGTCTTTGAAATATGCCCAACGCTGGGACACTTTCTCTAACCTCCATGTTAACTGTAACCTCTGCCAGCCATTCGAAGATCCAAGTCACCAACATATTGATAAAAAGCATGAATGTGGTAAAACCTGTATGCTTTTTGGCACGCGTGTCTGTTTAGACGTTCATTGGTCTCACATAATGTGATGAGATCCTACTCCTGTCTGACGCCGGTAATGATGCTGTTAGCCATAAAACAAAGCAGGTGTAACGAAAACAACAGGGCGCGCTCGTAATTATAACAAACATATCTTATTTTCATTGTCTAGGCACCAAAGTCACTGTCTGTGAGAGACTGCCCCGAGTCTGAAGCGAACCAGGTGTACGGGGAAGCGATCTCCACTGAACCTATGAGAAGCTTTAGCATCGCTCAGGATGTTTATGGTATCTTCATTTATGCCAGCCGTTCGCTCTTTTCGTCGCAGTTCTATTGCAAAGTTTTTGTGTCAGGATGGGGCACGAAGCGGTTGACATACAACGACGGTAATAACTTGCTTTCGGCCGATATTGGAACCAAAGCTTTGATATCAACTGCAATGGAACGACAAATGGCTGGTGAAAAGGAAGATGTCATGAAAATCAGGGAGGCGTCGCAACCTGTTGTGCAATAAGCGCGCAATTTCTTACGCAGTGCGACATTGTTGTGGTACTAATCGCCCTAGTGTGTGAAGCATCTAGTGACTGCACACGATATTTGCTGCATAGATATTCCGCGCAAGCTTTACACACATGAATCATGCTTTGCAACGTCTATATCTGGGTATATCTCAGCTAATGCTGGAACACATCGTCAAATGCCTCCGCATCGAGTGAAAGGGATGACTATGCGCCGAAAAGCAGCAAGACAGATGGTGATAGCCGGTCTTGTTATTATATATGATATATCTTACGGGGCAAATAATTATTGTACTATTCTGGCCGAGCGGGATCGTCATTTGCTTTGTAGCCAGTATGCCGCGTTACGACCAATACTTCTGACTTGCAACAAAACATGATAGATCGAAAGTAACACTCACATCTAAGACCCGCAGCTCGTGCGCTGCCTGGCTGAGTCGGATGTACCCGACATTTCACCACATTGCAATAATGAGACCCGCCACGGCCGCCTCTAGGAAAGCGTCCAACTCGTCAACTGCATACAAAGACCGCCGAAGGCAGCGGCGGCCATTTTGTTTGTCGCGGACAATAGCGTTATCAGCAGCGTCTAGAAGCCTGAACTCGTGGTCGATAGCGCGGCGCCTATTAGTCCCGCCTGCGTGCAGCGCCTGACACGCGACCTTTGCGACCCGCGGTCGCCGCGCTGCCAAGATGGCCGCCCGTCGACCGTCGGCCCGCCGCCTGCCTGGCGTTTCTGGCGGAGGGCGTTCACCAAATCCATCACGTCGGCGGCTCCATTAGGGACCACTTTTTGCCGACATCGGCATTGCAGTGCAATTTTTCATCGCCTACGATTGAATTCAAAGTAAAACAAGATTAATAGTCGCGCCGGCGTGGTTAAAATTCACTTATCTGTGCTGGGGATTGTAGAAATTCATCTTTGGCCTGAATGCGGACGCCGTAGGCGGACTGATTAATTGGCGGCCGCCCCGCGGGATGATTGCAAGTGGAAGCGCAAAAGGGAAGCTGCCTCGCACCGGCCGTATCGAACATCAATCGTGGCGAAGCGGAGAAAGATCAGATAAATCGCCTGTTCCGGAGCGCCCGGCAACGCCTGGCAAAATCTTGCCAAGTCCGCAACGACGGTGATGTAACGACGGCGGTGCTGTGGCGGCTGAAGACACGGCGCACTGCTGCAGAAGGGTGCAAATGTAGCCAGTCCTCTCAATGACCATGAAGTTAATCGCAACCACACTTCGCAACAAACTCAAACGAAGGCAGCGTTTTGCGCAGATCGGCTAGCAAATGTTTCACTGATGCATAAATCGTGCCGTGCATCACTCAGACGTTTTTCTCAGCACAATTTGACTGAATTTCCCGTCAGCCACGACAAACATTGCGCACGGATGCGACACGGATAATCAGCACCGCTCAATGTGCCCGTAAATATCCTAGCACGTATTAAATCGTAGATACTTTTGGGAATTACTGTGAAAAGATTGATGCAATACATGTATCCATGCTCTTTGAGGCACGAAACGGTTTCATGCCGCAGTCCAATGCCGTTGCAGATGGCACTGCAGCGCCGGGTCGCGGCGAACACAGAAATATTCATGGAGATAACCGGGACAAGCAATCCGGTAAGTCAGGCCAAGTCAGTCATCCAGGTCAGTCATCCGGAAGTCTTGGTGCCCATGAAGTGCAATGTCGAGTTACAGTCTGTAGTGGTCATTATAAAATCGGAAGCTGCTATGTTGCTGACAACGTGTGAGAAGTCCCGTGATATGCGCAGGTGCGAGACGCAAAGATCGATATTGTTCTGGTGTCGATAAATAAGGTCGGCGACTGTCGATATAACCTCCGCCAGCGGAATGCTGTCGTATAGGCTGGCAACACCGACGCTGAAGATTGAGGCGTTCCGCGGAAGTTGGTAACCAGGGAGCTGATCTTTTAGCCTTGTCAGGTATTCGTTTGTATTTCTAAGATAAACCGGGATATAGGTAAGAAGCTGATTAAGATCTTATATACGAGCCGATACTTTTTTTTTGGTCTGATCACCACAAGCAGACCCAATGAGCCGGAGGGGTACACCACCTTCATGGTCCTGTGGTAGCTCAAAGAAAGCTGGTGTTCTTGAAGTGCCGTAGAAGGCCCTCCACAAATGAACCGGGAAGCTTGTTTTTTGCGGTATGTTAAAAATGTGTTTAGTTCTTGCTTCAATCTTTGCTGTTGTATTGTCGGGTAGCTTGTGTTTTGTAGCTGTTCTAGTCGTGCATTGTATCGTTAACTTTGTCAATGCACACTGTTTTGGGCGCAAAATGGTCCCGATGCCGACGGCTAGCTCAAGTTTCACTGATGCATTAATCGTGTCGTGCCCTTAAACACCAAATCACCATCCAACCCGTTGCATTTATCATTCGGTTTCACAATCATGCCCTCGTTCATTTTCAGCAGTTGCATGCCTTTTCCCTCCTCCTCCAAAGTGTTTGACTTTGTTTTCGGATGTTTTTTATGCACGTTGTGAGCTTGTTTTCGGTGACCTAAGCTGATCTTCAGTTTGGCCCAAAGTCTGTGGAGGCTGTTTTTACTGACTGTGGGAAGTTCGGCCAAAATCTGCGCTCAGCGAACCAAACCTCGAATTTTCAGCAGAACTCTTCATCAAGCCCAACCATCAGAGGTCGTCATCCGCTCAGAATTTCGAGCGGCATGAAAATGTCTTCCAATGCTGCTGCAAATGATTGTTCATGTCAAAACATACATAACCTGTTCGAAGCAAACAGCTAATCCAAACAACTTATACATAGCCTTCATCGGGAAGCCACAGAACATTGACTGAGTGAACAACACAAAAAACAACGGCAGCGGGAACATCATCGCCAACATCATCAAAACTATCAGCGTCTTCATCAGCAGAAAGACGAACGACACCAACGAGATCAAGACCTGGACGGCTATATCACGTTACCGTATGTGGATAAAGTTTGGTGTGTAAAGACAAAAAATAAGTCGTCAAAAAGTGTGATGTTAAGGTTCGTACAGCATGGCAAAACCAGAGTGTCTCTCAATTCAATCTAATCCGGTCGGCTTTCTCACAACCTGTATGTGCATTCGGTGAGCGAATCTGTAATTCATGCATGTGGGGTTTGAAAGGTAAATATGTAATGTTCCCTGTTTTGTATTGTGTAACGTGTTTGATATGTGAGGTGAGAGGTGAAAGTGTATCGTATGTTGGCGAATCAAAAAACCCGTTCGGTGCGGTTTGACGAACACCTCTAGACGCCAAAAAAAGCAATGCTCCCGAGTATCCTTTCGGTGATCATTTTATTTCTGCACACCGAAACTATGAAATTTGGCGTGATGAGAACGCCTTGGCTATCAAAATTTTGCAAAGAAACACACACTACCCCATTGCAAAATTGCTGAATAAGTATGCTTACACAAAGTGAAGCCTGTACCAAAGTGGCATATTTCATTCTGGAGAAAAATGCAGTATTTGTTTTAAAAACCTTGTGCATCTTACTGCCTGCGATTCATTGCAATTTGTTTGGTGAAGTGTGGGAAATGTTTGTCATTTGATCACGTGTGTGCTGGGGAAAAATGCTGTCAACATTGGCTGTCATCTGATTTACGTTTTACGTCTGATTTTTTTCGATTTTGTGAGCTAGGCACGTGGCCGGAAACTCATCGCAAAATACGGCTTACTTATCCGATATCTCGTATCTGAGGGAACTGTAAGGAGTTCATCTTAATTTTTCTAATATTTCAAAGTAGGTCATTTTTAATGAACTTTAATTTTTTGAATCTGAATCTCATCAAACACACGCCTGCTCCCGTGCTGTGAGCCGTTTTAAAACGCACACCAACGTTGATTGGTGCGCTGCCCGTCACATACATAAGTACTTGGATCGGATCGCTTGGTAGCAGTGACTGATACAAGACGTGTCTTAACATTTCTAGCATTTCACATCATTTCATACAAGCGTTACAGTCGTGGAATGCTAGGACATAACCGTGCATCAAAAAGCACTGGAAAGCGTTCCAGTGACCATACGTTAAATTACAACATTGAGTATACCAGCAATGACGGTCGTTTAAATCCATAAACATGGGGTGCTCAAGCCCACAAGTTATCCAAACTCAGGCTTTAAAAAAATGTTGTGGAGCAGATTTATCGTGTTTGCAATTAAGCCAGTCCAGTAAATTATCAAATTACTCCAACATTTAGCGCGTCCTTTATATCGTCTCTTCGCGTTGCTATTAGGGCAATGTTTGATAGCTTTCTGCTATCTCAATCCTTTGGACCTGTGTTAGGGATTTTTTGGCGGTGCTGCTGGCAAATATGGCACTTAGTTTGATGCCATTGTTGCAAGCTCTTTTTTACGCCCGCATGATTAGACAGGAACCTTAGTTAGCACTTCAGTTGAAATGCACGGAAAATTGGGCCGAACAGACGCGAAAGGCATTCCTTCACAATCAGGCCCATCAACATGGCCGGCGTAACGTTATTTCGCAAGCGTTTGGTTTCATCATAAGCATACTCATCATTTTATGTTCGTGGATTTGGTCCCATAGGATCAATTCTTGAACCACCAAAAATGTAGCTTCACGAATATCCATGGTGATGAAATAAAAACGCTTTTGAATTGACGGCTTCACGCTGTTTTGATAGCTTCAAATAGTAACATTGAGTTACGTTTGTGCATTTTTGATATTTCGTCCCTTTTGAATTATGTGCCAAATTTTGTCCTTGTCGAGCAATGCTGGAGTGAAAAAGGCTTAAGTCGCTTTTCGATGCAATGTTTATTTGCTCACCTACACTGTGCCCTCAACCAAACACGCTTTTTGAGGCTGGATGAGACAGGCAGCGCGCCCACTTGTGCGGGCTGAAGTCGGGCAACGCCGGGCGAAGCGCTGGCTGCTGGCTGGAATTCCAAAAAAGTTTCGTCTCTTTTCCGAATATTTTGCGGAAAAGGAAGGGTTCTTAAACGCTTCGACAATCAAATAATGATGGTTTTTATGCCAGCAACTACCGGCTGTTAAAGTTCACAACAGAATGGGGCTTTCGAGCTTACAAACTGTTCAAATTTGGGACTCGGGAAAATTCTGCGGAGCAAATTAATTCACTGTGCGTTTGTGCCAACTGCGCAAGTTATCAAACTATGTTACTGAACACCTCGATGCTTGTATGTTGGATGTTTGAGGGGGCTGGCCAAACGTTCGAAACAATCGTTTGTGCCCGCTTGTCGTTACCTACGGTCAGTCTGTGTTGACCTACGCCACGTTCTCGCCCTAAGAGATATCATAGTCAACAGGTGTTAAATACTACATGCCGTTGCCGATCGTGGCGTGATGAAAGGGTCTAACACACAGAAAATTGGAGCTGCAAAGATCAGTGTCATAAAACATTACACCAATTGTCGCTCTGCAGACCGCAATGTTCAACAGCTAAGCATCGACGCAGAACCTTTGCATCGCGGACATTGGCTGTGGCCAGCTCACCAAATAACTAGCAAGCCCTTGGCAATGTTTGTGTAGAAGATTAAGAGAAAGCTGAAAGAATTATAAACCAGCTTATCTTCATCTAACGTGTGATATTTTCTCAAAGCAAACGTGTGTAGATCGATAATTTTGGCTGAGAATGTTAGCGTCTCGCTCACGAGCCTATTCCACGGACCTCAGAGATGTCACCAAATCTGCGCGCGGTAGGTCTCGACGCCACCCAAGTGTTGCATGATGCATGGCTCCCATACTCACAACATTTCGAGACTCCCTCTGAAAAGGCATAGAAGCAAGACCCAAGGAATTAGGCAATTGGAAGTCCAACCTTCGAACTCGCGCGGGCTCTAGGATGAGGACTACAGGTTGAGGCAGCCGACAGCCGCCCATAGCATTGTGAGTTCACCTAAGCTGCAACGCCTAATTGAAAGCAGATGGTCCTATGGGTGACAAATCTGACTTGATGTGAAAGCTGGTACACTGATTCTCATTGAAAGCTCGCTTCATCAGTTCTCCCCCCCCCCCCCCCGCAATTTTTCACTCAATTGTCCGATGGTAGGCCGGACCCCTCTAAGCTGTTTTAAAGATGGGTAAATGCAAATATTTTCAGTTATTTCTCTCGGGGCCGAATGTGTTCACGAGGAAATTTATATTCTAAATACGAGGAATAAAGGAATAAGTCAGCTTTCGGACCACTTCGCAAAAGACAGTGCCGGATTCTGATACCACGCAGCAAGTCAGACACTGTCGATAGCATCCATGTTACGAGAAGCAATATTTGATCGTGGGTTATAGCTCAATCTAATTATACCTCCCCAACTCTGCAGGAACGATAACATGGAGTGTTGATGTTGCCGCTGGCTCTGTTTGTACTGTTGAATTGTTGGAGAAGTGTGCTGATTATCTTCGGGGCGAGTTCGGCCCCGGGGAGGGGGGAAGGGGGGCAGCGCCTCATCTGCACTGCGCGGGCTCAGTCCAAATGTGGCCTCCAGGTGCATGCTTCCGCTGTCCGCTCCAGCAACGCTCGCCGGACGCGAGTCGGGCCGATGGGTGCTGGACTCCAAGCTCGCTCGTGCACGGCACGTCACACTTAGAGCAGCCAGACTTTGACCACCGGGTGGCATCAGTATTTTTTAAGAAGGCGCTGTATCCGGTGCGGCCGCCTTCTCTCTACGTCTCATGATTCTTTGCCCGTCTCCACCCGTTCTGTTCTTACTTCTCTTAGACTGAAGCTGTAAGGCCAGGTGAAAAGGTGCAGGCGGTTTAGAGTAGACGCACACATTTTTTCAACCCAGCCCCCAGGCGTGCTAGGGATCTAGCCCAGAAAAGGCCGCCGTGTTATCATGCTGACCCGGCACTAACCAGCAAGTATTGAGTTAATTGTACTCGATATTTTTTATGTTTTCTTAATCTCAGACCTACACATGAAATGTGCACCAATCATGATCTAAGTGTCGTCTACCGCACAATTTTGTTTGCCTAACGCCAGTAGCGAGGCCAAGATAGCAGCAATGCACCTGGACTGTGAAATTTATATCGTGTTGAATTACATCCCAACGATTGTGGTGCCAGTTTTCTATAAGTGAGAGGGAAAGAGAGAATTTGAAGTGGGTTCCACACCCAAATTTACCTGTAATCTCACTCCTGTACCTGATCTTAGTAAACCATAGGCAAGGAAGATCTCCTAAAAAAACTTCCATCAACTGCTGGCTTTGCACTAACAAAGAGTAAACACATTCTGCATTTTGTTTTGTAATTAGGGGACTCTTCCTAATCAATTGCACTGTAGATGAACACAAATAGTGTTCAGTCCTAGGAAAGCAAAAACTTTTCCGCATGCGATAGCGCCTCTGTAATTGCACATTTTCAACTTTTCTCCCTCACAGAAAGTGAAAGCGTCATAATAACTGCAGTGTCATAATCCAGATTTAAGAAAGTAAGTAAAACTATAATATGATATTTGCTGTCCCTTAGTGCACTCGTCATGCGACAGCGCGGGTTAAGCACATCACGACAGCTTTGAAATTATTTACATTCCCCCTTTACCACTATCCATATTTCTCTTCAGCATGACTGTCAACGCCAGTTGTGACGCCACGCACAAGGATAGCAAAAATATTTAACACAAAAATACTGTCCTTGCGGCACCCGTGACATCATTCACTTTTAGCAACGTCACAAAACAAGAAGACTTCAGCAATATTTCGGCGAAAAGAAAAAGAAAGCTTAGCATGTCTATCACATCCGTTCACGTAATCTCCTTATGCCAGCTGCCGAAACTGTGTATTGTGTTGGTTCTGAGGTACGGGTTGTACACAAAACAAGAAAATTCAAGTGCACCCAACCCCACAACAACAGCCAAGCCCAGCATGTTATCCTGCTTACGGACCTGATCGCTATTCCTGCTCTATGCAGTTTAGCCAAGCTTCAACAATTTGGGTACTTATTCTTGAATTTTTTCGCAAGGCGTTTGCATGAAATTGTTCAAGTTGCGCAATCTAGTTTACTGGTGTATCGTGTCTGCTATATGTTTTCTATTACCATGGCCCTTGTTGGAGAGATCGACACATAATTGTATTCATGGTTGTATTGCGTGGGTCAGTGTGCTCTAAAGTTTAAAAACATAGAAATTTATATGATAATGCATTTTTTTGCTTAGCGCACCTTGTGGCCCGCAAAAGCCCGCCGAGTATGGCCCACAGCCCGTCCAAAACCCGACGGGCTCTTGCCGGGTCAGATGTGGCGGATTGGCAAGTACAAAAAGGCCTCGCTCCAGCTCAGTCGCCAACTGGCGAGAGGCATCAGAGGTCACGAAAGCAGAAATCTGAATAATGGCCAATATTTAAAAAGTATATTTTGAACCCTTGTTCGCCAGGTGTTTTTTCGTTTGTTAGGTCGCCAGCATGGGTGAAAATATTAACCTTCACAGCTTTAGGATGGTTGCATTTGGTTGTTTGACATGTAAGCGGGAATTTCATGTTTGCATTGAATAGCACTGACGTAGTTTTTGTGAAGCCGGTCATGCAGATTGCCCAGAGAGTTCACGCCTTTCGAGCCGGATATGGGGGTGTGTGATGGGGCCTGTTCAGCTGACCACGCCTGCGGCTGCGCAGGATAGCTGAGCGGCTAAACAATCCCATGCTAGATGACAGTTCTGTTAGAAGCTGGCAAAGTTATAACTAATAGGGCGTAACGATTCTGAATGATTGGAAAATGGTAAGCTTGCTCGAGGGGCAAAATCACCACCGTTACCGGATGATATGCCTTTGTTGTTTTCACATCTTCGCGAGAGTTTCACCGTTGACATGACACGCCTGAGTTAAAGTCATGCCAACCGAACGCCATCTTGGCTTAATGATATGCCATATTTGACTCGAGTCACACCGGCGCAGTGAAACATTTGGCTCGAGTCATGCCGCTTGTGCGCTGTGCCGATATGATAGATGGCCTGCGGCACTCCGAACTGGGATCGAGAGCGGTTACGCCACGACTTAGCCAAGGCCCAAGTCAGAGCCGAAGCTTGACAAAGACCCTCAGGCTCGCAGGCTTGAGCCAAGCCCTTCAACCTGCCATTTCACACACATTTGAAATGATCTGAACGCAGATCAAGCCACCACTTAAGCGCAATTAAATCAATCTTCTTTGGTGAAGTGCGTCTTCGGTACGGATTGTCCGTCTGCCGTGGCCTCTGGCGCGTATCGCCTATTGTCCATGCGCATGTCTTTACCGCTAAATTTCCTGCAACACGACATTCCTTTCTGTGTGAAATATGCCTCCTAAATCTGGCCATACGCCGGGGATAAAACTCGCCCAACTTGGAAATCCTCGCCCCGCATAAAACGCTCGCCAACATTCTGTCACTATGGCAACTGATCATAACGTCCTCGTATTTGCAATTTTCTCCAATTTCCATTGAATATAACAAGATTCCGGGCGGCTGGCGGTAAGGGGACGTGTCTGGTGCGCTCATCGCCCGGGGCTTATCGCCCGAGGCGGTCGGAAGTGGCGTCGCGGCCGCGCGCTGCCTCCCGACCCGGAGAGAGCGGGCTGCCGCTCGGACTGGGTCCTGCACCATGGGTAGACGCTGGAGACATCACATGGCTTTGGTACCCTCACATTTAATTGTTAGCAGACTACCAACCCTATGACATGCAGTATTGAAGTTAGACTCACGCGCGCAATACGCTTTGGCTTTGGCTTTGGCAAGCAGGCTTTGCACTGCTTGTTCGTGCTCTATATCTTCATAAGTTATATGTTTTAATCGTCACGCACGAACAGGCAACCAGGATCGTTCTTTCCAGTAATCCAGCGGCGTGCTTAGGTGTACATAAAAGTGAAAAATGATTAGTAATAAGCGCACGCTGCGGCACTTCTTACTAAGGGATGAAAACAAACAAAAAAGAGAAAGAAGCAGAGCAACGTCAGCCCGAGGCATGCATCAAACCACTTAAAACAGAATGGAAGTAGTCACAGCGCGTCTTAGCAAGTGGCTGGCCTCGCTGCCACTGCAGATATTTATTCATTCGCGCGTTCATTCGGCACTCGTAAATGATGTCAATTACGCGGGTCGGAGGGCCTTATTTGGTCGATTGTCGAGCCCGCCTGGCCAGGCACAGGTTGTTGTTCGGGTGATCCCAGAGCCCAGCGTCATTAATTACCGTGTCATTGGTGATGACGTTGTGGTGCTGAACGGTTTGGTATGTCGTAAATGATTGGGATTACGGAGCTGGTGGATTTTCTGGCTGTGTTCATGGTGTGCCGCCATTTATGTCAAATAACAAATATCAGTTGCCAATACCAGTACAGCTACCAGTTATGTCTAATGGCAGCACTGGAAAGTGCCACTAAAGCACCAACATCGTATCATAAGCTAATAACTGACTGTTTTTTAGGTGGTTGTTTAGTTTCTTACCAGCCCCTGGTTTCATTTCTGGAATGGACGATCTTGGCACGTACAAGCCATTCAAATGAAATAGTTATTCACCGATGCCTCCGCCACTGTGCACGGGGACCGAAGATCGATCTTGTTTCAAATAAGTGTGGAAGATGGCGTGATAAAGACAGACAGTTGCCTTTAAACAGCGGCTATCAGATCCATGGCACAGCCGAAGTGCGTTGGTCGGAATTAAATCCATCATTATGGGCACGAATGTCGTCAGTATAAATGAACCTTTGTGGTTGGTACCGTGGGTGGCGTAAGTGATTTAACAATAAGCGCATTAGTAGAAATTCGAATATATGTGTCATTGGACCACGTTATGTGTCGCTGGTACGTTTCTGCTTTGTAAGCATGACATTGCGACAAACTGAGCACGCAAGCAATGTTTCTCGAACCCTAAGCGCACTGCAAAATGAGTCAGTGCGTTAAACGTCATAGGGGAGAAATTCAATCGCTAATGTGACGTTTTGTTCAATCCGTGTGATGAAAGCCTCATACTTGTCAATGGAAAATATCATTCTGCACTGGTGAGCAGGGAGTTAAATGGCATTTCACCACTCGGAGCGCCTACCTCAACTTGAAGTTCCGAGCTACAGAGAATCCTTTCCAGGAAACTGGTATCACAACCAAATCGGACGCGTTTGATCTTTGTACGACAAGAACAGAAAGTAGGATGCCCCCTCAGTTGAATTTGTTTGACATTTGTGGTGAATCTTAATGTGAAATACACCCATATCTGTTGATCTTGTGTTGGTTTGGTAGTCGGTAGTACTTGCATGACAGTCAATTGTAGGTATTTGATATATTTAATATGCTTTTTCATTCGTGCATATTCGTTTCACAATTCCAGTTACACTTTTGCTTTACATTCCAACACATTGGATCTGTGCCTAGTGGCTGATAAACTTTCCGTGCGTCCAGCGCGGCATGGCTTTCGTACATTCCTTCATAGTAACGTTTAGTAACAGATACTACGCCAAGGACATCACACCAGGGAGAATAACTCAATGAAATTTATCATTGCTGTCGTCGCTGGCCATCCTGGGGTAAGAAATGCGGAATTGTAATGCTTAGAGTCTGGTGCATAGGATGCAGTACGCGACGACCAATCAATCGACACAGACACGCTCGAGTGGTTCCGGCCGGAGTCTGAAGTCCACCACCCTGACAAGAGTCCAGAGTCTAGCGCGCTAACCGTCTCGCACGTCTTTGGAGCAGGTACGTGACTGTTGCCATTTTTATTATTTCTTTTGAAATTATTCTGCACGGCCAATAGACCAGTGCTCTTGGTCCTATTCTTTGCTGATGGCAAGGAGACATGCGGCAGTGTATGGTATTCGGTACCGTTTTGGATATGCTGGCCTATCCGGCTTACGCAATGATTACTGGCGCAATCGTGCATTGCAAAACCTCGTGTTAGCCACAAGATTTGCAGACAGCCGAAACTGAGTTTCCGCCGCCATCCGCTCTGGCTGCCGAGCTGAGACATAAAGCGTGAAAAGCTGTTGATAACGGGCATATCCATCTTGACCGCTTTTGAGTGCGTGGCACGTGTACATGGAGACGTCGTGATGGCTCACATTGCCGTCATCCATCAACGAGGATAGATCCAATACGTATATGTAGTGCTCTTCACAGCTGCACGGCTCAACCTTCGTAAATTGTTTCACAACTTGGCCGTCTGTCGTCAATAAGCTGCTCTCCTGGTAAGTTCTGGAACGGTTATTAATATAATTTAGGAGTTCTTCCTGTTATTTCACCGCAATAAAGCATAGGTGATGGATTATTCAGTCACACCTCAATCACCGATTATCGCTGCTGGACCCCCTGACTCGTTAATTCGGGCCGCAGGCCGTGTACGGGAGGACCGTCATGGTTGACCTGCGGAAGAGAACGTGACCTTCGCTGCTCGGTGCTACGGTATGGTCTGTGGTAGGAGCAGCACACAGCCATCTGCAGCGCGCCGGGGCATACTGTTCAGTGTGAAGCGATTGACGTGGATTAATGTTAAAAGGCATTAAATAGTTGGCGGGAATATATCGCGTTCAATTAGAGGCGCATTGTTGCGTTACGCGGAAGAAACCTTTTCTCGGTGGTGTCAGCAGCTTGGAATTCGCCAGTACTACAATTATATACGGATCTAAAGCAGAATACTGCATAGCGTACTTCCGTATCGGAATAGGAAATACGAAGTTTCGCAGTCGCAACACACCAGGAAGAGCTAGGTTTATAACACGCCGCATCGTTGTCGGCGATGTTTCCCTTGAATATTTCGATATTTCCGTCCTGCGGAGCCGAAAGGCAAGGCGCTTTTGATTTAGTCTCATCCGCAGACTGAAGGAGAAATAAACTACTATGCTCAAAAACTGCAGCTGGTTTTAAAGAGTGTTTATCCAGCTGCACAACAAAATTGAAAAAAAATACGTAATACCACATGCTTTCTTTGATTATCATGATGGAGGGGTGCCGGTAGTGTAGTGGTTAACGTGTCTGCGTTAACTACTGCGCGTCTGGGAAACCAGAGGTACGGCGTTCGATTCCCCGCGGTGCCCGCCCTTCCTGCCAGGGTGAGAGGCAGGCGACGTCATGTAGCCTCAGCAGTTGAGTGCGTCGTAAAGTCCCAATGACATATTATCATGATGGAAGCCAGCTGACCATCTAGTTAATTTTGTGAAGAATACCCAAAAACGGCATGGCAGTTGAAATGTTCCTTCCACTAAAAGCACAAAAAGAGCCCGCCGACATTCAGGTCCTTATTTTCAGGAGCATCATGTGACTATGGTTCTAAAAAAAACAAACATTATGTTTTAGTAAGAAGTATTTTGTAATGTTTTGTCTAGTAATGGGCACCAAAATGGCGAATGAAAATCAAAAGTGCGTCTCAAGAGGTACGCCTAAGGGTGTGTTTGTTTTCACCAAAATGTGTGTAAATATTATCACCAAACGGTCATTCCATGCTGTTAACCACGTTACAGCTATGATTACAAATGCCCGATACAGCAAACACTATTTTCGACCCGATAGCTGGCACATCTGGTCGTGGCAAGTTATGCTGATCGCCAAGCGCCACTCCGTGGAGCCGCGTCCTGAAGACGCCTCAGTTTGTGAGCACGTCGTTTGTCATGCGCACGCCTGGTCTACTTGCCGTTCGTCTAATGAGCCATATGGGACTGGTTATAAATGAGGTAGCATGTCGCACAAGCACGAAGCACATCCATCACGGGCAAGTTTTTCACCTTTGGCATCCCCGGGGCACACAGAATTGTGTGGGGTCTGGGACATTTGTGAATGGTTCGATGCTCACCCAAGTCATTTTCCTGACGAAATGGCGTTTGAAAAGGAGATATCAACATGACTATCATGCTTTCATTTTTTGGTATTAATCCCTTTTCCCCGCACGGTTCCCGTTGAACCTTAAAGACACTGAAGCCAGTTACTCGTGGTGTATCATTTACAAGCAAGGTCATTTATGCCCGCTGTCGGTTATGCCAAAGTCTAAGAAGGTACATATTTGTTGATCAGATTCATGATTGCAGAAATACTCGGAAAATTATTGTTAACATAAAGTGAAGTGCATTTCTTCGACCCGTTATTTTCTGGAATTATTCGATAGTGTTTTCTTATACCTTCTGCATGATTCCATGATAAATTAATAAAGTCGTGGAGAAATTTTAGTAACTGTCAAAAGTGTTGGGCCCCACTGTGCCACAAAATGAAACATGGAGTGATCCGTAATCTGGTTAACCCGTCATAAGCTTCAGCAACGCCATACAACTTTTGGTTCTTCAACGTGCTCTACAACCAGGCATACTGTTTTAGGGTTGCAGCTGGCTTGAGTACTGGAACGTGTTATGAGGTCATGGTGGTTTAATTAAAGGCCAGGTCATCTTGCGCTACACCACATGGCTGTCACATATTGGTCCATTGTGACATAAGACGTCACTAGTGCAACAATAAGTCGCGGGATTCCTCGGCTGTATTACTCCGCTGAGGGTAACGCACATGGTTCTTGAACATATTATATGCAATTTAAAGAAGATGTATTGTTAAGCTCAGAAATGTTGAACGTTTGTAATATCTCCTCTGTAGTTTTTTACCGCTAAACATTTCAAAAACACATTTCACTTTGCTTGAATTACGTGTAACATCGCTTTTAAAAACATACAGTGAGCTAATCTAGACCAGTTCATTACGTGACCCGAACACTTACCTGCTACCCTGTTGCTGAAATAGTCTTGATCTGGCTCCACTGTGATGACACTTAAACTTAGTCTTAAGTCCTCTTACTATTCTGTTTCTGTAATAATACAAGGCTGTTCTGAGATAACTGTTTCATTGACCGTTCACAAATGTAATGACTTTGATGGGGCCTGATTTAAGCCCGCGATATTTTGTCAAAACTACGGCCCATTTCCTTAATCTATGTTCATGAGACAAATCTCCAAGAATATGGACCGTTTGAGTATATTTTTTTTTGGAACCTTTACTAAGCGTCAACACTCGTTGTCCTAAGCTAAAGCCGAAGCCCAGACACAGCTCTCGAAACACGACCTCACATATGCACAATATTTTATTCTAAACACTCGTGCTTTGGTACGTGGCATTTCCATTCATAGTTCCCAACTTGTTATGAATCTTTTATGTCTGGCCCCTACAGGCTGTTCTGATGCTGCTAGCTTCCTCTTAACAACGATGCCTGAATATTTTTCGCTCTCAGTCACGGCTAGTTTTTGATCCCTTGTAGCGTGTGACACAAAGATATGCTCTCCATCTACATGTATGGTCACCATACCCACCAAGGTTATTTTTCATTTCTCACGTTTTAGGCCACTCAACAAGGCTGCCTAAATAAATTTGTTGCATCTCATGTCAGTGTTCCTTAAAGCACCCGAAATGCTTTCAAATATTTCATTGGCTACAGATGTCAGAAATATGTTACCTAGTCAATTTTCAATTCATCGTCGAGGATAGTGAACAACAGAAGTCCAAAAACCGAGCCCTGTGGGATCTGTCTAAGGAGATCATGTCTAAGGAGCCATGAAGATTTTGATTTATTTAATACTACTCTGCGCTGTCGCGCTGGAAGCCACAATTCATCACAGATGTGATGATGCCTAGGTTGAATTGAAAGCTTTCTTAGTGAGGACCTTTTTGAAAGTCGCACTGAAAAAAGAATGTGTAGCTGTATTTGAGAGTTTATCTTGGTGTTAAACTACATGTTGCATAATCAGCTGAGCCGCGAGTTTCTTATAAATGTGTGCGTCCTCCGTTTGGAGACTCGGGCACTTCCGTCCGCATGTTGTGCCACAGCCTGTGTGATAAGATTTGGAGACTTTCGTTCGCTGGTGTGCCATACAGTCTGTGTGACAAACTCAACATTGGCGAACCTAGCTTTCAGTTCATCTTAACACGCCACGACACAAGGACCTAACACAAACGGATGCTCAGATCGACCAGTCGCTTTACAGCCTATTATATTCATGTGTTGCTTTGGGTAAGATTTGCCAACCATTCGTTTGCTGCGTCATAGCTGGGAGGGCGGTGGGAACCAAATCAGGCTGCAGGTTATCCCGGGCTACACCACTCTGATCAACGATCCTGCTTTGCCTGAATCTTGTCTAGAATGAGTTCGTCCCCCCCCCCCCCCCCCACGAGCTTCTGACACACCGGTCTGTAGCCAATGAGCATCTACGCTTTACAGAGAGTACACAATTTCCATTTTGTGAACCGTGCATAGAATTGCCCGATAAAGTGTTTGTCGTGTTTCACATTAGGGGCAAAAATAAAGATACTTGACCATTTGGATTTCATGACCTTGCAAGCAGACATTTCTGTAACTCATTCAAAGAAATTGTTTGTATTTGTACCCCTATTCATGCACGTCTACACATCTTACAGATGGTATAACCTCACATCGATTGGATGCATGCACCGTGTTTGAGCACAGAGTCTTTCAAATATTCAATACGACTTGGCCAGATTTGTTGCTGGGTCTACATGCGTACATACATAACGACACCTGTCATGCATGAAACATCCTGACTTGCCTTCGTCACTTTTAATTACTCACAATATCGCGATGAACTGGAGGGGGTCCGGTTTAGAAAATGATACATATATATGTAGAAATTGTGGCCGTGAATGAATGCGGACATTGTGGCCATGAATGGATGTGGAAATGGTAACTGTGAAACTGGAAAATCGGGAATCGTGACTTGATCTCTGACCTCATCAGTGAAATGGAGGTCATTGAACCGTCACGTGCTCGCAGAAGACATTCTCAGGCAGGCGTTCAACGTCCTCTGCCCTCAAAGACACGGTGCCAAATACCATCAGCAGATGTTCAGTGAAGCGGGGGCTGGATGAACTTGACGCATGCAGAAGTTATCTACGCACTTTATGCGCTTTGCTGCATGGGCCACATACATTGCTGGATTATGCAACGTCCTTCCGTGCTTTCCCAAAGTTCTTGTTGACGCACCCAGACTGAGCGCACACTCGCCTGACTGAGCAAGTGCCTAGCTAATCGGCGCGAATGCGCCGAAATGCAACAAATGCGGCCGAGTTGATGCGCATTTTGATGTGCGCGGTGTGGTACCTGCTCAGCCACTTTCATGTAAATAGCAGCGCTTAGGTGCTTGACGTGAAAACTCCACACGCCCGCCATGGCTGGATATTCGCGATGTCACGCGTGCCACTGACGAAGCGGCGCCGTCGCTCTCTGCCGTGAAGTCGTCGTTCTCCCCCGTGAAGTTTAGCGGAGAGCGCAGGTGTGCACCACGGCAGGCATTTCCCGGTCGCCGCACCGCAATCCCCCGTGTCATCCTCGCCGCCGGCCCCGCTCCGTCTGCGGCGGCGACGACGCTCCCGACGCGGCTGGTCTCATTTCGGCGCGGTCGCGCTGCCGGGCGCGGCGGGCCGGCCGCAGATCGAAGCCCCATTTAATCCTGCCCTGTCATCAATCCGAGTGTCAGGCGGGCGCACCACACACCTGGGACCGGCGTTATGCATTTTTTACCCGCCGCTTTATGAGACAGTGTGATGGAAACGGATTAGGGCATTGTCAGGCTGAGGCGACGCGAGCGACGATGAGCCGGCGCTGGCGCTGGCGCTGGCGGACCTGGCGCTGAAGCTGGGCGCCTGCGAGGGCCGACCGGCGAGTCCGCCACGGCTCGGTGGGGGACGGGGGGGGGGGGCAGATGCAGCCAGGCTGTCTGCCGGTGCTTTGCAATGCGAGCGTGAGCTCGTGGTGCGAGAAGACGGGTGATGTTTATTTTAGGGACGGACGAGACAGTGAAAAATGAACCGACACGGCCTCCTGGGCCGGGGCGATGTACGAACTAGACGGTATGAGAAATGGCTCCATGGTTTGTGTGCGGGGTGACAGGCCCACAACCACAAAGGGAAGGGCTCGTCTATGCATGGAGCCTGTCCGCTGTCAGTTTCTGATGGGGGAGACGCAGTGCTGCCCTATAAGGCGGCGACTATGCCGACGAACATTGCAAGAGCATAGGCTGGATGCTGTGGCCGACGGGCTGGCCGTGATCTCTCTCCGACAAATCTCTCACCGTCCTGAAACGCGGGTGACAGAAAGGGAACTCCCGCGAGGGTGATATATAGACTGTGGAGTGCATATATGCAAAACGAGAACGCTGATAACCTCTACGGTGGGCAGACTACGCCGTCACAAGGCCACGACCATGTTGGTGAATGAGAACAGCTGCGGTTTCAGGCACTGCATGCGAAGTGCATGGTGGCACGTGCCACGTGCCCTTTGTGGTGTGACATGTATGACGTCAATCGTCAGGAATTTGACGGCGTAGAGAATTAAAAACTCGGCTAGGTTATTACGTTTAGGGTGAGACTCGACCAGGAATGCCCGCGGAAGCGACGGGGAGAAGGATGGAGTACAGTGGTGTGATGGAAATAATGTTATGGAGAGTATGCCTTCCATTGCTAACACAGTTTTGAAATGGCATGCACTATCGCTGCACAACAATGCAACGAAATAGAGCACGTTGTCGCCCACAGGAGGACCGCACTCTTCCAAAGTTTTACTGCCACTGGGTCCGGCAAATGAAGTGAGAAGTTCACAGTGATTCGCAGTGATCAACAGTTTCGCCGTATTCTTGAGTGTGACGTCACGTGGTACGGTGGCGTGCGCGAGGAGGTGGGGGCGGGAGCTGACTTGGCCCCTGCCGTGGTATTTCGAGATCCACGCGTCCGATTTATTCTGGTGAAACAGCGGCCGATTCGTTGTAACGCAATGTCGATTCGACTACATTTCCGAAGATAAAATCTTGGAAAACTTTAAAAGGGACTTTTCCGATTTTCTGTAAATCCGATCTTCCTACGACTGTGCTGGTTCATTGCACACGCCTGTTGGACATTTCATAGGTCGCTTTTACCATTCGAAAATCATAGACGTCTACAGGCAAAATGGCATGGTGTGATATTTCCAACAACCAACGCACAAGGCTTCAGCCACCATCGTCGTTGATCTTTTGTAAAGGTCAAGTTGACCGGGTATCGCCCATAAAATGCGCCCGAGCACCTGCGGACTTAATCCCCGCTGTCTTTCGCCAGGTGCGAGATTGAAACAATTATCCGAATCACTGCTGAAAGATCAACTGATAATGACGAAAACCATTAGGCCTTGTCGCGAACGCCGAGCTCCAGTGCGTTTTCCAACCCAAATGTCACGTCATGAAACTCATCTGATCATTATCACGCACTCGTCCAAAGTATCGTCAGAGACGGAGTAACTCATATCCTCCTGTCAGGTCCTCGTGCCTACTTGCATTACTTAGCGTTCCTCGCACACCGAAGCGAGCGAAAGAGGACGCCACGATTAGGCACGAGCGCGTGCAGTCTCCGACAATGGACTCAGCGTATCTTTTGTGGAGCCGTGGCTAGAGGATTATACATGCATGTCGGAACATTTACAGGGCAAACCATGGGGAAACAAGAAGGATATTTACATCAGTGCACATGCACACATACATGCCTGCTAATGGATAGCACATGAAGCATGGCATTGGAATAAGCGCCGTTGTCGCAGAAAATCTTGGAAAATTGAGCGCCCAAGAAAAAACGAATACGTACTAAAACATTACACCAAAAACGAGCTTATCAAAACAAAATAAACATATTTCATGCCAATTGCATGCTTGGGTTGGTGAAGTGCTCCCTATTCGGGCGGAAAATGTCATGTCGCTGTACGTTCCAGCCGCGTTTAAAGAACTGTACTGAACCCTTTATCCCGTGGCACTGAAACTAGTTGTATCCCAGAATGATATGCCTGTACAACAGCAATTTGAGAGCAAAACAAGCATGTATTCGTTTGACTTGCTCTCATACCTTAACATTTACTTTCAGTGGCTGGTGGCCCCGCACTACTAGGCATGGAGCTCTGTAGCCCGCTGTCGAGCATGCCATCCATCTACATGGCCGCAAATCGCCTATTCCCTAAAAAGGCTCTGGCGCTTTGATAGGGTGGACCCAAGTCAGCCGGTGAATATAAGCGCCAGCGCCCCCACGCTATCATCAAAGACGCCTCGTTTGCACTGAGCGATCAAACATGGCAGTGTCCAAACAACGGCACGTGACAAATGTCATCATTGATTGACCCATTCAAAAGCCGCCGCTTTCGCCTAACGACCGGCCCGCCGGGCGCGGCGTTTTGTCTCTATGCAAACAAAGTCGATAATCGCCGAGACAAAAGCTCTCCGTGTTGTCCGGCCGTCGTCATGGCAACGTCCGATGGCCGCCGCTGTGAGGTACTGCCGAAATTTACGGCGTCCGTGAGCGCCATTATGACGGCCCTATAATTGATGAAATACATTCGGCGCCCATTGTGCGACGGCGTTTGAATGCACCCACTCGGCTCAGTCTAGTACTCCAATCAATTGAACGGAGCCACTCGCTTTTGCGCTGGTCGTCGGGAGCGAGCGAAGTGCAGTGCAAGGAGCTAGGCGTCTGCTGTCAGCATAAGAGTGTGCTTACCAAATCAATTGCGATGTAAAGGTAGTGTGTCGCATCCGCAGTTGCTTTTTGTAGCTGCGGTGAGGCTGAAACGTCCCGGTTTTGTCTCCGATGTGTTGTTAGGGTGCGGTCGAAAGCAATAACGGATGGGAGTAGGCGGGCATATCTGGCAAGCCTGAGTGGTTATTTTCGAAGTCTCTCTCCCTCTCTCCCTCTCTCTCTCTCTCTCTCCTCTCCTCCTCTCTCTCTCCTTCTCTCTCCTCTCCTCCTCTCCTCCTCTCTCTCTCTCTCTCTCTCTCTCTCTCCCTCTCTCTCCTCTCTCTCTCTCTCTCTCTCTCCTCTCTCCTCTCGTCTCTCTCTCCTCTCTCTCTCCTCTCTCTCTCTCACTCCTCTCTCGTCCTCTCTCTCTCTCTCTCTCTCCTCTCCTCCTCTCTCTCTCTCTCTCTCCGTCTCTC